>NC_141534.1:68062500-68696666 GCF_021556685.1 Rattus norvegicus | reverse complement strand
ATCAACCAAGTAGAAACAAAAAGGACCATAGAAAGAATCAACAGAACCAAGAGTTGGTTCTTTGAGAAAATCAACAAGATAGATAAACCCTTAGCCAGACTAATGAGAGGACACAGAGAGTGCGTCCAAATTAACAAAATCAGAAATGAAAAGGGAGACATAACTACAGATTCAGAGGAAATTAAAAACATCAACAGATCTTACTATAAAAACCTATATTCAACAAAACTTGAAAATCTTCAGGAAATGGACAATTTCCTAGACAGATACCAGGTACCGAAGTTAAATCAGGAACAGATAAACCAGTTAAACAACCCCATAACTCCTAAGGAAATAGAAGCAGTCATTAAAGGTCTCCCAACCAAAAAGAGCCCAGGTCCAGACGGGTTTAGTGCAGAATTCTATCAAACCTTCATAGAAGACCTCATACCAATATTATCCAAACTATTCCACAAAATTGAAACAGATGGATCACTACCAAATACCTTCTATGAAGCCACAATTACTCTTATACCTAAACCACACAAAGACACAACAAAGAAAGAGAACTTCAGACCAATTTCCCTTATGAATATCGACGGAAAAATACTCAATAAAATTCTGGCAAACCGAATCCAAGAGCACATTAAAACAATCATCCACCATGACCAAGTAGGCTTCATCCCAGGCATGCAGGGATGGTTTAATATATGGAAAACCATCAGCGTGATCCATTATATAAACAAACTGAAAGAACAGAACCACATGATCATTTCATTAGATGCTGAGAAAGCATTTGACAAAATTCAACACGCCTTCATGATAAAAGTCCTGGAAAGAAAAGGAATTCAAGGCCCATACCTGAACATAGTAAAAGCCATATACAGCAAACCAGTTGCTAACATTAAACTAAATGGAGAGAAACTTGAAGCAATCCCAGTAAAATCAGGGACTAGACAAGGCTGCCCACTCTCTCCCTACTTATTCAATATAGTTCTTGAAGTTCTACCCAGAGCAATCAGACAACAAAAGGAGATCAAGGGGATACAGATCGGAAAAGAAGAGGTCAAAATATCACTAGTTGCAGATGACATGATAGTATATTTAAGTGATCCCAAAAGTTCCACCAGAGAACTACTAAAGCTGATAAACAACTTCAGCAAAGTGGCTGGGTATAAAATTAACTCAAATAAATCAGTTGCCTTCCTCTATACAAAAGAGAAACAAGCCGAGAAAGAAATTAGGGAAACGACACCCTTCATAATAGACCCAAATAATATAAAGTACCTCGGTTTGACTTTAACCAAGCAAGTAAAAGATCTGTACAATAAGAACTTCAAGACACTGAAGAAGGAAATTGAAGAAGACCTCAGAAGATGGAAAGATCTCCCATGCTCATGGATTGGCAGGATTAATATAGTAAAAATGGCCATTTTACCAAAAGCAATCTACAGATTCAATGCAATCCCCGTCAAAATACCAATCCAATTCTTCAAAGAGTTAGACAGAACAATTTGCAAATTCATCTGGAATAACAAAAAACCCAGGATAGCTAAAGCTATCCTCAACAATAAAAGGACTTCAGGGGGAATCACTATCCCTGAACTCAAGCAGTATTACAGAGCAATAGTGATAAAAACTGCATGGTATTGGTACAGAGACAGACAGATAGACCAATGGAATAGAATTGAAGACCCAGAAATGAACCCACACACCTATGGTCACTTGATTTTTGACAAAGGAGCCAAAACCATCCAATGGAAAAAAGATAGCATTTTCAGCAAATGGTGCTGGTTCAACTGGAGGGCAACATGTAGAAGAATGCAGATCGATCCATCCTTATCACCCTGTACAAAGCTTAAGTCCAAGTGGATCAAGGACCTCCACATCAAACCAGACACACTCAAACTAATAGAAGAAAAACTAGGGAAGCATCTGGAACACATGGGCACTGGAAAAAATTTCCTAAACAAAACACCAATGGCTTACACTCTAAGATCAAGAATCGACAAATGGGATCTCATAAAACTGCAAAGCTTCTGTAAGGCAAAGGACACTGTGGTTAGGACAAAACGGCAACCAACAGATTGGGAAAAGATCTTTACCAATCCTACAACAGATAGAGGCCTTATATCCAAAATATACAAAGAACTCAAGAAGTTAGACCGCAGGGAAACAAATAACCCTATTAAAAAATGGGGTTCAGAGCTAAACAAAGAATTCACAGCTGAGGAATGCCGAATGGCTGAGAAACACCTAAAGAAATGTTCAATATCTTTAGTCATAAAGGAAATGCAAATCAAAACAACCCTGAGATTTCACCTCACACCAGTGAGAATGGCTAAGATCAAAAACTCAGGGGACAGCAGATGCTGGCGAGGATGTGGAGAAAGAGGAACACTCCTCCATTGTTGGTGGGATTGCATACTGCTACAACCATTCTGGAAATCAGTCTGGAGGATCCTCAGAAAACTGGACATTGAACTGCCTGAGGATCCAGCTATACCTCTCTTGGGCATTTACCCAAAAGATGCCCCAACATATAAAAAAGACACGTGCTCCACTATGTTCATTGCAGCCTTATTTATAATAGCCAGAAGCTGGAAAGAACCCAGATGCCCTTCAATAGAGGAATGGATACAGAAAATGTGGTACATCTACACAATGGAATATTACTCAGCTATCAAAAACAACGAGTTTATGAAATTCGTAGGCAAATGGTTGGAACTGGAAAATATCATCCTGAGTGAGCTAACCCAATCACAGAAAGACATACATGGTATGTACTCATTGATAAGTGGGTATTAGCCCAAATGCTTGAATTACCGTAGATGCCTAGAACAAATGAAACTCAAGACCGATGATCAAAATGTGAATGCTTCACTCCTTCTTTAAAAGGGGAACAAGAATACCCTTGGCAGGGAAGAGAGAGGCAAAGATTAAAATAGAGACTGAAGGAACACCCATTCAGAGCCTGCCCCACATGTGGCCCATACATATACAGCCACCCAATTAGACAAGATGGATGAAGCAAAGAAGTGCAGATCGACAGGAGCCGGATGTAGATCGCTCCTGAGAGACACAGCCAGAATACAGCAAATACATAGGCGAATGCCAGCAGCAAACCACTCAACTGAGAATAGAACCCCCGTTGAAGGAATCAGAGAAAGAACTGGAAGAGCTTGAAGGGGCTCGAGACCCCATATGTACAACAATGCCAAGCAACCAGAGCTTCCAGGGACTAAGCCACTACCTAAAGACTATACATGGACTGACCCTGGACTCTGACCTCATAGGTAGCAATGAATATCCTAGTAAGAGCACCAGTGGAAGGGGAAGCCCTGGGTCCTGCTAAGACTGAACCCCCAGTGAACTAGACTGGTGGGGGAGGGCGTCAATGGGCGGAGGGTTGGGAGGGGAGCACCCATAAGGAAGGGGAGGGGGCAGGGGGATGTTTGCCTGGATACCGGGAAAGGGAATAACACTCGAAATGTATATAAGAAATACTCAAGTTAATTAAAAAAAAGTACAAAAAAAAAGAAAATACTTTTCTTAGTCATCGCAATACCCAGTTGTTTAAAATAAAAATTTCCCTGATAAATTTAAAATTAAAAAAAAAAAGAATCGACAAATGGGACCTCATAAAACTGCAATGCTTCTATAAGGCAAAAGACACTGTTCTTAGGACAAAACGGCAACCAACAGATTGGGAAAAGATCTTTACCAATCCTACATCTGATTGAGGGCTAATATCCAAAATATACAAAAAACTCAAGAAATTATACTCCAGAGAGCCAAATAACCCTATTAAAAATGGGGTACAGAGCTAAGCAAAACATTCTCAGCTGAGGAATATCGAATGGTCAAAAAGCACTTAAAGAAATGTTCAACATCCTTAGTCATCAGGGAAATGCAAATCAAAACAATCCTCATACCAGTCAGAATGGCTAAGATCAAAAACTCAGGTGGGAGCAGATGCTGGTGAGGATGTGGAGAAAGAGGAACACTCCTCCATTGTTGGTGGGATTGCAAACTGGTACAACGACTCTGGAAATCAGTCTGGAGGTTCCTCAGAAAATTGGACATTGTACTACCTGAGGACCCAGCTATACCTCTCCTGGGCATATATCCAAAAAATGCTCGAACATACAACAAAGGCACATGCTCCACTATGTTCATAGCATTTTTATTCATAATAGCCCGAAGCTGGAAAGGACCCAGATACCTTTCAACAGAGGAATGGATTAAAAAAATGTGATACATCTACACAATGGAGTACTACTCAGCTATCAAAAACAATGACGTCATGAAATTCATAGACAAATGAGTGAAACTAGAAAATATCATCCTGAGTGAGGTAACCCAATCACACACGCAAAAAACCACACATGGTATGCACTAACTGATAAGTGGCTATTAGACCAAAAGCTTGGATTATCTAAGATACAATCCATAGACCACATGAATCTCAAGAAGAAGGATGACCAAACTGCAGATGCTTAATTCCTTCTTAAAATGGGGAACAAAAATAATCATAGGAGGAGATATGGAGACAAAGTTTGGAGCAGAGACTGAAGGAATGGCTATTCAGAGCATTCTCCACCTGGGGATCTAGCCCATGTACATACAGCCACCAAACCCATTCAATATTGCTGATGCCAAGAAGTGCATGCTGATAGGAACCAGATATAGCTGTCTCCTGAGAGACTCTGTCAGAGCATGACTAATAGAGGTAAATGCTAGCAACCAACCAGTGAACTGAGACTGGGGTCCCAATTGGAGGAATTAGAGAAAGAATTGAAGGAGCTGAAGGGTTTTGCAATTCCAGAACAACAACAATACAAACCAACCAGAGCTCCCAAGGTCTAAACCACCATCCAAAGAGTATACATGGACAGACCCATGGCTCCAGCTGCATATGTAGCAGAGGATGGCCTCATTGGGTAACAACGGGAGGAGAAGCCTTTGGTTTTGCCAAGGCTGGGACCCTCAGTATAGGAGGATGTCAGGACAGGGGGGCAGGGAGGGATGGGTGGTTTGGTGTAGAAAAGGAGATAATATTTGAAATGTAACTAAAAAATATCCAATAAAAATATAAGTAAAGCCTTGGAAACATCAACTAAATAAGAAAATAAATAAATAAATAAATAAATAAATAAATGCATCACAAACTCGACCTGAAAAAAAGAGAATGTAAAGATACATCACTTTGTTTATAATTTTCTGAAGTGTATTTTTGCATTATTTTTACTTTTTAGAAAAAATATGTACATTGGTGTTTTGCTTGCATGTGTCTGTGTGATCCCCTGGAACTGGAGTCCCAGACAGTTGTGAGATGTCATGTGGTACTGGGAATTGAACCTGCCTCCTTTGGAAGATCTTAACTTCAAAACCATCTCTATAGCTCCATTTTTCTATTTATCTTGAAAGCTTGACTATTGTTTTGTGTCATGTTGAATACTGTAAATACAAATAGCATAAGGTCAAACTTCAAAAACGTATGTGAAACTTTAATATTTTTAGCCATAAATTTTTAATAACTATGCTTAACCTGCTGACATTATATTGCTCTTACAGATATATTTAAACATATTTCCATTTCTAGATATTACTTTCTGAATTACTTATTTCAATTACTGTTATTTCAGTTTTTCCCATTTTTTTCCTCTACAGTTTTGGGAGTTGTACTAGAATTCTTCCTTATAAGAGGCATAAACAAATTCTAATAGAAGCAGAAAATGAATTAATGAAAAAATATGTTGAGATGCTTTTACAAGTGTCACAAACTAAGATATGGAAGGAAGCAAGACAAAAAAGGCTGGTGTTCTAAAACTCTAGATTTGGAATCTGGAGTCTAAGCTAAGACTATCAGCTGTCCTACTGCCCAGCTGCATTTCCTGTTTCAGCACTACTGTTAGCAGAAGTGTCAGACACTGGACATCCTAACCATCCAGACATGCTTATTCATCCTCAGTAGGTCAGTTACACATTTGCAAAAGCAGACAGAAGCAATATATTCAATGTGACCAAGTTTGTTAAGAGGAATAAAGAAATCCAGTGATCTCCAAGTACATTTTGGGGGAAACAGACGATATTAAAGATAAATAGAAAGCAATAAATATGTATACCTAGGGTATTTTTGTCAAGGTGTACTTTCTCAATTATTATTTTCTTAGCTTCAGTCTCTTCTGAATAGTACTTTGGCAAGTTATTAAAATTGTATGAGGCTTTGGGTGTGGTGGTGCATACCTCTAACTCCAGAACTTTGGAGGCAGAAGCAAGTATATCTCTGTGAGTTCAAGGCCAGGCTGGTCTACAAAACAAATTCAGAATAGCCAGGGCTATTACACAGAGAAATCCTGTCTCAAAAAACAACCCCCCCCCAAATTGAGTGAAACACTTTTCTTTAGACAAAGTTTCCTTTTGGCTGGCAGCAGAGTCCTGTTCTTTTTATTTCTTGATATGGGATTCCTAGGGGAAATTCCAGTGTCTTGGGGTCTGTTGGTTCAGTGGTCTGGATCAGAGGAGCACCAGCGTCTTTAAATTACATTTATTCCTCTTAGGACAGTTGCAGCTCCACCATTTTGTTGCTACGATTTGCACCGTCACAGTCAATAAACTCAATAGGGATTGTTTCTACTTATATGACTGTCACTGCTGTCTCAGGAAGTTGACATCAGTTTATTGTGCAGATTGGTATATATTCAAAAAGACCTGGATAGGGTCATATATTTTGTTGGCCTAAGTCTTGTGGCTCTGTACTAGTGTCTTGAGGTCCAGGAAAAATGGGATGTGACCATTATAGCTTCTATGGTATTGGTAAGAACAGGGGATGGGTCCTTTCAAGGTAGGAAACCGACAAGCAGACGCTTTATCCTTGAGAAAAGTCAGAGATGCTCCTGGTACTGTCAGTGACTTTTGTCTTTGCCAAAGGCCAGAGATTTGAGAAACAGTTCAGCCAAATGTTTCTTGTTCTATCATGACCAGAGACAGAAGTGCTACAAGGCAAGTCTAGTTTCTCTTCCCCTGTGTGCGCATCCATGCCTGGAATCTCTATCCAAGGACATGACCAAAACTGAGAAAATACTTGGATGTCTCATGCTTGGAACACTGGGTGACCAGCTCATTCTCCTCCTAAGGCCTGATGGGGGTTTCTTCTACAAGTTTTATACTAAACCCCTGGTTCCCAGAAGATGGGGCCATTTTTTTGAACTCACTGCTGCTGTAGAGGGGGGTCTTCCCTCATTCTATTTCTTTTCTTTCTTTCTTTTTTTTTGATTTTTTCTTTTGTGGCCTTCCAGCAGCTTAAGGTTGAGCAGGACTCACTGGAAAGGAGGGCTAGAAATGAAAAGGGCAGGGGCAAGAGAAACATGGAGTCAAGACACTGCTCTGATCAAGGCTAAAAGTTTGTTTTTGTAGCTCCAGCTTATAAGCACTTCAGTAAACAAAGCTCTTCTTGAGAAAGTTCCTGTACAGACTAAACATAGATAAAAGAACATCTTGGCTATACAGACTGCTCTCATCGCAGTACTCTGGCTCTCCATAGTCCCCCCCGCCCCCTTATTTCATTTAATGAAGGATGCTTCAGCTGAATATCCCTGTCTTAGGTTGGTGTCTACATTGCTCCTTCAGATTTTCCAGTTCTGTTGAAATATAGGCTTTTGTAGTAGGATCTGATGATTTTTTGAATTTCCTCAGATTCTGTTGTTATGTCTTCCTTTTCATTTCTGATTTTGTTAATTTGGACACACTCTCTGTGTCCTCTGGTTAGTCTGGCTAAGGGTTTATCTATCTCGTTGATTCTTTCTAAGAACCAGCTCCTGGTTTTGTTGATTCTTTGTATAGTTCTTTTTGTTTCTACTTCATTGATTTCAATCATGAATTTGATTATGTCTTGCCTTCTACTCTTCTTGTGTGAATTTGCTTTTTTTTTTTTTTTGCTTTCAGGTGTGCTGTCCAGCTGTTAATGTATGTCCATTCCAGTTTCTTTTTGGAGACACTCAGAGCTATGAGCTTTTGTCTGAGCATTGCTTTCATTGTGTCCTATAAATTTGGGTATGTTGCGCCTTCATTTTGATTAAATTCAAAAGTTTTAAATTTCTCTCTTTATTTCTTCTTTGACCAAGTAGAAATCTATCACTGAGTAGAGCATTGTACATCTTCCATGTATATGTGGGCTTTCTGTTGATTTTTTTTTTTGTTATTGAAGACCAGCCATAGTCCGTGGTGATCTGATAGGATGCATGGGATTATTTCAATCTTCTTGCATTTGTTGAGGCCTATTTTGTGACAGATTATATGGTTAATCTTGGAGATGGTACCATGAGGTGCTGAGAAGAAGGTATATTCTTTGGTTTTAGGATGAAATGTTTTATAAATATCTGTTAAATCCATTTGGTTCATATCTTCTGTTAGTTTCTCTATGTCTCTGTTTAGTTTCTGTGTCCATGATCTGTCCATTAATGAGAGTGGGGTGTTGAAATCTCCCACTATTATTGTGTGAGGTGCTATGTGTACTTTGAGCTTTGTACCTTGCCTTTCGAGCATAGATATTCAAGATTGAGAGTTCACCTTGGTGAATTTTTCCTTTGATGAATATGAAGTGTCCTTTCTTATATTTTTTGATAACTTTTGGTTGAAACTCGATTTTATTCGGTATCTGAATGGCTACTCCCGCTTGTATCTTGGATCCATTTGCTTGGAAAATTGTTTTCCAGCCTTTTAGTGTCAGGTAGTGTCTGTCTTTGTCACTGAGGTCTGTTTCCTGCATGCAGCCAAGTGCTGGGTCCTGTTTATGTATCCAGTGTGTTAGTCTATGTCTCTTTATTGGGAAATTGAGTCCATTGTTGTTCAGAGTTATTAGCGAGTAGTGACTGTTTTCTTTTATTTTTGTTTTTAGAGGTGGAATTATGCTTGTGTAGTTCTCTTCTTTTGGGTTTGCTGCAAGAAGAATACTTTCTTGCTTTTTTTAAGGGTGTAGTTTTCCTCTTTGTGTTGAAGTTTTCCAACTATTATCTTTTATGGGGCTGGATTTGAGGTAAGATATTGTGGTTTTATAAATTTGGTTTTGTCATGGAATATCTTGTTTTCTCTATCTATGGTAATTGAGAGTTTTGGTGCATATAGTAGCCTTGGCTGATGTTTCTGTTCTGTTAGGTTCTGTATGACATCTGTCCAGGATTTTCTAGCTCTCATAGTCTCTGATGAGACACTGGTGTAATTCTCTAAGGGTTTTTTTTTAATGTCACTTGACCTTTTCTCCTTACTGCTATCTATGTTCCATTTTTGTTTTGTGTGTTTGGTGCTTTGGACTCTTATGGTATAGGAGTAATTTCTTTTCTGTGCCAATCTGTTTGGGGTTCTGTAGGCTTCTTGTATGTTCATGGGCATCTCTTTCTTTACTTTAGTGAAGGTTTCTTCTACAATTTTGTTGAAGATATTTACTGGCCCTTTACATTTGGAATCTTCACTCTTTTCTATATATATATTATCCTTAGGTTTGATCTTCTCATTGTGTCCTGGATTTTCTTGATATTTTGGATTAAAATCTCTTTGCGTTTTGCGTTTTCTTTGACTCTTGTTTCAATGTTTTCTTTTTTTTTCTTTATTAACTTGAGTATTTCTTATTTACATTTCAATTTTTATTCCCTTTCCCGGTTTCCAGGCCAACATCCCCCTAACCCCTCCCCCTCCCCTTCTATATGGGTGTTCCCCTCTGCCCCTGACATTCTCTCTTCTCTCTCTTGTATTCTGTTGGTGCTGCTTGCATCTATGACTCCTGATTTCTTTCCTATGTTTTTTATCTCTAAGGTTGTCTCCCTTTGTAGTTTTTTTTTATTGTTTCCATTTTCATTTTTATATCCTGGCTGGTTTTGTTCAATTCTTTCACCTGTTTGTTTGTGTTTTCCTGTAATTCTTTATGGGCTTTTCCTGTATTTCTTCTTTAAGGGCTTCTACTTGTTTACCCGTGTTGTCCTGTATTTTTTTTTAAAGGGAGTTATTTATGTCCTTCTTAAATTTCTCTTTCATCATCATGAGATGTTATTTGAAATCCAAATCTTGCTTTCTCTGGTGTGTTAAGATATCCAGTATTTGCTGTGGTGCTCCCACATTTGCTGTGGGTTTTAATGATGCCACATAGTCTTGGTTTCTGTTGCTTATGTTCTTGTGCTTGTTTCTCACCATCTGGTTATCTCTGGTTTTATTTGGTCTTGCTGTCTCTGACTGGAGCTTGTTTCTCCTGTGGGCCTGTGGGCCTGTGAGCCTGTGAGCCTGTGATATTTGGAGTGAAAGAGCTCCTGGCAGACCAGCTGTCTGTAAGCAGGCTTTGGGTCTGAGAGCTGTGGGACAGCCCTAGTTCTGAGCGCAGATGGAGACTGCAAGGGTCCTGTCTTATGTGGCCCTTAGGTTCCTATGCCCCACGTGTTCCTAGGGTTTTTCTCCTTGGACAGTTAATGGAATGAAAATGGGGTCTCACCTGTGGGCTGTGGGCTTAGGAGGGAGAGTGCTCCTGGCACATCAGTGCTCTGTAAGCAGGTTTTGTGTCTGAGCACTGTAGGATAGCTTTAGTTCTGGGTGCAGATGGAGACTGGAAGGGTCACCTGCCAGGCTGCCTTGTGGTTCCAGAGCCCTGTGAAATCTGGGTGAATCTCTCCTTGGACAGTCAATGGGGGAGAAATTGGGATCTCACCTTTGGGCTGTGGGCTTAAGAGGGAGAGTGCTCCTGGAAGATCAGGACTCTGCAGGCAGGTTTTGTGTCCCAGGCCTGTGGAAGAGTCCTGGCTCTGCGCACAGTTGAAGATCTGGAGGGCCCCATCCCAGCTGGCAGCTTTTTGACACTTCAGTGGATTTGGTCTAATTGGCAAAATGGTGCCAGTTTGGACAGACTCACCTGGAATTTTACTAAGACAGACTCACATGTTGAGGTAAGACACAAGGGGTGCTGCTATCCCAAATGTATTGAACTAGACTTCTGGTATATCTGTGAAGTGTTTGTGTGCTGATTGGGCTGCTGCTGCTGACCTGTGAACTGAACTTTTGATTTCCTGACAACACAAAAGGGATTTGCTGCAAAGAATCATTTCTAAACAGGTCCACTTACCCTATATCTTAATAAACTTTCTTTTCTACCACCTCTGGTGGGTAGTGTGTAGAAGGGAGGTTAAAGTGTTAGAGAACCATCATTAAAAGTAGGTTTTTGAAGAATACAAGGTACAGATGAGATATGTGTGGCAATTGAAACATTTATACAAAGGAAGAAATAGAGCAAGTTCCAGCTGGGTACATTCAGCAATGCTTGGGAGGCAGCATAGATTAATATCCACAGGAACTTGCCCTCAGTTAACTTAGAAATTATGCAGTACTAAATGAGACCAAAGAACAGGAGGAAGCACAGCTATCTGACTTAAATTATGGAAACTTTTAAAAGGCACAACATTGCATCCCAGCAGTCTTGGACTTGCTGTTTTGACAATAGGAAGTCACTAAAGATTTTAAAGTAGGCAAGAAAGTAGAAAGTAACACACATTAGGTGACTAAGGTGGACTTGACAAGTCTGAAGGAGAGCCTTGATGTATCCGGATTGATTAGGAAATTTTGTTTACCTGGGTAGACAAAATATGGTACATTATTGGTACCCTCTTAATGTAAAATCAGAAATTTTATTGTATATAAGGACTGATTACTCACAGCATGGATTTAGTTAAGTCTTAGGAATTAAAAGCAATCGATGATATATTAAGCATGCTGACTTCTTTACCTTCTTTCTTTTAGGGACAGCCAGAGTTAACACTTTTGCAAGAGTGTAGGTTTTTATAGACTACTCCTGCCTTTGCTGGTGCTTGTCTATGCTATTTCCCAGATGTATTTTTCTATTATTTTTGATATAAAATATAACACTTCATGTTTTCATAATATCTAAAACTTCTTAGTAGGTATTTTTGAGGTTCTGGAGAGAAGGGTCATTGGTTAAGAGCACTGACTGTTCTTCTAGCAGTCCTGAGTTCAATAACCAGTAACCTCATGGTTGCTCACAACCATCTGTAATGGGATTTGATACCTTCTTCTGGTGTGTCTGAAGAGAGTGACAGTGTACTCACATACCTAAAATAAATAAATTGTTAAAAAAAGGATGGAGTTGATAAAATTAAATCTGGAAAAAGCTGGTGATGTGCTCAGACTAAATGTAGTGATTAAGCAGCATAGTATATTCATACACCTTCCTGGGCCCCATCCTACTGACTGTACTCTGGTGTGGCTTCCCTAGCCTCTTTTAGCTATCCTAAATGATGTACCTAAGTAAAGCTACTCTTGACCCCTCTGGCTTCTACAACCCTTCCTCCCCATGTCTTCTGCAGGATTTTCTCAGCTCCACCAAATGTTTGGTTTTGGGTCTCTGCATCTGCTCCCGTCTGTTTCTGGATGAAGCTTCTTTGATGACAATTATGTTAGGCTCCAGTACAGCAGAATATCATTAGAAATCCTTTCATTGAATTTTATATTTTGCCTGTCATTTGATTATATCCTAGGTCTGTGGGCTATCCAGCCTCTGATTCCTGTTGCTCCAGGCAGTGTCTGGGCTGGGTTTCCTCTCATGGAATGGGTATCAGGGTGTATGAGTCATTGATTGGCCACTCCCACAAGGATCACCTTTACCCTAGCACATCTTGCAGTCATGACAAATTGTAGGTTGAAGTATTTGTGACTGGATTGGTGTCTCAATCCCTCCATTGGAAATCTTGCCTGTTTACAGGAGATGCGGGTTCAGGCTCCTTCCCTTTTACTATGGGTCTTATCTAGGGTCACCCTCATAGATTCCTGGGCATTTCTATTGCACTAGATTTCTACCTTGCTCCCCAAATGCCTCCAATTTCAATTATCTTTCCCAGTATACTTATTCTCTATTCTCTCCAAATTGATCCTTCTTGTTTCCGTCCTAACCCTTCCTGACTCCACTTGTGATATCTATTCTATTTCTCTTTCCAGGAAGAGTCATCTGTCCCCTTGAGCGCTCCTTGCTACTTATTCTCCCTGGGTCTGTATATTGTGATACAATTATCCTTTACAGCGAATACCCACTTATAAGTGAATACATAGCATGTTTGTGTTTCTGGGTCTGGGTTACCTCATTAAGGATGATTCTATTCTAGCTTCATTATTTGCCTGCCAATCTCATGATGTTATTTTTAACAGCTGAGTAAAATTGTGAAAAATGAACCACATTTTCTTTATCCATTTTTTTGTTGAGGGACATCTAGGCTGTTTCTAGTTTCTGGCATTTCAAATAAAGCTAATGTGTACATAGTTGAGTAAGTGTCCTTGTGGTAGGATGGAGAGTACTTTGGCTGTATGCTTAGTGGTATACACCAGTATATGCCATGATAGCTGGGTCTTAAGGTTGATGATTTCTTATTTTTTTTTGAGAAATTGCTATCATGATTTCCAAAGTGGCTATACAAGTTGGCATTCCCATAATGAGTGAAGGATTGTTTCCCTTGCTCCACAATCTCACTAGCATGAGCTGTCCCTTGAGTTTTTGATCTTAGCCATTCTGACAGGCATAAGATGGACTCTCAGAGTCGTTTTGTTTTGTGTTTCCATGATAGCTAAGGATGTTGCACATTTCTTTAAGTATTTCTTGGCCTCTTGAGATTCTTCTGTTGAGAAATCTCTGTTTAAATCTGTACCCCCATTGTAAAATTAGATTATTTGGTTTGTTGATGTTTAGTTTCTTGAGTTGTTTATATTTTTTGGATATTAGTCCTCTGTCAGATGTGGAGTTGGTGAAAATCTTTTCTCCTTCTGTAGACTGACATTTTCTTCTATTGATGGTGTCCTTTGCCTTATAGAAGCTTTTCAGTTTTATGAGGTCCCATTTATTATCAGTCTTAAATTCTGCACTGTTTGTTTTCTTTTCAAGAATTTGTCTCCTATTTCGAGCCTATTCCATGCTTTCTCTTTTATCAAGTTCCACAATATCTGGTTTTGTTTTGAGGTCTTTGATCCACTTGGACATGTGTTTTGTACAGAGTGCTAGATATGGATCTATTTACACTCTTCTCCATGCTGAAATCCTATTAGACTAGGCGCCATTGGTTAAAGATGCTTTATTTTTCCATTGATATTTCTGGCTTCTTTATCAAAAATCAGGTGTCCATAGGTGTGCAGATTAAAATTGATTCTGTTGATCAATGTGTCTGTTTTCATACCAATCAAAACAGGTTAAGATCAAGGATGGTGATAAGTCTGAAGTTCTTTTATTGTACAGAATTGTTTTAGATATCCCGGACTTTTGTTTTTCCAAATAAGTATTGTTCTTTCAGAGTCTGTAAAGAATTGTGCTATAATTTTGATGGGGATTACATCGTATCTGTAGATTGCTTTTGGTAAGATGGCAATTTTTGCAATGTAAATCTTACTGATCCATGAGCATGAGAGATATTTCCATCTGCTGATATCTTCTTCAATATCTTTCTTCAAAGACTTGAAGTTCTTGTCATAGATGTCTTTCCATTGCTTGGATAGAATTACCCCAGACATTTTATATTATTTGTGGCTATTGTGAAGGGTGTTGTTTCCCTGACTTCTTTCTGTTGGCTTCTTGTTTGTACATAGAAAGGCTACTTATTTTTTAAGTTAATTTTGTACACACCCACACCCACACCCACACCCACACCCACACCCACATTTTCTGAATGTGTTTATTAGTTGTCGCGAGTTCCCTGGTATAATTTTTGGGCTTGCTTATATACACTATCATATTATCTGTAAATAATGAAATTTTGACTTCTTCCTTTCCCATTTGTGTTCCCATGATTTTTACTTCTCTTATTTCTCTTGTTAGGACGTTAAGTACTATATTGAATAGACACAGAGAGAGTGAAAAACCTTGTCTTGTTCCTGATTTTAGTGGAATTGCTTTGAATCTAGGTCCACAGGGGCTCAAAGAGACTGAACTAACAATGTGTTGGTTTATATAACTCTGACCTAGGACCTCTACATGTATATTAGGGTTGTCTACCTTGGTCTTTTTATGTGACTCCAGACAGCAGGAGATGGAGCCTGCCTCTGACCCCTTTGTCTGCTTTTGGGACCCTTTTCTTCCTACTGGGTTATCTTATCCACACTTAATTTGAGGTGATGTGTCTAGTCTTATTGCAATTTGATATGCTCTTCTTGTTTGATATCCCTGGTAACCTACCCCATTTTTGAAGGAAAATGGAGAAGGAGTGGAGATGGTGGGGAAGAGACAGAGAAGAGAAGGGAGGGAAAATTGTGCCTGGGATATAGTGTATGAGAGAATAAAGCCAAAAAGTAGTAAATCAGTTTCCAACGCAAAGTTTACTAACTCAAATCAAAGGTATATTTTAAGCAATGTTTTAGAACTTTGTTTGGATGACTCTTTATTGTTGCCTCCCAAGCCTTCCATTTTAACAAGAATCTATGAAGTCGGTGCTTTTTTAAAAAATAGGATAAGTCATTACATTTCAAATATTATCCTCCTACCCAGTTCTGCCCTCCATAATATCCCTCCCCCTATCTCTACGAGGATGCTCTCTCTCCTGACCACCCACTCCCATCTCAACACTCTGGTGTTCCCTTACATTTGGAAAACAAGCCTTCACAGGACAAAGCGCTTCCCCTCCTACTGATGCCAGATACTGCCATCTTCTGCTACACATGCAGCTGGAGCCATGGGTCCCCCAGTGTGTACTCTTTGGTTGGTGGTTTAGTCCCTGGGAGCTCTGGGGGGCCTGGTTGGTTGATATTGTTGTTCTTATGGGGTTACAAGCCCCTTCAGCTCCATAAGTCTTTTCTCTAACTCCTGTGCTCAGTCTGATGGTTAGCAACGTGCATCTTCATCTGTATCAGTAAGGCTCTGGCAAACCTCTCAGTAGACATCCATAACAGGTTCCAGTCAGCCTTAGTGACTGGGTTTGGTGGGTGCCTATGGGATGAATCCCCTGGTAGGGCAGTCTCTAGATGGCCTTTCTTTCCGTCTTTGCTCCACTCATTGTCCCTGTATTTCCTCCCCAGAGTATTTTGTTTCCCTTTCTAAGAAGGACCGATCCACCCATATTTTGGTCTTCCTTCTTGAGTTTCACATGGTCTGAGAATGGTATTTGGAGTATTTTTAAAATTTGGGCTAATATCCACTTATCAATGAGTGCATACCATGTTCATTGTTCTGTGAAAGTATCAGTCAGGATGATATTTTCTAGCTCCATCCATTCACATAAGAATTACATGAAGTAACTGTGGGAAAATGTACCACATTTTCTGCAACCATTCATTTCTTGAAGGACATCTGGGTTCTTTCCAGCTTCTGGCTATTATAAATAAGACTGCTGTGAACATAATGGAGCATGTGTCCTTGTTATCTGTTGAAGCATCTTTTGGGTGTATGCCCAGGAGAGGCATAGCTGGGTCCTCAGGTAGAACTATGTTCAATTTTTCGAGGAACCTCCAGCCTGATTTCCAGAGTGGTTGTTCAGGTTACAATCCCATTGACAATGGATCAGCATCTGCTGTTACCTGAATTTTGCTCTTAGCCATTCTGATTGGTATGAGGTAGAATCTCAGGGTAGTTTTGATTTGCATTTCCCTGATCACTTAGGATGTTTAACATTTCTTTAGGTGTTTTTCAGCTGAGAATTCTTTGTTTAGCCATGTATCCCATTTTTAATAAGATTATTTTGTTCTCTGGAGTCTAACTTGTGGAGTTCTTTGTTTATTTTGGATATTAGCCCTCTATCAGATGTAGGATTGGTAAAGATATTTTTACAATCTGTTTGTTGCCATTTTGTCCTATTGACAGTGTCCTTTGCTGTACAGAAGCTTTGCAATTTTATGAGGTCCCATTTGTTGAATCTTTATATTAGAGTATGAGTCTTGTCAAGGAACTTTCCTCCTCTTCCTGTAGGTTCAAGTATCTTCCTCACTTTCTATTCTATTAGTTTCAGTGTATCTGGTTTTATGTGGAGGTCTCTGATCCCCTTGGACTTGGGCATTGTACAAGGAGATATTGGGGGAGTTGAATCTATTTATGTTAAGAGATATTAAGTAATAGTGATTGTTGTTTCCTGTTAATTCTGTTGTTAGAGGTAGAAGTATATTTGTGTGGCTACTGTCTTTTGGGTTAGTTGAAAGAAGATTACTTTCTTGCTTCTTCTAGGGCATAGTTTTCTCCTTGTGTTGGAGTTTTCCATCTTTTATCCTTTGTACGGCTGGATTTGTGGAAAGATATTGTGTAAATTTGATTTTGTCATGGATCATCTTAGTTTCTTCACCTATGGTAATTGAGTATTCTGCTTTATTTATTAGCCTGGGCTGGCATTTGTGGTCTCTTAGGGTCTGTATGACATCTTTCCTGGATCTTCTAGCTTCCATAGTCTCTGTTGAGAAGTCTGGTGTAATTCTGATAGGTCTGCCTTTGTATGTTGCTTAACCTTTTTCCCTTACTGTTTTAATATTCTTTGTTTTGTGCATTTGGTATTTTGACTATTATGTGAAAAGAGGAATTTCTTTTCTGGTCCAATCTATTTGGAGTTCTGTAGGCTTTATGTATAATTATGGGCATCTCTTTCTTTAGGTTAGGAAAGTTTTCTCCTATAGTTTTGTTGAAGATATTTACTGGCCATTTAAGTTGGGAATCTTTGCCCTCTGCTATACTTATTATCCTTAGGTTTGACTTTCTCACTTTATCCTGGATGTTCTGGATGTTTTATGTTAGGAGCTTTTTGCTTTTTGCTTTTTGCATTGTTTTTGACTATTGTTTCAATGTTTTCTATGGTATCTTCTGCCCCTGAGATACTCTCTTCAATCTCTTGTATTCTGTCGGTGATGCTTGCATCTATAACTCCTCATCTCTTTCCTAGGTTTTCTATCCCCAGGATTTTCTTGCTTTGTCATTTTTTATTGTTTCTATTTCCATTTTTAGATTCTGGATGGTTTTGTTCAATTCCTTCACCTGTTTGATTCTGTTTTCCTGTTACAATTTAAGGAATTTTTATGTTTACTTTTTAAGGGCTTCTACTTGTTTACTTGTTTGTGTTCTGTTTTTCTTTAAGGGAGTTATTTATGTCCTTCTTAAAGTCCTCTATTATCATCATGAAATGTGACTTTAAATCCAAATGTTGCTTTTCTGGTGTGTTGGGATATCCAGTATTTTCTGTGTTGGAAGAACTGGGTACTGGTGATGCCAAGTTGTCTTTGTTTCTGTTGTTTAGGTTCTTGTGCTTGCCTCTCACTTCTGGTTACCTTTGATGTTAGTTGCTGTCTTGCTGTCTCTGACTGGAGCTTGTCCCTCCTGTGTGCCATTCAGCCAGTGATCTTAGGATTGAGAGCACTGCTGGGAGACCAGCTCTCTCAAAGCAGGACTTGGGTATGATGGGCTTTAGGACAGCCCTAGCTCTGGATGCAGATGGAGACTAGAAGTGTCCTGTCCCATACTGCTTTGAGGAAATTGTGTCTTGTGTGCCCTGTTGGGTCCACCTTTGGACAGGTAGTGGAGCAAAAGTGGGGTCTCACCTATGGGCTTACGAGTGAGAGCATTCCTGTGAGACCAGCTCTCTTCAGGCACGTTTTGGGTCCATAATTCTGTTGGACAACCTTAAATCTTGGTGCAGATGGAGACAGGAAGGATGTTTGTACTTTATAGCTTTATTTCTTGTGCCAGCCTATTTCCTACAATAAGTAAAACTTTAAAAACATTTTAATTGTATAAAACTTTTTATAAATTCTTGTTTATTGTGCATGTTCATGGCAGTCCTTTTAAAGAAGTCATGGAGTTAGCTCTGAATCTGAACTTAAACTCTTTCATGCCAGACTTAGCATGCCTTCCCTTGTGCCTATTCCAGTAGGTTGTAAAGGGTCACTGGGTTTCCAAATTTAATATCCTCTTCCCAACAGTGATGTAAGTAAAGAACAATATTTGAATGTCAGAAACAGTTTTGCTCCCTCTTTTCCACCCCCATTTTCTGTCTGTGTAATGTACTTTTTGGTTGATTGACACTGAAGAAAACAGAGGCATATGATTAAAGATCTTTCTGTGTTCCCCACTCTTTGATTTTTTTTAAGCTAAGAGCAATCCATTAGTAGCCTTGCACTAGAGCATAAAGTTGTCTTTGCCACTGGGGTCTCTTATCCACTGATGCTAAGACTCAACATTAGCTTTTCTTTGAATGTCAAGAATTACTTTTTTGGGGTTGGGGATTTAGCTCAGCGGTAGAGCGCTTGCCTAGCGAGCGCAAGGCCCTGGGTTCGGTCCCCAGCTCTGAAAAAAAAAAAAAGAAGAAAAGAATTACTGTTTTTTCAACGACACATACATACACACACACACACATACACACACACACTTAAAATTAAAATTAAGTTGTAAGACTTTATGACTAAAAATGCAACCAGAAAAAGTTTTCTTTGTAAAACATTAATTTGTCTTGGTTAATTTAGGATTTGATTTTCTTCAGAGTGATTGTGTACCATATACCTCCTCCGTAGAATGTGTGCAGTGGATGACAGTGCTGGAGTTCAACTTAGCCTTATTGATTCTTATACTTTAGCACTTTGCATATCATTTACAACACTCAAGGTTAAAGTAAGCAAAATCTGAAACTTAAGCAAATTACAAATGAGGATTTAAAAAAGTGTAATAGAAGTTTAGAAACAGAGAAGGTTCCAGACATGGTGTAGTTAGTACTGAAATAATTTCATTTTAGGACCTTTACTTTACCATCCCTGAGATCAACTGTCTATTGTGGTGAACTCATTGACCTCTGGCAAGATAGTTGCCAGTAGTCATCGAGTCTTGGAGTTTTCTTGTTGTGGTCCAGCAGGGCATAAAGGAACAGCATCCAGAAGACATACAAAGCCATCTTCATGCGTGCTGTCAGCTCCAGATCATTGTGGCTCCTCACATCTGAGTTAGAAGAACTAGAAGAAGATGATAGGAAGCCATTAATTATCTTGTAATAGGAGAGAAATAGGAATGACTCATTTAATCAAGAGCTTACTAAAAGTCTAGGAATAACAACAATGTATATACTAAAGTCACAAGTTTTAGATTCATCTTAATAAGCTTTAGTATGAAGTATCTCGAAAGGATTCTTCCATGAATGGATTTTATTTTTAATGTAAGGGACTTTTTCATTTTGAACAAATTGAAAGCAACAGAATCCAAGATTGAACTAGATTTTCAATTGATAGCAGTCTGAAATGCAAGCTGTAGTTGCCTCTCTGTATATCCTACTCACTTTAATGCTCTTAAATAAGCCAGACTGTGCACTTTCAAATTCTAGGGATATTTAGAATTCTTATATTTGCACACGAACAAATGCCAATGAAGTACAAGAGAAGAAGACAAAAGGAGATCACTGTCACCTTGTAATTTGTCATGCTAATATCAAAATGCAAGTTTAGATATTTTATTTTTAACTCTGAAAAAGATCTGGATACACTGAATATATCCTAAGTGTAGGTCTAAAGTATTTTTTTAAATAAATAGTATATGATATAAAGTATATTATATATTTTTTCTGTGAGATAAATCTGAGATTAATTAATAGCATTGAAACACTACATTCATTTTATAAAAATAATCTACCAACATGAAGTCTAATAAAAAGGAGTCATGGAAAAACAAAGTAATTCTCAATTGGTTCAATTAAAAAGCCATAAAAGATTTCCAGTATCCATTTGAGCTTAGAGCTGTGGCCCTGTGACTCAAAACCTGCCTGCAGAGAGTTGGTCTGCCAGGAACACTCTCCCTCCTAAGCCACAGCCCACAGGTGGGATCCCACTTTCTCTTCATTGACTGCTCAAGGAGAGACAGGCCTGGAGCACATGGGGTGCAGGAGCCACAGGGGGGCCTAGGACAGGACCCTTCTGGTCTCAGTTTGTGCCCTAGGACACAAAACCTGCTCACAGAGAGCTAGTCTGCCTGGAGCACTCTTCCTCCTAACCCCACAGGTAAAACCCCACTTTCTCTCAACTGATTTTCTAAAAAGAGACCCAGTGGGAGTGCACAGGGCTCAGAGCCTCAGGGTGGCCTCAAACAGGACCCAATTGGTCTTCATTTGTGCCCAGAACTGGGGATATACCACAACTCTCAGACCTAAAACCTGCCCTGAGAGCTGGTCTCCCAGGAACACTCTCCCTCATAAGATCATAGGCTTACAGGCTGACAGGCCCACAAGAGGGACAAGCTCCAGTCAGAAACAGCAAGACCAAATAACATCAGAGATAACTAGATTGTGAGAGGCAAACACAAGAAACTAAACAACAGAAACCAAGACTACTTGACTTTATCAGCAACCCAGTTCTCCTAACACAGCATACATTGGATATCCCAACACACTGGAAAAGCAAGATTTGCATTTAAAGTCACATCTTATGATGATGATAGAGGACTGTAGGAAGGACATAAATAACTCCCTTAAGGAAATACAGGAGAACACAAACAAGTAAACAAGTAGAAGCCCTTAAAAAGAAAACACAAAAATCCCCTAACGTATAACAGGAAAACAGAATCATAGAGGTGAAGGAGTTGAACAGAACCCTCCAGGATCTTAAAAATGGAAGTAGAAACAATAAAGAAATCACAAAGAGAGACAACCTTAGAGATAGAAAGCCTAGGAAAGAGATCAGGAGTTATAGATGCAAGCATCACCAGCAGAATACAAGAGATTGAAGAAAGAATCTCAGGGGCAGAAGATACCATAGAAAACATTGACACAATGGTCAAAGAAAATGCAAAAAGCAAAAAGTTCCTAACCCAAAACATCCAGAAAATCCAGAACACATTGAGAAGATCAAACCTACAGATAATAGGTATAGAAGAGAATAAAGATTCCCAACTTAAAAGTCCAGTAAATATCGTCAACAAAATTGTAGAACAAAATCTCCCTAACTTGAAGAAAGAGATGCCTATGAAAATACAAGAAGACTACCAAACTCCTAATATATTGGAAAAGAAAAGACATTCCTCTCATCACATAATAGTCAAAACATCAGGTACACAAAACAAAGGAAGACTATTAAAAGCAGTAAGGAAAAATAGTCAAGTAACATATTAAGGCAGCCCTATCAGAATTATACCAGACTTCTCAACATAGACTATCAAAGCTAGAAGATCCCAGAAAGATGTCATACAGACCCTAAGTGAACATAAATGCTAGCCCAGAATATTATATTCAGCAAAACTCTCAATTTCCATAGACGGAGACACCCAAGATGATCCATGACAAAACCAAATTTATAGAAAATCTTTTCACAAACCAGCCCTACAAAAGACAATAGATGGAAAAGCCCAACACAAGGAAGGAAAGTACACCCTAGAGAAAACAAGAAAATAATCTCTTTGCAACAAACCCAAAAGAAGATAGCCACACAAACAAAATTCCACCTCTAAAAACAAAAATAACAGGAAACAACAAACATTATTCCTTAATATCTGTGAACATCAATGAACTCAATTCCCCAATTAAAAAACATAGACTAACTGACTGGACACATAAACAGGACCAAGAATTATACAGCATACAGGAAATGCATGTCAGTGAAAAAGAAGACACTACATAAGAGTAAAGGGCTAGGAAATAGTTTCCAAGCACATGGTTCCAAAATACAAGCTGGAGCAGTTATTCTAATATTAAACAAAATTGACTTTCAACCAAAAGTTATCAAAAATTTGAGGAAGGACACTTCATACTTGTCAAAGGAAAAAAAAATCTACCAAGATGAACGTTCAGTTCTGAACATCTATGCTCCAAATGCAAGGGCACCCACATTCATAAAAGAAACTTTACTGAAGCTCAAAGCATACATTGTACCACACACAATAATAGTAACAACACACCACCCTCATCAATGGACAGATCATAGAGAAAAGAAACTAAACAGAAACACAGAGGAACTAACAGAAGTTATGAACCAAATGGATCTAACAGATATCAATAAGACATTTTAACTTAAAACAAAAGAATATATCTTTATCTCAGCATTTCATGATACCTTCTCCAAAATAGATTATACAATTGGTCACAAAACAACAAAACAGGCCTCAATAGATACAAGATGATAGAAATAATCCCATGCATCCTAGCTGATCACCATGGACTAAGGATGGTCTTCAATAACAAAACAAAACAAAAGAAAACAAAACAAAAGAAAACAAAACAAAACAAAGATAACCAACAGAATGCCCACATCTACATGGAAGCTGAACAATAATCTACTCAATGACAATTTGTTCAAGGAAGAAATAAGGGAATTAAAGACTTTTTAGAATTTAATGAAAATGAAGGCACAACATACCCAATCTTATAGGATACGATGAAAGTAGTGCTAAGAGGAGAACTCATAGTTCTGAGGGCCTCCAAAAAGAAACTGGAGAGAACTTATACTAACAGCATGACAGCATATGTGTAAGCTCTAGAACAAAAAGAAGCAAATACACTCAAGAGGAGTAGAAGGCAGGAACTAATCAAACTCAGGGCTGAAATCAACCAAGTAGAAACAAAAAGGACCATACAAAGAATCAACAAAACCAGGAGCTGATTCTTTGAGAAAATCATCAAGATAGATAACTCCTTAGCAAGACTAATCAGAGGGCAGACAGACAGTATCCAAATTAACAAAATCAGAAGTGAAAATGGAGACATAACAACAGAAACTGAAGTAATTAAAAAAATCATCAGATTCTAATACAGAAGCCTATACTCAACAAAAGTGGAAAAACTGGAGGAAATGGTCAATTTTCTAGACAGATACTAGGTACCAAAGTTAAATCAGGATTAGGTAAACCATTTAAACAGTCCTATAATCCCTAAAGAAATAGAAACAATCATTAAAAGTTTCCCAACTAAAATAAGCCCAGGACCACATTATTTTAGTGCAGAATCCTATGAGCTCTTCAAAGAAGACCTAATACCAATTATCTTCAATCTATTCCACAAAATAGAAACAGAAGGAACACTATCCAATTCATTCTTTGAAGCCACAATTATGCTTGTATCTACACCACACAAAGATTCTACAAAGAAAGAGAACTTCAGACCAATTTCCCTCATGAAATTCGATGCAAAATAGTCAATCAAATTCTTACAAAACCAAATCCATGAAGACATCAAAATGATCATTCACCGTGAAGTAGGCTTCATCCTGGGGATGTAAGAATTGTTCAATATACATTAATCTATCAACATAATCCACTATATAAACAAACTCAAACATAAAAACTACAAGATCATTTTATTAGATCCTAAGAAAGCATTTAACAAAATTTAACATTCCTTCTTAATAAAAGTCTTGGAAAGATCAGGAATTCAAGGCTCATACATAAATATAGTAAAGCAATTTATAGCAAATCAGTAGCCAACATCAAGCTAAATGGAGAGAAACGTGAAGCAATCCCACTACAATCAAAGACTAGACTGTCCACTCTCTCCCTACTTATTCAATATAGTACTCGACGTTCTAGCCTGTGCAATCACACAACAAAGGGATACAAATTGGAAAGAAATACATCAAAATATCACTATTTGCAGATGATATGATCATATACTTAAGTGACCCCAAAAATTCCACCAGAGAACTCCTAAACCTGATAAGAAAAACTTCAGCAAAGTGGTTAGATATGAAGTTAACTCAAACAAATTAGGTTCTTTCCACTACTGAAAGAATAAACTGGCTGAGAAAGAAATTAGGGAAATGACTCTCTTCAGAATAGCCACATATAATATAAAATACTTTGGTGTGACTCTGACCAAGCAAGATATATGACAAGAACTTCAAGTCTCTTAAGAAAGAAATTAAAGATCTCAGAAGGTAGAAAGATCTCCCATGCCCATGGATTGGCAGGATTAATATATTAAAAATGGCCATCTTGCAAATGATCTACAGATCCAATGCAATCCCCATCAAAATCCCGAGTCACTTCTTTATAGAGTTTGAAAGAGAAATTTGGAAATTGATTTGGAAAAGCAAAAAACTCATGATAGTAAAAACTATCCTCAACAATAAAAGAAATTCTGGGGGAAATCACCATCCCAGACCTCAACCTATATTACAGATCAATCATAATAAAAACTGCATGGTATTGGTACAGATGCATATAGGTAGATCAGTGTAATAGAATTGGAGACTCAGAAATGAACCCACACGGCTATGGTCACTTGATTTTTGACAAATGATCTAAAAGTATCCAATGGAAGTAAGACAACATTTTCAACAAATGGTGCTGGTTCAACTGAAGGTCAGGATATAGAAGAATGCAAATTGACCCATTCTTATCACCCTATACAAAGCTCAAGTCCAAGTGGATCAAAGACTTCCACATAAAATGAGGTAAACTGAAACAAATAAAAGAGAAGGTGGGGACGAGACTTGAACACATAGACACAGGGGAAAATTTCCTGAACAGAACACCAATGGCTTATGCTCTAAGATCAAGAATCAACAAATGGGACCTCATAAAATTGCAAAGCTTCTTCTGCAAGGCAAAAGACACTGTCAATATGACAAAACAGCAACCAACAGTTTGGGAAAAAATCTTTACCAATCTTACATTTGGTAGAGGGCTAATAACCAATATATTTAAAGAACTCAAGAAATTAAACTCCAAAGAATCAAATAACAAATAAAAATGGGATACAGAGCTAAACAAAGAATTCTCAACTGAGGAATACCAAATGACTGAGAAGCTCCTAAAGACATGTTCTACATCCGTAGTCACCAGAAAAATGCAAATCAAAACAACCATGATATACCACCTCACACCAGTCAGAATTGCTAAGAGCAAAATGTCTAGTGATAGTAGATGCTGGTGAGCATGTAGAGAAATAGAAACACTCCTCCATTGTTGGTGGTATTACAAGCTGATATAACCACTCTGGAAATCAGTCTGGTGGTTCCTCAAAAAATTGGACATTGCACTACCTGAGGACCCAGCTATACCTCTCCTGAGCATATACTCAAAGGATACTACAACATACAACAAAGACAAATGCTCTACTATGTTTATAGCTGCCTTATTTAAAATAGCCAGAAGCTGGTAAGAACCCAGATGTCCTTTGTGAGAGGAATGGATATAGAAAATGTGGTATAGTTACATAATGAAGTACTACTTAGCTATTAAAAACAATGACTATATGAAAGTTTTAGGCAAATGGCTGGAACTACAAAATATCGTCCTGAGTGATAAAACCCAGTCACTAAAAACACACATGGAATGTACTCACTGATAAGTGGATATTAGCCCAAAAGCTTGGAATACCAAGAAAAAATTCAGAGATCATATGAAGCTCAAGAAGAAGGAAAACCAAAATATGGATGCTTCATTCCTTCTTAGAAGGGAGAAAAAATACTCATGGGAGGAAATATGCCAACAAGGAGTGGAGCAGGGACTGAAGAAAAGGTTATCCAGAGACTGTCCCACCTTGGAATCCATCCCATAAGCAGCCACCAAATCCCCTCACTCTTGGTTATTCCAAGAAGTGCTTGCTGACAGGAGTCAGATATGGATGTTTCCTGAGAGGCTCTGGCAGAGCCCTACTGATACTGGTGAGTATGGTTGCAGCTAACCATGGGACTGACCAAGTGGACCCCAGTTGAGATGTTAGAGAAAATACTGAATGAGTTGAATACTTTCCCCATATCTATCTCATATTTCCATAAAGTTGTCCAAAAAGTATCTATTTTGGTTATATTCTCAAGAAAAAATTTCAGGAAAACAGAGAAAAATAGTAGGAATATTCTTTTGGACAAATACCCATGTATATTAAATATAATTAAATATGTTTTGAAATTATAAACTATATATGGTATATATATGTACTATATTATACATATTATATATATAATACATATATAATAATATATAATATGCAATATATATATATATATATACTATTTTTTATTTAGGAACATACACACACTTTCATATAAAATGATTAGTGAAAGAAGAGGCAGTAATTTGAAAGAAAATAATGAGGAGTATATGGGAGGGTTTGAAGAGAGAAAAAGTATGAGACAAATTGTATAATAATAGTATAACCTTAAAAATAAAAGAAGTGGGCTGGAGAGATGGCTCAGTGGTTAAGAACACTGACTGCTCTTCTAGAGGTTCTGAGTTCAATTCCCAGCAACCACATGGTGGCTCAAGGCCATCTGTAATGAGATCTGATGCCCTCTACTGGTGTGTCTGAAGACATATTTATTATATATAATAAATAAATAAGTTAAAAAAAGAAATTGAGGAAAAACAAGAGAAACTCTTGAGAGGAAGTGGCTTTCCAAGAGAGGAAAATGCTGCAAAACTTCCCTCTCTAGAGTTTTTAAATAAATAAATAAATAAATAAATAAATAAATAAATAAATAAATAAATGAAGTAATAATACAGAAAGAAACATGCAGTTCATCTAGCATAAGTGTCTTATTCTGGGTCACATGGGAAAAACAGAAATAAAGACCAAAGACACATATCATGTATGTGTATATGTATGTACATATTATTTTTACACATATTTCACACACATGCACATATTTCTAAAACTGTTTTCTTTGCTTTATGAAAGTAATTGTATACCTATAATTGGTTAGGTGGTAGTTTGGGTTCCAGTATAAACCATAGCTGCTATCCCTCTTTGAGGTGAAAAAAATATCTAAAGGGCACATGCACTTGTTTGTTAAAGACAATCTCATAATAGGGAAAGTGCAACAAGGCTGGGAACTACCTCCTGTTGGGGATTGATTGTAATGCTTTGAATTAATCTGGCCCCACCCAAATCAGGAATCTATATGTTCAAATGCTGAAGGTCCTTGTTCCCAATTAGTTTTTGATTAATCAGTAAAGAGCCAATGGCCAATGGCTGTGCAGGTAGACTGAGGTGGGACCTTTGGATTTTTGCCAGCTAGGAAGTGATAGAAAGGAGGGAAGTTGCCATGACTCAGGGACATAAGAGCTGCAGCAGAGAAAGCCAACCAGTCATTTAAGAATTCAAGTCAGTGACCATTGGCCACTTCCCAGATTGGGCCTGGGGTAGCAAGGGAAGGTTTAGGAGTCTTAGGAATACTGGAGGGGAGCATTTCCTAGCAGGGGAAGGTTAAGGAGTGCCCAGTCTTTGAGCTTGTCATGGCATGTTAAAAATTAACTGGCATGTATATGTTTTTAATTCACAAATCCAGATTGTTCCTGAGTGGTGCGCATGTGTGACCTGTGAGGAATAAAAATAGTATAGCTAAATTTGCTACTACAATCTTCAACTGACACTCAGAAAGATGGACGTGTCTGTCTTAAAATTGCATGCCACCACGATGTGATGGTATAAGTCCAGGCTAACTGATACCTTGAGTTTTTGTAGAACTCTACACAGAAAGACAGCTTTAGGCTCACTAGGGTCAGCTTCTGACATAGGGAAACATGAAATACTAAATGAACAGTCTCCTCCTAGGTCAGGTTTAGAAGTGACTTTGCCTATGGCATCAGGACCACAAGGTCATATTAGTACTTCTTTGACAGTGGCTAATATATGGATTTAATTTTGCCAAATTAGGGCATTCAACTTCTTTTAAATATAATCATTCCTTTTCACTTGAATACTAAAATAAGTACTCAGAGACTTCTAAATATAACTTAGGAAAACAGTTCTGCTCGGCAGTAGTTTTCTCCATGTGGGTTAAGTAAAAATTAGTTTTGAATCAGATTAACACATACTTCTTTGTTTGGAGTGAGAAGAAGTCAAAGAACTGAGCATGGAAAAACTTGGGGCAGTAGTAGAGATGCATTTCATTTCATTTATTTTGTTTTCTTCTTGTTCTTGTTCCTTTTTTATTGGATATTTTTCATTTACATTTCAAATATTATCCCCTTTTCCAGTTTCCTGTCCATAAGCCCACTATCCCATCCTTCTCCCCTTCTTCTATTAGGGTGTTACCCCTCTCCAAAACCCCTTTTTCTACCTCCCCACCCTGACATTCCCCTGCACTGCGGGGTTCAGTTTTGAGAGGACTAAGGGCTTCTCCTTCCATGACCCAACAAGGCCATTCTCTGTTACATATGCAGCTTGAACCATGGATCGGTCCATGTGTAGTTTTTGGGTAGTGGTTTTGTCCCTGGGAGCTCTGGTTGGTTGTTATTGTGCTTATGAGGTTGCAAACCCCATTCAGCTTCTTCAATCCTTTCTCTAATTCCTTCAACAGGGATCCCAGTCTCAGTTCAATGGTTTGCTGCTAGTATTTACCTCTGTATTTGTCACACTCTGGCTGAGCCTCTAAGGAGACAGCTATATCAGGCTCCTGTCAGCATGTACTTTTTGGTTTCATCAATACTGTCTAGTTTTGGTAGCTGTATACACACACACACACACACAGACACACACACAAACATATACATATATACACATACACATACGCAGACACATACATATACTTATACATATATATGGGCTGGATACCCAGGTTGGGCAGGCTCTGAATGGCCATTCCTTCAGTTTCTGCTCCAAACTTTGTCTCCATATCCCCTCCTACAAATATTTTTGTTCCCCCACTTAAGAAGGACTGAAGCATCTGCACTTTGATTGTATCGGGTAATTTGAGCTTTTGGGCTAATACCCACTTATCAGTGAATGCATACCATGCATTTTTTTGTGATTGGTTTATCTCAGTCAGGATGATATTTTCTTTTTTTTTATTTTTTTATTTATTTTTATTTTTTTTTTTTATTAACTTGAGTATTTCTTATATACATTTCGAGTGTTATTCCCTTTCCCGGTTTCCGGGCAAACATCCCCCTCCCCCCTCCCCTTCCTTATGGGTGTTCCCCTCCCAACCCTCCCCCCATTGCCGCCCTCCCCCCATAGACTAGTTCACTGGGGGTTCAGTCTTAGCAGGACCCAGGGCTTCCCCTTCCACTGGTGCTCTTACTAGGATATTCATTGCTACCTATGGGGTCAGAGTCCAGGGTCAGTCCATGTATAGTCTTTAGGTAGTGGCTTAGTCCCTGGAAGCTCTGGTTGCTTGGCATTGTTGTACTTTTGGGGTCTCGAGCCCCTTCAAGCTCTTCCAGTTCTTTCTCTGATTCCTTCAATAGGGGACCTATTCTCAGTTCAGTGGTTTGCTGCTGGCATTCGCCTCTATATTTGCTGTATTCTGGCTGTGTCTCTCAGGAGCGATCTACATCCGGCTCCTGTCGGTCTGCACTTCTTTGCTTCATCCATCTTGTCTAATTGGGTGGCTGTATATGTATGGGCCACATGTGGGGCAGGCTCTGAATGGGTGTTCCTTCAGTCTCTGTTTTAATCTTTGCCTCTCCCTTCCCTGCCAAGGGTATTCTTTTTCCTCATTTGAAGAAGGAGTGAAGCATTCACATTTTGATCATCCGTCTTGAGTTTCGTTTGTTCTAGGGATCTAGGGTAATTCAAGCATTTGGGCTAATAGCCACTTATCAATGAGTGCATACCATGTATGTCTTTCTGTGATTGGGTTAGCTCACTCAGGATGATATTTTCCAGTTCCAACCATTTGCCTACGAATTTCATAAAGTCGTTGTTTTTGATAGCTGAGTAATATTCCATTGTGTAGATGTACCACATTTTCTGTATCCATTCTTCTGTTGAAGGGCATCTGGGTTCTTTCCATTTTCTGGCTATTATAAATAAGGCTGCGATGAACATAGTGGAGCACGTGTCTCTTTTATATGTTGAGGCATCTTTTGGGTATATGCCCAAGAGAGGTATAGCTGGATCCTCAGGCAGTTCAATGTCCAATTTTCTGAGGAACCTCCAGACTGATTTCCAGAATGGTTTTACCAGTCTGCAATCCCACCAACAATGGAGGAGTGTTCCTCTTTCTCCACATCCTCGCCAGCATCTGCTGTCACCTGAGTTTTTGATCTTAGCCAATCGCACTGGTGTGAGGTGAAATCTCAGGGTTGTTTTGATTTGCATTTCCCTTATGACTAAAGATGTTGAACATTTCTTTAGGTGTTTCTCAGCCATTCGGCAATCCTCAGCTGTGAATTCTTTGTTTAGCTCTGAACCCCATTTTTTAATAGGGTTATTTGTTTCCCTGCGGTCTAACTTCTTGAGTTCTTTGTATATTTTGGAAATAAGGCCTCTATCTGTTGTAGGATTGGTAAAGATCTTTTCCCAATCTGTTGGTTGCCGTTTTGTCCTAACCACAGTGTCCTTTGCTTTACAGAAGCTTTGCAGTTTTATGAGATCCCATTTGTCGATTCTTGATCTTAGAGCATAAGCCATTGGTGTTTTGTTCAGGAAATTTTTTCCAGTGCCCATGTGTTCCAGATGCTTCCCTAGTTTTTCTTCTATTAGTTTGAGTGTGTCTGGTTTGATGTGGAGGTCCTTGATCCACTTGGACTTAAGCTTTGTACAGGGTGATAAGGATGGATCGATCTGCATTCTTCTACATGTTGCCCTCCAGTTGAACCAGCACCATTTGCTGAAAATGCTATCTTTTTTCCATTGGATGGTTTTGGCTCCTTTGTCAAAAATCAAGTGACCATAGGTGTGTGGGTTCATTTCTGGGTCTTCAATTCTATTCCATTGGTCTATCTGTCTGTCTCTGTACCAATACCATGCAGTTTTTATCACTATTGCTCTGTAATACTGCTTGAGTTCAGGGATAGTGATTCCCCCTGAAGTCCTTTTATTGTTGAGGATAGCTTTAGCTATCCTGGGTTTTTTGTTATTCCAGATGAATTTGCAAATTGTTCTGTCTAACTCTTTGAAGAATTGGATTGGTATTTTGATGGGGATAGCATTGAATCTGTAGATTGCTTTTGGTAAGATGGCCATTTTTACCATATTAATCCTGCCAATCCATGAGCATGGGAGATCTTTCCATCTTCTGAGGTCTTCTTCAATTTCTTTCCTCAGTGTCTTGAAGTTCTTATTGTACAGATCTTTTACTTGCTTGGTTAAAGTCACACCGAGGTACTTTATATTATTTGGGTCTATTATGAAGGGTGTCGTTTCCCTAATTTCTTTCTCGGCTTGTTTCTCTTTTGTATAGAGGAAGGCAACTGATTTATTTGAGTTAATTTTATACCCAGCCACTTTGCTGAAGTTGTTTATGAGCTTTAGTAGTTCTCTGGTGGAACTTTTGGGATCACTTAAATATACTATCATGTCATCTGCAAATAGTGATATTTTGACCTCTTCTTTTCCGATCTGTATCCCTTTGATCTCCTTTTGTTGTCTGATTGCTCTGGCTAGAACTTCAAGAACTATATTGAATAAGTAGGGAGAGAGTGGGCAGCCTTGTCTAGTCCCTGATTTTAGTGGGATTGCTTCAAGTTTCTCTCCATTTAGTTTAATGTTAGCAACTGGTTTGCTGTATATGGCTTTTACTATGTTTAGGTATGGGCCTTGAATTCCTATTCTTTCCAGGACTTTTATCATGAAGGGGTGTTGAATTTTGTCAAATGCTTTCTCAGCATCTAATGAAATGATCATGTGGTTCTGTTCTTTCAGTTTGTTTATATAATGGATCACGTTGATGGTTTTCCGTATATTAAACCATCCCTTGATGCCTGGGATGAAGCCTACTTGATCATGGTGGATGATTGTTTTGATGTGCTCTTGAATTCGGTTTGCCAGAATTTTATTGAGTATTTTTGCGTCGATATTCATAAGGGAAATTGGTCTGAAGTTCTCTTTCTTTGTTGTGTCTTTGTGTGGTTTAGGTATAAGAGTAATTGTGGCTTCATAGAAGGAATTCGGTAGGGCTCCATCTGTTTCAATTTTGTGGAATAGTTTGGATAATATTGGTATGAGGTCTTCTATGAAGGTTTGATAGAATTCTGCACTAAACCCGTCTGGACCTGGGCTCTTTTTGGTTGGGAGACCTTTAATGACTGCTTCTATTTCCTTAGGAGTTATGGGGTTGTTTAACTGGTTTATCTGTTCCTGATTTAACTTCGATACCTGGTATCTGTCTAGGAAATTGTCCATTTCCTGAAGATTTTCAAATTTTGTTGAATATAGGTTTTTATAGTAAGATCTGATGATTTTTTGAATTTCCTCTGAATCTGTAGTTATGTCTCCCTTTTCATTTCTGATTTTGTTAATTTGGACACACTCTCTGTGTCCTCTCGTTAGTCTGGCTAAGGGTTTATCTATCTTGTTGATTTTCTCAAAGAACCAACTTTTGGTTCTGTTGATTCTTTCTATGGTCCTTTTTGTTTCTACTTGGTTGATTTCAGCTCTGAGTTTGATTATTTCCTGCCTTCTACTCCTCCTGGGTGTATTTGCTTCTTTTTGTTGTAGAGCTTTTAGGTGTGCTGTCAAGCTGCTGACATATGCTCTTTCCTGTTTCTTTCTGCAGGCACTCAGCGCTATGAGTTTTCCTCTTAGCACAGCTTTCATTGTGTCCCACAAGTTTGAGTATGTTGTATCTTCATTTTCATTAAATTCTAAAAAGTTTTTAATTTCTTTCTTTATTTCTTCCTTGACCAGGTTATCATTGAGTAGAGCATTGTTCAATTTCCACGTATATGTGGGCATTCTTCCCTTATTGTTATTGAAGACCAGTTTTAGGCCGTGGTGGTCCGATAGCACGCATGGGATTATTTCTATCTTTCTGTACCTGTTGAGGCCCGTTTTTTGACCAATTATATGGTCAATTTTGGAGAAAGTACCATGAGGAGCTGAGAAGAAGGTATATCCTTTTGCTTTAGGATAGAATGTTCTATAAATATCCGTTAAGTCCATTTGGCTCATGACTTCTCTTAGTCTGTCTACATCACTGTTTAATTTCTGTTTCCATGATCTGTCCATTGATGAGAGTGGGGTGTTGAAATCTCCCACTATTTTTGTGTGAGGTGCAATGTGTGTTTTGAGCTTTAGTAAGGTTTCTTTTACATATGTAGGTGCCCTTGTATTTGGGGCATAGATATTTAGGATTGAGAATTCATCTTGGTTGATTTTTCCTTTGATGAATATGAAGTGTCCTTCCTTATCTTTTTTGATGACTTTTAGTTGGAAATTGATTTTATTTGATATTAGAATGGCTACTCCAGCTTGCTTCTTCTGACCATTTGCTTGGAAAGTTGTTTTCCAGCCTTTCACTCTGAGGTAGTGTCTGTCTTTGTCTCTGAGGTGTGTTTCCTGTAGGCAGCAGAATGCAGGGTCCTCGTTGCGTATCCAGTTTGTTAATCTATGTCTTTTTATTGGGGAGTTGAGGCCATTGATATTGAGAGATATTAAGGAATAGTGATTATTGCTTCCCGTTATATTCATATTTGATGTGAGGTTATGTTTGTGTGCTTTCATTCTCTTTGTTTTGTTGCCAAGACGATTAGTTTCTTGCTTCTTCTAGGGTATAGCTTGCCTCCTTATGTTGGGCTGTACCATTTATTATCCTTTGTAGTGCTGGATTTGTAGAAAGATATTGTGTAAATTTGGTTTTGTCATGGAATATCTTGGTTTCTCCATCAATGTTAATTGAGAGTTTTGCTGGATACAGTAATCTGCGCTGGCATTTGTGTTCTCTTAGGGTCTGTATAACATCAGTCCAGGATCTTCTGGCCTTCATAGTTTCTGGCGAGAAGTCTGGTGTGATTCTGATAGGTCTCCCTTTATATGTTACTTGACCTTTTTCCCTTACTGCTTTTAATATTCTTTCTTTATTTTGTGCGTTTGGTGTTTTGACAATTATGTGACGGGAGGTGTTTCTTTTCTGGTCCAATCTATTTGGAGTTCTGTAGGCTTCCTGTATGTCTATGGGTATCTCTTTTTTTAGGTTAGGGAAGTTTTCTTCTATGATTTTGTTGAAGATATTTACTGGTCCTTTGAGCTGGGAGTCTTCACTCTCTTCTATACCTATTATCCTTAGGTTTGATCTTCTCATTGAGTCCTGGATTTCCTGTATGTTTTGGACCAGTAGCTTTTTCCGCTTTACATTATCTTTGACAGTTGAGTCAATGATTTCTATGGAATCTTCTTCTCCTGAGATTCTCTCTTCCATCTCTTGTATTCTGTTGGTGAAGCTTGTATCTACAGCTCCTTGTCTCTTCTTTTGGTTTTCTATATCCAGGGTTGTTTCCATGTGTTCTTTCTTGATTGCTTCTATTTCCATTTTTAATTCCTTCAACTGTTTGATTGTGTTTTCCTGGAATTCTTTCAGGGATTTTTGCGATTCCTCTCTGTAGGCTTTTACTTGTTTATTAATGTTTTCCTGTGCTTCCCTAAGTGTGTTCAGGTCTTTCCTGAAGTCCTCCAGCATCATGATCAAATATGATTTTGAAACTAGATCTTGCTTTTCTGGTGTGTTTGGATATTCCATGTTTGTTTTGGTGGGAGAATTGGGCTCCGATGATGGCATGTAGTCTTGGTTTCTGTTGCTTGGGTTCCTGCGCTTGCCTCTCGCCATCAGATTATCTCTAGTGTTACTTTGTTCTGCTATTTCTGACAGTGGCTAGACTGTCCTATAAGCCTGTGTGTCAGGAGTGCTGTAGACCTGTTTTCCTCTCTTTCAGTCAGTTATGGGGACAGAGTGTTCTGCTTTCGGGCGTGTAGTTTTTCCTCTCTACAGGTCTTCAGCTGTTCCTGTGGGCCTGTGTCTTGAGTTCACCAGGCAGCTTTCTTGCAGCAGAAAATTTGGTCTTACCTGTGGTCCCGAGGCTCAGGTTTGCTCGTGGGGTGCTGTCCAGGGGCTCTCTGCAGCAGCAGCAACCAGGAAGACCTGTGCCGCCCCTTCCGGGAGCTTCAGTGCACCAGGGTTCCAGATGGTCTTTGGCTTTTTCCTCTGGCGTCCGAGATGTGTGTGCAGGGAGCAGTCTCTTCTGGTTTCCCAGGCCTGTCTGCCTCTCTGAAGGTTTAGCTCTCCCTCCCACGGGATTTGGGTGCAGAGAACTGTTTATCCGTTCTGTTTCCTTCAGGGTCCGGCAGTGTCTCTGGCAGGGGTCCTGCCGCTCCTGGGCCCTCCCCCACGGGAGCCCAGAGGCCTTATACAGTTTCCTCTTGGGCCAGGGATGTGGGCAGGGGTGAGCAGTGTTGGTGGTTTCTTCCGCTCTGCAGCCTCAGGAGTGCCCACCTGACCAGGCGGTTGGGTCTCTCTCTCACCGGGTCTGGGAGCAGAGAGCTGCTGCGGGCCGGGATCCGCGGGTGTGGGACATCCGGTAAACACAGAACGTGCCCGGTTCTAGAGAAATTCTGCTTCCGTGTGTCCCAAGCTCACCAGGCAGCTTTCTTGCAGCAGAAAATTTGGTCTTACCTGTGGTCCCGAGGCTCAAGTTCGCTCGTGGGGTGCTGCCCAGGGGCTCTCTGCAGCGGCAGCAACCAGGAAGACCTGTGCCGCCCCTTCCGGGAGCTTCAGTGCCTGGATGATATTTTCTAGTTCCATCCATTCGCCTATGAATTTCATGATGTCATTGTTTTTGATAGCTGAGTAATATTCCATTGTGCAGTTGTACCGCATTTTCTGTATCTATTCTTCTGTTGAAGGGCATCTGGGTTCTTTACAGCTTCTGGCTATTATAAATAATGCTGCTATGAACATAGTGGACCATGTGTCTTTATTGTATGTTGGAGCATCTTTTGGGTATATGCCCAAGAGAGGTATAGCTGGGTCCTCAGGTAGTATGAGGTCCATTTTTCTGAGGAATCACCAGACTGATTTCCAGAGTAGTTATACCAGCTTGCAATCCCACAAACAATGGAGGAATTTTCCTCTTTCTCCACATCCTCACCAGCATCTGTTGTCACCTGAGGTTTATATCTTAGCTATTTTGACTGGAGTGAGGTGAAATCTCAGGGTTGTTTTGATTTGCATTTACCTCATGACTAAGAATGTTGAACAATTCTTTAGGTAGTTCTCAGACATTCCATAGTCCTCAGATGAGAATTCTTTGTTTAGCTCTGTACCCCTTTTTAAAAATAGGGTTATTGAAGTCCCACACCCCCGGATCCTGGCCCGCAGCAGCTCTCTGCTCCCAGACCCGGTGAGAGAGAGACCCAACCGCCTGGTCAGGTGGGCACTCCTGAGGCTGCAGAGCGGAAGAGACCACCAACACTGCTCACCCCCGCCCACATCCCTGGCCCAAGAGGAAACTGTATAAGGCCTCTGGGCTCCCGTGGGGGAGGGCCCAGGAGCGGCAGGACCCCTGCACCTGAGACACCTCTGGAACCTGAAAGAAACAGACCGGATAAACAGTTCTCTGCACCCAAATCCCGTGGGAGGGAGAGCTAAACCTTCAGAGAGGCAGACAAGCCTGGGAAACCAGAAGAAACTGCTCCCTGCACACACGTCTCGGATGCCAGAGGAAAAAGCCAAAGACCATCTGGAACCCTGGTGCACTGAAGCTCCCGGAAGGGGCGGCACAGGTCTTCCTGGTTGCTGCCGCTGCAGAGAGCCCCTGGGCAGCACCCCACGAGCGAACTTGAGCCTCGGGACCACAGGTAAGACCAAATTTTCTGCTGCAAGAAAGCTGCCTGGTGAACTCAAGACACAGGCCCACAGGAACAGCTGAAGAACTGTAGAGAGGAAAAACTACACGCCCGAAAGTAGAACACTCTGTCCCCATAACTGACTGAAAGAGAGGAAAACAGGTCTACAGCACTCCTGACACACAGGCTTATAGGACAGTCTAGCCACTGTCAGAAATAGCAGAACAAAGTAACATTAGAGATAATCTGATGGCGAGAGGCAAGCGCAGGAACCCAAGCAACAGAAACCAAGACCACATGCCATCATCGGAGCCCAATTCTCCCACCAAAACAAACATGGAATATCCAAACACACCAGAAAAGCAAGATCTAGTTTCAAAATCATATTTGATCATGATGCTGGAGGACTTCAAGAAAGACATGAACACACTTAGGGAAACACAGGAAAACATTAATAAACAAGTAGAAGCCTACAAAGAGGAATCGCAATAATCCTTGAAAGAATTCCAGGAAAACACAATCAAACAGTTGAAGGAATTAAAAATGGAAATAGAAGCAATCAAGAAAGAACACATGGAAACAACCCTAGATATAGAAAACCAAAAGAAGAGACAAGAAGCTGTAGATACAAGCTTCACCAACAGAATACAAGAGATGGAAGAGAGAATCTCAGGAGCAGAAGATTCCATAGAAATCATTGACTCAACTGTCAAAGATAATGTAAAGCGGAAAAAGCTACTGGTCCAAAACATACAGGAAATCCAGGACTCAATGAGAAGATCAAACCTAAGGATAATAGGTATAGAAGAGAGTGAAGACTCCCAGCTCAAAGGACCAGTAAATATCTTCAACAAAATCATAGAAGAAAACTTCCCTAACCTAAAAAAAGAGATATGCATAGACATACAAGAAGCCTACAGAACTCCAAATAGATTGGACCAGAAAAGAAACACCTCCCGTCACATAATTGTCAAAACACCAAACGCACAAAATAAAGAAAGAATATTAAAAGCAGTAAGGGAAAAAGGTCAAGTAACATATAAAGGGAGACCTATCAGAATCAAACCAGACTTCTCGCCAGAAACTATGAAGGCCAGAAGATCCTGGACTGATGTCATACAGACCCTAAGAGAACACAAATGCCAGCCCAGGTTACTGTATCCAGCAAAACTCTCAATTAACATTGATGGAGAAACCAAGATATTCCATGACAAAACCAAATTTACACAATATCTTTCTACAAATCCAGCACTACAAAGGATAATAAATGGTACAGCCCAACATAAGGAGGCAAGCTATACCCTAGAAGAAGCAAGAAACTAATCGTCTTGGCAACAAAACAAAGAGAATGAAAGCACACAAACATAACCTCACATCCAAATATGAATATATAGGGAAACAATAATCACTATTCCTTAATATCTCTCAATATCAATGGCCTCAACTCCCCAATAAAAAGACATAGATTAACAAACTGGATACGCAACGAGGACCCTACATTCTGCTGCCTACAGGAAACACACCTCAGAGACAAAGACAGACACTACCTCAGAGTGAAAGGCTGGAAAACAACTTTCCAAGCAAATGGTCAGAAGAAGCAAGCTGGAGTAGCCATTCTAATATCAAATAAAATCAATTTCCAACTAAAAGTCATCAAAAAAGATAAGGAAGGACACTTCATATTCATCAAAGGAAAAATCCACCAAGATGAACTCTCAATCCTAAATATCTATGCCCCAAATACAAGGGCACCTACATACGTAAAAGAAACCTTACTAAAGCTCAAAACACACATTGCACCTCACACAATAATAGTGGGAGATTTCAACACCCCACTCTCATCAATGGACAGATCATGGAAACAGAAATTAAACAGTGATGTAGACAGACTAAGAGAAGTCATGAGCCAAATGGACTTAACGGATATTTATAGAACATTCTATCGTAAAGCAAAAGGATATACCTTCTTCTCAGCTCCTCATGGTACTTTCTCCAAAATTGACCATATAATTGGCCAAAAAACGGGCCTCAACAGGTACAGAAAGATAGAAATAATCCCATGCGTGCTATCAGACCACCACGGCCTAAAACTGGTCTTCAATAACAATAAGGGAAGAATGCCCACATATACGTGGAAATTGAACAATGCTCTACTCAATGATAGCCTTGTCAAGGAAGAAATAAAGAAAGGAATTAAAAACTTTTTAGAATTTAATGAAAATGAAGATACAACATACCTAAACATATGGGACACAATGAAAGCTGTGCTAAGAGGAAAACTCATAGCGCTGAGTGCCTGCAGAAAGAAACAGGAAAGAGCATATGTCAGCAGCTTGACAGCACATCTAAAAGCTCTAGAACAAAAAGAAGCAAATACACCCAGGAGGAGTAGAAGGCAGGAAATAATCAAACTCAGAGCTGAAATCAACCAAGTAGAAACAAAAAGGACCATAGAAAGAATCAACAGAACCAAAAGTTGGTTCTTTGAGAAAATCAACAAGATAGATAAACCCTTAGCCAGACTAACGAGAGGACACAGAGAGTGCGTCCAAATTAACAAAATCAGAAATGAAAAGGGAGACATAACTACAGATTCAGAGGAAATTCAAAAAATCATCAGATCTTACTATAAAAACCTATATTCAACAAAATTTGAAAATCTTCAGGAAATGGACAATTTCCTAGACAGATACCAGGTATCGAAGTTAAATCAGGAACAGATAAACCAGTTAAACAACCCCATAACTCCTAAGGAAATAGAAGCAGTCATTAAAGGTCTCCCAACCAAAAAGAGCCCAGGTCCAGACGGGTTTAGTGCAGAATTCTATCAAACCTTCATAGAAGACCTCATACCAATATTATCCAAACTATTCCACAAAATTGAAACAGATGGAGCCCTACCGAATTCCTTCTACGAAGCCACAATTACTCTTATACCTAAACCACACAAAGACACAACAAAGAAAGAGAACTTCAGACCAATTTCCCTTATGAATATCGACGCAAAAATACTCAATAAAATTCTGGCAAACCGAATTCAAGAGCACATCAAAACAATCATCCACCATGATCAAGTAGGCTTCATCCCAGGCATAAAGGGATGGTTTAATATACGGAAAACCATCAACGTGATCCATTATATAAACAAACTGAAAGAACAGAACCACATGATCATTTCATTAGATGCTGAGAAAGCATTTGACAAAATTCAACACCCCTTCATGATAAAAGTCCTAGAAAGAATAGGAATTCAAGGCCCATACCTAAACATAGTAAAAGCCATATACTGCAAACCAGTTGCTAACATTAAACTAAATGGAGAGAAACTTGAAGCAATCCCACTAAAATCAGGGACTAGACAAGGCTGCCCACTCTCTCCCTACTTATTCAATATAGTTCTTGAAGTTCTAGCCAGAGCAATCAGACAACAAAAGGAGAGCAAGGGGATACAGATCGGAAAAGAAGAGGTCAAAATATCACTATTTGCAGATGACATGATAGTATATTTAAGTGATCCCAAAAGTTCCACCAGAGAACTACTAAAGCTGATAAACAACTTCAGCAAAGTGGCTGGGTATAAAATTAACTCAAATAAATCAGTTGCCTTCCTCTATACAAAAGAGAAACAAGCCGAGAAAGAAATTAGGGAAACGACACCCTTCATAATAGACCCAAATAATATAAAGTGCCTCGGTGTGACTTTAACCAAGCAAGTAAAAGATCTGTACAATAAGAACTTCAAGACACTGAGGAAAGAAATTGAAGAAGACCTCAGAAGATGGAAAGATCTCCCATGCTCATGGATTGGCAGGATTAATATAGTAAAAATGGCCATTTTACCAAAAGCAATCTACAGATTCAATGCAATCCCCATCAAAATACCAATCCAATTCTTCAAAGAGTTAGACAGAACAATTTGCAAATTCATCTGGAATAACAAAAAACCCAGGATAGCTAAAGCTATCCTCAACAATAAAAGGACTTCAGGGGGAATCACTATCCCTGAATTCAAGCAGTATTACAGAGCAATAGTGATAAAAACTGCATGGTATTGGTACAGAGACAGACAGATAGACCAATGGAATAGAATTGAGGACCCAGAAATGAACCCACACACCTATGGTCACTTGATTTTTGACAAAGGAGCCAAAACCATCCAATGGAAAAAAGATAGCATTTTCAGCAAATGGTGCCGGTTCAACTGGAGGGCAACATGTAGAAGAATGCAGATCGATCCATGCTTATCACCCTGTACAAAGCTTAAGTCCAAGTGGATCAAGGACCTCCACATCAAAGCAGACACACTCAAACTAATAGAAGAAAAACTAGGGAAGCATCTGGAACACATGGGCACTGGAAAAATATTTCCTGAAGAAAACACCAATGGCTTATGCTCTAAGATCAAGAATCGACAAATGGGATCTCATAAAACTGCAAAGCTTCTGTAAGGCAAAGGACACTGTGGTTAGGACAAAACGGCAACCAACAGATTGGGAAAAGATCTTTACCAATCCTACAATAGATAGAGGCCTTATACCCAAAATATACAAAGAACTCAAGAAGTTAGACCGCAGGGAAACAAATAACCCTATTAAAAAATGGGGTTCAGAGCTAAACAACGAATTCACAGCTGAGGAATGCCGAATGGCTGAGAAACACCTAAAGAAATGTTCAACATCTTTAGTCATAAGGGAAATGCAAATCAAAACAACCATGAGATTTCACCTCACACCAGTGCGATTGGCTAAGATCAAAAACTCAGGTGACAGCAGATGCTGGCGAGGATGTGGAGAAAGAGGAACACTCTTCCATTGTTGGTGGGATTGCAGACTGGTAAAACCATTCTGGAAATCAGTCTGGAGGTTCCTCAGAAAATTGGACATTGAACTGCCTGAGGATCCAGCTATACCTCTCTTGGGCATATACCCAAAAGATGCCTCAACATATAAAAGAGACACGTGCTCCACTATGTTCATCGCAGCCTTATTTATAATAGCCAGAGGCTGGAAAGAACTCAGATGCCCTTCAACAGAGGAATGGGTACAGAAAATGTGGTACATCTACACAATGGAATATTACTCAGCTATCAAAAACAACGAGTTTATGAAATTCGTAGGCAAATGGTTGGAACTGGAAAATATCATCCTGAGTGAGCTAACCCAATCACAGAAAGACATACATGGTATGCACTCATTGATAAGTGGCTATTAGCCCAAATGCTTGAATTACCCTAGATCCCTAGAACAAACGAAACTCAAGACGGATGATCAAAATGTGAATGCTTCACTCCTTCTTTAAATGAGGAAAAAGAATACCCTTGGCAGGGAAGGGAGAGGCAAAGATTAAAACAGAGACTGAAGGAACACCCATTCAGAGCCTGCCCCACATGTGGCCCATACATATACAGCCACCCAATTAGACAAGATGGATGAAGCAGAGAAGTGCAGACCGACAGGAGCCGGATGTAGATCGCTCCTGAGAGACACAGCCAGAATACAGCAAATACAGAGGCGAATGCCAGGAGCAAACCACTGAACTGAGAATAGGTCCCCTATTGAAGGAATCAGAGAAAGAACTGGAAGAGCTTGAAGGGGCTCGAGACCCCAAAAGTACAACAATGCCAAGCAACCAGAGCTTCCAGGGACGAAGCCACTACCTAAAGACTATACATGGACTGACCCTGGACTCTGACCCCATAGGTAGCAATGAATATCCTAGTAAGAGCACCAGTGGAAGGGGAAGCCCTGGGTCCTGCTAAGACTGGACCCCCAGTGATCTAGTCTATGGGGGGAGGGCGGCAATGGGGGGAGGGTTGGGAGGGGAACACCCATAAGGAAGGGGAGGGGGGAGGGGGATGTTTGCCCGGAAACCGGGAAAGGGAATAACACTCGAAATGTATATAAGAAATACTCAAGTTAATAAAAAAAAAAAAGAAAAAAAATAGGGTTATTTTGGCTCTCTGGAGAGTAACTTCTTGAACTCTTTGTATACACTGAATATTATCCTTCAGGACCAGATGGGCTCAGTGCAGAATTCTATCAGACCTTCATAGAAGAACTCATACCAATACTATCCAAACTATTGCACTAAATAGAAACAAGTGGAGTCCTACTAAATTCCTTCTATGAAGCCACAATTACTCTTATACTGAAACCACACAAAGATCCAACAAAAAAGAGAACTTCAAACCAATTTCCTTTATGAATATTGATGCAAAAATACTCAATAAAATTCTTGCAAACTGAATCCAAGAACACATCAAAATGATCATCTATCATGATAAGTAGGCTTCATCCCAGTGATGTAGGGATGGTTTAATATACGAAAATTCATCAACGTAATCCACTATATAAACAAACTGAAAGATAAAAACCACATGATCATCTCATTAGATGCTGAAAAACCATTTGACAAAATTAAATACCCTTTCATGATAAAAGTCCTGGAAAGATCAGGAATTCAAGGCCCATACCTAAACATAGTAAAAATGATATACAGCAAACCAGTAGCTCACATCAAACTAAATGGAGAGAAACTTGAAGCAATCCCACTAAAGTCAGGGACTAGACAAGGCTGCCCACTCTCTCCCTACTTATTCAATATAATACTTGAAGTCCTAGCCAGAGCAATTAGACAATGAAAGGAGGTCAAAGGGATACAAATTGGAAGGGACAAAGTCAAAATATTATTATTTGCAGATGATATGATAGTATACTTAAGTGACCCCAAAAGTTCCACCAGAGAACTACTAAATCTGATAAACAACTTCAGCAAAGTGGCTGGGTATAAAATTAACTCAAACAAATCAGTAGCCTTCCTCTACTCAAAGGATAAACAGGCATAGAAAGAAATTAGGGAAATGACACCCCTCACATTAGTCAGCAGTAACAGAAAATATCTTCAAGTGAGTGTAACCAAGCAAGTGAAAGATCTGTGTGACAAGAACTTCAAGTCTCTGAAGAGAGACATTGAAGAAGATCTCAGAAGATGGAAAGACCTCCTATGCTCATGGATTGGCAGTATTAATATTGTAAAAATGGCCATTTTGCCAAAAGCAATCTACATATTCAATGCAATCTCCCTCAAACTTCCAATTCATTTCTTCATAGATTTAGAAAGAGCAATTTGCAAATTTATTTGGAAAAGGAAAAAAAATCAACTCAAGATAAAGAAAACAATCATGAACAATAAAAGAACTTCAGGGGGAATCACCATCCCCGACCTCAAGTATTATTACAGAGCAATAGTGATAAAAACTCCACATTATTGGTCCAGAGACAGGCAGGTAGATCAACAGAATAGAATTAAAGACCCGGAAATGAACCCACAGACTTCTCGGCTCACTTCCTCTTTAACAAAAAGCTAAAACCATCCAATGGTAAAAAGATAGCATTTTCAACAAATGGTGGTGGTTCAACTGCAGGTCAGCATATAGACAAATGCAAATTGACCCATGCTTATCACCCTGTACAAAGCTTAAGTCCACGTTGATCAAGCAACTCCACATCAAACCAGATACACATAAAGTTATAGAGGAAAAGGGGTAGTGGAAGAGGCTCAAATACATTGGCACTGGGGAAAATTTCCTGAACAAAACACCCATGGCTTATGCTCTCAGATCAAGAATTGGCAAATAAAGATGCCCTAACATATAAAAAAAAACACGTGCTCCACTATGTTCATCGCAGCCTTATTTATAATAGCCAGAAGCTGGAAAGAACCCAGATGCCCTTCAACAGAGGAATGGATACAGAAAATGTGGTACATCTACACAATGGAATATTACTCAGCTATCAAAAACAATGACTTTATGAAATTCGTAGGCAAATGGTTGGAACTGGAAAATATCATCCTGAGTGAGGTAACCCAATCACAGAAAAACACACATGGTATGCACTCATTGATAAGTGGCTATTAGCCCAAATGCTTGAATTACCCTAGATGCCTAGAACAAACGAAACTCAAGACGGATGATCAAAATGTGAATGCTTCACTCCTTCTTTAAAAGGGGAACAAGAATATCCTTGGCAGGGAATAGAGAGGCAAAGATTAAAACAGAGACTGAAGGAACACCCATTCAGAGCCTGCCCCACATGTGGCCCATATATATACAGCCACCCAATTAGACAAGATGGATGAAGCAAAGAAATGCAGACCGACAGGTGCCGGATGTAGATCGCTCCTGAGAGACACAGCCAGAATACAGCAAATACAGAGGAGAATGCCAGCAGCAAACCACTGAACTGAGAATAGGTCCCCTGTTGAAGGAATCAGAGAAAGAACTGAAAGAGCTTGAAGGGGCTCGAGACCCCATATGTACAACAATGCCAAGCAACCAGAGCTTCCAGGGACTAAGCCACTACCTAAAGACTATACATGGACTGACCCTGGACTCTGACCTCATAGGTAGCAATGAATATCCTAGTAAGAGCACCAGTGGAAGGGGAAGCCCTGGGTCCTGCTAAGACTGAACCCCCAGTGAACTAGATTGTTGGGGGGAGGGCGGCAATGGGGGGAGGATGGGGAGGGGAACACCCATAAAGGAGGGGAGGGGGAGGGATTAGGGGGATGTTTGCCCGGAAACCGGGAAAGGGAATAACACTCGAAATGTAAATAAGAAATACTCAAGTTAATAAAAAAAATTAAAAAAAATTGGCAAATGGTATGTCATAAAACTGCAAAACTTCTGTAAGGCAAAATACACTGTCACTAGGATAAAATGGCAACCGACAGACTGGGAGATCCATTTAATAATGAGTGCTGCTTCTCCTGAGTTGGCGTTTTATCAATTTAGGCCAAATTTATTGAAGTCTGGATGGCACAAGTGAGAGATTAAAGTAAGCAGGTCCCTTCTTAGGCTAAGGGACCTTCTCCCTTGGTCAAACTGCTAGTGCATCAAGGTAAACACAAAGGCCTAGTATTCTATAATTTTCAGATCTTTTTAATTTTCAAGTTAATCAAAGACAATGTATTTTATGACAAAAATCGAATTAAGTAGAATTTGAGGAGAAAAAGTGTAATTAAAAAAAATCAAGTTTAGAGTATGAGGCCTTTCTTCAGTGTGCCTTTTGACGATTGATAGAAGCCCATAGACTTTGGTATGAAATTGCTGAAAGAGCCAAGCAAGTCTGTCAGAACATCAGGTTCTAGAACATGACAGGCCTTGCCACAGTCTTCTGATCAGTGCATGGCCTTAATCTTTAATTCTCAAACTGCTGTGGAACTCAGGTGCCACAGAAATGCATAAAAGTATTTCAACTTTAAAACATTTTGATTTAATTAGTCCATAAATTGTTATTATATAATTTACAAAAAATTTAAATTCTGTTGGGTAATAGAGAGTAATTCTTTGGACTTATTTGCTACATTCATTCATTGCTTTCGGATGTTAATTGCTGTTTGCCCACAGTTCCCTCTAAATTGTATCTTAACAAGATTATGCTCCTTCTCCTAATTTATTGAACAAGCATGGAATATATTTATACAAAAATTAGCTACTTAAATACTTCCTTGATGAAAAACATAGCTGTTGTAATTTTATTATGAATTTTAATCAGGGAGAAAAATGACCTTTGAAATTTTCTTCTACCTCATTTTCTATTTCTGTGTGCACGCTTTTTCTTTATATGATTAGAAATCTTTATGACTTAATTAAATTTTATATAGAAAACATGTGACTGGACAGTAACAGTTTGTTTTGAAAGAAAAACCTTAAGGAAACAGTTAAAAAATGAATATGACTAACAGGAGACCTGTTGTCTTTGAAAATATTAAGTCTTCCAGCACAGTGCATCTCTTACACAAGAAAAATACACTCTGTCTTGCTTTTAGTTGAGAAAAACATGCTCTGAAGCTGATCCAAAAATTCCATAGTCTCTATTTCTTTTGATGTAATGCCCAAGCCTTTTGGGGATCCACTGTTATTGTTGCCTGTCTCCCATCACCTATGTACAATACCCCAAATACCAGCTCCTGAAGATACTGACTGATGCTTCATTACTGTTAGAACATGAGAGGCAAATGTGTGTGTTTGGAGACTGTGAGACTGTATGAAAGCTTAAAATGCATTGTCAGTCTTTAAAAAACTTTAATGTATGAAGCAGTTTGCCTCGGAGTCTTGCCAAATGTTTAATTTGCAAGTTCCAACCCAACTTAAAGATCATTATCTTCAGACAGGAGCTTGAAAACTAACTTTTGCCATTATTTCTTTGATGACTATTTTCTTTATTAAAATTTTCAAGCTGGGAAATGCAAATCAAAACAACCCTGAGATTTCACCTCACACCAGTGCGATTGGCTAAGATCAAAAACTCAGGTGACAGCAGATGCTGGCGAGGATGTGGAGAAAGAGGAACACTCCTCCATTGTTGGTGGGATTGCAGACTGGTAAAACCATTCTGGAAATCAGTCTGGAGGTTCCTCAGAAAATTGGACATTGAACTGCCTGAGGATCCAGCTATACCTCTCTTGGGCATATACCCAAAAGATGCCTCAATATAAAAGAGACACGTGCTCCACTATGTTCATCGCAGCCTTATTTATAATAGCCAGAAAATGGAAAGAACCCAGATGCCCTTCAACAGAGGAATGGATACAGAAAATGTGGTACATCTACACAATGGAATATTACTCAGCTATCAAAAACAACGAGTTTATGAAATTCGTAGGCAAATGGTTGGAACTGGAAAATATCATCCTGAGTGAGCTAACCCAATCACAGAAAGACATACATGGTATGCACTCATTGATAAGTGGCTATTAGCCCAAATGCTTGAATTACCCTAGATCTCTAGAACAAACGAAACTCAAGACAGATGATCAAAATGTGAATGCTTCACTCCTTCTTTAAATGAGGAAAAAGAATACCCTTGGCAGGGAAGGGAGAGGCAAAGATTAAAACAGAGACTGAAGGAACACCCATTCAGAGCCTGCCCCACATGTGGCCCATACATATACAGCCACCCAATTAGACAAGATGGATGAAGCAAAGAAGTGCAGACCGACAGGAGCCGGATGTAGATCGCTCCTGAGAGACACAGCCAGAATACAGCAAATACAGAGGCGAATGCCAGGAGCAAACCACTGAACTGAGAATAGGTCCCCTATTGAAGGAATCAGAGAAAGAACTGGAAGAGCTTGAAGGTGCTCGAGACCCCAAAAGTACAACAACGCCAAGCAACCAGAGCTTCCAGGGACTAAGCCACTACCTAAAGACTATACATGGACTGACCCTGGACTCTGACCCCATGGGTAGCAATGAATATCCTAGTAAGAGCACCAGTGGAAGGGGAAGCCCTGGGTCCTGCTAAGACTGAACCCCCAGTGAACTAGTCTTTGGGGGGGAGGGCGGCAATGGGGGAGGGTTGGGAGGGGAACACCCATAAGGAAGGGGAGGGGGGAGGGGGATGTTTGCCCGGAAACCGGGAAAGGGAATAACACTCGAAATGTATATAAGAAATACTCAAGTTAATAAAAAAAATTTTTTTCAAGCTGTTTAACCAAAGATCTCACTAAGAAAGTCAGGAAGGTCTTAATTCAATTATTTATGTCAAGATAAAAACTATCTCAGGTCTTTTCTATGTAGGAGTAGAAGAGTGGATCTTCCATTTACTGTCCATCCTTAAGGATCAGAGAACAAATTAACAAAAGAAAATCATAACAAATTATCATTTTTAAACTTCATAATTTGCTTTGAGAAATAGGAGGTTGGATTTTTTATGACTCATTTTAGGTAACAAAAGGATAAGTTGGAGACAGGAGAATAAAAGGTTGGAGAAAGACCATTTTTTGGGGCAGGGAATCCATATTGGAGCACTGTTTTCTGAACACCAATGCCTACAACTAGACACTTCAAGTCAGCGTATTCAGTTTTGACTTCCTCACCGAATGATGACAACAGTAAACTGAAAGCAGGTAGGCAGTATTAGACTGGGGACTGAAAAAGAAAGCAGGTTTCATTTTTGTTTTCAGCTAGAAGACAGAAATGTCCTTGGTTCTGTGAATAGTTTTGCCCTTGCTAGGAGCACCCCTGTCTAAAATGATTTGTGAGAGACAAGTTTAGAGAAGAGCCACCTGGATTCACAAATTCTGAACCATCCAAGAGCATTGTCAAATGTCTTGAAAAAACCAACAGCAATAAAAAAGTGAATTATTTAGATTTGTAAATCCACAGAATCTTTCTACCGATATATTTTATAAATAAATATATTTTTAGATTGTACCTTGTATGTCTCCATTAGTTTTTTCATTTCATAGTTTGATTCTCTGGCAGAAGTTGCCATTTGGGAACTCAAATTTCCTTGAGGATGATGGAGGCTCTCTGGGCTCATGTGAGCTATAGTTTGGAAATCTGTGATGCTAGAAAAATCAGTAGCATCAAATCCACTCAAGTACAGTGTTCTCCAGGTTCCTGTTTCTCAACTTTGATGAATGAAATTCATGGACCACAGAAGGGTAAGTTTCATAACAAGGTTTTATGTAGAATTATAGGTATTAGCCTAAGAAAACAAAGGCAGAGTGCAGAAGTGGGTCCTTGAACGTGGGTGCCACTAAACTGTCATTCTACAATCTTTTCATGGAGTTCATGAAGTGATTACTTCTGGCCATGGATGACATTCTAATCTGCCTGACACATTACATGTTACTGTCTTGTCCCTTAAAAGTTAAACTGACTAGGCTTGCCAATCCCTTGGTCAAAAGACTATTCTCAGGAAAGCCAATTTACCTGAACATATGCTAAGGGGATGGGAGGAATAATTATCTACTTAATGAGATAATGTATTTGTTCTTTCCAGAGGTCCCTCCATCATGCAGCTGTTGACAGACACTCAGCTTGCTAACTCCGCTCCTGAAACTTCCTGCTATTTGGCTTCTAACTCAAAAAGATGTGGCCTTTTCTTTTCCTCTTTTCCCCCACCTTCATTCCAGCAACTAGCAAAATTTACTGTTTAAATTCTCTGTTACATTGTTTCTATAAAACTCCAATAAATTGGTTTAGGACTTTTCTTCTAGGTCTATTTAAACATTACTTTATCAACCCGACTATGAACCCACAAAAGAGAAATGCTGTCATAGGAATGGGTTCTCTTCTTTTTTCCTTATAAGAATTCCTGGCAGATCTCTGGACAGCCTTGTCCTTTCCTAGAGTACCTGAGAGATTGATCACACATGTCTAGTGGGCAAGACCCAAGCCTCAACTAAGATTTGAATTACCTAGGGAGAAAGGTTGGATACATCACTGTGTCTACATGAATGCACAGGCATGAGTCAGACCTATAATCTGCTCTAAATTCTGGGTCAAGAGAGAGGAACAGACATGTAACTGCTTATCAGGGGTTTGTTAGTATAGGAAGCACTGGCTTAAGGGGTGTGGAAAAGATAGTTTAGGGATCCCTTCAGGGTCATATGCATGGTACACCAGTGCCTCGGTAGTCTTGGGGCAGGGCTCCAAAATCTCAAACTCGGAGAGTTAAGTTCTTTGTGGCTTTTGGATGCCCTTGCTCCCCAGGAGCGTGTGTGTACATATTGGTAGCATCTTCCTTCATATCCTTCCTGATTGCTGGAATTACAGCTGTTGGCCATATTCAGCTCATGCTGTCCTGAGTTTTATGCATGCCTGGCAAGTGCACTATCAACTAAGCTATACCTTAAGTCAAAAATTTAGTTGGAAACAAACATTTCCAACTGAAACCATTTCACCATGCAGTTATTCTCCACAATATTTAAAAGCAACTGCTACTTTTTACTTTATAAATCTTCTCAAATATTTTCATTATGGGATAGAATATCATGCCGTTTCTTTGTTTTTCAAAAGACAGATTTAAACTTTAGGATCAAAAGAAACTGGAAGGAACTAGTTCAGTGCCATGTTTCACATAGAGTCTTGTTTGCAGGAATCTAAAATAACAAATATTGGTGTTAAGCTCAGAGCCTGGAATTTGTTTTTGCTGCTAATTATTTTTTAAGAAATCCAATCCCAAAGAAGAGGACAGAGAAGGAAGAATCTATTCCCTAGCAAGCAAATGCTTGATATCAAGCTTAGAAACACCATGAAAATAAAAGTATTTCAAGTGAACCTATTGAATAACAGGAGAAGATACAATATTTGCTTCTCACAGCTTTGCCCCAAATTTCTTGCATTTAAAAAAATCAGTATTCAAAATAATTCTTGAAAGTAGACTTCATGCCACAGATGCAGGGATGGTTCAATATACAAAACTCCATCAACTTAAGCCACTATATAAACAAACTCAAAGAAAAAAAAATCATACGGGCATCTCATTAGACCCTGAAAAAGCCTTTGAAAAATACAACACCCCTTCATGACAAAAGTCTTGGGAAGACCATCCCATAGTTCCCTGAACCCAATACCCATGGGGAAGAACAATCAGGCAGGGCATGACCCTTTGATTCCTGTGCACGCCTAGAGCTGGAAGACAGTCTCCAGGAGTGCTGCTACAGCTGAGAGCAGAGGTAAGACCCACATTTCTGCTAGTAAGTGACCTGCCTAGTGGATTCAGGATACACAGAGGCAGAAGTCCTCTGGGTCAGGGCGCTTCCTGTTCCTGGCTCTGCCTGGAAGTGAACTGATACCATCCCACAGATCCCAGCACCCAAATCCCGTGGGGAAGAGAGCGAACCACCCAGGAGTGAAGAATGCCACTTCTGCACACCTTGGCCCACATCCCTGGTCCAAGGGAAAACTGCACAGTGCCTCGGGACAGAGGGATATACGAACAGACAACCACCAGTACCTGTGCTTCTGGTTTGTGCCCAGGACTGAACTGATCAGGCCAAAGTGCTCCTTGCACCCAAATCCCATGGGGGAGAGAGCTGGAGCCTCAGAAGTGTGGATACTCCTGAGAAGTCATAGGAGAATACCCTCTGCTCACAGTCCAGACCCAAGAGGGAAGCACATAGTGCCAACTGTGCCCAAGGGGTGCAAAGACCTACAGGAGCAATCAGGGGCAGGACATTTAGATTCCTGCCTGTTGCCTAGAGCTGGAAGACAGTCTCCAGGAGTGCCACCACAGCGGAGAGCAGAGCACTTGTTCTCAGGAAAGGCTGAAAGAAAACAGGAAAACAGTTCTACAGGAGTGCTGACACAGAGGCCTACAGCAGGGTCAAGTCACTGCCAGAAACAGCAAGACAAGCAAACACCAGAGACAACCCAATGGCTAGAGGCAAGCGCAGGAACCTAATCAACAGAAACCAAGACTACTTGGCATCATCAGAGCCCAGTTCTCCCACCAAAGAAAATACTAGATATCCAAACACACTGGAGAAGCAGGATTTAGATTAAAAATCACATTTTGTGATAATGATGGAGGACTTTAAGAAAGACATAAAGAACCCCCTTAAGGAAATGCAGGAAAGCACAAGTAAACAAGTAGAAGCCCTTAGAGAAGAAATAAAAAAATCACTGACAGAATTACAGGAAAACATAACCAAACAGGTGAAGGAATTGAAAATGGAAATAGAAACAATAAAGAAAGCACAAAGGGAGACAACCCTGGATATAGAAAACCAAAGGAAGAGACAAGGAGCCATAGACACAAGCATCACCAACAGAATACAAGAGATAGAGGAGAGAATCTCAAGGGAAGAAGATACCATAGAAAACATTGACATAACTGCCAAAGACAATGTAAAACGCAAAAAGCCCCTAGCTCAAAACATACAGGAAATCCAGGACACAATGAGAAGATCAAACCTAAGGATAAGAGGTATAGAAGGAAGTGAAGACTCCCAAATTAAGGGCCCAGTAAATATATTCAACAAAATTAAAGAAGAAAACTTCCCTACCTAAAGAAAGACATGCCCATAAACATACAAGAAGCCTACACAACTCCAAATAGATTGGACCAGAAGAGAAATTCCTCCCGTCACATAATAGTTAAAACACCAAATGCACAAAAACAAAGAAAAATATGAAAAACAGTAAGGGAAAAAGGTCAAGTGACATATAAAGGCAGACCAATAAGAATTACACCAGACTTCTCACCAGAGACTATAAAAGCCAGAAGATCCTGAACAGATGTCATACAGACCCTAAGAGAACACAAATGCCAGCCCAGGTTACTGTATCCAGCAAAGCTTTCAATTAACATAGATGGAGAAACCAAGATATTCCATGACAAAACCAAATTTGTGCAATATCTTTCTACAAATCCAGCCCTACAAAGGATAATAGATGGAAAACTCCAACACAATGAGAGAAACTACACTGTACAGAGAGCAAGAATATAATTTCCTTACAATGAAACCAAAAGAAAGACAAACAAACATACTTGAACCTCTAACAATGAAAATAACAGGAAGTGACAATCACTATTCCTTAATATCTCTCAAAATCAATGGACTCAATTCCCCAATAAAAAGACATAGACTAACTGAATGGATATGTAAAGAGGACCCAGCATTTCGTGGCATGCAGGAAACACATCTCAGAGACCAAGAACACATCAGAACGATCATCCATCATGTTCAAGTAGGCTTCATCCCAGGGATGCAGGGATGGTTTAATATATGAAAATCCATCAATGTAATCCACTATATAAACAAACTCAAAGATAAGAACCACATGGTCATTTCATTAGATCCTTAGAAAGCATTTGACAAAATTCAACACCTCTTTATGATAAAAGTCCTGGAAAGATCAGGAATTCAAGGCCCATATCTAAACATAGTAAAAGCTATATACAGAAAACGCAGTAGCTAACATCAAACTAAATGGAGAGAAACTTGAAGCAATCCCACTAAAATCAGGAAGTAGACAAGGTTGCCCACTCTCCCTACTTATTCAATATAGTTCTCAAAGTCCTAGCATGAGTAACCAGACAATGAATAGAAGTAAAAGGGATACAATTTGGAAGTGAAGAAATCAAAACATCACTATTTGCAAATGATATGATAGTATACTTAAGTGATCCCAAAAGTTCCACCAGAGAACTACTTAACCTCATAAACATCTTCTGCAAAGTGTTGAGATACAAAATTAACTCAAACAAATCAGTAGCTGTCTCCTACTCAAAGGATAAACAGGCTGAGAAAGAAATTAGGGAAAGGACACCCTTCACAATAGCTTCAAATAATATAAAATATCTTGGAGTTACTTTAACCACGCAAGTGAAAGATCTATATGACAAGCGCTTCAAGTCTCTGAAGAAAGAAATTGAGGAAGATTTCAGAAAATGGAAAGATCTCCCATGCTTGGGGATTGGTAGGATTAATATAGTTAAGATGGCCATTTTGCCAAATGCAATCTACAGATTCAATGCAATCTCCCTCAAACTTCCAACTCAATTATTCATAGAATTAGAAAGAGCAATTTGCAAATTTATTTGGAAAAGCAAAAACCCAAGATAAAGGAAACTATCATGAACAATAAAAGAACCTCTGGAGGAATCTATAGCCACTCGATCTTTGACGAAGGAGCTAAAACCATCCAATGGAAGAAAGATAGCATTTTCAGCAATTGGTGCTGGTTCAACTGGAGGTCACCATGTAGAAGAATGCAAATTGATCCATTCTTATCACCATGTACAAAGCTTAAGTCCAAGTGGATCAAGGACCTCCACATCAAACCAGATACATTCAAACTAATAGAAGAAAAATTGGGGAAGAGTCTCAAACACATGAGCACTGGGGAAAATTTCCTGAATAAAACACCAATGGCTTATGCTCTAAGATAAAAAATTGACAAATGGGACCTCATAATACTGCAAAGTTTTTGTAAAGCAAAAGACACTGTCATTAGGACAAAACAGCAACCAACAGATTGGGAAAAGTTCTTTACCAATCCTACATCTGATAAAGAGCTAATATCCAAAATATACAAAGAACTCAAGAAGTTAGACTCCAGAGAGCCAAATCACCCTATTAAAAAATGGAGTACATAGCTAAACAAAACATTCTCAGCTGAGGATTATCGAATGACCAAAAAGCACCTAAAGAAATGTTCAACATCCTTAGTCATCAGGAATTGCAAATCAAAACAACCCTGAGATTCTACTTCACACCAGTCATAATGACTAAGTTAAAAACTCAGGTGACAGCAGATGCTGGTGAAGATGTGGAGAAAGAGGAACACCCCTCCATTTTTGGTGGGATTGCAAACTGGTACAACCACTCTGGAAATCAGTCTGGAGGTTCCTCAGAAAATTGGACATTGCACTACCTGAGGTCTCAGCTATACCTCTCTTGGGCATATATCCAAAAGATTCTCCAACATACAACAAAGACACATGCTCCACTATGTTCATCGCAGCCTTATTTATAATAGCCAGAAGCTGGAAAGAACCCAGATGCTCTTCAGCGAGGAATGGATTCAAAAAATGTGATACATGTACGCAATGGAGTACTACTTATTTATCAAAAACAGTGACTTCTTGAAATTCATAGGCAAATGGAACGAACTAGAAAATAGCCTGAGTGAGATTACTCAGTCACAGAAATGGTATGCACTCATTGATAATTGGATATTAGTCAAAATGCTCAAATTACCCTAGCTGCAATCTACAGACTACAGGAAGCTCAAGAAGAAGGATGACCAAAATGCAGATGCTCCCACTCCTTCTTAAAAGGGGGAAATATTCATAGCAGGGGATATAGAAGCAAAGTTTAGAGCAGTGACTGAAGGAATGGCCATTCAGAGTCTGATACACATGTGGCTCTTATATATACAGCCACCAAAACTAGATAAGATTGATGAAGCTAAAAAATGCATGTGGAAAGGGACTGGATATAGATCTCACCTGAGAGACTCATCCAGAGCATGTCCAATACAGAGGTCAATACTAGCAGCAAATCACTGAATTGAGAATAGAATCCCCTTGGGGTTAATTAGAGGAAGTATTGAAAGAGTTGAAGGAGCTTACAACCCCATAAAAACAACAATGCCAACCAACCAGAGCTTCCAGGGGCTAAACACTACCAAAATGGACTGACCCAGGGCTCCAACTGCATATGTAGCAGAGAATAGCCTTGTTGGGGCACCAGTGAAAGGGAAAGCCCTTAGTCTTGCCAAAGTTGGACCCCTAGTGCAGGGGAATATGGGGGAGGGAAAAAAGGGAGATGTATGGGGGAATACCCGTGTGGGGTAGGGGTAGGGGAGGGAATGGGGGCCTATGGACAGGAAACTGGGAAGGGAAATAACCTTTGAAATGTAAGTAAAGAAATATATAGTAAAAAATGAAAAGAGAATATAGAGTGTGATTATATTAGCCACTTACATACTATGTTAGGACTATTTGGTCTATATTGTTAAAATCTTTTGTTTCTACATGGATAATCTATCTAAATCATGGATTTTCAACCAGGGGGTCATGACCCCTTGAGGGTTTAAATGACCCCACAAGAGCATCTGAATATCAGATATTTGAATTATGATTCATAACAGTAGCAAAATTACAGTTATGATATAGAAACAAAACATGTTATGGTTGGGGTCGCCACAGCAAGAGGACTTAGGGGTCTCAGCATTAGGAAGGTTGAGGACCATTGATGTAGATGACATGCCCATTATTTAAAATGGAATCCTGAAGTCTCCTACCATCTTTATATTGGGTCTTTGTCTTTCTGTAGTTATGCCAATGCTTGCTTTACATACCTTGGAGTTGTAATTTGGATGTGTATCTCTAATAATATCTTTTTGTGAACTGTCTTATTTATCATTTCCCAATGACCTTGTCTAATTTTTTAATTAAAGCTTATTCTGTTTAGTAAAAAAAGTCTTGGAAAAATCAGGAATTCAAGGCATAAACCTAAACAAAATAAAAGCAATACACAGCAAACCACTAGCCAACATCAAAATAAATGGAGAGAAATGTGAAGCAATTCCACTAAAATCAGAGACAAGACAAGGTTGTCTACTTTCTCCCTATCTATTCAATATAGTACTTGAAATTTTAATTAGAGCAATTAGACAACAAAAGGAGATCAAGTTGATAGAAATTAGAAAGGAAAAAGTAAAGCTATCAGTATTTGCAGATGATATGAGAATATACATAAGTGACCCCAAAAGCTCTACCAGAGAACTCTTACAACTAATGAGCAACTTCAGCAAATTGCCTGAATATTAAAAAAAAAACCTCCAACAAATCAGTAGCCTTCCTCTCCTCAAAGGATAAATGGGCTGAAAAAGAAATTAGGGAAATGATACCTTTCACAATAGTCACAAATAATATCAAATATCTTGGTGTTACTCTAATCAAGCAAGTGAAAGATCTGTATGACTTCAAGTTTCTGAAGAAAAAGATAAAAGGACTAAGAAGATGAAAATATCTCCCATGCTCATGGGTGTAGGACTAACATAGTGAAAATGGTTATCTTACCAAATAAAATCTACAGATTCAATGCAATCTCCATCAAAAGTCCAATCAATTCTTCACAGAGATAGAAAGAGCAATTCCTAAATTCATCTGGAATAACAAAAATTCCAGTATAGTGAAAACTACACTCTCAACAATAAAAGAACTTCTGGGGGAAATCACCATCCCTGACCTCAGGCTATACTACAGAGAAATATTGATAAAGGCCACATGGTAGTTGTACATAGACAGACAGGTAGATCAGTGGGATAGAATTGAAGACCCGGAAATAAGCCCACACATGTATGTTCACTTGAGCTTTCACAAATAAGCCAAATCGTCCAGTGGAAAAAAATGTATCACTTTCAACAAATGGTGCTGGTCTAACTAGAAGTCTGCAAGTAGAAGAATGAAAATTGATCCATTTTTATCTTCTTGTATAAAGCTTAAGTCCAAGCGGATGAAGAACCTCCATATAAAACCAAATATGCTGAATATAACAGAAAAGAGTGGGAGAGAGCCTTGAACACATCACCACAGGGGAAAATTTCCTGAACAAAGCAGCAAAGGCTCAGGATCTAAGATCAACAATTGACAAATGGGACTTCATGAAACTGAAAAGTTACTGTAAGGCGAAGGGCATTGTCAATAGGAATATATATATATATATATATGTGTATATATATATATATATATATATATATATATATATATATACAGAACTCGAGCTAGTACCCTATATATTTATATCTCACTCAAGAAGTAAGACTCCAGAAAAATCAAATAACCCTAATAACAAATGGGGTATGGAGCTAAACAAATAATTCTCAGCTCAGGAATCTCAAACAGCGAAGAAACATGTAAAGAAATGTTCAACATCCTTAGTCATCAGGGAAATGCAAATCAAACGACCCTGAGATTCTACCTTATACCAATCAGCATGACTAAGATCAAAAACTCAGACCACAGTAGATGCTGGCATGGATGTGGAGAAAGAGGAATACTTCTCCATTTTTGGTGGGATTACAAGCTGATGAGACTATCTGGCAGTTCCTCAGAAAATTGGAAAGAGTTCTACCTGAAGACCCAGCTATGACACTACTGGACATATACTCAAAAGATGTTCCAACATATAACAAGGACATGTGCTCCACTATGTTCATAGCAGCCTTATTTACAATAGCCAGAAGGTGGAATCAACCCAGAAGTCCCTCAATGAAAGAATGTGGTACATTTTACACAATGAAGTACAAATCAGCTATTAAAAGCAAGGACTTCATGAAATTTATGGGCAAATTGGTGAGACTAGAAAATATACTGAATGAGATAACCCAGACCTAAAAGAACATACATGGTATGTACTCCCTGACAAGTGGAAATAAGCCTAAAAGCTTAGAATATCCATGATACAACTGACAGACCATATGAAGCTTAACAAGAAGGAAGACCAAAGTGTGGACACTGTCCTACTTAGAAGGGAGAACAAAATAATCTAGAAAGATGAAGGAAAGGAGGGACCTGGGCTGGAGAGGGAAGGGGGAATAAAAAAAGGGGGTGGAGGATCCAGTATGGGAAGATACAGGAGAAAAGTCCAAAGGGCCACAGCAATAAATAGAAATAGGTAGCAGTGGAGCATAGGAGATGTGGGTGGAGGGATTAGAAAGTTCCAGATGCAAAGGGAAGCAAGAGGATACCAGGTCCCAGTGGTTATTACATTAGTCAAAATACCTAACAGAGGGGAGATAGATCCTTTAGACAGCACCTTCTCTAAATAGGCATAGCGTCCAGTTGAGGGATGGGGCCACCCACCCATCTCAAAATTTTAACTCAGAACTGTTCCTGTCTTAAAGAAATGCAGGAACAAAAAATGGAGTAGAGACTGAATGAAAGACTGTTCAGAGACTGCCACACCTTGGGATCCATCCCATCTGCAGACACCAAAACCTGACACTCTTGCTAATGTCAAAAAATACTTGCTGACAGGAGCCTGGTATAGCTGTCCTCTGAGAGGCTCTGCCAGCACTTGATTAATACATGTGTGGATACTCACAGTCAATCATTGGACTTAGCCCAGGGACCCAATGGAAGACTTAGGGGGAGGACTAATGGAACTGAAGGCAATTGTGCCCCCATAGGAAGAACAACAATATCAACTAACCAGACCCACCAGAGCTTCCAGGGACTAAGCTCCCAACCAAAGAGTATACATGGGTGGGTTCATAGCTCCAGCTACATATGTAGAGAGGATTGACTTACTTGGTATCAGTGGGAGGGGAGGGACTTGGTCCTGTGGAGGCTTAATGCTCCAGCATAGGGAGATGCTAGAGGGCTGAGGCAGCAGTGGGTGAGTGGGGGAGAACTGTCTTAGAGGCAAAGGGGAGGAAGGAGTGCATGGAGGGTTTGTGGTGGACAGAACTGGAAGGAGGACAACATTTAAAATGTAAATAAATAAGATAACCAATGAAAATAAATAAGTAAAATATATATATATATATAAACATGCATATGAATGCAAAAAAGAGAGTAACACTTTACTATATAACAAAACGTATACCTATGAATTTATGTATTTGATGAACATAGTCCATTCAATTTGTGAATAAATATCAAAGCTATCAAAATCAGTGATCACCTCTATTTCCTTAAATTTCTGGTATTATTTTCTAGTAACTGTAAATTCTCTAGATTAAAAATATCAGTGAAAATTTGTAAATGTTGTTTCCAGAAGACTTACATTGACCAACATGTTTATGACATCAAAATGACATCATGTGCACAAAGTGACTTTGAGTAAGTAAAGATGGTTTTGAACAAAAGGTCGATAAGAAAATCCATTGCCATGTTCACAGTCAGGATAGACAATCTGGATACCTGGGTAATTTTTCTTTTATAGTTTATGATTTTAGTACACTAGGCAATACTATTTTTTATCATTAAAAGGTTATTTATAGACCTTGCTTTGGTATACTGTTCTGCTTGCTTCTATAACCGAATAAGTTCAGTTGGAAACAAAGACAGTTTTTATTGTTGTTTGTCCTCTTCTCACAACCCACACTGATTTTTTTGTTAAAAGCTTAAAGCTAGTTTATTTTCCCATTTCTTTTCTTTACACAAACTCCCTATTTTTAATCTTCAATAAATATTTATTGTTACTTTATTTCTGTTCTTCTATTTTACCCAGAGGTGGTGGTTTTGAAGTATAATTCCTTCTCCTGCAATATATCCATTAAACATAGCAGAAAAGGAGTCGTCTAGGCTTTAATAGAAAACTCAGAACTTTGTCAAAGCAGTGTCTCTTATATTGATTATCTCCAAAGAGTCCTCTGTCTGAAGGAAATCAACCAACAAAAGAAACAAAGATGAGGGCTGTGACATCCAGAGAAGAAAAGCAGGAGGCATGACTATTAAGTTCTAGCAGGAGGAAGATACAGCTCTGAGTCATCAAACTATATTAGGTCCTCAAGGAAATCTGTAAAATTAAGTCTATAAAATCTGACCCAGCTGGTTAATTAGCACACTGTACACCAGATTATATTTTATAGTTGGATTTTTATATTCTAAACTACAGCCTAATAAGTCAAACCAATTACATTACCAAGGACTTGATGACTTTTCTCATATGAGCTCACCAGGCTGCTAACTTCCATTTATAGGCAGGCAGGATGACTGTGGTTCCATGCCCGATTTCTCAGATCTCCACGTTAAAGCTCCCTCAGAGAACTGCTTCCATAGCTTCTAACACAGAGAATGTTGTGTTTGCCCTAGCTACTACCAGCCAAAGGAAGTGATTCATTTATGAAGGTTGTAATTACAGGGTATGAAACAGCCGGTCATGGGCTCTTTCTCCTGACCTGTGCTCCTTTGCAACATGCATGAGTATGAACAGACTCAAGCACTTACATTCTATTAAGGATACTCTCCTAGACAGGAAAAATGTTTCATTTCAGAGGTCTAGAGGGGTCCCACAGAACAATAAGCGAGAGAAAAAATGGTAAATGTCATTTATTATATGAAGATTTGTTACAACTATTCTTTTGTTGTTATTGCTGTTACAACCATTCCTAGTTCAATAAAACCATGTCATGCACATTACCCTAAAAGAGACAGTGTCTATTGAATTTTCCAATACTCCAAGTACATGAAGAGAAAATGGACTTAAGTTGCTCTGGTTATTTATGTTTATTCATCGTAGAGCAAGGCTTTTATATTCTCTTTATCTGGGTGTCTTTGTCTTTCTTTCCATCCGTATCTACCTTTCTGACTCTCAGTCTCTGTCTCCGTCTGTCTCTCTCCCTCCTTCTCTCTCTCACATATACCCACCCACCTCCTCTGCACACACAAAGGATAATTTTTTTCTTAAATCATCTGGACCTGGAGTTACAGGCACTTGTGAGCCACCATGTAAGCATAACGCCTGAACATGTCCTCTGCCAGAGCAGCCAGTGCCCTTAACTGCTGCAGCATCTCTCCATTCATAGTACTTTCCACTTCCCCACCTAATTTTTAATTTGCTTATATTTCTTCAAGCCATTTGATTGGCTACAAGTATTGTACCCTTTCACCATGTCACCTTCTCTTTTCAAAACCTTTTTCATCATATTTCTAAAACTCAGACAAGCTTCTTTCATGAATTCTGTCTTGCCAGTTGTTACTGAGACCTTCTCATAATATGAAGCCTCATAGTTGTCAAGAAATTTCACTGGGTCCACCGGGATTCCTAAATTCTAATATCAGGTTCTCCACATATTTATTGCATGACATTAACTATTCTTTGTCTTATGTTTACTTCCGTTATTTCGGGTGCTTGTATATTTTCCCACAAATGTTATGAAGATTAAATTAATACATTGTAAAGTACCTTCAAACTATTTCTTGTGTTGATAAAAATATTCCTTACTCCAAATTTCATCTTTCTTGTCAGAAAGGATAGTCTCTTTCTGGCTGAAGTAAGTTTTTCCCTTTCTTCCTGTGAAGAGAGTTTTCATTTTTAAAAAAAAATCATTTATTTTCTCCAATCCCACACTCAGCTCTAGTCAGATTATTTACTCTGTATTATGACACCCACCTTTTAGTATTTTCCTTCTCTCCTAATCCAACTAGAGCCGATGGAATGGCTATTCAATGAACTATCTTAAAAGCCCAAAGCCAAACTCTGCATGAAATACCTTTAGCTAATAGCACATTTTTTCTTGTTAGTTTCTCCAGAAAATTTTTGGTTTTTACTGTTTTTCACTATTGTAGCATCATACCATCCCATCCTATTAGCACTGTCTTATCTAGTTCACTAATAGGTAAGTTATATAGGAAGGTGGTTAAATTGCACTTCTAATGTCTCCTGTTCTTGATATGAATGGATGGGACAGCACAAATTGGCGATGAAACAAGGAACCACTCTATAGGCACAGAAGCTGTAATTCGTCTGCAATAAAATAGTCTTATAAAAATCCATGTATATGGTAAAAAGACTTTAAAATATTAGTATTTTCCTCGAAGATGAATTTCAAGACTCTATAGTCTTCCTCAACCTTAGAAATGTTTAGTTTAGCTAAATGTCATTAAAGAAAATATCGAAGGCAATTTGCTGCTGTGTGCTGTAGTCTTTATTCTTGTTTTTGGGTAGTGTCACATGCTTCAGTTCCAACAAGACAACATATTGCTAATGGTTGTGATTATCAGGAGGGACAAGGAATGAATACTCAAATACAAGAATATTAGAGCTATTGGGATGGCTCAGCCGGTTAAGGCACCTGATTACCTGAGTTTGACCCCTGAAACCTACACTGTGGAATAAGAGAGTTGACTTTTATAAAATGTGACCTATGCACACAAACACAAGCACACACCAACACACACACACACACCAACACACACACACACACACAAACACACAAGGCAGGTGGTAATTAATTAATTAATTAATTTCTAAACAGAATAAAAGTGTTAGGTTCCAAGCTACACCTTTCACTGACATCTTACCTTATTTGCATATTTACACACGTACCATATCTGTATGTGCATAAATTTTCCCTTCTGTAAAATTAAAAACTTAGCAAAATTAAACTTTAGGCCTAATTTTATATAGGTGCTATTTCCAAATCAGTCAATGAATGCACTAGATAAACTAATATCAAGGTTTTTAAAGAACATAATTTTATAGTGATTTTCAGAAAACAGCAAAATAAGAACATAGTAAAATTCTCCAAAACTAAATTCCAGCTATTTTTGCTAATATATAAATAAAATAGTTAAAATAAAATGTTCCTGTTATTTACCATGTAATTATTATCAAGATTTAAAAATTATATAGTAAACATTTTTATTTGTACGTTTAGGCAGACAGGTATGGGTGTATGTGTGATCGTATGTGTTTATATGTGCATGTAGAGGACATAAAATATTCTTGTATGCTGCCATTAACTTTATTTTTTTAGTTAGGATTTTTCATTTTCCTGGAGCCTGCTAAATAGAGTAGGCTGGCTGGTCAGTGAGCTCTAGAGATCCTCTATCTGCTTGGCTTTCCAACTTGAGTTCTAGAGGATTCAACTCAGATTTGCATGTTTGCAAGGCAAAGCTTCTTACCTATCTCCTCAGCCTTGTTAAATATTTTCTTAAATATTATATCCTAAGAATTTGAAGAACGCATTTGTATAAAATTAGAATATGAAATGTGTGTAAGCTTCCTGTGTTGGCTACTGGCAGGTAGCTACACAAAAGGCTATTTTTATTAATCTCTAAAGCACAAAACTATCTCTGTACACAAACAATTATATGTGGGAGAATATTTTCAGTATTTGTGGAAGGCTGGGATCACAATTAATCATGTCTCTCTGGAAAACTCCTCCAAATAGAGTTAATACACACATGTGCTGATTCATTCAAGAGCTGCCAACCTTGACAATAAATATTCATCTTCATGTTCATGAAACAAAATTGTAATACAGTTCCCTGGGTGATTAAGAATATGCATTATTCCCTTCATCCTCTGGTCACCCTCTGTTTAATCCCATAGTTAGGGATTCCCAAAAGTGCTTCTCTTCACAGTCTTGGGGTATAATCTTTAAAAATATACATAATCTGTAAATTTTTCAGTTCTGACATTGGTCAGATGGCAGATGATACAGTGAAAAAATCGAATCAGACTTATATAGCATCATTTAGGACAATTAGCAGTCATTACTGATGTTGTATAAATAAATATATTTCCTTCCGGTCTGAACCAGTGCCCTGAGCAGACATTAGGTGCTCACTCTGCACTCAGTCCCACAAAACTCAGAAAAAGCCTGATTCCCAGATGCTCTGAATTCACGCCCAGGATTGGAGGTGCTCTAAAACACCCAGGATCACAGGATCACAGAATCATAGGATCAGAGAGATGGCTGGATTCTGAGGAGTTCTGACACAACCAGGATCACAGGAGGGAGAGGCTGTAGTCGGAGACAGCAAGGGCAGGTAACACTAGAGATAACTAGATGGCAAGAGGCAAGAAAAGAAAATAAACAACAGAAACCAATGCTACTTAGCAATATCAGAACCCACGTCTCCCACTACAGCAAATCCTAGATACCCCATTACACCAAAAAAAAAAAAAAAAAAAGAAGAAGCAAGATTTGGATTTAAAAATCACATTTCATGAGATGATAGAGGACTTTAGGAAGAACATAAATAACTCCCTTAAAGAAATACAAGATGACACAGGTAAACAGGTAGAAACCCTTAATGAGGAAATACAAAAAAATCCTTAAAAATTACAGGAAAACAAAAACAAACATGTGAAAGAATTTAACAAAACCATCCCGGATCTAAAAATGGAAAGAGAAATAATAGAGTAATCACAAATGGAGACAACCCTGGAGGTAGAAAACCGAGAAAAGAGATCAGGAGTCATAGACTCAAGAATCACCAACAGAATACAAGAGATAGAAGAGAGAATCTCAGGGACAGAAGATACTACGGAAAACATTGACACACAGTCAAAGAAAATGCAAAACTCAAAAAACTCCTAACCCCCAAAACCAGAAAATCCAGAACACAATGAGAAGACTAAACCTAAGAATAACAGGTATAGAAGAGAGCTATAAGGGACAGTATATATCTTCAATAAATTATAGGAGAAAACTTCCCTAACCTAAAGGAAGAGATGCCCATGATTATACAAGAAGCCTACAAAACTCTGATACACTGGACCAGAAAAGAAATTCTATCTGTCACATAATAATCAAAACATCACATTCAGAAAACAAAGAAAGAATATTTAAAGCAATAAGGAAAAAAGGTAAAGTAACATATAAAGGTAGACCTATCAGAATTATACTAGACTTCTCACCAGGACTTGAAAGGCCAGAAAATCCTGGGCAGATGTCATACAGACTGTAAAAGAACACAAATGCCAGCCCAGGAGACTATACCTAGCAAAACTCTCAATTAACATAGATGGAGAAACCAAGATATCCCATGACAAAACCAAATTTACACAATATCTTCAATTAAATCTAGCCATACAAATGATAATAGATGAAAACTCGAACACAAGGAGGGAAACTAAACCATAGACAAAGAAGTAATCTTTCAACAAGCCCAAAAGAAGATAGGCATACAAGCATAATTCCACATCTAACAAGAAAAATAACAGAAAGCAACAATCACTTATGCTTAATATCTCTTAACATTAATGGACTTAATTCCCCAATAAAAAGAAATAGACTGTAAAGCCCAACATAAGGAGGCAAGGTATACCCTAGAAGAAGCAAGAAACTAATCGTCTTGGCAACAACAACAAAAAAAAAAAAAAGAGAAGAAAAGCACAGAAACATAACCTCATATCCAAATATGAATATAACAGGAAGCAATAATCACTATTCCTTAATATCTCTCAACATCAATGGCCTCAACTCCCCAATAAAAAGACATAGATTAACAAACTGGATACGCAACGAGGACCCTACATTCTGCTGCTTTCAGCAAACACACCTCAGAGACAAAGACAGACACTACCTCAGAGTGAAAGGCTGGAAAACAACTTTCCAAGCAAATGGTCAGAAGAAGCAAGCTGGAGTAGCCATTCTAACATCAAATAAAATCAATTTCCAACTAAAAGTCATCAAAAAAGATAAGGAAGGACACTTCATATTCATCAAAGGAAAAATCCACCAAGATGAACTCTCAATCCTAAATATCTATGCCCCAAATACAAGGGCACCTACATATGTAAAAGAAACCTTACTAAAGCTCAAAACACACATTGCACCTCACACAATAATAGTAGGAGACTTCAACACCCCACTCTCATCAATGGAGAGATCATGGAAACAGAAATTAAACAAAGACGTAGACAGGCTAAGAGAATTCATGAGCCAAATGGACATAACAGATATTTATAGAACATTCTATCCTAAAGCAAAAGGATATACCTTCTTCTCAGCTCCTCATGGTACTTTCTCCAAAATTGACCATATAATTGGTCAAAAAACGGGCCTCAACAGGTACAGAAAGATAGAAATAATCCCATGCGTGCTATCAGACCACCACGGCCTAAAGCTGGTCTTCAATAACAATAAGGGAAGAATGACCACATATACGTGGAAATTGAACAATGCTCTACTCAATGATAACCTGGTCAAGGAAGAAATAAAGAAAGAAATTAAAAACTTTTTAGAATTTAATGAAAATGAAGGTACAACATACCCAAACTTATGGGACACAATGAAAGCTGTGCTAAGAGGAAAACTCATAGCGCTGAGTGCCTGCAGAAAGAAACAGGAAAGAGCATATGTCAGCAGCTTGACAACACACCTAAAAGCTCTAGAAAAAAAGAAGCAAACACACCCAGGAGGAGTAGAAGGCAGGAAATAATCAAACTCAGAGCTGAAATCAACGAAGTAGAAACAAAAAGGACCATAGAAAGAATCAACAGAACCAAAAGTTGGTTCTTTGAGAAAATCAACAAGATAGATAAACTCTTAGCCAGACTAATGAGAGGACACACAGAGAGTGTCCAAATTAACAAAATCAGAAATGAAAAGGGAGACAAACTACAGATTCAGAGGAAATTAAAAAACTCATCAGATCTTACTATAAAAGCCTATATTCAACAAAACTTGAAAATCTGCAAGAAATGGACAATTTCCTAGACAGATACCAGGTACCGAAGTTAAATCAGGAACAGATAAACCAGTTAAACAATCCCATAACTCCTAAGGAAATAGAAGCAGTCATTAAAGGTCTCCCAACCAAAAAGAGCCCACGTCCGGACGGGTTTAGTGCAGAATTCTATCAGACCTTCATAGAAGACCTTATACCAATATTATCCAAACTATTCCACAAAATTGAAACAGATGGAGCACTACCGAATTCCTTCTATAAACCACAATTACTCTTATACCTAAACCACACAAAGACCCAACAAAGAAAGAGAACTTCAGGCCAATTCCCCTTATGAATATCGACACAAAAATACTCAATAAAATTCTGGCAAACCGAATCCAAGAGCACATCAAAACAATCATCCACCATGATCAAGCAGGCTTCATCCCAGGCATGCAGGAATGGTTTAATATACGGCAAACCATCAACGTAATCCACTATATAAACAAACTGAAAGAACAAAACCACATGATCATTTCATTAGATGCTGAGAAAGCATTTGACAAAATTCAACACCCCTTCATGATAAAAGTCCTGGAAAGAATAGGAATTCAAGGCCCATACCTAAACATAGTAAAAGCCATATAAAGCAAGCCAGTAGTTAACATTAAACTAAATGGAGAGAAACTTGAAGCAATCCCACTAAAATCAGGGACTAGACAAGGCTGCCCACTCTCTCCCTACTTATTCAATATAGTTCTTGAAGTTCTACCCAGAGCAATCAGACAACAAAAGGAGGACAAGGGGATACAGGTCGGAAAAGAAGAAGTCAAAATATCACTATTTGCAGATGATATGATAGATTATTTAAGTGATCCCAAAAGTTGCACCAGAGAACTACTAAAGCTGATAAAGAACTTCAGCCAAGTGGCTGGGTATAAAATTAACTCAAAGAAATCAGTAGCCTTCCTCTACACAAAAGAGAAACAAGACAAGAAAGAAATTAGGGAAACGACACCTTTCATTATAGATCCAAATAATATAAAGTACCTCGGTGTGACTTTAACCAAACAAGTAAAAGATCTGTACAATAAGAACTTCAAGCCTCTGAAGAAAGAAATTGAAGAAGACCTCAGAAGATGGAAAGATCTCCCAAGCTCATGGATTGGCAGGATTAATATAGTAAAAATGGCCATTCTACCAAAAGCGATCTACAGATTCAATGCACTCCCCATTATAATAACAATCCAATTCTTCAAAGAGCTAGACAGAACAATTTGCAAATTCATCTCGAATAACAAAAAACCCAGGATAGCTAAAACTATCCTCAACAATAAAAGGACTTCAGGGGGAATCACTGTCCCTGAACTCAAGCAGTATTACAGAGCAATAGTGATAAAAACTGCATGGTATTGGTACAGAGACAGACAGATAGACCAATGGAACAGAATTGAAGACCCAGAAATGAACCTACACACCTATGGGCACTTGATTTTTGACAAAGGAGCCAAAACCATCAAATGGAAAAAAGATAGCATTTTCAGCAAATGGTGCTGGTTCAACTGGAGGGCAACATTTAGAAGAATGCAGATCGATCCATGCTTATCACCCTGTACAAAGCTTAAGTCCAAGTGGATCAAGGACCTCCACATCAAACCAGATACACTCAAACTAATAGAAGAAAAACTAGGGAAGCATCTGGAACACATGGGCACTGGAAAAAATTTCCTGAATAAAACACCAATGGCTTATGCTCTAAGATCAAGAATGGACAAATGGGATCTCATAAAACTGCAAAGCTTCTGTAAGGTAAAGGACACTGTGGTTAGGACAAAACGGCAACCAACAAATTGGGAAAAGATCTTTACCAATCCTACAACTGATAGAGGCCTTATATCCAAAATATACAAAGAACTCAAGAAGTTAGACTGCAGGGAGACAAATAACCCTATTAAAAATGGGGTTCAGAGCTAAACAAAGAATTCACAGCTGAGGAATGACGAATGGCTGAGAAACACCTAAAGAAATGTTCAAGATCTTTAGTAATAAGGGAAATGCAAACCAAAACAACCCTGAGATTTCACCTCACACCAGTGAGAATAGCTAAGATCAAAAACTCAGGTGACAGCAAATGCTGGCGAGGATGCGGAGAAAGAGGAACACTCCTCCATTGTTGGTGGGGTTGCAGAGTGGTACAACCATTCTGGAAATCAGTCTGGAGGTTCCTCAGAAAATTGGACATTGAACTGCCTGAGGATCCAGCTATACCTCTCTTGGGCATATACCCAAAAGATGCCCCAACATATAAAAAAGACACGTGCTCCACTATGTTCATCGCAGCCTTATTTATAATAGCCAGAAGCTGGAAAGAACCCAGATGCCCTTCAACAGAGGAATGGATACAGAAAATGTGGTACATCTACACAATGGAATATTACTCAGCTATCAAAAACAATGACTATGAAATTCGTAGGCAAATGGTTGGAACTGGAAAATATCATCCTGAGTGAGGTAACCCAATCACAGAAAAACACACATGGTATGCACTCATTGATAAGTGGCTATTAGCCCAAATGCTTGAATTACCCTAGATGCCTAGAACAAATGAAACTCAAGACGGATGATCAAAATGTGAATGCTTCACTCCTTCTTTAAAAGGGGAACAAGAATACCCTTGGCAGGGACTAGAGAGGCAAAGATTAAAACAGACACAGAAGGAACACCCATTCAGAACCTGCCCCACATGTGGCCCATACATATACAGCCACCCAATTAGACAAGATGGATGAAGAAAAGAAGTGCAGGCAGACAGGAATCGCATGTAAATCTCTCCTGAGAGACACAGCCAGAATACAGCAAATACAGAGGCGAATGTCAGCAGCAAACCACTGAACTGAGAACGGGACCCCCATTGAAGGAATCAGAGAAAGAACTCGAAGAGCTTGAAGGAGCTCGAGACCCCTTATGAACAACAATGCCAAGCAACCAGAGCTTCCAGGGACTAAGCCACTACCTAAGGACTATACATGGACTGACCCTGGACTCTGACCTCATAGGTAGCAATGAATATTCTAGTAAGATCACCAGTGGAAAGGGAAGCCCTTGGTCCTGCTAAGACTGAACCCCCAGTGAACTAGATTGTTGGGGGGAGTGCGGCAATGGGGGGAGGATTGGGAGGGGAACACCGTAAGGAAGGGAAGGGGGAGGGATTAGGGGGATGTTTGCCTGGAAACCGGGAAAGGGAATAACACTCGAAATGTAAATAAGAAACACTCAAGTTAATAAAAAAAAAAGAAATAGACTAACACATTGGATATGTAAACAGGACCAAGCATTTTGCTGCACATAGGAAACACACTCCAGTAACAAAGACAGACACTACCTCAGACTAAAGGCTGGAAAAAAAATTTCCAAACAAACGCCCAAGAAATGAGCTGGAGTAGACATTATATTATTGAATAAAATTGACTTTCAACCAAAGTCATTAAAAAAGACAAAGAGAGACGTTTTATACTTGTCAAAGGGAAAATCTACCAAGATGAACATTCAATTCTGAATATCTATGCTACAAATGCAAGGGTGCCCACATTAATAAAAGAAACTTTACTAAAGCTCAAAGACCACATAGTACCTCACACAACAATAGTGAGAGACATTCCACTCTCATCAATGGACAGATCAAGGAAACAGAAACTAAACAGAAAGTTTAGACAAAGAGAAACTAACAGAAGTTATGAACCAGGTGGATTTAACAGATATTTATAGAACATTCAATCGCAAAACAAAAGAATATACCTTCTTCTCAGCACCTCATGGTATCTTCTCCAAAACTGACCATAAAATCTGTTACAAAACTGGCTTCAACAGATACAAGAAGATTAAAATAATCCCCTGGATCCTAGCAGATGACCACAGACTAAGGCTGACCTCCAATAACAACAAAAAACAACAGAAAGCCCACATATACATGGATATAGAATAACACTCTACTCAATGATAACTTGACCAAAGAAGAAATACAGAAATAAATTGAAGACTTTTTAGAATTTAATGAAAATGAAGGCACAACATACCCAAACTTATGGAACAGAATGAAAACAGTGCCAAGACAAAAAACTCATAGCTCTTAGTGCCTCCAAAAAAAAAAAATGGAGAGAGAAAACATACCTTAGCACCTTGACAGCACACCTGAAAGCTCTAGAATTCAAGAGGAGTAGAAGGCAGTAAATAATCAAACTCAGGGCTCAAATCAACCAAGAAGAAACACAAAGGACTATACAAAGAATCAACAAAACCAGGAGCCGGTTCTTTGAGAAAATCAGCAAGGTAGATAAACCCTTAGCCAGAATAAGCAGAGGGCATAGTGAGTGTATCCAAATTAACAAAATAGGAAATGAAAAGGGACACATAACATCAGGAACCAAAGAAATCCAAAAAGTCATCGGATCCTACTACAAGAGCCTATATTCAAGAAAACTGGAAAATCTGGATGAAATAGACAATTTTCTAGACAAATACCCAGTACTAAAATTAAATCAGGATCAGATAATGCTCTAAACTGTCCCATAACCCCTAAAGATATAGAAGCAGTCATTAAAGTCTCCCAAACAAAAAGGCCCAGGACCAGGTGTGTTTAGTGGAAAATTCTATCAGACCTTTATTGAAGACCTAACACCACTATTCTTCAAACTATTTCACAAAATAGAAACCGAGGAAACACTATCCAATTCATTCTATGACGCCACATTTATGCTTATACATAAACCACACGAAGACCTTATGAAGAAAAAGAATTTCAGACCAATTTACCTTATGAATATGGATACAAAAATACTCAATAAAATTCTGGCAAACCAAAGCAAAGAACCTATCTAATGATGTCCAGCATGATAAAATAGGCTTCATCCCAGGGAGGCAGGGATGGTTTAATACATGGAGATCCATCAATGTAACGCACTATATAAACAAACTCTAAGAAAAAAACCACATGATCATCTCATTAGGTGCTGAGAAAGCATTTTACACAATTCAACAGCCCTTCATGATAAAAATCTTTGACAGATCAGGAATTCAAGGTGCATATCTAAACATAGTAAGAGCAATATACAGTAAACCAGTAGTGAAATCAAGTTAAATGGTAAGGAACTTGAAGCAATTCCACTAAAATTGGGGACTAGGAAAGGCTGCCCACTATCTCCCTTCCTATTGAATATAGTACTTTAAGTCCTAGCCAGAGCAATTAGACAACACATGGAAGTTAAAGGGATAAAAATTGGAAAGGAAAAAAATCAAAATATAAATATTTGCAGATGATATGATAGTATACTTAAAGGACCCCAAAAATTCCACCAGAGAACGCCTAAGCCTGATAAACAACTTCAACAAAGTGGCTGGATATAAAATTAATTCAAACTAATCAGTAGCCTTCCTCTGCTCAAAGGATAAACAGGCTAAGAAAGAAATTAGGGAAACAGCACACTTCACAAGTCAGAAATAATATAAAATACCTTGGTGTGACTCTAACAAAGCAAGTAAAAAATCTTTATGACAAAAACTTCAAGTCTCTAAATTGAAGAAAATCTTAGGAGATTGAAAGACCTCCTATGCTCATTGATGGGCAACATCAATATCCTAAACATGGCCATCTTTCTGAAAACAATCTATAGATTCAATGCAATCCTTATCAAAATTCCAATGCAATTCTTCATAGACATAGATTAATTTTCAAATTCATTTGGAATCACAAAAATGCCAGGAAAGCAAAAGCTATTCTCAACAACAAAAGAACTTCTGGGAGGAATCACCATCCCTGACCTCAAGCTGTATTACAGAGCAATGGTGATAAAAATGGCATGGTATTGGTACAGAAACAATCAGGTAGACCAAGGGAATATAATTGAAGACCCAGAAACGAACCCACACACCTATGATAACTTAATCTTTGACAAATGAGCTAAAACTATCCAGTGGAAAAAAGACAGCACTTTCAACAAATGTGTTGGTTCAATTGGAGGTCAGCATGTCGAAGAATTCAAATTGAACCATTCTCATCTCCTTGTAGAAAGCTCAAGTGCAAATGGATTAAAGACCTCCACATAAAACCAGATACACTGAAATGAATAGAAGAGAAAGTGTGGAAGAGCCCTGAACACACAGGCACATGGGAAAGTTTCCCGAACAGAACACCAATGGCTTTTGATCTAAGACCAAGAATTGACAAGTGGGACCTCAGAAAATTGCAAAGCTTCTATAAGGCAAAGGACGCTGTCAATAGGACAAAATGACAACCAACAGATTGGGAAAAGGTCCTACATCTGATAGAGGGCTAATATCTAATATATACAAAGAACACAAAAAGTCAGGCTCCAGAGAATCAAATAATCCTATTAAAATGGGGTACAGAGGTAAACAAAGAATTTTCAAAAGAGGGATATGAAAAGACTGAGAAACACCTCAGGAAATGAATGCAAATCAAATTAACCCTGAGATTCTACCTTACACCTGTCAGAATGGCTAAAATCAAAACTCAGGTGACAGTAGATGTTGATGAGGATGTGGAGAAAGAGGAACACTCCTCTATTGTTGGTGGGAGTGCAATTTGGCACAACTACTCTGAAAATCAGTCTGGTTGTTCCTCAGAAGATTGGACATAGTACTCCTGAGAACCCAGCTATACCACTCATCGGCCTATATCCAAAAGACGCTCCAACATGTAACAAGGACACATGCTCCACTATGTTCATAGCAGTCTTATTATTTATAATATCCATAAGCTGTAAAGTACCCAGTCCTTTCAGAGAGGAATAGATACAGAAAATTTAGTAATTTATACAATGGAATACTACTCAGCTATTTAAAACAATGACTATATGAAAATTTTAGACAAATAGATGGCACTAGAAAATATTATCCTGGCTGAAGTAACCCAGTCACAAAAGAACACACATGATACATATTCACTGATAAGTGGATATTAGCCCCAAATCTTGGAATAATCAAGATACAATTTATAGAGCACGTGAAGCTCAAGAAGAAGAAAGATAAAAGTGTGGCTGCTTCAGTACTTCTTAGAAAGGGGGACAAATACTCACTGGAGGAAATATGGAGACAAAGTGTGGAATAGAGTCTGAAGGAAAGGCCATTCAGAGACTGTCATACATAGGAATCCATCCCTCATGCAGTCATCAAATCCAATCACTATAGCTGATACCAAAAAATGCAAACTGACAGGAGACTGATAGGCTCTGCCAGAGCCTCACAAATACAGATGCAAATGCTTGCAGCCAACCGTTGGACTGTGCATGGGGTCCTCAATGGAGGACTTAGAGAAATGATTGAAGGAGCTGAAGGCCTTTGCAACCCAGAGGAAGAACAGCGATGTCGATCAACCAGACTCCCCAGAGTTCCCAGGGAATAAATCACCAACCAGAGTTTTTACAAATGGTCACATGGCTCCAGCTCCATATGTAGCAGAGGATAGCCTTGTCGGGCATTAATGAGCTGAGAGGCCCTTGTTCCTGTGAAGGGTTGAGCTTCAGTGGAAGGGGATGCCAGGGAGGTGGGAGGGAGTAGGTGGATGGGTGGGGGAGCACCCTCATGGAGGCAGAGTATGAGGGGATGGGATAAGGGTTTCCCGAGGGGAAATTTGAAATGTTAATAAATAAAATATCCAATAAAAGAAAAGAAAAAAAAATAAACAATTTTTTAAAAAAAAACCTTAAAGAGAGTTTTGCGTTGAGAAGGATCCAAAATGAGTTTTAAGATTTGGACATTGACCTGAATAAGTTTTGCAAGATAATAAGCAAAAGCTATGACAGATAATTTCAGGTGAAAAGCATAGTTGAGAATGTTGTTTAGGATTTTCTTAATAGGGATGAATCACACTGGACAGTGCATTACTTCATCTTTGGAGATCAATAAACTAGTTCAAGCTTTAGAACTAGGTCCCTCTTTCAAGCTGTGAATATAACGAGATGACACAGCAAATTGCCTAAGGAAGAAGACAGCACCAAGGAAAGTCACCTCAGTGAATGTCAATATCATTAACGTTTGTTATGGACAAAAAGAGTTACCATAGCAACCCTGTAAGAATATCGAATAGATTCTTAATTATTCTGATCATCCAAGTACTCTATACCAAAATATAAAGGAGTTACAGATTACAAAAGGATAAAAAGTAGTGATTTTGGAAAATGTGTTATTATTTACACATATTTTGGAAAATTTATTTTCTATCAAGTTCTGATAAAAATGTACGTGCCATTTTAAATTATATGCTTTGCTTTGCTACATCCTATAGATGAGAATAAATGTTCAAGTGTTGTTTCATTGCTTAGGTAAAGTAAAGGTCAATAAGAGATACAGAGTTATTAAATTTTTAATAGAAATTTTGAAAATGTTCTAATATCTATAATAAATTGGTAAAATTTTTCAATACCTTGTAATATCCCCGGCATCCTCAGGGCAGAATTGAATGGTTAACCAGTTGAAAAAACAGATTCTCCTGATTGGACCAAATGGATGGGACTGAAATACTTCATCTGTCAGACTTTTTGCAGCTTATGACTGCCTTTCCCCTTTGAGATGGCCATACTCAGTGGAGGCAGGACACCGAGCAGGCAGTTCTTAGCTATGAAAGACACTTGATTGTTGTTTTATGATCACAGAATTCAACCTCGAGGTAAAATGGAACCCACTTGGTTATTTTCCATTGATATTCCTGTTCATTTATGTTGCAGTTCGAAATAGATGTGGTGAAATGATTGGGCATCTGAAAGCTGTTAATAACTGTTTTCTTTGAAATATATTTTATGTAATAACCTTTATATGATCCTTTCATTTTATCATAGACATGGATGAACAGTTGATATATGCAATGTGGCTAGTAGTAAGGCATCATTTTAAATCAGAAGAAGACATAATTTTATTGCACAATATAAAGTCATCTTGATTATGTTCATATTTTTAGGATGTATGTTGTCTAGGACTGCAGGAAGGTGTTTATATCCTTCTTCAATTCAAAGAAGTAAAAGGCAGGAAAAGTGCAAGCTACAGCATCCAGTCAACTATTGAAAGCAAAAACACATCACATTACACAGCAGAATATACAAAGAACAGATTATCTCTATGGTGATGGGAACCCAAGCTGTATCCAAGCTGGTATAGATTCTGGTTTCTTACATGCTTGAGGCATAGGATGGATCTCTTTTCTTCTTCCAACCTGACTAGCTTGTAACAATTTGGGCAAAGACAGGAAAGTTGATTGGTTCCAACTGAAAGCTATTTGGAAGTCCCATAAAACAGGCAGTATGTTCCTTCCACTCTACCTTGGATAAAAGCAAACACAACCATTGTCCTACAGAAGAAACTATAAATCTGCCATCTTAAGTTTTAAGTGAAAGTATGTTTTTCTACGTAGGGCCTCTTTTTCCTGTCTGCCTACTAACGAGTTGTCAAACCCCTTTTCTTATATTCTGATTCTCTAATCTAATGTTTCATTTTATGTTTTTGTATTTTCCTATTCCTGGCAGTTGAATGCATTTATAGGACGACTTTTAGTAATTTTCCCTAAATTCCCTGTTATCCCCTTCTTCAACAGAAACCTTTCTTCGTGGGTAAGTCCCTCTTACTTTCATTTCTTCTTTTGTGTGTGAGCCACTGTGTTAATTTAAGTTTCTTGACCTACTTTGGGTGGGAGGTGATTTGCTGGAAAAAAAAGTGCTGCTTCTTAGTGCCAATACCACTAAAGAAAATGATACCCCTTCCACAGCAAATATTAACTGCAGGCTTTATTTTTTTTAATGGCTGAATCAAAATTGGAGTAATTTGGTTCAAAGCCTGCTCCAGTGCTCTCTGTCCCACTTTAGTTTTGATGATGTAAGCCATCCTTCATTAGTTGCATTTTCTTTAAAGTTGAATTTTATCCTCAAGTTTCATTGTCTCTCTTGGTCACTTGCTGTCAACTGCACTGTCTAGATAGGTCTAGGATCCATTCACTTCTTTTCTATTCCTACTGAATACACATCAATTTATTTCTGTCTAAGGACATGAAAGCTTTATTAGCCTGGTTATGTCAGCAATTGGTGAATGAGGACACACACCATCACTCACAAGCATGAATTATGGAACACCATGTCTTTAGTAGAAGGAAAGTATTAAATTCTAAGAGAATTGCTTTGTTTTTTGTTTTTTTTTTCAGAATTTTAGATTGAGCTCCACAGTTTTTAGTTTTTCAGATTTGTTAATCAAAGGCTAGTGTTGTAGGTAATTCCATCAGCACATTCCTTTTTCTCCTGTTACAGAATTCTGACAAAATTATTATGAATTATTGAGCACAAGCAGTCACCTGATCTGACTGTCCTTTGGCAGCCAAGGTAACAGTCCTAGGCATCAAGTGCACACGTACAGAGATCTACTGGGTATCACAAGTCCAGTAAGCACCAGATATCATTACAAAGTCTACTTTAGGCATCAGACCTAAACATACACACTACTTGGGTTTTGAATGCTAGTAATTCACACAGACAGAGCATGGAAATTTGAAAATGGGAAACCATTAGCTACATTTTGACCAATTTTTTTTCTATTACCTGGTAATTATTTAGTCGAGAAGAGCATTGTATTATAACTTACATAACAAAAGGAACTGATGCTCATTTTGTAACTTGAAATAATGAGTAAGTAGTTTCTAAATGACTGTCTATAATATAATGAGAGGGAAGAAAGAAAGAGAAAGAGGAGGGGGATACAGAGACACTATGGCATTTTGCCACAAATAATTGGTATATCATATTGCCAATCTTCTGTTGATTAGAGACAGAATAGAAAAGGAGAAATGGAAGACTGCTCTATTAACTTTGAAAAGAATGAAAATGATCTTTTTTTTCTGTTTGAAATGAAGATAAGATGTGAACTTCATAATCCTTTTGATAATTAAGGATTAGCTCCATTGCCTAATGCCTTTTGGGTGATAACAACAGAAGAGTATTTACCAATTTAAATTTTGGTAAGAAAAGACTGTAATTATCTTAGACAAGAATATTAAGTGCATAAATTTCTCAGAAATACAAGACTGCAGTAAAACCCTCATCTGTAAAATTCAATTTTTCTCGCTATTTAGAACAGTTTAAGGGATAATAGGAAAAGTTAGGTCCTCTGTATTGTTCTCTACAAAATGTAAAAGTGTCCAGCTACTTTATTCCCAGCAGAAAAGAAATATGCTTGTAACTTATATTTAAACATCATAAAACCCACACATCCTTTTCTCCATAATGTCCCGCTTCACTGAATTACTGTTCCAGCTACAATGGGATTTGAGAATCACATCATGCATACTAACACTTTCATAACACAAGTGCATTACCACTTGACTTACAGAAAACGGCATGTTAAGATTTGTGATATTCAAGTATAAGAAGGTGAACAAATTCACAATATTCTCTTTGTATTATGTGTGAGCAGAGGTTATATTTTATCAGACCATTTAACTCTCTCTTAGCCAATTTTACAATAATTAATTATTGATGATTTTTCTATTCTATTTAAACACTATCTCTGATTTTAGAGTTAAAGTTGCAAATGAAGTGTTCAATTGCTAGGAATTTTCATATGGTCAAATATATATTTGTATACCTATAACTGAATTCATAGCCAAGTGCTGTGTGTGTGTGTGTCTGTGTGTGTGTCTGTGTGTGTGTGTCTGTGTGTGTGTGTCTGTGTGTGTGTGTCTGTGTGTGTGTCTGTGTGTGTGTGTCTGTGTGTGTGTGTCTGTGTGTGTGTCTGTGTGTGTGTGTGTGTGTCTGTGTGTCTGTGTGTTTGAGAGAGAGAAAGAGAGAATAGGCGAGAACATTGGTCCTTCATTATGAGCAGAACCCTTAATTTATAACATTTCCTTTAAAAAATGAAACATAATTATTTGTCCCCTCATCACCATTAAAAAAATACAGACTAACTGGTGAAATTAAAAAAAAAAAAGAATCCATCTATTGTCTCCAAAACCCACACCTCACTGACAGTCATTAACAGATATAGAGTGAGCGAGAAAAAGTGTTTTCATTTTTTATTAATTATTTTATTTATTTACATTTCAAATGTTGTCCCACTTTCCAGTCTCCCCTCAGACAACCTCCCACACTATCTCCTCCCCACTTTGCATCTAAAAGAGTGTTCCTGAATCTACCCACCCACTCCTGCCTCACTCTTCTTTAGCATCCCCATTCTCTGAAGCAACAAGCCTACACAGGACCAAGCACATCTCCTCCCACTGATGCCAGAAAAGGCAGTCCTCTGCTACATTTGTAGCAGGAGCCATGGAACACAGCACATGTATACTCTTTTGTTGGTGGTTTAGTCCCTGGGACTTCTGAGGACCCCTGTTAGTTGATATTGTTCTTCCTGTTGAGTTGCAATCCTCTTCAGCTCTTTCTGTCCTCCTCCTAACTCTTCCATTGGGGTCCCTGAGCTCAGTTAAATTATGGCTATGAGTATTTGCATCTGTATTAGTCAGGTGCTGGTGGAGCCTCACAGAGGACAGCTATACCAAGCTTCTGCCTACAAGCACTTCTTGGCATTTGCAATAGTGTTCAAAGGTGGGGCGGTCTCTGGGTGACCTTCCCTTCAGTTTCTACTCCATTTTTTTTGTCCCTGAATTTCATTTAGACAGGAACAAAGATCTTTGAGATGGATTGGTGGCCCCATACCTCAATCGGGGGCCATGTCTATCTACTAGAAATGGTCTCTTAGGATCTATCTCCTGAATGTTGGGCATTTTGGCTAATGTCATTCCCATTGTGTCCTGGGAGCCTCTTGTATCCCTGGCATCTGGAACTTGCTAGTGGTTTCCCTCTGATACCTCAGCCCCCCTTCACTGCTATTTACTTCCATTCACTCTCCTGGCTCTTCGGATTTCTTACCTATCCCTTCCCATTCCTGATCGTGCCCACTTTTCTCTCTTCCCCTCACCTCTTTCCACCCAGATCCCTCCCACCCTCTCTCGGCCTCCTGTGATTATTTTGTTCCCCCTTCTAAGTGGCTTGAAACATTCATTTTTTGAAATTCCTTCTTGTTAATTTCATAGTATATGTGAGTTGTATTGTGGGTATTCTGAGCTTTTGGACTAATATTCACTTATCAGTGAGTAAATACAATGTATATCCTTTTGGGTATGAGTTACCTCACTGAGGAATGTGTTTTCTAGTTCCATCCATTTGCCTACAAAAATCATGAAGTCTTTTTTTAATGAATTTTTTAATTTACATTTCAAACATTATCTCCTTTCCAGGTTTCCCATCCATAACCCTCCTATCCCATCCCCCTTTCCCTTCTTCTATGAGGGTGTTCCCCACCCTCAACCACCCACCATTTCCTGCCTCCCCATCCCCCTGTACTGGAATGGGGTCTAGCCTTGACAGAACCAAGGACTTCTCCTCTCATGGGTAGCTAACAAGGCCATCCTCTGCTACATATGCAGCTGGAGCCATGGGTCTGTTTAGTCCCTGGGAACTCTGGATGGTTGGTATTGATGTTCTTATGGGGTTGCAAACCCCTTCAGCTCCTTTAATCATTTCTCTAACTCCTCCAATCAAGACCCCGTTCTCAGTTCAATGGTTGGTTGCAAACATTGGCCTCTATATTTGTCATGTTCTGGCTGGACCTCTCAGGAGACAGCTATATCAGGCTCCTGTCATCATGTACTTCTTGGCATCAGCAATATTGTCGGGGTTTGGTGGCTGTATGTATATGGAATGGATCCTTAGGTGGGCAAGTCTGTGAATAACCATTCCTTCAGTCTTTGCTCCAAACATTGTCCCCCAAAATGCTCTCATGTATATTTTTGTTTCCCCTTCTAAGAAGGACTGAAGCATCACACTTAGGTCATCCTTCTTCTTCAGCTTCATGTGGTCTGTGGATTGTATCTTGGGTAATGTGGACTTTTGGACTAATATCCACTTATCAGTGAGTGCATACCAAGTGTGTTTATTTGTGATTGGATTACCTCACTCAGGATGGTATTTTCCAGTTCCATCCATTTGCCTATGAATTTCATGAAGTCATTGTTTTTGATAGCTTAGTAGTACTCCATTGTATAGATGTACCAAGTTTTCTGTATCCATTCCTCTGTTGAAGGGCGTCTGGGTCCTTTCCAGCTTCTGGCTATTATAAATAAGGATGCTTTGAACATAGTGGAGCATGTGTCTTTCTTATATGTTGGAGCATCTTTTGGGTATATGCTCAGGAGTAGTATAGCTGGGTCCTCAGGTACGACTGTGTCCAATTTTCTGAGGATCCGGCAAAATGATTTCTAGAGTGATTGTACCAGCTTGAAATACCATCAACAATGGAGAAGTGTTCCTCCTTCTCCACATTCTCACCAGCATCTGCTGTCACGTGAGTTTTTGATCTTAGCTATTCTGACTGGTGTAAGGTAGAATCTCAGGGTACTTTTGGTTTGCATTTCCCTGATGACTAAGAATGTTGAACATTTCTTTAGGTCTTTCTCAGACATTCATTATTCCTCAGCTGAGAATTCTTTGTTTAGATCTGTACCCTACTTTTTAATATGGTTATGTGATTCTCTGTGGTCTTTTAGAGTTCTTTGTATATATTGGATATTATCATTTTATAGGGTATAGCATTAATAATATCTTTTCCAAGTCTGTTGGTTACCATTTTATCCTAATGACAGTGTCCTTTGCCTTACAGAAGCTTTGCAGTTTTATGAGGTCCCATTTATTGATTCTTGATCTTAGAGCATAAGCCATTGGTGTTCTGTTCAGAGAAATTTCCCCAGTGCCCATGTGTTCAAGGCTCTTCCCTTTTTTCTTCTATTGGTTTGAATGTATTTGGTTTTATGTGGAGGTCCTTGATCCACTTGGACTTGATCTTTGTAGAGGGTGATACGAATGGATCGATTTGCATTCTTCCACATGCTGACCTCCAGTTGAACCAGCACCATTTCTTGAAAATGCTGTCTTTTTTCCACTAGATGGTTTTAGCTCCTTTGTCTAATATCAAGTGACCATAGGTGTGTGGGTTCATTTCTGGGTCTTTTAATTCTATTCCATTGATATACCTGCCTGTCTCTGTATTAATACCATGAAGTTTTTAATCACTATTGCCCTGTAATACAGCTTGATGGTTATTCCCCCAGAAGTTCTTTTATTGTTGAGGATAGCTTTTGCTATCCTGGGTTTTTTGTTATTCCAAATGAATTTACAAATTGCTCTTTCTAACTCCATGAAGAATTGGGTTAGAATTTTGATGGGGATTGCCTTGAATCTATAGATCGCTTTTTGGATGTCTTCAGACTGTGATGTTGGTTGCCCAGTTGTCTTCAAGCTGTGGTGTCTTCTGGGGAACAGACAAGCTAGTGATCAATTGTTCAGTTGTCTTGTGTGCAGCAGATCTCCTGGGATACCAGTTGATTTATATACAGCAGATCTCTTGGGCTGCTTCAAGTTGTGATGTCTTCAGAGGAGCAGGCAAGCTAGCAGTCTGCCCTAGCTGAAAGCACTGGCCAGAGAGGAGTGGAATTCAGAGGGTGGGGTCTTGGAGCAGTTAGGGGTCATGAGCCCAGCAGCTGTGGAACTTCCAGGAGGGTTCTTACCAGATGGTTTGAGTGCGGTGGATCTCCTGGGGGTGCCTCAGGATGTAATATCTTCTGGGAAGCAGGTTAGCTAGCAGTCTGACCCAGCAAAAAGCACTGGAAGGTGATTTTAATTTTTTAATGTACATTTTCAGAATCCCCATTCGTTATGAATTCAAAAAGTAACTTGACCCCTGCATGCAACAGCAGTGGGATGATTTATATTTTTGGTTGTGAACCTACCCTTTAATGGCTGAGCTATCTCTCCAGCCCTGGGATGATTCTTTTAATCATAATCAGCTCAATAAGCAAGAAGTGTATTATTATTTTAATTTACATTCCTTTTATTATCATGATTGAAGGTTGAGAATTTTATGTTTTCACAGTTATTGCATATTTATGTATTTGTATTTTCTATAAAAGATATTCATTTTCTATCTTGTATAAAGAACAATTTCTATTATTTACTTATGCTTTCAATTTTTATTGGCTAAAGGGTTTATTTTTATTATATTTTACAAAGGGACTATTTTTGTTCCTTGGGAATTCTGCAGAAATCTTCAAAATTGAGGACAACTGAGAAAATTGCCATCACGTTTTAAACACAGACACAGATAACACTATCTTTACAACTGCAGATTTTCAGGGACTCACAGCAACTAACATCACTAGAAGAATCACAAAATTAATTTTTGATTTACCTGGATAAATGAGGGGTGTTTTGTTTGTTTTTTTTAAGTTGTGAAGAGTAGAGACAACTTTGCTTTCCCTCTTCCAGTGTTTGAGCTGCCCCAAAGCAGTGGACCACAGGTGGTTCACTGAATCCCTAGAGATGGCAAGATGAGGTAATGAGAAAGATGAAGTCCTCTTGGGATCAAGGAGTACAAGAGAGAGGAAAGACTGTCACCTTGATTTGTCTAGGGTGAAACAGGAAGGTTTGTTGCTTCTAAGGATTCTATGTGATTATGGTGGATCTCTTGGACAATCTTCATCTCAAAGTCATTAATCAACTTTCTAATTCCCCTTTGCCATATAGGGTAAGATGTTCAAATGCTCTAAAGCTTAAGGCTCTTAGGGGAACCTGGCCTTGTTTGGCCTGCTTTAGAAAAGACAACACTTCTATCTTTCATGTTTATCTCTGAAGTCATCTAATATCTTATTTTCATTCCTTCCAGTTTTCTTCCAATAGTGATTACTGTCTATTCTTCTAGTTTCTCAGTATACCATCTCCATAATCTCTTTTAATTAATGTAACGTCAAACCTTACCAGTATTGTCTCGAACACTGGCATTGACCTCCCAGTCATCAAGCTTGTGGATTTGTTGCCTCTTTGTATTAGAAATATCCAAGAAACTAATATCAGACATAAATTCTCATTATAAGCAGGAAACGAGAATCCCAAAGGCCTCAGCAGCTTGCAGACCTCTGTCCCCTGGCATTCATTTAGACACATTAGAAATGTCTTGCTTTCTTTTTTTTTAAATTTATTTAATACTTAATAATAATTCTTTGGTTTCCGGGCAAACATCCCCCTCCCCCCTCCCCTTCCTTATGGGTGTTCCCCTCCCAACCCTCCCCCCTTGGTCATCCAAGATCTTTCTCTGTTTGGAAATTTCTAACTTTACACTTTCTTTCCTGAAACTTACTTGCTCTTGAAAAATGCTTTTAACAAATGCTATCTGTTCTGTGCATTTCTCTAAGTACCTTAACGAAAATAGTGCATGATCCTTCTACTTCCTAGTCTTGTCTTTCTAGCAAAGTTTTGGTCTCTAAACTAGGTGGTCCTTTTCTGAAGAAAATAGTTCTGACAACATAGTTCAGCCTTCCCTGACGTTACTGTATTGCCTCCCTTGTTACTTGGTTACTATTTCTCCTCACATATTGGAAGCAATAGCTGTAGAACGTTGTTTGGAAGAGACTTGCTATAGGGTAGGAGTGGATGCTGGCATGGCCCTGCATGCTGGACATGCTTCATTCTTTTTCTTCTCATGCAATGCTGTTACTGTTGTGTTTGTTTAGCATTTAGTATCCTGTTCACTGTACACCTCAGCCTTGTAAAACCACTGTTGTGCATCAGATCTTTATATCTTTCATTTTCCTAGGAGAAAACTGTAACCCATTAATAACCACTCTCCATTTTCCCATGTTATCTCTTGGCTTTCCTATTTCCACCTCCCTACTTTATGCATCTGACTATTCTAGATGGTGAATTTGAAGTAAGCCAAGTGGTGTTTGCTCATCTTGCTTATTTCACTTAGCATAATGTTCTTGGCTTCACTTGGGTTATTGTGCCATCAATATTTCCTTCCTTTAAAAAAACTGAAGCTATGACATTTGTGCACTTAACACATCTTCAGGATTCTGTTAACACAGGTGCGCAAATTCTTTTTTGAGACACTGCTTTCAAGTTTTGGGAGATGTGAGGCTGGTAAATCATGTGCTGGTTCTATTTTAACTTTTGAGGAACCACCATTCTGTCTTCTACAGGAAGAACAAGGTTGCACACACATAGTGATAGTATAAAAAGTTGCAATATTTCACATCTTCAGCAGCATTTTTAGGGGGAATAGGCATTTCAAATGTGTGTTAAAATGCTTAATTTTAGCTTTGTTGTTGCGTTGTTTTAGCCATTGTTTATTAATCTCCAGCTACATATTAAGTGTTTTCTATCAATGGGTTCAATGTTGAAGGAACTGAGATAGAGATAATTTTAATGAGTTTTATAGGACATTAGGTAAAGGCTGGGATTTGAGTCAATTCTGTATCTAAGCTGTGCACACTGAGTGATGATGCTTCTTCAGACTCAATGTCCCTGGCTCGTTTTGGGCTTTCAGCTTATTCTGTATACAATTTTGGAAACTATGCTTTTTTCCTTTTTGAGACTAGAAAATATGGGCACTGATTTCAGAGTTAGGACAATAACCACAATGATTCTGGATTCTGCTCTTTTGCTATTTTATGGACTGAACCTGTCTAGTGAGTGCTGATAAAATGTGATAGATAAAATGTTCAGCAACCGGTGGGATAGATTATAGTTTAACTTTGTTTTCAGTCTACTTAATGATTTGATCTATATAGTGATGCTGTGCAAATTATTTGCCTGATAAATCATTGAAGATACTTTAATAAAAATTTTTGAGTGCCTTCATGCCTGGACAAAGTGGGAATTGTACACATCAAAGGTGGCAGGTTACATCAAGAGTCCATGTGAAGGACAAATTCTATACATTTTCCTACATCCTAACACACACTGGACCACCTTTTCAAAAGAACATTCTTTCAGCTTTCCACTCAAAGTCAGCTTAATCTCAAGATTCCTATAACCATATTTACCTTCAGTCACTAGTCTTCATCCCTTGAATTACTCGATGTTTACTTCACTGTTTATGTCCCTAAATATATTTCTTATGTTATAGTTTCTCTTGAATGTCAAACTGACCCTCCAAGTTAAAGTCTCAGCTTAGTCTATAATTCTACATCTCTTTTTCTATCTATAATACTGTTTTACTACTTAAACCTTAGTCATTTTCAACCTTTTGTTTAACCAGAAGGTTGCTGACATCATTTGTCTTCTGAAATCCACTAATTAAGAGTCACTGAGAACACATCGTTAGTCAGACAAATCTATGTTTATTTAGTTTGTAGTATCAAAGAACACATTTGAGTAAATTGGCAAAAGTATTTCAGTCAGAGGAATGAGGAGCATCTCCTTACTAGGTATGGTTTTAATTCTGTGAGATATTAGGGCTGTGTAGGCCGGTTCTTAGTTGAATGCTATCAAGTATCAGAGACATTCCATGGTCACTATTATTAATAATTTTGTTTAGTAAAGGCAGAAGGTACCAAATAATGCTAAGTTCCTAGGTGAGATAACAAGAGTAAACATCCCCTGAAAAGAAAGGTAGGATTAGTCGTGGGACAGAAAACAGCGTTTTGTGTTCAGAGAGTGCCCTTGCTGGGTCTGCTTCTAAGGAGGAGAATGGAATGAATGAAGAATTTGCTATTGTGAACGTCACAGCCTGTTTTCCCCAGTATTGATTTCACTCCTCCCTCCATTCATTCTCTTTCTATACACAATTGAACTTATCTCTCATATCTGGATAAGCAGTACAGCCACTTTATCCCGTCTTGTTTCTCCCACCCTGTTCTTCATTCAGTGAGTAATTGACTTTGTTAATATTCCGTTTAAAGTCTTACAATGAGTTTTTTCCTTGGTGGAAATGACCACGTTTTTATTTTAAAATCAAGGAATTCCACAATACATTTTCAGTATAATACCTCCACTATCTTTTTTTCTATGTTAGCTTTTAATTTGAACATGTTTACTTTCCCATGTATTATGCTATTGAAGTCTTGGTAAGTTTATTCTATATAAAGCCTCTGGCAGTCTATGGATCTATGGATAGCAGAAAACACACACACACACACACACACACACACACACACACACACACACACACATGCACACACACACACGGGAAACAGTTACCAAATCTGAAGTCTGAAGTCAGGTTATGCTAACAGCAGTTTTAATTTTCTTATGGTGATAATGATGAAAGAAAAGGCAATAGCAGGATATAAGGAATCTGATGAAAAAAAAAGCTTGGTTTGGGTTTCTTTGGTTGCAATGAGATGCTATGGCGAAAAAGCAAATAGAAGAAAGGGTTTATTTGGCTTATACTTCCATATTGCTGCTCATCATCGAAGGAAGTCAGCAGGAACTCAAAAAGGACAGGGGTGTGGAGGTAGGAGCTGATGCAGAGACTGTGGGGGGTGTTGCTCACTGCCTTGCTCCCCATGGCCTGCTTTGTCTGCTCTCTCATAGAACCCAGGGCCACCTTCCCAAGTATGGCACCATCCACAAAAAGCTGGACCTTCCCGCATCAATCACTATTGAAGAAAATGCCCTACAGGATTGCACGTAGCTTGATCTTATGGAGGCACTTTTTTTTTTAAAATTGAGGTTCCCTCCTCTCAGATGACTTTAGCTTATGTCAAGTAGACATAAAGCTGTCTAGCAAAGGGAGCTCCTTAGAGGTTGGGAGTAAAGCCACTGAGAATCCAAACTAAGAAATGGAACCCCACCACTTGATGGGACAACTTTCACAGATGTGAGATCTCTGGCATACAGAACAGAACTGAACTGGCTTTGCCAAACCAGCAAACTTCACAATTATAGTGCCATGGCGTGGGCACCATTGTCACCTTTGGTCATATTTCTGGTCTCCCTGATTTCAATGAATTAATATGCTCATGCAATTGTGATCATGTAACTGTTGAAACCTAGCTCATGATCAGCATATTATGGAGTTAACAAGTAAAAAAAAATATATATATATGTGTGTGTATATATATATACATATATAGTAAAACTTTGCTACTTACTTAGATTCTTTCTATTTATAATTTATCATAGAAATATATCCTAAATTTGAAATTATAAATTGTTTTGGCTTATTTAAAATTGTATATGGAATATAGTTCATTCTATATTAGGTATTTTTCCATGTCCAATGATAATGAATATCCATGAGTATCAATAACATTTTAGTTGTCATTGCTATTTAAATTCATTTCTTTATGTGTGTATATATATACATATATATGGGTGCCATTTAGCTATATATTCAATTATAATTACTTATTAGAGTTGACTGCAGTTTGAGGCTATTGCAAACAATGCTGGACAAACAGTCCATGTTTGTGTAAAACATGTGCACATGCATGTGTTTGTATTGAAAAATCTATCAATATTTTGGGAGCATGACTTCAGGAATACAGTTCTATAAAGATGGTTAAGAATTTAAAAGCCTTGGTTATGGCCCACTGATCTGGAAATGGACTTTTACAATGAAAGCAGGAATCCATCTGTGAATGCACACACACGAAGCCAGCCACGCAAATGCTGTTACCGATGAAAGAGTTAACTCTGAGGAAGCGGTAAGTGGCCGAGACAAGTCTGATAAAATTAGCTTCATCCTTTTGAAACCATGGATGGGGACATACCTTTCCCCACTGACATTGACCATATGAAATGAACAAAACTGATATAGACACAAATGACGAGGATGTCAGACTGAAAGGATAAAAGTGATCATTTGGAAAGTGGAGTAAAGAGCCCCAGGGCCAACTTTAAGAACAGTTAGCCACCCTCCTCTCTCTAGCTTCATTCTTTTTTTTTTTTAATTTGCTTAAGTAATTTTTTATTCAAAAAATATTGTTAACATATTGCTGTTTCAATATGTACCCCAGAAAACCAAATTCAGTCACTTCTGTTGGGAAACCAGTCAAATATTTAAATTATTATTATTATTTTTTTATTAACTTGAGTATTTCTTATTTACATTTCAAGTGTTATTCCCTTTCCCGGTTTCCGGGCAAACATCCCCCTAATCCCTCCTCCTCCCCTTCGTTATGGTGTTCCCCTCCCCATCCTCCCTCCATTGCCGCCCTCCCCCCAACAATCTAGTTCACTGGGGGTTCAGTCTTAGCAGGACCCAGGGCTTCCCCTTCCACTGGTGCTCTTACTAGGATATTCATTGCTACCTATGAGGTCAGAGTCCAGGGTCAGTCCATGTATAGTCTTTAGGTAGTGGCTTAGTCCCTGGAAGCTCTGGTTGCTTGGCATTGTTGTTCATAAGGGGTCTCGAGCCCCTTCGATCTAGCTTCATTCTTTATCCCACTTCCCAAATGATCACTTTCTGAGATGTGTGGCTGATAAGCTCCATCTAGATGTGTGGGCTCTTGCAATGCATGGTTTCCTAGACCTATGGAAGTGGAATTGATTAACAGGTGGATTTTTTTTAATTTTTTTTATTAACTTGAGTATTTCTTATTTACATTTCGAGTGTTATTCCCTTTCCCGGTTTCCGGGCCAACATCCCCCTAACCCCTACCCCTCCCCTTCTGTATGGGTGTTCCCCTCCCCATCCTCCCCCCATTACTGCCCTCCTCCCAACAATCACGTTCACTGATGGTTCAGTCTTAGCAGGACCAAGGGCTTCCCCTTCCACTGGTGCTCTTACTAGGCTATTCATTGCTACCTATGAGGTCAGAGTCCAGGGTCAGTCCATGTACAGTCTTTGGGTAGTGGTTTAGTCCCTGGAAGCTCTAGTTGCTTGGCATTGTTGTTCACATGGGGTCTTGAGCCCCTTCAAGCTCTTCCAGTTCTTTCTCTAACAGATGGATTTATATACATTAGTTCTTCTAGCGGGGCATGGAAGAACGGTAGGATTACCCTCATGCTTGAAGTTGTAAGCATCGCTGGAAAACTTAACTCTCAACTGTAAGTATGCATGACAAAGTAAGACTAACAGAAAAGCAACCCCAGTGCTCTTTTAAGTCTGCTTCTTGTCACACATTCTTATAAACCTATGACTAAGGACAACAACTAGAGAGAAGTTGCAATGTAGGAATAATTTCTTTTATACTATGTGGAAATGTCACCTGTCAATAAAAAGCTGATTGTCTATTAACAAAAGGCAGGAAGAAGAAGGTGGAAGTTCTGGTAGAGAGACTGTAACTCTGGGATAGAGTCCAGGACATGAGGATTCCTCCCACATTCAAAGGAAGTCAGACGTATGAAACTGAGGAGGCATAATCAGCCATGTGGCAGATAGAGTAGTATAAATAGGTTAATTGAGTTATGAGCTAGTTGGAGAACAAGTCTAGCTTGTGGTCATAAGCATTATAAATAAATATTAAGCCTCTGAGTCCTTATTCTGGAAGTGGGGCATAGGCGGAAAAGCCCACAGTTGCATTGTAATCAATGAGTAACATTATCAGATATGTATTTCTTTTTTTCTTTTTCTTCTTTTTTAAGGCCCAGGTGTTTATTTCCCTTACATGTAGGATGGTTCATAAACACAAAACAAGGGCTTCAGCACTGTGGAGGAGGGAATATCCCAGGCCTCTTGAAGTAAGAGGATCTTGGCCTTAATGTAGACTGAAATTCAGACCCGAAGGCGCTGAACTTTTGCATCACACATCCAGTAGGACTTGAGAGTGAAGCTAGAGCCAAGGCCATCTAAGTGACAAGCCAAAGTGACAGGAAGCCTACTTCCTGTTGGCCAGCCATGAGTTTCATCCCAAACCAATGGAAGGCGTTTTCACTCGTTAGGGCCCAAAGGGACAGCCAGTTCTACTCCTTCCCCTCCTCAGGAAGCCATCTTGGTGACATGTTTGATTTTAACCATTGTAAGTGGTAAAGGGATTGGCCTAGTCCCAACTATTGTGGGGAGGTAAGAGGCTCAGGAAGGTACAGTATGGATTAGGCCACAAGATGGGGTAGATGATGTCATCAGAAGCATGTGACTGGCGGGGGCAATTACTAAACTTCTGGGCAACCAAGTCCAGGCTACGCAGGAAGTTATGGGGATGAGCATGTTCATTGTTTGGCATTGATGATGTCCATGGATTCAGACTTGAGAGACGCACAGCCCACGAGGAAGCCATCCACATCAGGCTGGCTTGCCAGCTCTTTGCAAGTTGCTCCAGTCACAGAACCTCCATAAATGATCCGAGTGTCCTGAGCCACCCCATCAGAGACATTGGATTTCAGCCATCCCCAGAGCTTCTTATGCACTTCCTGGGCCTGTTGAGGGGTTGCAGTCTTGCCAGTCCCAATGGCCCATACAGGTTCATAGGCGAGGACCACTTTGGACCAGCCCTTCACATTATCTACGATGACTTTGGTTTGCTCGAAAACAACCTTCTCAAGAGATGCCAGCTTCCCTTTCGTCTAACTTCTCCCCGATGCAGGCGATCACTCCGAGTCCCTCTGATAGGGCATGGTTCACTTTCTGCCCAGTCAACTCGTCTGATTCCCCAAAGACCTGTCTTCTTTCTGAGTGCCCCAGCGCTACCCAGGTGGCTCCTAAGTCTTTGATCATGCCAGGGCTGATTTCCCCAGTGAGGACCCCATTGGTCACTTTGTAGCAGTTCTATGCAGCCACAGCAATTTTGGGATCCAGCTTCTGCCTTCGATGTAGGCGATTTGAGGCGCACAAACCACCTCTGTGTCGGCCCGCATATTGGCTGCGTTCATATTGGTGCAGATGAGTTCTCTCAGGCTCTTCTTCCTCCCGTTCATCTTCCAGTCGCTCCGGACGAAGAACTTGCTGGAAGGCCCCATTGCACTAAGCTCAAGTCTCTGAAGGTCAGTACCAGACATGCATTTCTAGGAGGGATTTTCTCCATCCAGTGCATGTAATTTTTGCCACTTTCCAGTTATTTAGAGTATTTGAGGATAATACATGGTAATAATTAATACTGTCTATTTCCTTATAAATGTTTTCAGCTGAGTTAATTTAATAATTTCTGACTAAGGTTTGTGATTTGAATGAGAAATGTCTTCCCATACGGTCCAGTGTTTACATACTTGGCTTCAATGGCTGGTGGTGTGTGTGGAGATTTGGGAAGTGCATGTGTGCTGGAGGAAGTAGATCGCTGGCGGTGAGCTTTGAGTGAAAAGTCTTGCACCACTTCCAGTTCACTTTCTGTTTCTTGTTCCACTTTTAAAATGTGAACTTTTAGCTTCCTGCCCCTGCTGCCAGGCCTGCCACGTTTTACCATGACTCCCCACTATGGTGGAGTCTTTTCCCTCTGGAACTATAAGCCAAAATCAACTCTCCCAAAAATGGCTTTTGATCATAATGTCTTGTCATAACAACAGAAAAGTAACAAGTTCACCATCCTTTTCTTTATACAGATCTGTATAATCCTCTGTCATTCTGGAGTGAGGGCTTATTACTCAGAATTTAGGACTCGAGGCCAAGATGAGGGGCAAATTAAATTCAAGGACCTGCGGGCTTTGTGAATAAGTCACTTACCATTCTTCGCCTTCATACTATCTATAAAGCTGAGATATTGTAGGCTGAACCACATCCTATCACCCAGAATTCATGTGCAATAAATGCCAATGTATCAGGAGATAAGAACTTTAGAGCAGTGATTTAGAACCATTGAGATTATCTCATGGTTCTAAAATAAGTTTGCTTATAAGACAAGAGGGTAGGACAAAGACATTCATAAAGAGAAGACCATAGGATAACAGTAACAATCTAAAAGGCTAGAAGGGAGCCTCAGAAAGTTAATGCTTTCTGGGCATCTAGCCCTCACTACTCTAGGAAAAACACATTTCTTTGTTTAAGTTACCATGTTTGTGTTTCCTTATGGCAGACCTAGCAAATCCACACAGAGAGTAACATAAAATACTGTTGCAGAGAGTGATTTTAAGATGAATGAAAACTCAGCTCGGCTCACTGGAAAAATGCAGACTAGATGCTCAGTGTTAACTGCAGACATGAATCTTGATCTATTCTTGTTCTTTATCCTATCACTTTCAGTTTCTTTAATTGCGAGTATTACTCCTAAAGACAATGTAAGTTGAAAGCAAAAGGGCTGTGCTATGAGGTATCTCTGTTCCCCTTTCTTGTTAAAAGCTCAAATCTTAAACACCTAGGTGAAAACCTGCTGTTTAATCTAGCAACAGCTATTTGAGCTTCTTCTGTCCCTAGCGACTCCCTATTCTCTTCATTCACGTGGAAAAGACTAACAAGAGATTTAGTGAGATTAGTGTTTTCAGCAGTAATCCTCCCATACTCTTTTCTCTCTTTCCCCTCTGCCAATCTCCCCTCTGTCTCTGTCTCTGTCTCTGTCTCTGTCTCTCTCTCTCTCTCTCTCTCTCTCTCTCTCTCTCTTGCTGCAGGAATACTTTTTTTCCTATTAGCTTTCTTTAATAAAAGCCTTCCCTTTATGTGATAGACTCGAAGAACAATTAGTATTTGTAGAGCTGAGTTCTTCTGGAAGCTCCTGTGCTGTAGAAATACTGTCACATTAAAAACACATTGTCCTCCCCTGAATTAAGTTGGTAATGCACGTGATCCCCCAAATGTGCAGACAAAGAAACAAAGGGTGGGGGTCTTTTGAAAATTTCAAAATCAGGGAGAAGATACAGAGTTGGTGATAAAGCTTGGATCCAACCAACTCCCTATGTTGTCAGACATTCAGTGCAAGGTCACAGGCAGACTGTTTTGACAAGAATTTAAAAGCTTAAATTACTATTAATATCAGGCATATTATGTTTCTCTAGGAAATAGGAGGTGAAGTCTGAGAAGTGTTTGTTAACTCTGTGGCTGTTTTTGTTTATTTGGTTGGCTGGTTGATTGTTCGCTGCCCTAGCTATCAATCCTACTTACTGGTTTCTCAGCTCATTTTGATATTCTTATTTCGGAGCTTCTCTCTTTCTACTCCTGACAGCAGCATTGGTAACAGCAAGTTCCTTCACCATGACAGCAAGTTCTTACCTTTCAACAGCAAAGTTCTGCCCTACACCATCAAAGGATTCTCCCGCCTTAAAACCGAGTGATTTTTTTTTTTCTGGTCTAGTTAGTAGTCCCCCTAATTTAAGAGCCTGCATATTTATCTGAATATAAGGTCTTGCTATTTTTATGAATCATTTACATATTATCTCTATCCATCTATTCATTCTGTTCTTGAATGGCCTGTATTACCTTTCAGGATGTATGGCTTAGTCACATGGCTGGACAAACTATAAGTAAGCATACCTGACCTAGTAAAAAATGAAAAACAAAAACTACACGATCGATAACACAGAAGGGCAGTGTGGTTCTGTCACAAAACAATCAAAAATAGAGACTAAATGTAGTGGGGATTCCAATGGAAAGTTTTCTTCTCTTCAGGAACTAACTGCTTAAAGACAACAGCATGAAGAGCACATGCAAAGCAGTCCAGAGGGACCAAGACACAGCAGGTGACTTTGGTTTTAGGTCAGAATTGAAATTGTGGCTGATAGGTTTTAATTACAATATCCATCTCTCAATTTGATTTTGCTGAAGTTGAATTACACTTCTTGAGTGGTTTTAAGTTTTGTCTTATTGGAAATTATATTTCTGAGATCTTTATTTTCTAGGATTTAAAAATTATAGTTTTTGGCTTTTTATTTTTTTATTTTTTATTTTTTTATTAACTTGAGTATTTCTTATATACATTTCAAGTGTTTTCCCTTTCCCGGTTTCCAGGCAAACATCCCCCTAATCCCTCCCCCTCCCCTTCTTTATGGGTGTTCCGCTCCCCATCCTCTCCCCATTACTGCCCTCCTCCCAACAATCACGTTCATTGAGGGTTAAGTCTTAGCAGGACCCAGGGCTTCCCCTTCCACTGGTACTCTTACTAGGATATTCATTGCTACCTATGAGGTTGGAGCCCAGGGTCAGTCCATGTATAGTCTTTGGATAGTGGTTTAGTCCCTGGAAGCTCTGGTTGCTTGGCATTGTTGTTCATATGGGGTCTCGAGCCCCTTCAAGCTCTTCCAGTTCTTTCTCTAACAGATGGATTTATATACATTAGTTCTTCTAGCGGAGCATGGAAGAACGGTAGGATTACCCTCAAGCTTGAAGTCTCGGGCCCCTTCAAGCTTTTCCAGTTCTTTCTCTGATTCCTTCAACGGGGGTCCTATTCTCAATTCAGTGGTTTGCTGCTGGCATTCGCCTCTGTATTTGCTGTATTCTGGCTGTGTCTCTCAGGAGCGATCTACATCTGGCTCCTGTCGGTCTGCACTTCTTTGCTTCATCCATCTTGTCTAATTGGATGGCTGTATATGTATGGGCCACATGTGGGGCAGTCTCTGAATGGGTGTTCCTTCAGTCTCTGTTTTAATCTTTGCCTCTCTATTCCCTGCCACGGGTATTCTTATTCCCCTTTTAAAGAAGGAGTGAAGCATTCACATTTTGATCATCCATCTTGAGTTTCATTTGTTCTAGGCATCTAGGGTAATTCAAGCATTTGGGCTAATAGCCACTTATCAATGAGTGCATACCATGTGTGTTATTCTGTGATTGGGTTGCCTCACTTAGGATGATATTTTCCAGTTCCAACCATTTGCCTATGAATTTCATAAAGTCATTGTTTTTGATAGCTGAGTAATATTCCATTGTGTAGATGTACCACATTTTCTGTATCTATTCCTCTGTTGAAGGGCATCTGGGTTCTTTCCAGCTTCTGGCTATTATAAATAAGGCTGCTATGAACATAGTGGAGGACGTGTCCTTTTTATATGTTGGGGCATCTTTTGGGTATATGCCCAAGAGAGAGGTATAGCTGGATCTTCAGGCAGTTCAATGTCCAATTTTCTGAGGAACCTCCAGACTGATTTCCAGAATGGTTGTACCAGTCTGCAACCCCACCAACAATGGAGGAGTGTTCCTCTTTCTCCGCATCCTCGCCATCATCTGCTGTCACCTGAGTTTTTGATCTTAGCCATTCTCACTGGTGTGAGGTGAAATCTCAGGGTTGTTTTGATTTGCATTTCCCTTATGACTAAAGATGTTGAACATTTCTTTAGGTGTTTCTCAGCCATTCGGCATTCCTCAGCTGTGAATTGTTTGTTTAGCTCTGAACCCCATTTTTAATAGGGTTATTTGTCTCCCTGCGTTCTAACTTCTTGAGTTCTTTGTATATTTTGGATATAAGGCCTCTATCAGTTGTAGGATTGGTAAAGATCTTTTCCCAATCTGTTGGTTGCCGTTTTGTCCTAACCACAGTGTCCTTTCCCTTACAGAGGCTTTGCAGTTTTATGAGATCCCATTTGTTGATCTTAGAGCATAAGCCATTGGTGTTTTGTTCAGGAAATTTTTTCCAGTGCCCATGTGTTCCAGATTCTTCCCTAGTTTTTCTTCTATTAGTTTGAGTGTATCTGGTTTGATGTGGAGGTCCTTGATCCACTTGGACCTAAGCTTTGTACCGTGTGATAAGCATGGGTCGATCTGCATTCTTCTACATGTTGACCTCCAGTTAAACCAGCACCATTTACTGAAAATGCTGTCTTTTTTCCATTTGATGGTTTTGGCTCCTTTGTCAAAAATCAAGTGCCCAGAGGTGTGTGGGTTCATTTCTGGGTCTTCAATTCTGTTCCATTGGTCTATCTGTCTGTCTCTGTACCAATACCATGCAGTTTTTATCACTATTGCTCTGTAAAACTGCTTGAGTTCAGGGATAGTGATTCCCCCTGAAGTCCTTTTATTGTTGAGGATAGTTTTAGCTATCCTGGGTTTTTTGTTATTCCAGATGAATTTGCAAATTGTTCTGTCTAACTCTTTGAAGAATTGGATTGGTATTTTAATGGGGAGTGCATTGAATCTGTAGATTGCTTTTGGTAAAATGGCCATTTTTACTATATTAATCCTGCCAATCCATGAGCATGGAAGATCTTTCCATTCTGAGGTCTTCTTCAATTTCTTTCTTCATAGTCTTGAAGTTATTATTGTACAAATCTTTTACTTGCTTGCTTAAAGTCACACCGAGGTACTTTATATTATTTGGTTCTATTATGAAGGGTGTAGTTTCCCTAATTTCTTTCTTGACTTGTATCTCTTTTGTGTAGAGGAAGGCTACTGATTTATTTGAGTTAATTTTATACCCAGCCACTTTGCTGAAGTTGTTTATCAGCTTTAGTATTTCTCTGGTGGAACTTTTGGGATCACTTAAATACACTATCATATCATCTGCAAGTAGTGATCTTTTGACTTCTTCTTTTCCGATTTGTATCCCCTTGACCTCCTTTTGTTGTCCTTTTGATTGTTCCGGCTAGGACTTCAAGAACTATATTGAATAAGTAGGGAGAGAGTGGGCAGCCTTGTCTAGTCCCTGATTTTAGTGGGATTGCTTCAAGTTTCTCTCCATTTAGTTTAATGGTAGCAACTGGTTTGCTGTATATGGCTTTTACTATGTTTAGGTATGGGCCTTGAATTCCAATTCTTTCCAGGACTTTTATCATGAAGGGGTGTTGAATTTTGTCAAATGCTTTCTCAGCATCTAATGAAATGATCATGTGGTTTTATTCTTTCAGTTTGTTTATATAATGGATCACGTTGATGGTTTTCCGTATATTAAACCATCCCTGCATGCCTGGGATGAAGCCTACTTGATCATGGTGGATGATTGTTTTGATGTGCTCTTGAATTCGGTTTGCCAGAATTTTGTTGAGTATTTTTGCGTCGATATTCATAAGGGAAATTGGTCTGAAGTTCTCTTTGTTGTGTCTTTGTGTGGTTTAGGTATAAGAGTAATTGTGGCTTCGTAGAAGGTATTCGGTAGTGATCCATCTGTTTCAATTTTGTGGAATAGTTTGGATAATATTGGTATGAGGTCTTCTATGAAGGTTTGATAGAATTCTGCACTAAACCCGTCTGGACCTGGGCTATTTTTGGTTGGGAGACCTTTAATGACTGCTTCTATTTCCTTAGGAGTTATGGGGTTGTTTAACTGGTTTATCTGTTCCTGATTTAACTTCGGTACCTGGTATCTGTCTAGGAAATTGTCCATTTCCTGCAGATTTTCAAGTTTTGTTGAATATAGCTTTTATAGTAAGATCTGATGATTTTTTGAATTTCCTCTGAATCTGTAGTTATGTCTCCCTTTTCATTTCTGATTTTGTTAATTTTGACACACTCTCTGTGTCCTCTCGTTAGTCTGGCTAAGGGTTTATCTATCTTGTTGATTTTCTCAAAGAACCAACTTTTGGTTCTGTTGATTCTTTCTAAGGTCCTTTTTGTTTCTACTTGGTTGATTTTGAAAGACCCCCAGATTTTGGGGAGACTCTCGTTCCAGTCACGGGTTGAGGTACCCCCAGGAAACACGAGAAGCCGGTCTTGATGTAATCAACAAGAGGCAGTTTTATTTACGAGATCTCGGGCTGACACGTATCTCACACAGGAGATTGAGTCAAGCCCCGAGCCTCTCTAGGCAGGAGCTTATATAGGGAAAACCAGGGGTTTCGTGTGAATACACATAATTGGCTAATACAAAGGGTGCACAGTTACTTTTGGCACGGAGTTACATCAACAAAGCATACGTGTAATCTAGCATCTCAGCAATGTGGGCAGGGCAACTCATCTCACTGCAGCAGGGGGATGACCCATGCTCAGGGAGTGAAGGAAGGGGAGGGGGTGGCTCCAGATGGCCAGTGTCCTTGGGAGTTGATAGTCGGGCCAGTGAGCCCTATCTCAAATTCTCTCAGGCATGTCTGGACTTTGTTCATGACTAACTTTTAGAAATTTTAACCCTTCATTCCCCTCTACTCCTTGTGAATAGTCCTAATCTTAGGACTACGAGTCTAGCGTCTAGAGGCTCTTCACCCCGTATAGCCCGATACAGCCCGATACTTTTGTCTCAACATAAGGACATGTATAGCAGTAATCCGCTCCCTGACAAAAGCTAGAAGGCGATTAATGATGTAGGGCCCAAAAGTGAGCAAAAGAAGGAGGATAATCAAGGGACCAGCTAAGGCTGACAGCAGGGTGGTAAGCCATGGGGACCTATCGAACCAGCTCTGAAACCAGTTATCAGTGGTTTCTCGTTCTCGTCGTCTCTTGTCCAACCTCTCCCTAAGTTTAGCCATAGAATCTTTAATGGTCCCGGAGTGATCGAGGTAAAAACAACATTCTTCTCTCAAAGCAGCACATAGCCCTCTTTCTTTAAAAAATATCAGGTCTAATCTTCTCCTATTTTGAAGGACTACCTCTGAGAGGGAGGTTAGGTATTCTTGGAGGTCAGCTAAAAAGTCTTTAGGATTCCAATCTGAACACTATCTAAACCTATACACCAAGGTCATGACTATCTTAGAACTTTTAAACTTATGGTCCCTGAGGCACAGTCCCAAGAAGTGTTAGGAGTATTAACATATGTAATGTTACATCATTTGTAATAGAAATCAAGCCTATCTCTATATTTTTCTCGATGGAACCCAGGGCAAACATGAAATTCTTGTTTCTAAAGCACACTCCTCAAGTGAGCATTATAGCAACATCCCAGTCACGTCTCTGATGTATCCACTTATCTGATGTGCAAGTCTAGGGAGCTTTTTGAAGATCTGAGTGTCCCTCTAGGTCCCAGTTCTCAGCCCCAACGGCTAGTATGCGGCTGGTGAGGGCTGAGAATTGACGGCTGTCAGGGTGGTCAGCAGCACCAGGTACAGTCCTTTCCAGCGAGGCTCGAGTGTCTGGGCTCCGTGTCATTGTATGTACCTACAGTCTCTGACCTGGAACGGATGAGATGTCTCGGAGGTCCCTGGGGCATAGGCTGCTGCCAGCTGTGAGCAGATTTCTTTCTGTATCACCTGTAGGTCTTTTAGCCTGACACATAAATCATTATTACTATGACATGTTGGTTCAGTAACATCATCTAATACAGTCAGAGGATCTGAGGCCCCGTATAAGATCTCAAAGGGGGTAAAGCTGAATCTGGAAGGGATATTTCTTGCTCTGAAGAGAGCGAGAGGGAAGGAGTGTCACCCAGTCTGCGCCAGTCTCCATGGTCAATTTAATTTGGTCAGGGTCTCTTTTAGAGTTTTATTTATTTACTCTACCTGTCCTGAACTTTGAGGTCTGTAAATATAATGTAATTTTCAATCAACCTCTAAATACTTGGCCACACCCTGGCTTACCTTGGCAACGAAAGTAGGGCCGTTGTCTGACCAGATTACCTTGGGCATTCCAAATCGGGGGAAAGTTTCTTCCAGTATCTTCTTGATGATTGTAGAGGCCGTCTCTTAGTCCAATCCCAGTTCCCAGTGGCTGTCTCTTGTAGGCAGTTGTTGGCTTCACCAGGGCATCCAAGAGATGGTAAAGGCATCTGCAGCGCTGATGTGCTGGGGGGTAGAAGTTCAGCCATCCCAGATGACATTGTGTTGTCCACCACGGCAGCACCCACTTATCTCTGACCTTCATGAAGAGAACTGTTCCCGTCTGTGGACAAGGTCCTCGGCTTTCAGCAGGGGTCAATCAGCCAGTTGCAGAGGTCTTTCCTCCACCCATGGGCTTCTGCCAGTGCTTGACACTCGTGCTGTGGTGGCTCCAGGTCAGGATTGGGCAGCAAGGTGACCAGATTGCCCCCAACAGGTGGAGAATCTAGTCCATGGCAGCTGACCAGTGGTCCCATCTTTTGGGACACTCTATCAGCCACTCTATCACAGTTTAAGTCCTGGATTGGGTGATAATTGTCAGAGCCCGGCTGGCAGGAATGATGTGTTCCAGGCAGAATGGCACTAAGCCACACACACACATCTCCCAGCATCAGGTACTGGTGCACTGAGACAGGTCTTAAGCTCCACATACACAGTCTGTAGATATGCATACACATGGCCTCACCCAGCCATTTTAGCCCACACAAGCCATTTTGGAGAGCAATTTTCTAATGAGCAAGGGATAGGGGCAGTCAGGGATGACCATGAACTAGTGGGTGGGTTACCCGGCCCACGCCAAGGTCCACTGTTCTTCGGGCAGTCCATAAGTATTGTTCGTTGCCAGTAGCCCCTTGTACTCAAGGTCTTTGGATATTGACCCACTGGGGGGTGGGGGCATAGGAGCACAGAGCATTGGGTCCCTGTATCCACACTTCCCTTCTATCTCTGTACATAGCCAGCACTCTAGGACCAAGAAGCTCTCCAGTGTCCCCTCTTGTTCTTTCTTGGGCAGTCCCTGACCCAGTGTCCTTTTTCTTCGTATTAGGCACACCGATCTTTAGCCAGGAATTCTCTTCTGTTGCCAGGTACTATCTTCCTAGGTTCCCTAACTACTGTGGCCAGTATATGTTCCTCTCTTATCTCTTTCTCTTCCTCAGTCTCTCTGTCTGTATCTTCTTCTACAGCTATTAGTTGCTGTCTACTTTTGTGCACTGACCCTGAACCATATATCAACCTTATTTTCTCTGCAACTTACAACAACTCTCTCAGTGACTTAGCTTAACCCTTCAAGTTTCTGTAACTTTTTCTTTATATTTTTTTCTTACTTTAGCCAAATTGGTGGGGCATTTTCTAGCCCCTCTGAGACCCACCCTTGGAGCCTGGCGGCAGACCTGGCACTCCCTACCTTTAGGCGTTTTGAAGTCAACAGGCAGAAGTGAGGGCCTTCCATCTGTGTCTGGCCTCTAGTAGGATTCTGTCTTTCCTCGGTGATAAAGAAGACCTGTAACAGTTACTAACAAGCATCTCAAATGGGATGGTGAGAAAACAAGGGAATCTTGAGAATAGAGGTCCACTGAAGAGGACAAATAGCATTTAGTCACACAGCTAAACCAGGAGGCCTTCTTGGGACAAAAAGGCCGTTGTAGAAATAAGCACAAGCTTTGTTCCTGTGAAACAGAAAGGCAAGCAGAGAGGCAGCTGATCTGTTATCGACTATCTCTCTGGACTTAGATTTTCCCTTAAGGAGTACCTTCCTTTAGTGCCAGCTCAGTGGCTTTATCGCTCAAGAGACCCATCCTCTAAATGGCACTAGGCTTCCAGTAACAATAACAAAAGGATGGAGAGACGTTAGAACCTGGGTGTTAGATACTAAGTGGCTGACAAAAGAATTGTAACCAGTTCACCTGGGGCTATCAGGACTGTAGTAGTAGTCCTTTACCAAGCTGTCTCACTGGGTTAAAGGCCCATGGAAAAGAAAACATTAATCCTGACCTTGGCCACAGCCAAAGACTGAATTCTAAATTTTGACTGGCAAAACAAAGTTCTTCACAGTTTGTTGCAGATTCTTTAAAACTATTTTAGGGGCTTCTCTGCCCCCCAACCTGGGGCATTTTGACCACAGGGGCAGGAACTGGCTGCTGTGGGGATAGGATCAAAGGCACTCTCCATGTCAATGATGACTAACAGGGAAGGTTACTTAGTGTTGGAGATCAACTCCTCTCTTGGAATAGGGCCAGCAGATAAGGCAGGCTCCCTTAAAGAACTTCTCTTAATGAACACTCTCCTTTTGTGAGCAAGTGTTGAAGGTCTGGCCACTGAAGGCAGCAACTGGAATTTTTTTTTTCAGGGCCAAAATACAACCACTAACTCTATGCTATCTTTGTTGTCAAAGTGCCAACCCCAGCCAGCCTCCTTACCTTGAAACTCCTCTTGCGCTGACTTGGCCAGAGCTGCGCTGTTGCCCACGCGCAGCCTGTAGCTTGCTAGTAGGCCTGCATGCTTGCCACCCTCAGCCCCTACATTTTCCTACTCTGTGTTGTCCCTTCCTTAGAAGCTGTGAATGTTTAAGCCACAGGGAGAATTTTTCTTCAGGATCTAAGGTAAAGCTTTCAGGTTCTTGTTAATGCCTGCTTCAGACGGATCACTCGCTAACCTGGAGTCCTTCATACACAACGGTTAACAGCAGCTGGGCTGGACAATGGGAGTAAAGAGAGGGGCAGCTCTCCTTGGGAAGGAGGCTCAAGAGAGAAAGATAAAACTCCCCGGCAGAAAACAATTTCTCTCAAGCAAATTATTTTTAACTTTTAACTTAAGCACCAGGAGGACCAAGTAAAACTCTATGACGAACAAAGCAAACAGTTTCATGATTTCAAACACAGTCAGTCCAAGATTTCAAACACAGTCGTCAGTCCAAATTCAAAAACGAAACAAAAGCCAAAAAGACACTCGACAATACCACAGAAAACAAACCAGACAAACAAGACCAAGACAAAGCATCCTATAACCAATTTCCACAGATGCCTGGTACCTTCAGTACCTGGCCCAAACTGCAGCTTAACCTTAGCTGCTTCTGGGATACCAAACACAGAAACAGAATACAGACAACAGACACTAACACATCTAAGCACACTTGTCCATGCCTATACTTAAATAGGCAGCCGAACACGACCTCCGAAGTCAAGTCACAGTCAGATCTCTTTGACTGTCACCTGCTGGGTCCTCCCGACAAAAGTCGGCTCGTGGGACGTCTCCCAGAGCTGGGGCGTCCTCACTTCCACTATCTAAAAAAAGAACAAAAAGAAAACAGCTATTTGAAGTAGAAACCCAGTACCTACTCACAAGCGTCTGTCCGGGGTGGGAAGCCCTTCCATCCAAGCACACTTAAATACGGGGTAGGAAGCCCATCTACCCAAGTGTACTTAAAAACGACGGGGTGGGAAGCCCATCCACCCGAGTGAACTCAAAAACAACGGGGTGGGAAGCCCATCCACCCGAGTGAACTCAAAAACAACGGGGTGGGAAGCCCATCCACCCGAGTGCGCTCAAAAACAACACAGAGTGGGAAGCCCATCCACTCGAGTGCACTCAAAAACAACACAGAGTGGGAAGCCCATCCACTCGAGTGCACTCAAAAACAACAGGGTGGGAAGCCCATCCACCCGAGTGCACTCAACAACAACAGGGTGGGAAGCCCATCCACCCGAGTACACTCAAAAACAACAGAGTGGGAAGCCCATCCACCCGAGTACACTCAAAAACAACAGAGTGGGAAGCCCATCCACTCGAGTGCACTCAAAAACAACGGAGTGGGGAATCTTCTTCTGCCCAGACAGTGCACCAAGACCTTAAACCGGTACTGAAAAACACAGACTACAGGACTTAATTCACACACACACTACTCTCACACTCACACAGCGGCCGCTTTTCAGCACTCACACTAACGTACCTCCAAGAGGCATTCGGATCTCCGGGGGTTACGCTCCTATCCCGGATGAGCCCCCAATGAAAGACCCCCAGATTTTGGGGAGACTCTCGCTCCAGTCACGGGTTGAGGTACCCCCAGGAAACACGAGAAGCCGGTCTTGATGTAATCAACAAGAGGCAGTTTTATTTACGAGATCTCGGGCTGACACGTATCTCACACAGGAGATTGAGTCAAGCCCCGAGCCTCTCTAGGCAGGAGCTTATATAGGGAAAACCAGGGGTTTCGTGTGAATACACATAATTGGCTAATACAAAGGGTGCACAGTTACTTTTGGCACGGAGTTACATCAACAAAGCATACGTGTAATCTAGCATCTCAGCAATGTGGGCAGGGCAACTCATCTCACTGCAGCAGGGGGATGACCCATGCTCAGGGAGTGAAGGAAGGGGAGGGGGTGGCTCCAGATGGCCAGTGTCCTTGGGAGTTGATAGTCGGGCCAGTGAGCCCTATCTCAAATTCTCTCAGGCATGTCTGGACTTTGTTCATGACTAACTTTTAGAAATTTTAACCCTTCAATTTCAGCTCTGAGTTTGATTATTTTCTGCCTTCTACTCCTCCTGGGTGTATTTGCTTCTTTTTGTTCTAGAGCTTTTAGGTGTGCTGTCAAGCTGCTGACATATGCTCTTTCCTGTTTCTTTCTGCAGGCACTCAGCGCTATGAGTTTTCCTCTTAGCACAGCTTTCATTGTGTCCCATAAGTTTGGGTATGTTGTACCTTCATTTTCATTAAATTCTAAAAAGTTTTTAATTTCTTTCTTTATTTCTTCCTTGACCAGGTTATCATTGAGTAGAACATTGTTTAATTTCCACGTATATGTGGGCATTCTTCCTTGATTGTTATTGAAGACCAGTTTTAGGCCGTGGTGGTCCGATAGCACGCATGGGATTATTTCTATCTTTCTGTACCTGTTGAGGCCCGTTTTTTGACCAATTATATGGTCAATTTTGGAGAAAGTACCATGAGGAGCTGAGAAAAAGGTATATCCTTTTGCTTTAGGATAGAATGTTCTATAAATATCTGTTAAGCCCATTTGGCTCATGATTTCTCTTAGTCTGTCTACGTTTTTGTTTAATTTCTGTTTCCATGATCTGTCCATTGATGAGAGTGGGGTGTTGAAATCTCCTACTATTATTATGTGAGGTGCAATGTGTGTTTTGTGCTTTAGTAAGGTTTCTTTTACGTATGTAGGTGCCCTTGTATTTGGGGCATAGATATTTAGGATTGAGAGTTCATCTTTGTGGATTTTTCCTTTGATGAATATGAAGTGTCCTTCCTTATCTTTTTTGATGACTTTTAGTTGGAAATTGATTTTATTTGATATTAGAATGGCTACTCCAGCTTGCTTCTTCTGACCATTTGCTTGGAAAGTTGTTTTCCAGCCTTTCACTCTGAGGTAGTGTCTGTCTTTGTCTCTGAGGTGTGTTTCCTGAAGGCAGCAGAATGTAGGGTCCTCGTTGTGTATCCAGTTTGTTAATCTATGTCTTTTTATTGGGGAGTTGAGGCCATTGATGTTGAGAGATATTAAGGAATAGTGATTATTGCTTCCTGTTATATTCATATTTGGATATGAGGTTATGTTTGTGTGCTTTTCTTTTCTTTGTTTTGTTGCCAAGATGATTAGTTTCTTGCTTCTTCTAGGGTATAGCTTGCCTCCTTATGTTGGGCTTTACCATTTATTATCCTTTGTAGTGCTTGATTTGTAGAAAGATATTGTGTAAATTTGCTTTTGTCATGGAATATCTTGGTTTCTCCATCTATGTTAATTGAGAGTTTTGCAGGATACAGTAACCTGGGCTGGCATTTGTGTTCTCTTAGGGTCTGTATGACATCTGTCCAGGATCTTCTGGCTTTCATAGTTTCTGGCGAAAAGTCTGGTGTGATTCTGATAGGTCTGTCTTTATATGTTACTTGACCTTTTTCCCTTACTGCTTTTAATATTCTTTCTTTATTTTGTGCGTTTGGTGTTTTGACTATTATGTGACAGGAGGTGTTTCTCTTCTGGTCCAATCTATTTGGAGTTCTGTAGGCTTCTTGTATGCCTATGGGTATCTCTTTTTTTAGGTAAGGGGAGTTTTCTTCTATGATTTTGTTGAAGATATTTACTGGTTTTTTGAGCTTGGAGTCTTCACTCTCTTCTATACCTATTATCCTTAGGTTTGATCTTCTCATTGAGTCCTGGATTTCCTGTATGTTTTGGACCAGTAGCTTTTTCTGCTTTACATTATCTTTGACAGTTGAGTCAATGATTTCTATGGAATCTTCTGCTCCTGAGATTCTCTCTTCCATCTCTTGTATTCTGTTGGTGAAGCTCATATCTACAGCTCCTTGTCTCTTCTTTTGGTTTTCTATATCCAGGGTTGTTTCCATGTGTTCTTTCTTGAGTGCTTCTATTACCATTTTTAATTCCTTCAACTCTTTGATTGTGTTTTCCTGGAATTCTTTCAGGGATTTTTGTGACTCCTCCCTATGGGCTTCTACTTGTTTATTTGTGTTTTCCTGGAATTCTTTCAGGGATTTTTGTGATTCCTCTCTACAGGCTTCTACTTGTTCTCTAAGGGAGTTCTTCACGTCTTTCTTGAAGTCCTCCAGCATCATGATCAAATATGATTTTGAAACTAGATCTTGCTTTTCTGGTGTGTTTGGATATTCCATGTTTGCTTTGGTGCTGATGCCATGTAGTCTTGGTTTTTGTTGCTTGGGTTCCTGCACTTGCCTCTCGCCATCAGATTATCTCTAGTGTTACTTTGTTCTGCTATTTCTGACAGTGGCTAGACTGTCCTATAAGCCGTGTGTCAGGACTGCTGTAGACCTGTTTTCCTGTTTTCTTTCAGCCAGTTATGGGGACAGAGTGTTCTGCTTTCGGGCGTGTAGCTTTTCCTATCTACAGGTCTTCAGCTGTTCCTGTGGGCTTGTGTCTTGAGTTCACCAGGCAGGTTACTTGCAGCAGAAAAGTTGGTCTTACCTGTGGTTCCGAGGCTCAAGTTTGCTCGTGGGGTGCTGCCTACGAGCTCTCCACAGTGGCAGCAACCAGGAAGATCTGCGCCGCCCTTTCCAGGAACTTCTGTGCACCAGGGTTCCAGATGGCATTTTGTGTTTTCCTCTGGCGTCAGTGATGTGTGCACAGTGCAGTCTCTTCTGGTTTCCCAGGCGTGTCTGCCTCTCTGAAGGTTTAGCTCTCCCTCCCATGGGATTTGGGTGCAGAGAACTGTTTATCCTTTCAGTCCCTTCAAGTTCTGGCAGTGTCTCAGACGCAGTGGATCTGCTGCTCCTGGGCCCTCCTCTATGGGGACCCAGAGACCGTATACAGTTTTCTCTTGGGCCAGAGATGTGAGCAGGGGTGGGCAGTGTTGGTGGTCTCTTCCGCTCTGCAGCCTCAGGAGTGTCCACCTGACCAGGCGGTGAGGTCTCTCTCCCACGGGGTTTCACAACCCATATATTCTAATCTACGTTCTGCCGCATGGCTGGTTACCAGAGTTCAGGTGCCGTGCATCTCCTCATCACGTGTCTTGGCTTTTTATTAAAAGTTGAATAATATTACTTATTTTGTCTTGTTATTAAAATCTAGATTGTAAATGTTTAATTTCCTTTCAAAAATATTTTAAAATCATTTTTATTAACTCAGTACATTCATGACTTACAGAAAAGAAAGTATGTATGAGAGGGTTTGGATGGAGAAAAGGGAAGAAATTATATAATCATAATATCAAAACCAAAAGAATAATTTTAAAAAGGATAAAAATGTTCATATTTTCTATCAAAATACTGTCCTCTCTTAGGAAATGAGCTGCTTTAAAGGAAGTGTTGCAAGGAGGTCACAACAAACAGGTACGCTTACATGAGTGTGAGCTATCACTGCACCATGAGAACAGTTGTATTGACCAACAACCTACTTAATATACATGGCAGAAATTGAGCAAAATGAAAGTTCTAGAAAAATTTCCTGGGAAAAATATGCTTAATAAATCTCAACATTCATCCTGTGTATTTCATTCCAAGGTATCTTCATAGATGCCTACTCACAGTTTAAAATGTTGGAAAAGCCCATCTTTTGTTTTGTCTTCTCTGGTACTTGGCTAATTCTTCTGAAGATGTTGCCTCCATGTCAGGTCATGCCTTATCTTTCTATAGTCAGTGTTTGAATAGAAGAAAATGGGACTTTGCCAGGTTTTCATTAATCCAGAAACTGGGCCTTTGGTAAACCAAACCAAATGGCTAAGTAGTTGAGGCAGTATGCTAAGGTGAGCAGGTTATATACCTCTTCTAAATACTGAGGGAGCCAGTCACTTACTTGTAGCCTTCTACATAAATGTACTCAAGAGATGCAAGGTAGTCAGGTCTCCAGGGTCTGATTCTGCTCAGCAATGGTAAGTCTCATGAAAGCATATTCCTTTTTCAAATATCAATGTTGCTAAAATCCAACAGATTGCCCTTTTATGTCTCTTACTTTACACCAAGCATTTCCTTTTTCTTTTTTATTGTTTTTTTAAACTTACATTTCAAATGTTATCTCCTTCCAGATTTCCTGTCCATAAACCCTCTATCCCATTTCCCCCTCCCCCTTCTTCTATGATGGTGTTCCCCCACCCATCCACCTACCCCTTCCCACCTTTCTACCCTGACATTCCCTTAAACTGGGGGTCGAGCCTTGGCAGGACCAAGGGCCTTTCCTGTCATTGGTGCCCAACAAGGCCGAGCTCTGCCTCATATGCACCTGGAGCCATAAGTCCACCCCTGTGTACTCTTTGGATGGTGGTTTATTCCCTGGGACCTCTGATTGGTTGGCATTGTTGTTCTTATGGGGTTTCAAGGCCCTTAATCTCCTTCAATCTTTTCTCTAACTCCTCCAATGGGGACCAGGTTCTTGGATCAATGGTAGGCTGCGAGCATAAGCCTCTGTATTTGTCAGGCTCTGGGAAAGCCTCTCAGAAGGTTTTATCAGGCTCCTGTCAGCATGCACTTCTTAGTGTCAGCAGTATTGTCTGGGTTTGGTGGCTGTATGTGTATGGGCTGGATCCCTAGGTGGGGCAGTCTCTGGATGGCCTTTCTTTCAGTCTCTGCTCCAAACTTTGTCTTCATATTTCCTCCTATAATATTTTTGTTCCCCTTTCTAAGAAGGACTGAAACATCCATACTTTGGTCATCCCTTTTCTTGAAATTCATGTATCACTGGGTAATCTGAGCTTTTGTGCTAATATTCATTTATCAGTGAGTGTATACCCTGTGTGTGTGTGTGTGTGTGTGTGTGTGTGTGTGTGTGTGTGTGTGTGTGTGTGTGTGTTCTGTGATTGGGTTACCTCACTCAGGATGATATTTTCTAGTTCCATCCATTGGCCTATTAATTTCATGAAGTCATTGTTTTCAATAGCTGAGTAGTACTCTGTGTAGATATACCACATTTTCTGTATCCATTCCTCTGTTGAGGGACATCTGGGATCTTTCCAGCTTTTGCCTATTGTAAATAAGGCTGCTATAAATATAGTGGAGCATGTGTCCTTGGTATATTTTTTGAACATCTTTTGAGTATATGCCCAGGAGTCTTATAGCTGGGTCCTCAGGTAATACTATATCCAAGTTTCTAAAAAACCTCTGGACTGATCTGCAGTGTGGTTGTACCAACTTTCAATTCCACAAACAACACAGCAGTGTTCCTCTTTTTCCACATCCTTGTCAATAACTGTCATAACCTGAGTTTTTGATCTTAGCCATTCTGACTAGTATAAGGTAGAATCTCAGGGTTGTTTTGATTTGTTTTTCCCTGATGACTACAGATGTTGAACATTTCTTTAGGTGCTTCCCAGCCATTTGATATTCCTCAGTTGACAATTCTTTGTTTAGCTCTGTACCCTATTATTTAAATAGGGTTATTTGATTCTCTGGAGTCTAACTTCATAAGTTCTTTTTATATATTGGATATTAGCCCTCTATTGGATGTGGGGGTGGAGTAAAGATCTTTTCTCAATCTGTTGGTTGCCATTTTGTCTTAATGACAGTGTCCTTTGCCACAGAAACTTTGCAATTTTATGAGGTCCCTTTTGTTGCTTCTTGACCTTAGAGCATAAAACCATTGGTGTTTTGTTCAGGAAAATTTTCCCCAGAGTCCATGAGTTCAAGGCTCTTCCCCACCAAGCATTTCTTTAAGCTCTACATGTTCTCAAAGTTTCTGTGAGGATGAAGCTTCTTTTCTTTTCTCTCTCTCTCTCTCTCTCTCTCTCTCTCTCTCTCTCTTTCTTTTTAGTTTTTTTATTGGATTTTTAAAAATTTACATTTCAAATATTATTCCCTTTCTTGGTTTCCCTATCCCATCCTCCTCCCCTTCTTCTATAAGGGCGTTCCCCTCCCGATTCACCCCCCCCCGTTTTCTGCTCCCCCCGACATTCCTCTACACTGGGGGTCCAACTTTGGCAGAAGACAGGGCTTCTCCTTCCATTGGTGCCCAACTAGGCCAGCCTCTGCTACATATGCAGCTGGAGCCATGGGTCAGTCCATGTGCAGTCTTTGCGAGCTTCTTTTCAACATCACTCATCTTACACAAACATACAGATCTGTACAATGTATATACACATGCATACACACAAATGTTTGTATGTATGTACATATGTGTGTATATGATAGCATTTTGCAATGGTGATATATATTCCATTTGCATTGCTGATTGCTCCTGTGAAACTCTACAGTGGCTACTCATACAATGCTACATATTTGTTATTGTATTCTGTGCTTGTCACATGGTAATTGAATTTTAGGCTATTGAATTGTGAAGATAATTGCTTAAATATTTGGTATGCTGGGTTAATCACACTGACATAATGCTGGGGACATGCTCATCCGTTTGCTCAGAAGTTCAGATCTGCATGCAGTTCAGTACACAATGGGATTATACTTGGCAGAGTTCCACAGAAATCTTTATCTTTATAATCATATTTTATGCTTTGCTTTGTCACATCAAGATTGCCTCTCAAGGTGAAAATTCCCATAGTAACTGAGCATATCGCTATGATGTGGAAAATGAGAAGATGTGAATTATAAAATTTATTCAAATATTGAGGGAAGCACTGTTTTTCTCTCATGAAGTTGGGCTTATTAAGATGAATATTGCACTGTAAAAGTATTCCTGTCTTCTTTTCTTTATTTATGACTTTAAAAGACAGGCTAGAAACCTAATGTGATAGAAAGTGTTTTAAAAGTTGGATGACTATTTTTTAAACAAATATTCAGTTTGCATTTTGAATTTCATGAGGCTAGTTTGAGTAAGTTGCTTAGAAAGCTATATAGTTTTCTAGGTGTTCAGTTTTACTCCCTGAGGTATGCAAAAAGTATTTTGTCCTCATAAAAAGACTTGTATTAGAAAAAAATTAGAAAAGTGTATTTTGAAAATCAAACCACCGTCTAAGTAGGCAAAAGTGGTATCTCACTGCTCAGTATAATCATTAAAACCCCCTAAATCAATTGGGGAAAAAGAGGACTGAACATTTCTACTTTGCACATGAAAAAAACTGAGAACCTAAATATGCTAAATGGTTGGGCCAAGGCCACGCGTTGCATTACTAGCAATGCTACATTATAATTTAGATTATAAGTATTATTGAGTAAGATTTAGATCTTACTCAATATAACCAGTATCTATCAGATCCCCTGCTCCTGGCAGGAATGTGGTAAATATTGTTGGGTAAATAGATTATTCTGATTACTTACCAAATATGACAGAAGTTGGCCTACATAACTGGTATGGCTTTGGTGCATACTAATAGAAGGGGAATCCTGAAAGCCATGATGATATCTGTTATGAATGAATCAAGTGGACAGTTCTCTTGACTTAGGATTTATTTAATTTAGTACTACTCATACTAAGTGTGCTAAGATACATATTCAAATAAAGACTTAGAAGTTAGGCTGTTGCCTTTTGGCAGCCTGTGTTTTCCATGACTTCATGTCTAAACATAAGGGTGAAAATGCAGCAATAGTAGGGTAAGAGAAGCAACCCTGTTTATTGGTAACAAAACAAGACAAGTTAGTAGATCTTAGGTGTCAGAACTGAAGGACCTGAATAAATGCATGTGCTGTTCACTTCTCATTGTCAACTAACAACCTGTTGTAACCTGGAGAGGGAAGTCTCAGTTGAATGTCTCTGAGACTGCCCTGATTGATGAGTGCTATGGGACACCCTGTTTCATTATGGGTCACACCATGCCTAGGCAGGTATCCCTGGGCTACATAGAAACATACCTGGGCATAAAATGAACCAGTAGACAGCATTGTCTCATGGTTTCTGCTTTAGCTCTTTGAGTTCTGAACCCAACTTCAGTCAATGATGAATTGATACTTGTGATGTGTAAGCTGAAATAAACTCTTTTAGTCCCAAGTTGCTTTTGGTCAGACTTTTTTTCCATCATAGTAACAGAGTGAAACTAAAACTAAAAAAACAAAGCAAGCAAACAAACAAACAAACAAGAAAAAAACAAAATAAAAAACCAAAAAACACTGTCTTTGTTTGCTTTCTGTGATAAGACATCATGACAAAAAAATTGAAGAAAAGATTGTTTTTGTTGCTGTTATTGTTGTTTGTTTTTGCTTATGTGCCCCAAAGGCAATCATCCAGAAGGGAAATCAGGACAGAAATTCAGGGAAGGAACCTGGAGGCAGGCACTTAAGCAGAAGCCACCAAAAAACATTGATAAGTGGCTTCATCCTCATGGTTTGCTAGACACTTTCTTGTAACACACCAGGTTACTTTCTTGTAACCCATGGGTTACCCTGTCCATATCTGAGCTGAGTCTACCCCCATTAACCATTAATCAAAATGCCCCTAGAGACTCCTCAATAGGCTTTCTAATGGAAACATTTACTCAGTTGGAGTTTCTTCTTCTCAGGTGACTCTAGCTTGTGTCAAGTCGACAAATAGCTAACCAGTACAAACAGGTAGCAATCTATACACACAAGAGCAAAGCTGAAGCCCAAATTAGGAACTGAGAAGGTAACGGCCACATAAAATTTAGATAAGGGATCCCTTAAAACATCGTCTAAACATGATGCTTAGAGTTCAAAGGAAAAGAAAGAGAAGGAAGGAAAATAATCAATTCATTAACTCATATCTTGAGTAATTCTTTACTTCAATACTGCAACACCATTATAGAATTCCAAAACGCAGACACTTAAAGGAACAACCTTCTTTGCACAGAGATAAAAAAAGTTTCCTCTAAGAAAAGCATGCTACTAGCAAAATACATTTCCTTGTAATTTTGGAGTAATGTCAAACAGAACTGAGGCACACATAGGAGACAGGTAGATTATCTTGGGACCCCCGTCTGGCTTATATTAAGTACACACACACACACACACACACACACACACACACACACACACACACACACACACACACCAGGTTATAGTAATGTGCTTGGGAAACTGGTTTGTTCACTTGCACATACTGTGCACACATACTCTTCAAACAATACACCTAGAAACCTGCAAAGCTCTTTACCTCGCCCACTTGCACTGGCCATACATATGCTGGTTCTGAAGAAAAAAAAAAAGGTGAGTTTCTCTTTGCTTGGAATCAACCAGTTTTGAAAAGTTTTTATTCAAGTATAATCCAAAATTATTGGGGTGTGTGGAATTGAAGGACAAACCCAAACTTACCTGGTTTGGGGTGCATGTGTATTGAGTAAGGGGTGCTCTAGTAACCCTTTAGGGACACCCCTTATTTACCATTCTTCACAATTATATTTAAATATAATTAAAATAAAAATCATATGAGAAGGGATAGGTACACTAGAGAAATTATTATATAACTTTATCAATCAAAATAGAGAACCATTCAAACCACATCCTTTAGTAACTAACCGTCTCTTCGGTCCCTTACAAGGCAGCCATGAACAACAATTGAGGTTCTTGGTGACTCTTACTTAGTGAATTTCGGTCATTTTTGATGGTGTCTCCCCTCCCTCTATAACCTGTACTGTCACTTTGGCTTCTTCCAAATAAAGCTACCTTGCTTCTTTTGAGAAGCTGTGTACATATTTATTTTCAATTTTTTGGAAAAGAGACCTAAATACATTGGACCCAGAACCCAACCATTGGTGACAGAACGAAGGTGAACCACCTCATTAAATTATTGACCAGAATAGTTTTTCCTGGAAAATCAGTTTTATTTTCATTTAACACAGAGAAGTCAGTTTATAATACATACAATTCAAAAATGTTGGAAGCAATAATATAAGACTTTATTTTAAGAGTTGTAAATTATACCTGTAATCTGGGAACACTAAGAGATGAAGGTTGAAGTCTGAGGCTAGTCTGACTATAAAAGGAAAACCTAGCTCTCAAGAAGGAAAAAAAGAAACACACATGCACATGTGCACGCGCGCGCGCGCGCACACACACACACACACACACATGCACACTCACAGAGACGATCAGCATTAAACTTAGAAATAATTGCCAGAATTAAGCTTATTTAGCTTGCCAACAGTAATGAGGGAAATTTTGAATAATAATTAATTGCTTCTGAAATTTGTCCTTTTGAAATTTGCTTTTTTTACTGTTTCTGAGACAGTGTTTCACAGTGAATCCTGGCTGACCATGGGTTTGCAATTTAACCCAGGATACCTCTGACCCTTGAGTGCTGGGATTACAGATGTATACCTGTAATCTGACCACCCCATTTGACTCCAAATAAACACTTCATGTTAAGTTGATAATTTCAAGCCTGGGAGCACTGTGCCTTAATACAGATATCTTTGGTATACAGCAGAAGCAATTACCCTTTCCAAACTTTTCACTTTGCACCCGAGTGGGGAGTAAGGCAGAAGCAATGAGAATGTACTGGAACCCCAAACTCAGAGGAAAGAGCATTTTCTTCAAATGGTTTGTCATTGGTTCCTAATCTTTTTTAAGCGAGTAGCAGACATTTAACCCATAAAATTATGATACACTTGGCTACCCTTCAGTGACTCCTTTTTAGCTTTCTTGGTGACTCATTCCCTATAATAGGAGTTTAGCACGCAAGAAGTGATAAGCGAAAAATTCCACAATGTTTGCCAGAACCAAACCTTTGTAGTCACTGTCGAAGATGGAATGTGTTATTACTTTATTAATTGGTATAACTAACTGAATCAACTGCATGTTCAAACAAATCAATATTATACTAAGTAAGTATAGCTTAGTTATGCTTTTCTAAAGTCGACTAGGCTGTCTTATGGGGGGTAAAGGTTTCTAGCATACTTCTGACATATCTAAATCTTCTCTAAGAGGCATACTAAATGATCTGCCAGTCAGTTTGCCTGACTTATAAATCACAAAATTGTGAGCATTTAGTAAACATCCAGGACACAATATATCATTATCCCCCTGCCACACCTGAATAATTATCACTGAAATGACAGACCTCCAAAGACTGAAGTCACGTCCACCAACTCATTAAATCAATCTGGGGCTTGGTGAAAGGTTGCAAGGCTCACATGGAGACAGAATGCTGGATGCCTTTTCTCTTATTACCTCCCATGAGCCCTGGGAAGCAACATTTCTACTGGGAGTCCTTTAATTGTGTCTATACCAAGAAGCCCAGCTGCGATATGACATTCACTCTCTGCTGGGGAAAGGCCATGTGATTCAGACAAAGGGGAAAGTGGAAAAACTGACAACCTCACTCTACAGTATATACATACTTAACACAATGCTGTCACTGCACCTGACTGGTCAATAGTGACTTGCAAAGATGAAATCGAATGGCTTTTACGTTTCCTTTGCTCCTGACATTTGAATGTCTAAACAAAGACTACCTTCGCATCATAAGCTTATCATTTTCAGTATACCATCAGTACCTTGCTCTAGATAATAACCAAACTTTAACAATTTACACAAAAAAGTAATACATGTGTATCTTTAATTCTCATTATTTTATTGCCTTTCCAAGAACATAAACTGGAATTATAATTACTGGCTTTGCTATTTCCTAATTATAGGCATCTTATAGGTATTTTAATGATATATCCTTTCCTCATCTCTAAAGTTAGAGCTGGGGCCAAACCCTAATGCACGTTTTAGTTAACTGGTATTTCACAAGCAACTCAAGACTTGCCATCTTATAATAAATTTTTTAGTATTTAGGAAGCAGGTAGCTTCTTTGATATATATATATATATATATATCATATATGCATTTTTTCCCAACACTAGGAACAACCAATTTTAACGCAGGACTATGGCTATGCCAACTAGATAGGATATATATTCTCCATTTGCCTCACCTTTGCAGTCCAGAACTACACTCCACTGCTATATCTGGCATAATTTACATTGTCTCGTCCTTGTACATATGTTTGCAATGTCTGGATACCAGCTTATAAAATGTTTATAATTCATTGGTTTACTCTCAATAGAGGTCAAGAATAATTTAGTCACAAAGCGAGATGTTTGCTAAATTCCTAAAGTATCTTTGTTTTTCATCCCTAAGGTATTTGTTTGATGGTTTGGGGCACATAGAAGAGATGGGTGCTCTACTGGCTCTCAGCTATCATCCAGGCAGATCTGGGAAGCTGTCCACAGTTCCTTGTCACAGAGACTTCTCCAAAACAGCTCCCTTTATCATCCAGTCACAAGGAGAGTTTCTCCCTCCAATCTACATATAGCTTTCATTCACTCAATGAAATGAAAATATGTTTAAAAATAAAAAGTTGTACAAGAGATAGCCCCTATCTTAGGAGTGCACAGTCCAATGTGAAAGTCAGAAGAAAAATGTAATTGTATTTACTCTACAAAACATCTTTTAAAGCATGGTAAAACATTATTTTTGACTATCTAGAAAATTATGTGTATATATTAGACTGCATTTACTTAACAAAATAAACTGAAAATTCCACCAAATTATTTAAAACTTTACTATGCTAGATAGTGACATCCATTTTATACTAAATGCTGAGAGTGTTAATGGGAACAGAAAAATAAACAGGTAAAAGTTATTGCTAAGCATAGACTGATAATCAATACGTGTTTTTTTTAAAAACATATGCTTATCTTCTCCTTTGTGGAAGATGAAGACTGTTAGTGAAGAAAGTGTGGCATAGATCTAGGACGGGCTATGTGAAAATGCTCTAACTTCAATGACTGTTAATGGAGATGGCTTATGGAAAAGATGTTAAATTAGATGTTTTATCTTTCTTGAGTTTACCACAGCATAGCATTCATCTCACTCTATCCTATCAGCAAAGTGTATTACAGCCCTATAAATAGTCACACAAATTCATACGGACCAAGTTGTAGCCAAAGAACCTGGAAAGGATGCACTTAGAACAATATGGAGATCTAAAGTCTGCTTAATATGATTGATATCAAATCTCTCATTGGACACTAATGAGACCTGTAATTACTGCAGAAGCAGCATGTGGTCTGTAATTAGGGAAATGCATTTTTACTGCTTCACTGCAACAATTTTAGCAGGGAGAAACATGGAAGATTATTCATATGTTTTGTGGACTCATCCATGTTTTTTTCTATAAACAGAAAAATTCTCTCTCTTTCTCTCTCTCCCTCTCTCCCTCCTTCCCTCCCCCCTCTGTCTTTGTGTGTGTTTGTGTATCTGTAAATAACAGCACTTACACATGCACAATATTAAGATACTAGCTTATTTCCTGTTGAAGAGAAAGTCATAGCATAATATTTTAATCTTTTAGAAAAGAAAGTGTAACCATATTATTTATGTTTTGTGGATCAGAAAAGCCTATTTAAATAATTTGATCATCTTTTTTGAGATTATAATAAAATTACAGCATTTTTCCTTTTCTTTCCTCCATCTGAACACTTCTCATTTTCCTTCAAGCTCACAGCTTTTTTTCATGAGTTTTTACTTTGTGCATATATCTATGTGTGTAAATCCACACAATCCTGGAATATAACCTGTTCAGTCAATATAATGTTACTGTATGTGTGTTTTCAGGGATGACTTCTGGCATTGGATAGCTAATTGTTGGGCTCCTAGCTGGGGAGGACCACTTACTCTTGCACTCCCAGCTTTCCTCAGGTGTCTGAAGTTCTTTGTAAATGGTTGAGGCCTTAAGAGCTTTCCTTGGTTCACTTTGCCATGTCCATTGGTGTAGTCCTTGTTCAGCTAATATTTCAGTGGTCATACTAGTGAAACTTTATGGATGTAGTTTCTGTCATGACTAGGAGACACAATCTCACAGGAAACTCTTTTTTTTCTTTTTTCTTTTATCTTTATTAACCTGAGTATTTCTTATTTATATTTCGATTGTTATTCCCCTTCCCAGTTTCCAGGCCAACATCCCCCTAACCCCTCCCCGTCCTCTTCTATATGGGGTTCCCCTCCCCATCCTCCCCCCATTACCAGTAATGGGAAGAAACTTTTGGTGGAAGCTTAGAAGAGGAAAGGTCTCTTGGATCTAACTAGGTTAATTCCCAAAATGAAAGGGCACTTTAATCATATCCTGTTGTTGACATGTGGTTTCTTAATGTGGTGTCATAATCAGTTTCTTTTCAGCACTTTCTAAGCACCTGGACCGTGTTCTAGTTGAGTTGCCTCTATTATATGTCAGAACCAGTGCAAGTTTTCCAGTTTCGGGGAAGAATAAAACTAGAATGATATAAGCTGATACTCTGATGACATCTATTGCAAAATAATAAAAGAAGTAAGTCACAACCAAGTGACATCTCTGTAGAAGCACTGTTTATGCACCAAATGTGGACACTGGACACCACTTGTTGACAGCAAGACATTACGTTTTGGAAGTCAACTGACCTGTGTTCTTCATCTGGCAGAAGAGAATGTGAATTCTCAGAGAATGTCAGTCAGCATACTTGTTAATATATCTTTTCCAGGTCTTTAATAGCAGAGATCCAGAAAGGATATGTATGTACGTACGTATGTATGTATGTATGTATGTATGTATGTATGTATGTGCCGCGCCCAACCTCGACCAGCAAGGAAGACACGACCACAGGAGATCTTCTTCAAGCAGTTTTATTCAGGAATCTTGATACAATCTTCTGACCTCTCTCCTGGCTCTCTCTCTTCTGTCTCTCTCCTGACACACACACACACTCTCTCTCTCTCTCTCTCTCTCTCTCTCTCTCTCTCTCTCTCTCTTCTGGCTCTCTCTCTCTTCTGGCTCTCTCTCCCCTTTCCTCCTGGGGAACACCCTGCACCACACTTAAATAGCTAACACTGGCCAGCCCTAGCAAGCCACGTGGGTTATGTAGATAGGCTGTCACTATGCGGAAGCTAGAGGGCCAGGCAGACATAGCCAAATAAGGACTTGTTTACTGCAAGGAGCGCTCACCGTTGGGAGGGTGGAAGGCGGAAAACCAGCACCATCTTTGAGGCACAGCACGTCGCAGCTCTCTACATGTATGTATGTATGTATGTATGTATGTATATATGTATGTATGTATGTATGTATGTATGTATGTATGTAGTATGTATGTGGCTTGTTGAGAGGACTCTGGAAAGATTTGTGAAAGGAGAAAAGACGAAGAGGGTAAGAGCCAGGAGAAAATGTGCTCTCAGCCTGCTGCTACCAGGAACTTTGGAGTTTAATTGTCAAACCTTGAGAAAGTCAGACTGGTATCTTTTTTAATCACTTCAGGCTGGCCAAGGATGCCAATGCCTTGGTAAGCTGCTGCCTATCACTTGACGTTTTCAGGTGAGTTGTCAGCGACCTACAGTAGCCTTTCTTGGTAGTTGAGGAGATAGATGCATCTATAACAACCTACAGTTCTTGGATTCTGTTTTTTATTCATATATTTTTCCATATTGATTAAATTGGGTATTTCTTATTTACACTTCAAATGTTATTCCCGTTCCCGGTTTGCAGGCCATCATCCCCCTAACCACTCTGCCTCTCCTTCTATATGGGTGTTCCGCTCCCCATCCTCCCCCCATTACTGCCCTCCCCCAAAGAATCCCATTCACTGAGGGTCCAGCCTTAGCTGGACAAAGTGCTTCCCCTTCCACTGGTGCTCTTACTAGGCTATTCATTGCTACCTATGAGGTTGGAGCCCAGGGTCAGTCCATGTATAGTCTTTGGATAGTGGCTTAGTCCCTAGAATCTCTGGTTGCTTGGCATTGTTGCTCATATGGGGTCCCAAGCCCCTTCAGCTCTTTCAATCCTTTGTAAGATTCCTTTAACGGGGGTCCTGTTCTCAGTTCAGTGGTTTGCTGTTGGCATTCGCCTATGTATTTGCTGTATTCTGGCTGTGTCTCTCAGGAGCGATCTACATCCAGTAAATGTCAACCTGCACTTCTTTGCTTCATTCATCTTATCATGTATGGGCAACATGTGGAGCAGGCTCTGAATGGGCATTCTTTCAGCCTCTGTTCTAAATTTTGCATCCATGTCCCCTGCCAATGGTATTCTTTTTCCCCTTTTAAGGAAGGAGTGAAGCATATGCATTTTGGTCATACTTCTTGAGTTTCTTGTGTTCTGTGCATCTAGGGTAATTCAAGCATTTGGGCTAATATCCACTTATCAATAAGTGCATACCATGTGTGTTTTTCTGTGATTGGGTTATCTCACTCAGGATGATAATTTCCAGTTTCATCCATCTGCCTATGAATTTCATAAAGTCATTGTTTTTGATAGCTGAGTAATATTCCTTTGTGTAGATATACCACATTTTCTGTATCTATTCCTCTGTTGAAGGGAATCTGGGTCCTTTCCAGCCTCTGGCTACTATAAACAAGGCGGCTATGAACATAGTGGATCATGTGTCATTGTTATATGTTGGGGCATCTTTTGGGTAGACCAAAAGAGGTATAGCTGGGTTCTCAGGTAGTTCAATGTCCAATTTTCTGAGGAACCTCCAGACTGATTTCCAGAATGGTTGTACCAGTCTGCAATCCCACCAACAATGGAGGAGTGATCCTCTTTCTCCACATCCTCGCCAGCATTTGCTGTCACCTGAGTTTTTGATCTTAGCCATTCTCACTGGTGTGAGGTGAAATCTCAGGGTTGTTTTGATTTGCATTTCCCTTATGACTAAAGATGTTGAACATTTCTTTAGGTGTTTCTCAGCCATTTGGCAATCCTCACCTGTGAATTCTTTGTTTAGCTCTGAACTTCATTTTCTTAATAGGGTTATATGTCTCCCTGCGGTCTAACTTCTTGAGTTCTTTGTATATTTTGGATACAAGCCCTCTATCTGTTGTAGGATTGGTAAAGATCTTTTCCCAATCTGTTGGTTGCCATTTTGTCCTAACCACAGTGTCCTTTGCCTTACAGAGGCTTTGCAGTTTTATGAGATCTCATTTGTCGATTCTTGATCTTAGAGCATAAGCCATTGGTGTTTTGTTCAGGAAATTTTCTCCAGTGCCCATGTGTTCAAGATGCTTCCCCACTTTTTCTTCTATTAGTTTGAGTGTATCTGGTTTGATGTGGAGGTCCTTGATCCACTTGGACTTAAGCTTTGTACAGGGTGATAAGCATGAATCGATCTGCATTCTTTTACATGCTGACCTCCAGTTGAACCAGCACCATTTGCTGAAAGGGCTATATTTTTTCCATTGAGTGGTTTTGGCTCCTTTGTCAAAAATCAAGTGACCATAGGTGTGTGGGCTAATTTCTGGTTCTTCAATTCTATTCCACTGGTCTATCTGTCTGTCTCTGTACCAATACCATGCAGTTTTTATCACTATTGCTCTGTAATACTGCTTAAGTTCAGGGATAGTGATTCCCCCAGAAATCCTTTTATTGTTGAGGATAGTTTTAGCTATCCTGGGCTTTTTGTAATTTCAGAAGAATTTGCAAATTGATCTGTCTAACTCTCTGAAGAATTGGATTGGAATTTTGATAGAGATTGCATTGAATCTGTAGATCACTTTTGGTAAAATGGCCATGTTTATTATATTAATCCTGCCAATCCAGGAGCATGGGAGATCTTTCCATCTTCTGAGATCTTCTCCAATTTCTTTCTTCAGGGGCTTGAAATTCTTATCATACAGATCTTTAACTTGCTTGGTTAAAGTCACACCGAAGTATTTTATATTATTTGAGACTATTATGAAGGGTGTCATTTCCCTAATTTGTTTTTCAGCTAGTTTCTCTTTTGTGTAGAGGAAGGCTCCTGATTTATTTGAGTTAATTTTATATCCAGCCACTTTGCTGAAGGTGTTTATCAGGTTTAGTAGTTCTCTGGTGGAACTTTTGTGATCACTTAAATATACTATCATATCATCTGCAAATAGTGATATTTTGACTTCTTATCCAATCTGTATCCCTTTCATCTCCTTTTGTTGTCTTATTGCTCTGGCTAGGACTTTGAGAACTACATTCAATAAATAGGGAGAGAGTGGGCAACCTTGTCTAGTCCCTGATTTTAGTGGGATTGCTTCAAGTTTTTCTCTGTTTAGTTTAATTTTAGCTACTGGTTGGCTGTATATGACTTTTACTATGCTTAGGTATGGGCCTTGAATTCCTTTTCTTTCCAGGACTTTTATCATGAAGGGGTGTTGAATTTGTCAAATGCTTTCTCAGCATCTAATGAAATAATCATGTGGTTTTTTAATCTTTCAGTTTGTTTATATAGTGGATCACGTTGATAGTTTTCCATATATTATACCATTCTGGCATGCCTGGGATGAAGCCTACTTGATCATGATGGATGATTGTTTTGATGTGCTCTTGGATTCGGTTTGCCAGAATTTTATTGAGTGTTTTTGCATCAATATTCATAAGGGAAATTGGTCTGAAGTTCTCTTTCTTTGTTGTGTCTTTGTGTGGTTTAGGTATAAGAGTAATTGTGGCTTTGTAGAAGGTATTCGGTAGTGATCCATCTGTTTCAATTTTGTGGAATAGTTTGGATAGTATTGGTATGAGTTCTTCTATGAAGGTCTGATAGAATTCTGCACTAAACCCGTCTGGACCTGGGCTCTTTTTGGTTGCGAGACCTTTAATGACTGCTTCTATTTCCTTAGGAGTTATGGGGTTGTTTAACTGGTTTATCTGTTCCTGATTTAAATTTGGTACCTGGTATCTGTCTAGGAAATTGCCCATTTCCTCCAGATTTCCAAGTTTTGTGGAATATAGTCTTTTGTAGTAGGATCTGATGATTTTTGAATTTCCTCTGATTCTGTTGTTATGTCTCCCTTTACATTTCTGATTTTCTTAATTTGGACACACTCTCTGTTTCCTCTGGTTAGTCTGGCTAAGGGTTTATTTATCTTGTTGATTTTCCCAAAGAGCCAGTTTTTGGTTCTGTTGATTCTTTGTATGGTCCTTTTTTTTTTTTTTTTTTTTTTTTTTGGTTGGTTGATTTCAGCTCTGAGTTTGATTATTTCCTGCCTTCTACTCCTCCTGGGTGTATTTCCTTCTTTTTGTTCTAGAGCTTTTAGGTGTGCTGTCAAGCTGCTGACATATGCTCTCTCCTGTTTCTTTCTGCAGGCACTCAGAGCTATGTGTTTTCCTCTTAGCACAGCTTTCATCATGTCCCATAAATTTGGGTATGTTGTACCTTCATTTTCATTAAGTTCTAAGAAGTCTTTAATTTCTTTCTTTATTTTTTCCTTGACCTGGTTTTCATTGAGTAGAGCATTGTTTAACTTCCATGTATATGTGGGCAATCTTTCCTTATTGCTATTGAATACCAGCTTTATTCCGTGGGGTTCTGATAGGAAGCGTGGGATTATTTCTATCTTCCTGTATCTGTTGAGGCCTGTTTTGTGACCGATTTTATGGTCTATTTTGTAGAAGGCACCTTGAGGTGGTGAGAAGAAGGTATATCCTTTTGTTTCAGTATAGAATATTCTATAAATATTCGTTAAGTCCATTTGGTCCATAACTTCTGTTAGTCTGTCTATGTCTCTGTTTAATTTCTGTTTCCATGATCTGTCCATTGATGAGAGTGGGGTGTTGACATCTCTTACTATTATTGTGTTAGGATCAATATGTGCTTTGAGCTTTAGTAAGGTTTCTCTTATGTATGTAGGTGCCCTTGCATTTGGAGCACAGATATTTAGGATTGGGAGTTCATTTTGGTGAATTTTTCCTTTGATGAATATGAAATATCCTTCCTTATCTTTTTGGATGACTTTTGTTTGAAAATCGATTTTATTCGGTATTAGAATGGCTACTCCAGCTTGCTTCTGCCAACCATTTGCTTGGAAAGTTGTTTTCCAGCATTTTACTGTGAGGTAGTGTCTGTTTTTGTCTCTGAGGTATATTTCCTGTAGACAGCAAAATGCTGGGTCCTCATTATGCATCCAGTCTGTTAATCTGTGTTTTTTTTATTGGGAAATTGAGTCCTTTGATATTGAGAGATATCATGAAATAGTGATTGTTACTTCCTGTTATCATCGTATTTTGAGTTGAAATTATGTTTGTGTGCCTCTCTTTGTTTTCTTGCAAGACGATTAGTGTCTTGCTTTTCCTAGGATGTAGCTTGCCTCCTTCTGTTGGACTTTACCATTTATTATCCTTTGTAGGGCTGGATTTGTAGAAAGATATTTTGTAAATTTGGTTTTGTCATGGAATATCTTGGTTTCTCCATCTATGCTAATTGAGAGTTTTGCTGGATATAGTAACTTAGGCTGGCATTTGTGTTCTCTTAGGGTCCGTATGACATCTGTCCAGGATCTTTTGGCTTTCATAGTCTCTGGTGAGAAGTCTGGTATAATTCTGATAGGCCTGCCTTTATATGTTACTTGACCTTTTTCCCTTACTGCTTTTAATATTCTTTCTTTGTTTTGTGCATTGGTGTTTTGACTATTATGTGAGAGGAGGAGTTTCTTTTCTGGTCCAATCTACTTGGAGTTCTGTAGGCTTCTTGTATGTTTATGGGCATCTCTTTCTTTAGGTTAGGGAAGTTTTCTTCTATGATTTTGTTGAAGATATTTACTGGTCCTTTGAGCTGGGAGTCTTCACTCTCTTCTATACCTATTATCCTTAGGTTTGATCTTCTCATTTTGTCCTAGATTTCCTGTATGTTTTGGGCCAGTAGCTTTTTTCTGTTTTACATTATCTTTGATAGTTGTGTTGATGATTTCTATGGAATCTTCTGCTCCTGAGATTCTCACTTCTATCTCTTGTATTCTCTTGGTGATGCTTGTTTCTATGGCTCCTTGTCTCTTCTTTGGTTTTTTATATCCAGGGTTGTTTCCCTTTGTGCTTTCTTTATTGTTTCTATTTCCATTTTCAATTCCTTCTCCTTTTTGATTGTGTTTTCCTGTAATTCTTTCAGGGAATTTTGTGTTTCCTCTCTAAGGTCTTCTACTTGTTTTTCTTGTGTTTGCCTGCATTTCTCTAAGGGAGTTCTATATGTCTTTCTTAATGTCCTCCATCATCATGATCAAATGTGATTTTTAATCAAGATCTTGCTTTTCTGGTGTGTTTGGCTATTCAGTGTTTGCTTTGGTGGGAGAATTGGGCTCTGATGATGCCATGTATTCTTGGTTTCTGTTGCTGGGTTCCTGTGCTTGCCTCTTGCCATCAGGTTGTCTCTGGTGTTACCTTGTTCTGCTATTTCTGACAGTGACTTTATCATCCCATAGGCCTGTGTGTCAGGAGTGCTATAGACCTGTTTTCTTTCAGCCAGTTATGGGGACAGAGTGTTCTGCTTTCAGTTGTGTAGTTGTTCCTGTTCACTGGCTTTCTGCTGTATCTGTGGGCATGTGTTCTGAGTCCACCAGGCAGGTCACTTGGAGCAAAAAAGTTGGTCTTACCTCTGGTCTTGGGCCCGAAGTCGTTCCTCAGTGCTGGGTTTCAGCTCTCTGTGAGGGCAGCAACCAGAAGGGCCCGACCCTACTTCTGTGCCCCTGTTCGCAGTGGGCCCTGATGGTGCTAGGCATGTTCCTCTAGAGTCAGAAATGTTGGCAGAGAGTAGTCTCCTCTGGCTTCCCAGGTGTGTCTGTCCCTCTGAAGGTCTAGCTCTCCCTCCCATGCTATTTGGATGCAGAATGTTCTTTGACCAGGTCCCTTCAGATCCGGGCATTGTCTGGACTGCAGGGCTTCTGCAGCTTAACTGCTTCTAACTTCCTGTTCCTAGAGGCCCTATACAGTTTCTTCTTGGGCCAGGGATGTGGGCAAAGGTGGATAGAAGTGTTGGTCTCTCCTGCCCTGCATTCACAGGATTGCCCACTCTTCTGGGCGATGAGCTCTCTCTCCCACTGGGTTTGGGAGCAGGGAGTTCTGGCAGTTCTTGCATTCTTAATGAATCCCAAACATTTACATATGCATGATCTTTTAGCTCGGTGAGGCAGGCAATAAATTGATACTTTGTAAAATTAAGAAAACTGAAGTACAGGTAAATTAAATAAAATTACTAGAATCACAAAATGAGTGGGAGAGCTTGGTACCCACTGTTTTAGTCTTATTTGAAGACCCAATAGTCTGACTTGACTACATGGAAGAAATAAGCAGTGCGATTTAGAAATGGACAAATAGCACCAAATCATAGATATGATTTATTTTCATTATCCTGTAGAAATGCTTTTTTAAGTTGTGCTTGTTTGTCTCTAGGTACTGAGTACTAATCTTTTTGCATATGTTGTTCCCACCGGATCAAATGTGATTCTTTCCAGCATTTTTCTGCTTTTACTACATGCTTAGTTGTTTTTTCATGATCCTCCAGAACTAATTGATCAAGTTTGACTTAGTCTATTTCCCACTGCCCTTAGGTTCTCTTTTAAGTATGTCCATTTCCTGCAGCAATCCTGTACTAAACCACATTTATATATACATTGATATATTATTTAATTAACTCCTGCCCTTTCTCCTACAGTATAATTTTTAAGGACAAATTCTGTTACCTTCACTTACTACTACATGTAACAAAGTGCATAACCCACTGGGGATTCTCAAGATATTTATATGATGGAACAAATACATATTGTTAGCTCCTAGGTTTCTTCCTTTAGCTCACTGTCAATCTTGGTTCTTTGACTCACCTAATTCAACTGGGCCAATAAAGTGTATTCTACCCTGGAAAGTCCTTATGTTTTTCCTTTTGTGAGTGGTGCCATTAAGTCTTTAATAGGACAAGGGAAATATAGACTCAAGCCCAGGATCACCACATTCTATTCCTGGGTGGATCTTGTATGAACATTTGTGAAGTTAAATAAGGATGTTCTATGTTTCACAGAACTTCTTTTTGACAGCTACTTAAAACACACCTGTTTGGGAGTTTGAATATTTATACTGCTATTTCAGTAAAACATCTTAAAATAAACAGGTGTTTTAGAAAGACATCCTACTTAAACATGAATAACTTTTATTATTGATATATGTTTTTGCTAGCAATAAGCCTAAAAGAATTTCAAAGACAAGATTAATGATCAATAAACCTAGAGCTTTCAGGCTTTTATATATATGGGATTTATGAGAGTGACTTATAGGCTATGATAAGACTATTTCAGTAATGACTGTCTTGGAACAGAAAGTTCAAGAATCCAATAGCAGTTTGGTTCATGTGGCTGGAGGTCTCACAGCTGGCCCTCAATACACATCGGATGCCTGAAGAAGTAGGATCTAATAGCAGTGAAGGAATAAAATAGCTAGCAAAATTGAAGGCAAGCAGGCAAAGAGGAAGAGCTTCTTTTTTTTCCATGTTTATATAGGCTGCCACAAGATGGTGTCCCTTGGATTTAAAGTGGGGATTCCCCACCTCAAATGATCCAATCATGAAAAATCCCTCAGGTGTACCAGTGGCTTAAGCTTTAGTTAATTTCAGATGTAGTCAAGTTGACAACCAAGAATACATCAGAGCGTCCAATCTCTCTCTCTCTCTCTCTCTCTCTCTCTCTCTCTCTCACACACACACACACACACACACACACACACACACACACACATGTATATGTTTGCATATATATTATGTATCAATGTATACATGTATATAAGAATCACTGAAGAGAGCAGTAAATAAAAAGGCATGGCTCATCCTTTTATTGTTTGAGTTTGAAGCTTTCCTGCTCAAGACTCTTATATTGAAGACTTGGTACCCAATATAGCCATGTTGAAAGACAGTGTTTTGGAGAAGTGGGATCTAGGAACCTCTGAACTCATAAATGGATTAATGTATTGATGGGTTTAATAATAATAATATAATAAGATGCCATTATTGGTAGAAAGTAGGAAATGGGGCCTAATTAGAAAAAGATAGGGCAGGAAAGCATGCCTTGAAAATACCTACCTTCCCATCAGAACTCCAGCTTCTGTCTCTCAGTCAATACCTCTGCTTGCTCCCTCTCCTTGCCACTGTGAGATGAGCATCTTTGATGTACCATTGCCTGTACCCATCATGTTCTGCCTCATTCAACATCAGAAACTGTGGCACTAGTTATTTATGGATTGATAGCTCAGAAACAGTGATGCTAAATTAACCATTTCCCTAATACGCTATCGTCTCATGTATTTTTCTCCATAATGAGAAAGTGACACACTTTCAAATTGCATTTGGGAGTTACATACGAGCTAACATTTTACTTTGGAATTTAAATGTTTCAAGGTAAAATGCATAGCTTCTGTCGTAAATCCTACAATTCTCTCAAATTTTAATACATTTACATATTATAATTATTTTTATACTTACTATATATATATATATATATATATATATATATATATATATATATAAAGAAAATAGGAGTCTAAAGTTAGATCCTTTGAACAGAAATTTTCCTGATGCTGGTTGTACTTTAAAACATTTCTTCTAGTTTGTAATTGCTGTGTCCTTCATCAAAATTTATATGATGAAATTCTAACTCAGTTTCTCCCTTGAAACAAACAAATACCCACAAAGAACCAAGAAACAAACCTGAAAAAAATCAATCTTTACTCACAAAAGTGAAAATCAAAACAAATGAGCAAAACATCAACAAGACTAAAACTGCCAAAGCGAGGCAAAATAAATCAAAAAGTCCAGAAAATACCACTGAATTTGTAATGGGCAACTACTCTAGGACATGAGGTCTACCCTGGAGTTGTTATATCCACTGAGACTGTTGGAAAACAATGACTTAACATTTGACAGCAGGTATCAGTTATGCCCATGTCTACTTGCTGCTTACAGTTCTAGCATCCCACAGGTTGAAGCTGTCTGAAGTCGCTGTACATGCTGCCACAGTCTTTGTGAGTTCATCTGAGCACCACTTCTGTAATGTCTGGAAGATACTATGTTCTTTGACTCATATGTTACTCTGGCTTTTATAATCATTGTGCTTCCTCTTCCACAAAGATCCTGAGCCTTGAAAAAAGGTGTTTGGAAGGTGGAGCCAATCTGGGAAAAGTTGGGGAAGGAAAAGGAATTTGGTCAAAATATATAAAAATTTTAATAAAAGACTGTTTTAAGAAATACTGAAACTATCCTTATTTATTTATAGTGATAATAACATATATTTATTTATTAATTAATGTGTTATGTAATGAATTTCTAAACATTATATTTACTGTACTCTTGATGAATCTCCTATTTGAAATAATTTTGTAAGGTCAGAGGTTTAAATATTAATTAAACCTCTACTGCTTGGCTTCAAAAGTGAGACTGTGATTTTTTTCTAGTAAAAATGATTGTATATGGATCCCGGCCCGCAGCAGCTCCCTGCTCCCAGACCCGGTGAGAGAGAGACCCAACCGCCTGGTCAGGTGGGCACTCCTGAGGCTGCAGAGCAGAAGAGACCACCAACACTGCTCACCCCTGCCCACATCCCTGGCCCAAGAGGAAACTGTATAAGGCCTCTGGGCTCCCGTGGGGGAGGGCCCAGGAGCGGCAGGACCCCTGCCTGAGACACCAGCGGAACCTGAAGGAAACAGACCGGATAAACAGTTCTCTGCAACCAAATCCCGTGGGAGGGAGAGCTAAACCTTCAGAGAGGCAGACAAGCCTGGGAAACCAGAAGAGACTGCTCCCTGCACACACATCTCGGACGCCAGAGGAAAAAGCCAAAGACCATCTGGAACCCTGGAGCACTGAAGCTCCCGGAAGGGGCGGCACAGGTCTTCCTGGTTGCTGCCGCTGCAGAGAGCCCCTTGGCAGCACCCCACGAGCGAACTTGAGCCTCAGGACCACAGGTAAGACCAAATTTTCTGCTGCAAGAAAGCTGCCTGGTGAACTCAAGACACAGGCCCACAGGAACAGCTGAAGACCTGTAGAGAGGAAAAACTACATGCCCGAAAGCAGAACACTCTGTCCCCATAACTGACTGAAAGAGAGGAAAACAGGTCTACAGCACTCCTGACACACAGGCTTATAGGACAGTCTAGCCACTGTCAGAAATAGCAGAACAAAGTAACACTAGAGATAATCTGATGGCAAGAGGCAAGCGCAGGAACCCAGGCAACAGAAACCAAGACTACATGGCACCATCGGAGCCCAATTCTCCCATCAAAACAAACATGGAATATCCAAACACACCAGAAAAGCAAGATCTAGTTTCAAAATCATTTTTGATCATGATGCTGGAGGACTTCAAGAAAGACGTGAAGAACTCCCTTAGAGAACAAGTAGAAGCCTACAGAGAGGAATCTCAAAAATGCCTGAAAGAATTCCAGGAAAACATAAATAAACAAGTAGAAGCCCATAGAGAGGAGACACAAAAATCCCTGAAATAATTCCAGGAAAACACAAATCAAACAGTTGAAGGAATTAAAAATGGAAATAGAAGCAATCAAGAAAGAACACAGGGAAACAACCCTGGATATAGAAAACCAAAAGAAGAGACAAGGAGCTGTAGATACAAGCTTCACCAACAGAATACAAGAGATGGAAGAGAGAATCTCAGGAGCAGAAGATTCCATAGAAATCATTGACTCAACTGTCAAAGATAATGTAAAGCAGAAAAAGCTACTGGTCCAAAACCTACAGGAAATCCAGGACTCAATGAGAAGATCAAACCTAAGGATAATAGGTATAGAAGAGAGTGAAGACTCCCAGCTCAAAGGACCAGTAAATATCTTCAACAAAATCATAGAAGAAAACTTCCCTAACCTAAAAAAAGAGATACCCATAGACATACAAGAAGCCTACAGAACTCCAAATAGATTGGACCAGAAAAGAAACACCTCCCGTCACATAATTGTCAAAACACCAAACGCACAAAATAAAGAAAGAATATTAAAAGCAGTAAGGGAAAAAGGTCAAGTAACATATAAAGGCAGACCTACCAGAATCACACCAGACTTCTCGCCAGAAACTATGAAGGCCAGAAGATCCTGGACTGATGTCATACAGACCCTAAGAGAACACAAATGCCAGCCCAGGTTACTGTATCCAGCAAAACTCTCAATTAGCATAGAGGGAGAAACCAAGATATTCCATGACAAAACCAAATTTACACAATATCTTTCTACAAATCCAGCACTACAAAGGATAATAAATGGTAAAGCCCAACATAAGGAGGCAAGCTATACCCTAGAAGAAGCAAGAAACTAATCGTCTTGGCAACAAAACAAAGAGAATGAAAGCACACAAACATAACCTTACATCCAAATATGAATATAAGGGGAAGCAATAATCACTATTCCTTAATATCTCTCAACATCAATGGCCTCAACTCCCCAATAAAAAGACATAGATTAACAAACTGGATACGCAACGAGGACCCTGCATTCTGCTGCCTACAGGAAACACACCTCAGAGACAAAGACAGACACTACCTCAGAGTGAAAGGCTGGAAAACAACTTTCCAAGCAAATGGTCAGAAGAAGCAAGCTGGAATAGCCATTCTAATATCAAATAAAATCAATTTCCAACTAAAAGTCATCAAAAAAGATAAGGAAGGACACTTCATATTCGTCAAAGTAAAAATCCACCAAGATGAACTCTCAATCCTAAATATCTATGCCCCAAATACAAGGGCACCTACATACGTAAAAGAAACCTTACTAAAGCTCAAAACACACATTGCACCTCACACAATAATAGTGGGAGATGTCAACACCCCACTCTCATCAATGGACAGATCATGGAAACAGAAATTAAACAGTGATGTCGACAGACTAAGAGAAGTCATGAGCCAAATGGACTTAACGGATATTTATAGAACATTCTATCCTAAAGCAAAAGGATATACCTTCTTCTCAGCTCCTCATGGTACTTTCTCCAAAATTGACCATATAATTGGTCAAAAAACAGGCCTCAACAGGTACAGAAAGATAGAAATAATCCCATGAGTGCGATCGGACCACTACGGCCTAAAACTGGTCTTCAATAACAATAAGGGAAGAATGCCCACATATACGTGGAAATTGAACAATGCTCTACTCAATGATAACCTGGTCAAGGAAGAAATAAAGAAAGAAATTAAAAACTTTTTAGAATTTAATGAAAATGAAGGTAGAACATATCCAAACTTATGGGACACAATGAAAGCTGTGCTAAGAGGAAAACTCATAGCGCTGAGTGCCTGCAGAAAGAAACAGGAAAGAGCATATGTCAGCAGCTTCACAGCACACCTAAAAGCTCTAGAACAAAAAGAAGCAAATACACCCAGGAGGAGTAGAAGGCAGGAAATAATCAAACTCAGAGATGAAATCAACCAAGTAGAAACAAAAAGGACCATAGAAAGAATCAACAGAACCAAAAGTTGGTTCTTTGAGAAAATCAATAAGATAGATAAACCCTTAGCCAGACTAACCAGAGGACACAGAGAGTGCGTCCAAATTAACAAAATCAGAAATGAAAAGGGAGACATAACAACAGATTCAGAGGAAATTCAAAAAATCATCAGATCTTACTATAAAAACCTATATTCAACAAAACTTGAAAATCTTCAGGAAATGGACAATTTCCTAGACAGATACCAGGTATCGAAGTTAAATCAGGAACAGAAACCAGTTAAACAACCCCATAACTCCTAAGGAAATAGAAGCAGTCATTAAAGGTCTCCCAACCAAAAAGAGCCCAGGTCCAGACGGGTTTAGTGCAGAATTCTGTCAAACCTTCATAGAAGACCTCATACCAATATTATCCAAACTATTCCACAAAATTGAAACAGATGGAGCCCTACCGAATTCCTTCTACGAAGCCACAATTACTCTTATACCTAAACCACACAAAGACACAACAAAGAAAGAGAACTTCAGACCAATTTCCCTTATGAATATCGACGCAAAAATACTCAATAAAATTCTGGAAAACCGAATTCAAGAGCACATCAAAACAATCATCCACCATGATAAAGTAGGCTTCATCCCAGGCATGCAGGGATGGTTTAATATACGGAAAACCATCAACGTGATCCATTATATAAACAAACTGAAAGAACAGAACCACATGATCATTTCATTAGATGCTGAGAAAGCATTTGACAAAATTCAACACCCCTTCATGATAAAAGTCCTGGAAAGAATAGGAATTCAAGGCCCATACCTAAACATAGTAAAAGCCATATACAGCAAACCAGTTGCTAACATTAAACTAAATGGAGAGAAACTTGAAGCAATCCCACTAAAATCAGGGACTAGACAAGGCTGCCCACTCTCTCCCTACTTATTCAATATAGTTCTTGAAGTTCTAGCCAGAGCAATCAGACAACAAAAGGAGGTCAAGGGGATACAGATCGGAAAAGAAGAAGTCAAAATATCACTATTTGCAGATGATATGACAGTATATTTAAGTGATCCCAAAAGTTCCACCAGAGAACTACTAAAGCTGATAAACAACTTCAGCAAAGTGGCTGGGTATAAAATTAACTCAAATAAATCAGTTGCCTTCCTCTATACAAAAGAGAAACAAGCCGAGAAAGAAATTATGGAAACGACACCCTTCATAATAGACCCAAATAATATAAAGTACCTCGGTGTGACTTTAACCAAGCAAGTAAAAGATCTGTACAATAAGAACTTCAAGACACTGAGGAAAGAAATTGAAGAAGACCTCAGAAGATGGAAAGATCTCCCATGCTCATGGATTGGCAGGATTAATATAGTAAAAATGGCCATTTTACCAAAAGCAATCTACAGATTCAATGCAATCCCCATCAAAATACCAATCCAGTTCTACAAAGAGTTAGACAGAACAATTTTCAAATTCATCTGGAATAACAAAAAACCCAGGATAGCTAAAGCTATCCTCAACAATAAAAGGACTTTAGGGGGAATCACTATCCCTGAACTCAAGCAGTATTACAGAGCAATAGTGATAAAAACTGCATGGTATTGGTACAGAGACAGACAGATAGACCAATGGAATAGAATTGAAGACCCAGAAATGAACCCACACACCTATGGTCACTTGATTTTTGACAAAGGAGCCAAAACCATCCAATGGAAAAAAGATAGCATTTTCAGCAAACGGTGCTGGTTCAACTGGAGGTCAACATGTAGAAGAATGCAGATAGATCCATGCTTATCACCCTGTACAAAGCTTAAGTCCCAGTGGATCAAGGACCTCCACATCAAACCAGACACACTCAAACTAATAGAAGAAAAACTAGGGAAGCATCTGGAACACATGGGCACTGGAAAAAATTTCCTGAACAAAACACCAATGGCTTACGCTCTAAGATCAAGAATCCACAAATGGGATCTCATAAAACTGCAAAGCTTCTGTAAGGCAAAGGACACTGTGGTTAGGACAAAACGGCAACCAACAGATTGGGAAAAGATCTTTACCAATCCTACAAAAGATAGAGGCCTTATATCCAAAATATACAAAGAACTCAAGAAGTTAGACCGCAGGGAAACAAATAACCCTATTAAAAAATGGGGTTCAGAGCTAAACAAACAATTCACAGCTGAGGAATGCTTTATGGCTGAGAAACACCTAAAGAAATGTTCAACATCTTAATCATAAGGGAAATGCAAATCAAAACAACCCTGAGATTTCACCTCACACCAGTGAGAATGGCTAAGATCAAAAGCTCAGGTTTTACTATACATGGACTGACCCTGGACTCTGACCCCATAGGTAGCAAGAATATCCTAGTAAGAGCACCAGTGGAAGGGGAAGCCCTGGGTCCTGCTAAGACTGAACCCCCAGTGAACTAGAGTATGGGGGGAGGGCGGCAATGGGGGGAGGGTTGGAAGGGGAACACCCATAAGGATAGGGAGGGGGGAGGGGGATGTTTGCCCGGAAACCGGGAAAGGGAATAACACTTGAAATGTATATAAGAAATACTCAAGTTAATAAAAAAAAAGAAAAAAATGATTATATATAAAACATATATGAATATATATATATATATATATATATATTTCAGAAATGACAAAAACAGGAAGTGGTGCCATCTTATAGGCAATTAGATCTCCAGGACAGAAACCTACGAATGGATTAGTGCCTTTATGAGCTCATTGAAACTTCCTATCAGGGAGCAACGTAGCCAGAAACTCTCTCCTGTGAACTCTAGAACATGGAAACTTTGAATCATTACTTTTAGACTTCTAAGGTTGAAGTGAGAAGTAGGCATGTTTTTGTATATGCCACCAAGTTTATAGTATGTTTAGCATCTCAAGAGGAATAAGACAAGAGTTATTACCAGAATTCTTTTTTTTTCATCTTTATTGACTTGGGTATTTCTTATTTACATTTCCATTGTTATTCCCCTTCCCGGTTTCCTGGCCAACATCCCCCTAACCCCTCCCCTTCCTCTTCTACATGGGTGTTTCCCTCCCCATCCTCCCCACATTACTGCCCCCTACAATCATGTTCACTGGGGGTTCAGTTTTGGCAGGACCAAGGGCTTCCCCTTCCACTGGTGCTCTTACTAGGCTATTCATTGCTACCTATGAGGTTGGAGCCCAGGGTCAGTCCATGTATAGTCTTTGGCTTAGTCTTTGGAAGCTCTGGTTGTTGACATTGTTGTTTGTATGGGGTCTCTAGCCCCTTCAAGCTCTTCCAGTCCTTTCTCTGATTCTTTCAACGGGGGTCCCATTCTCAGTTCAGTGGTTTGCTGCTGGCATTCACCTATGTATTTGCTGTATTCTGGCTGTGTCTCTCAGGAGAGATCTACATCCGGCTCCTGTCGCCCTGCACTTCTTTGCTTCATCCATCCTGTCTAATTGGGTGGCTGTATATGTATGGGCCACATGAGGGACAGGTTCTGAATGGGTGTTCCTTCTGCCTCTGTTCTACACTTTGTCTCCCTATTCCCTGCCAAGGGTATTCTTTTTCACCTTTTAAAGAAGGAGTGAAGCATTCACATTTTGATCATCCCTCTTGAGTTTCATGTGTTCTGTGCATCTAGGGCAATTCAAGCATTTGGGCTAATAGCCACTTATCAATGAGTGCATACCATGTGTGTTTTTCTGTGATTGGGTTACCTCACTTGGGATGATATTTTCCAGTTCCATCCATTTGCCTATGAATTCCATAAAGTCATTGTTTTTGATAGCTGAGTAATATTCCATTGTGTAGATGTACCACATTTTCTGTATCCATTCCTCTGTTGAAGGGCATCTGGGTTCTTTCCAGCTTCTGGCTATTATAAATAAGGCTGCTATGAACATAGTGGAGCACGTGTCTTTTTTATATGTTGGGGCATCTTTTGGGTATATGCCCAAGAGAGGTATAGCTGGGTCCTCAGGTAGTTCAATGTCCAATTTTCTGAGGAACCTCCAGACTGATTTCCAGAATGGTTGTACCAGTCTGCAATCCCACCAACAATGGAGGAGTGTTCCTCTTTCTCCACATCCTCACCAGCATTTGCTGTCACCTGAGTTTTTGATCTTAGCCATTCTCACTGGTGTGAGGTAAAATCTCAGGGTTGTTTTGATTTGCATTTCCCTTATGACTAAAGATGTTGAACATTTCTTTAGGTGTTTCTCAGCCATTCGGCATTCCTCAGCTGTGAATTCTTTGTTTAGCTCTGAACCCCATTTTTTAATAGGGTTATTTGTCTCCCTGCGGTCTAACTTCTTGAGTTCTTTGTATATTTTGGATATAAGGCCTCTATCTGTTGTAGGATTGGTAAAGATCTTTTCCCAATCTCTTGGTTGCCTTTTTGTCCTAACCACAGTGTCCTTTGCCTTACAGAAGCTTTGCAGTTTTATGAGATCCCATTTGTTGATTCTTGTTCTTAGAGCATAAGCCATTGGTGTTTTGTTCAGGAAATTTTCTCCAGTGCCCATGTATTTGAGATGCTTCCATACTTTTTCTTCTATTAGTTTGAGTGTATCTGGTTTGATATGGAGGTCCTTGATGCACTTGGACTTAAGCTTTGTACAGGGTGATAAGCATGGATCTATCTGCATTCTTCTACATGTTGACCTCCAGTTGAACCAGCACCATTTGCTGAAAATGCTATTTTTTCCATTGAATGGTTTTGGCTCCTTTGTCAAAAATCAAGTGACCATAGGTGTGTGGGTTCATTTCTGGGTCTTCAATTCTATTCCATTGGTCTATCTGTCTGTCTCTGTACCAATACCATGCAGTTTTTATCACTATTGCTCTGTAATACTGCTTGAGTTCAGGGATAGTCATTCCCCCAGAAATCCTTTTATTGTTGAGGATAGTTTTAGCTATCTTGGGTATTTTGTTTTTCCAGATGAATTTGCAAATTGATCTGTCTAACTCTCTGAAGAATTGGATTGGTATTTTGTTGGGATTTGCATTCAATCTGTAGATCACTTTTGGTAAAATGACCATTTTTACTGTATTAATCCTGCCAATCAATGATCATGGGAGATCTTTCCATCTTCTGTGATCTTCGATTTCTTTCTTCAGAGGCTTGAAGTTTTTATCATACAGATCTTTCACTTGCTTTATTGCCAGAATTCTTAAAGTCCTCTCATGATCACAAAGCAATCACACAATTTACTGATTAAGTTGAAATAACTTGAAGAGAATAATGTCTTTTAAAATTATGCTGTCATAGAAACAGGGCAAAATTTTACATATATATATATAATATATTATATACATACATTAGTGAAGTGCATAAATTCATATCTTTAGCCACTTTGGATTGCATTGTTGTGATCCCAAAATAGGTAAAAACAGTTTTAATAATAATTTATATGTATGATTTATATGTATGTGTGTACATATACTATATATAAAATAAATGATAATATTGATCCTGTCTCGTAATTGAGTTGTTGGTATAGTTCCAAACTGGCTGTCTTTCAATGTTCAGTTCATAATGTTGGGTGACTTAGCAGCTCTAATCTAGAACCAAAAACCTGATAGGTTCCTAGAGATCTGCTGCTTCTTAGCCAAAAAATGGAAGCCTAGAAATACTGATTAAATTATCATCAAAGGAATCATGAGCATCAGAACAGGATGAATCAACTCATTGGCAAAAAGACTGAACCAGGGCATAGTTACAGTCAGATAAAAGCAGAATCAAAATTAAATAATATAAGAAGCTCAGTTTTCAACACTGAGGTTCATTGTCTTCTGACATCAAAAGGCTTAGGCATATTCCCTTTTCTGGCTCTGCCACCGACCTCCATATAATTTGTATAGCAGGCTCTGGCAAATTCTGTAGGTTGATGTCTATATGCAGGTGAGGGCTGGCGCAAGTTAGGTTAAGGCCATGATTGGACAGTAAAAAAAAAATCCGGTGACAAAGCTTTGGTAAGGTGGGAAAGAAGGGGAGGAAAAGAGGGAAAATTAAGACAGAGATGGAGAAAACCCAGAGAGATGACCCAGATCCAGGTGGTCTTAAATTGCCAAGGTAGTTATGTATATTTCTTTACTTACATTTCAAATGTTATTCCCTTTCACGGTTTCCTGTTCATAAGCCTCCATCCCCTTACCCTCCCTCGTAAGGAATGGATTTCTATAGGCAAATTTATCTTATCTAGGTGGGCAGTTTATATCCTTATCAATTGGTTGTGAGTTTATTGTGTGGATGTATTGTGGATTGAGAATCTAACATATCAATCTGATTGATAAATCACAGTTTATTGAGTCATGATTTCACTGGGTTGTTGGGAGTGTGAGCAGAGTCGGTGGCAGGGAGCCGTGATAGGCCCGCACATCTAGACTTCTAGAGCCCTGGTTTTAGCGGGTAGCTGGAACCAGAGAGATTGTGGCTAACAGAGAGCTGCTGGGAGAGATAAATTATGGTTAGTTCCATATGGCCCCACGGATGCTAGAACTAACTCCAGGGACCAGAATGGCAAGGTACCAGGCTGGAATGGCTCATGGATTGTCCGGGTCAGAGAGTACCTTGGGGACCAGTGTGGACCCTCTGAGATAAATTTAGCACTAGTTCCTATGGTCCAACAGAGCCAGAACTAGGGAGAGAGCAACTGCCCGGGTTAGAGAGAGCCCTGGGAGAGAAGCACCGAGGAGTACTTGTGAGAACCAGTTGCACCACCTTTTTTTTTCTTTTTTACTGCAACAAATTCTATTCCACACAATTTTCTAATTTTCTGTCATTGGTGGATGTCCTATTGTCTTGGCGTCTTCCTTATGCTTGTATTTTCATCAGTATTTGCACCTTTGCCAGGATTTAATCTCAGTGTTGGTGGTCTGTTATCAAGAATAAGTAATTTCGGGGCTGGGGATTTAGCTCAGTGGTAGAGCACTTACCTAGGAAGTGCAAGGCCCTGGGTTCGGTCCCCAGCTCCGAAAAAAAGAACCCCCCCCAAAAAAAAGAATAAGTAATTTCAGTCCCAGCTACCCAGCATTCATTGTTCTATTAAAGCTAAGGCTTCACTTGCAAGGATTCTTAATTGAAGAACATCACACAAAAGACCTAGATTGTCTTTACTTTCTCCTAGAACTTCACAAAGTAGGTCCCCATTGTCTGTGTTGGTTTTAATATTCTTATCTTGTAAGCTCTATTACATTCTGAGTACTCAGTGAACCTTTCAGTCCAAATCTCCCAAATCCATCCACAAGCCTCTCCTCACATAATGTGATCAAGTCCACCACAGCAGCAGTCCCACATTTTCTGGTACCAACCTCCATCTTAATTTGATTGCAGCCAAAAGCACTTTGGGGGAGCAAAGAGTTCATTTCATCTCCCAGGTTCTAGTGTGTCATTCAGGAAGCTCAGGGTAGAAGGCAGGAATTGAAGGAAAGACCAGGAGGTATGACGCTTTCTGGATTGCTACAAGACTCATGTTCATCTATCTATCTTTCTTAAACAGTTCAGACTCATCTGACAATTGATGGAATTATGAACAGTGGACATGATTCTTCTACATCAACAAACAATGGAGAAAATGCCCCACAGACATAACTGTGAGAGAATCCAATGAATGCAGTTCCTCAACCGAGCTTCCCTCTTCTTAGGTATATCAATCTGACAACTCAAACTACTCTGGCCAATGCTTTTCCTAAATGGTAAATCTCAAGAATGCTATTTATAAACAGAGGCTATAGAGACATCTATCTGTTCATTGGAACACGTATCACTAGATCATTTTCTACAAGTATCACAAATCATTTTTGAGGCAGTAGCCTAGACCTGGAAGCAATATGATTAGAACAGATGATGCGATATCACTGCCTTTAGGCTTACTGTGATAGTGTTCCACAGTGGGCAATATAAAGTAGATAATCTGAAGAGCAGAGATTTGACACTGTCAAATAAAAGAAGCATCTGTCACCAAGTGATACATCTGTTGACATTTAAAGGCAAAAGGAAGGTAACTGTTCATAATGAGAGCCCAGATTAGATGCAAGAGCTTCCTTAGGACTGGACTGATGCTAACTGCCATCCAACTCAGGTATGCCTAAGGAATTTGGTAGATGAATCTTAGTAGTATAGTGTGAATTTTTAATTTTTTCTAAGTATTTTTTTTAGTATAGCATGTGAGTTTATACATTTAACTGAACAAAATCTGTATAGACTAAAGAAAATTAAAGGACTGTTTTTTTTTAAAGGCAAATTCAAGGCAGGAAGGGATTGACAGGATTACTCAGAGATGCTCAATGTGATGTGTGCAAAAGCTTCTGACTCAGTAACCACCTCTCCTGAAGCCTGGTAGCAAATTGCCTGACTTTTAAAGGCAGATTTACAGTTTGGGTAGGCAAGCCTAGTCAGCAAAAGAGTTATAAACAGTGCAAGGAGGCTCTCTTTCTTTTAGTTCACACACATATTTCCAAAGGTGTTTATTTGTATTCTTTCTGTCATTTCTCTTCCTTTCAAGAAAATAAAATAAACTTACTTTATATCACAAAGTAATTTAGCTTTCTTTCAAAGCACTGTTCAAATAAGTAAGCTCATCACCTATACTCTAAGGTACAGATTAAAATATCCCTCCCCATTCAGCATTCCTCCTCAAGGGTTGGTGATTATGATAATGATTATATGTGTGTTCTGTATGTATGTGTGTGCATGTTTATGTAAGGCAGAAAAGCTAATTTGATATGTATCCCCACTTTCTAGCTTTAAAAACATCATGTTAATAAGGAAAGCTAATTACATGCATAGTAATTTAAAAATAAATAAAATGTTTACCCAAATTTGTATTTGTCTAAGAACTAAAAGATAACCATAAGTGTAGTGTGTGTGTGTGTGTGTGTGTGAGTGTGCACACATGCACGCATGTGCATCTGTAAATACAGCTATCAGCGAGCATGATACTACAATCTTCTGTAAACCATAAACTAATAGCTCTAATTTGCTCAGTTGTCCCATGTGGATAAAATAATTTTCTGTATCATTGACTTCTGTTACTTTACAGTGTTCTATATAAGATTTGGCCCAGTGCTGAATGATACTATTGAAGAAAAAATTAGTAATGTCTATTACATTTACCTTGAACTAACTCCTAAGCAGAAAGTGTGACCTGGGACTATAAGGACAAATCAAGAATCTAGATTCTGTCAACTGGATACAAAAAGAGAAGAGAAAATGAAATTTACAGCCTTATTTGTGGCTCACCTGTGGCTGTGATTGTTTATCTCTGCAGTGAATATAGACTTCTCACTGGCTAGTGTACAATGACAAGAAGTTCCGATTTTCTTCTTTCTTTTCACAGAGTACTGTATCCATCCCCTCCCCCAGGATAATATAACTCTTTATGTCCTAGTTGCTTGATGGAGGACCCACATGTCTAGAGTAACAATGAGTTGGCATACAGCCTCGGTTTCTGGAAAGCTCTGTGGATTCAAGGAAGTCACAAGGCTTCCAAATATGAATTCCTTTTTGCTTGCAATTGATCCCTCAGGAAATGTCCACTGAAGAAGAAAAACATAGCTTCAGGTATACGTGGACAGACCTCATGATCAGGACAGGAACTTTGTTCAAGTGAGGGCTTGTCTGCCTCAGAGCCATGTTTCAGATGAATCATAAGGTCCTCAAATTTTACCAAAGTGCTGCTGAAATGTCTTGACATGAGCTGGTTGTATAATGTAAAATCACCTTTCACTGACTCTAAGCTTACAAAACACTCATATTAGAGATTCTGCTGGAAGCTTGCCTAAAGGTTTGGGAGATTATTTCTACAAATCCAGGGTACATGGCGTGAATATTAATTGTCTCATGAAAGCTGCACTGTGGTAATGTTTGCTCTAAGTATCCAAAATTAATCCTTAGCAGGACAGAGGGCATGTGGCTCTAGTCTTTGCAGAGAAGAGAAGGAATTTTGTAGCCTGTTTTTCCCTCAATGTCAGTAGTGATCTTTTTGTTGTTGATCCCTCCACAGATGTGGTGTATATATCTCATTAAGTACATTGCTACAATGTTTGCTCTGACTTCTTGTTTGCTCATTTTACCTTTTATTTATTTGATATTTTAATTATTATTATGAATATTATTTTTAAATCAAATGAGCAGTTAGGGGAAAAGCACCAGGTCTGATGAAATTAGATATGCAAAGAGGTTCAAAGAACAGTACTACATCTTTTTTTCCAGCACACAACATGTCCTAGTGCAGAGTTAGTGCTCCAGACCCCTCCCACATCCAGAGACATCTTGATTCCCAGGAGGTCCATCACAACCAGGCTCACACACTCAGAGGAAGGAAAGGATCCAGTCAGAGACACCCAGGCCAGTAGACACAAGAGATAACTAGATGGTGAGAGGCAAACACAAGAACATAAGAAATAGATCCCAATGCAATTTGGCACCATCAGAACCCAGTTTTCCCACCACAGCAAGTCCTAGATACCCTAACACAACTGAAAAGCAAGACTCTGACCAAAAATCTCACCTCATAAAGCAAATAGAGGACCTTAAGGAGGACATAAATAACCTAATTAAAGAAATACAGGAGAACATAGGCAAGCATGTAGAAGCTCTCAAAGAGGAAACATACAAATTCCTTAAAGAAATACAGGAAAACACAATCAAACGCATGAAGGAATTGAACAAAACCATCCAGAATCTAAAAATGGAAATAGAAAAATAAAGAAACCACAAAGGGAGGAAACCATGGATTGGAAAACCTAGCAAAGAGATTAGGGATTACAGGTGCAGCATCACCAACTGAATACAAGAAACAGAAGAGAAAATCTCAGGTGTAGATGATACCATAGAAGATATTGACAATCAAATGCAAAGGAGAATAAAATACAAAGGACAGAAAGCTCCTACCCTAAAACATTGTGGAAATTCAGAACACAATTAAAAAAAAACCTAAGAATTATAGGAATAGAAGAGAGAAAAGATGCCCAATGCAAAGGGCCAGGAAAAATCTCCAACAAAATCATAGAAGAAAGCATCCATAATCTAAAGAAAACGATGGCCATAAATGTACAAGAACACCAAATAGATTTGATCAGAAAAGAAATTAGGCCTGTTACATAATAATTAAAATACTAAATGCACAGAACAAAGGAAGAATACTAAAAGCTGTAAGGGAAAAAGGTCATGTAATGGCAGATCTATGAGAATTATACCAGACTTCTCAACAGAGACTGTAAAAGCCAGAAGAGCCTGAAGGCTAGTATCCCCAGCAAAACTCTTAATCACCATAGATGGAGAAATCAAGATATTCCATGACAAAACCAAATTTAAACAATAACTTTCCATTATTACAGTCCTACAGAAGATAATAGAAGAATAACTCCCACACAAAGAGGGGAAATATGTCCAAGAAAAACAAGAAATTAATCATCTCACAACAAACCCAAAGGAAGGGAACCACACAAACATAATATCATCACTAACAACAAAAATAATGGAACCAACAATCATTGGTCTTTAATATCCCTCAATATCAATGGACTCAATTCCCCAATAAAAAGTCATAGGCTAACAGACTGGATATGTAAACAGGATCCAGCATTTTGTTGCATACAAGAAATGCACATTAGTGATTAAGACACTACCTCAGACTAAAAGGCTGGAAAAAATTTGTAAGCAAATGATCTCAAGAAAGAAGGTGAAGGAATCATTCTAATAGCCAATAAAATCACACCTCATCCAAAGGATATCTAGTGAGAAGGTGAAGGACATTCATAGTCATCAAAGGAAAAATCTACCAAGGGAAAGTCTCAATTCTGAATATCTATGCCGCAAATGCAAGGGCACCCTCATTTGGGAAGAATCATTACCAAAGCTCAAAACAAACATTGATCCTCCCACAATAATAGTGAGAGACTTCAACACCCCATTCTTATTAATGGACAGATCATGGAAACAGAGACACAGCGAAGTTGACAGAATCAACTTATGAATCAAATGGATTTAACAGATATCTATAGAACATTTCACCTAAAAATAAAAAAAATAAAAATCTCTTCTTCTCAACATCTCATGCTACCTTCTCCAAAACTGAGCATTTAATTGGGTATAAAACAAGCCTCAATACATACAAGAAGATGAAAATAATCCCATACATTCTATCAGACCATCACTGGCTAAGGCTGGTCTTCAGTAACAACAAAAAACAACAGAAAGCCCACATAGTCATGGAAACTCAATAACTCTCTACTCAATGATAACTTTGATAAAGAAAAAAGTTAAGATATTGTAGAATTTAATGAAAATGAAGGTGCAGCATACCCAAACTTATGAGACACATTGAAAGCAGTGCTAAGAGGAAAATTCATATCACTGAGTATCTTCTTAAAGAAATTGGACAGATTCTACACAAGCAAATTAACAGCATATCTGAGAGCTCTAGAATTAAAAGAAGCAAACACTCCCAAAAGGAGTAGATGGAAGAAAATAATCAAACTCGGGATGGAAATCAACCAAGTAGAAACAAAGAGAACTATACAAAGGAATCGACAAAACTGAAAGCTGGTTCTTTGAGAAAATCAACAAGATAGACAAACCCTTAGCCAAACTAAGTAAAGGGCACAGAGCCAGTATCCCAATTAACAAAATCAGAAATGAAAGGGAGACATAACAACAGAAACTGAGAAATTCAAAAAATCATCAGATCCTACTACAAAAGCCTATACTTAGCAAAACTAGAAAATCTAAAAAAAAAAAAAAAAAAGAATGATTTTTCTGGACAGATATCAGATATCAAAGCTAAATAAGACCATCTAAACATTCCCATAACCCTTAAGGAAATAGAAGCAGTCATTAAAAGTCTCCCAACCCCCAAAAATGCCCATGGCCAGGTGGTTTTAATGCAGAAATTCTATCAGACCTTCAAAGAAGACCTAATGCCAATACTCTTCAAACTATTCCATAAAATAGAAACAGAAAGAACACTACCTAATTACTTTGATACCTAAGCCACACAAAGACCCAACAAAGAAAAAGAACTTCCCAATAATTTCTCTTATGAATATCGATGCAAAAATACTCAGTAAAATTCTTGCAAACCGAATAAAAGAACACACAAAACTGTCAAGTATGTTTCATCCCAGGGATGCAGGGATGTTTCAGTATATAAAAATCTATCAATGTAATCCACTATATAAACAAAACCAAAAGGAAAAAAAATCAATCATCACATTGGATGCTAAAATATCCTTTTACAAAATACAATACCCCTTCATGTTAAAAGTCTTGGAAAGGGCAGGAATTCAAGGCACATATCTAAATATAACAAAGGCAATATACAGCAAACAAACAAATAGCCAACATCAAATTAAATGGAGAAAAATTTGAAGCAATCTCACTAAAATCAAGGACAAAACAAGGCTGACCACTCCTTATTTATTCAAACTTAGAGTACTAACTAGAGCAATTAGACAACAAAAGGAGGTCAAAGGGATACAGAACAAAAAGGAAGAAGTCAAGATGATATTTGCAAATGATAGTATAACAAACAACTCTTAAAAAACCTACCAGAGAAGTCCTACACTTGATAAACAACTTCCCCAAAGTGGCTGGATATAAAATAAGCTCAAACAGCCTTCCTCTACTCAAAGTATAAATGGGCTGAGAAAGCAATTAAGGAAACAATAGCCTTCACAATAGTGACAAATAATATAAAGTATCAAGGCATAACTAAGCCAGGGAAAGTTTTGTATGACAAGAACTTCAAGTTTCTGAAAAATGAAATCAAAGAAGACCTCAGAAGATGGAAAGAACTCCCTTGCTCATGGACTGTTGGAATTAACATAGTAAGAATGGCCACTTTACCTAAAGCAACCCACAGATTTAATGCAATCCCTATCAAAATTCCAACTCAAATCTTCACAGAGATAGAAAAAAACCACTGTCAACTTTATATGAAATAACAAAAAATCCAGGATAGACAAAAGAATTCTAAACAATAAAAACTTCTGGGAAAATTACTATCCCTGACCTCAAGCTCGATTACGGAGCAATAGATATAAAAACTTCATGATATTGGTACAGAAACAGACAGGTAGATCAATGGAATAGGATTGAAGATCCAGAAATAAACCCATACAACTGTGATCACTTGATCTTTGACAAAGAAACCAAAACCATACCTGGGAAAACAACAGCATTTTCAACCGATGGTGCTGGTCTAACTGGTGGTCTGCATGTAGAAGAATGTGTATCAATTCATTTTTATCTCCTTGTACAAAGATCAAGTCCAAGTGGATCAAGGACCTCCATAATAAGCCAGATATGCTAAATTTAATAGAAGAGAAGGAAACTCAAATGCATAGTCACAGGGGAAAATTCTCTGAACAGAGAGCACCAATGGCTCGGGTTGTAAGATCAACAACTGACAAATGGGACCTCATGAAAATCAAAAACTTCTGTAACGCAAAAGACACTTTCAATTGGATAGACCAGAAACCTACAGATTAGCCAAAAAATCTTTACTAACTCTACATGCAATAGAGGGCTAATATCTAATATATACAAAGAACTCAAGAAGTTAGATTCCAGAAAACTAAGTAACTCAGTTTAAAAATGGGGTACAGAGCTAAACAAAAAATTCTCAACTGAGGAATCCTTAATGGCTGAGAGGCACCTATAAAAATGTTCAGCAGGGAAATGCACATTTAAAAGACCCTCAGATTGTACCTCACACCAGTTAAAGTGGCTAAGATAAAAACTCTGGGGACAGAGATTCTGGAGATGTGGAGAAAGAGGAATGCTCCTCCATTGTTGGTGTGATTTCAACCTGATACATACACTTTGGTAATCAACTGGTGGTCCCTCAGAAAACTGGACATAGTACTACCTGAGGACCCAGCTCTACCACTCCTGGGCATACACCCAAAAGATGTTCCAACATATAACAAAGACACATGCTCCACTATGTTCATAGCAGCCTTATTTATGGTAGCCAGACTGGAAACAACTCACTTGTCCTTCAGTGGAAGAACAGATACAGAAATTATGGTTCATTTACACAATGAAATACTACTTAGGTACTAAAAATGAACATTTCACAAGCATTGTAGGCAAATGGATGTAGCTAGAAAATTTATTGAGTGAGGTAACCCAGACCCAGAAGGTCATACATTGTATTCACAAATAAGTGGATATTAGCCCAAAAGCTCAGCATACCCACAATACAACTCACAGACTGTATGAAGCTTAACAAGAATGAAGGCAAAAGTGTTGATGCTTCAAACCCACTTAGAACTAGGAACAAAATAATCATGTGAGACAGCCACCTGGGTGGGAAAGGAGAGGAGGAGGAAGAAAAAGAGTGGAGCAGGACCAGGTATGGGAAGAGACAGGAGATAAGTCCAGAGTAGTTGTGGGGTTTGGGAACTTGTGGACCCACTAGAAAGTCCCAGACTTCAAGCACTCAAGAGGCTCCCAAGAGCCAAATGGGGATGACATTAGCCAAAATACCCAACAGAAGGGAGATAGAACCTGAAGAGACCACTTCTAGTAGATAGACATGGCCCCCAGTTGAGGTATTGGGCCACCAACTCACTTCAAAATCTTTAATCCAGAATTGTCCCCATCTAAAGAAAATGTAGTGACAAAAATGAAGCAGAGACTAAAGGAAAGGTCAACCAGAGACTGTCCCACCCTGGGTTCCATCTCATCGGCACACACCAAACCCTGACACTATTGCTCATGCCAAGTTGTGCTTGCAGACAGGAGCCTGATATGGCCAATTTCTGAGAGCCTCTGCCAGCACCTGACTAAGACATATGAAGATGCTCACAGCTAAGCATTGGACTGAGACTGGGGACCCCAAAGGAATAGTTAGGGGAAAGGCTGAAGGAACTGAAAGGGATTGTAACCCCATAGGAAGAACAAAAACAGTATCAATTAACAGGACAACTCAGAGCTCCCAGCGACTAAACCACAACCAAAGTGTATATACATGGGCAGGTCCATGGCTCCAGCTACATATGTAGCGGAGGACTGCCATCAATGGGAGGGGAGGACTGCCATCAGTGGGAAGGGAGGTACTTGCTTCTGTTGAGGCTCCATGCTTAGAGAAGGGGCATGCTAGAGGGGTGACATGGGAGTGGGCATGTGGGTAGGGACCGCCCTCTTGGAGTCAAAAGGGAGGGGTTGAGGTGGATAATCATGGCAGGGGTAGGGGAGACAGGGAAGGGGTATAACACTTGAAATGTAAACAGTAAAATGATTAATAAATAAAAAATAAAAGAGCAGCACTTATTATAGGGTTCATATTCTATTCTGTATTCTATAATCATGGTTTGTAATTGAAATACTAAGAGCTTAAAAAAGCCATCATATTGAACTTACTTTTTTTTTATTTTAAACTCTATGGGAAAACAATCATTAACTTTTTATCATTTAAAGTAGTAACATATCACTTACTGACAAAACTGCAATCAGATACTAATACATGTATACTTTGCTAAAGCCATGAGAAATTTGAATGAGAATTTTTCCCATAATTCTGGCATATATTTCCACTTTATTATTCATTCTAAATGAGTACCTATGTTATGATAATAGAAGTTTCGGCTTAGGACAAGAAAGGAATGGATGGGCTTCATGTTGTGAGAACATGCCTTACAATAAGAGTGAAAAGGAAGCCAGGAGGGTTGGCAAGAAGGCTCAGTCAGTAATGGCTCTTGCATTAACGTCTGATAACCTGAGTTCAACTCCTGGGATCTATATTGTGGGAGAAGAGACCTGACTCACAGCAGTTGTCCTCTGACCATAGTCATACCGTGGCACACAATATATTCAACCTCCCCTCAAAATAACTGAAATAAAATTATTTTTTTAAATCAAGAGGTTATTCAGTGTGTTCTTAGGAGATTTTGAGGAATGTAAAATCTGCCCTCCAACATTTGCATGTTCCATGGACTTACTGAATAGACGCATGCAGGGTAAATGAGTGAGTGGGTTCAGAACTAAGAAGAAGGCACCTGGGAGCAGTACACAGAGGCTGTAGCAAGATGGCAAATGCCTACATATGGAAGCAATTACTCTCTGGCGTGGTAAGTGAAAGAATATACAGTTTCTGAGTAGTTGTGTAGAGCAGAACAAAGCGAAGGCATGTTTAAAGTACAGATACTTTCGCTAATTCCCCACTCTGAGAAGAGGGAGCCCATCTCAGTCACCCACCCTGGCATATCAAGTCACTGGGGGACCAGGTGCATCCTCTCCCACTGAGGCCAGCCCAGGCAGCCCAGCTAGGGGAACAGGATCCTCTGGCAAGCAACAAATTCAGTGATAGTCACTGCTCCAGTTGTTAGGGACCAGACCTCCTGTGCTCCTTGCCAGGATGAACTTCCTGGAAGACAGGCGGGTTCTGGGTTCCTGGGGCAGGATATGACCAGTTGCAGATGGAGTTACAAACCAGGACTGTGACCTTGGTTAACACAGACATCTCATGCCCATGGTTTTTGCAGACCGTCTGGGAGACAGGTAGGCTGTATCCTTGTTTAGTGCAGACTTTCTGGAAGGCAGGCAGGCTGTAGGCTGTGAGAGGACATCTGGCCTGCTGATGTGGCCTGGGTGGAGAAACAGACCAAAAGGAAGATGGAGCTCAGAAAGGTGGGTAGGTCCCGAGTCAGCTAGGCTCTTGGGTGTCTCAGCTGGGGTGGGTATTGTGAGTCATACCTGTGTCCCTGGTTAATGTGTACCTCGAGGGAGGCAGACAGGCTGTAGAGTGTGAGAGGGTATCTGTCTGCTGATCTGGCATAGGTAGAGAAGCAGACTGGAAGTATACTTTGTTCTTACTCATCCTTCTTCCCCTCTGCCCTACTGGTGTACTCTGTCTCATCCACATCTTCCTTGTTTCCCTCAAATAATCTTCCTTCTGCTTCCTGTAACAAGTGCTTACATTAATTTATTTTATCTCTCTATTTCTAGTTAATGCCATCTTCAATGAAAATGATGACATACTTGGTTCTAGACATAAAAGTAAATAGCATTGTATTAGCAAATATTTAACTATAAAAGGCATTCTTTCTCATTAAAAATGAGAAAATTAAAAATTTTCATAAAATAATTGCTTAGGGATATGGTAAGAGCATGCAATTAAAATATATTACAGAATAAAATATTTGGCAGTAATAGAACTGACATTTTTGAGTATAAGTGAAAAAGTATTGTTATGATAGTCTTACTATAGAAATGAAATGGCATATAGCCATTTGAAGGCTAATTGATAAAGTAAAGCTCTGTCTTCTGAAGCCTTGAGCAATCGCTACACTTCATAAAACTAAAGAGTTATAGCTATTGAGCCAACTAATAATTCTAAGTGAAAACAGAAATGAGGCAAAGTAATACAGCCTGTTGGGCAAACAGAAAATCACCAAGAATATGATAGTAGGATTCTGTAGAGGAACAGAACTGATAGAGTTCTGTTTCAAGGACATTTGCTAGGTTATCTTACATGATATAATATACGTAGTCCAATAATGTCTGTCTCATAGCAGAGGGGCTGAGAACAGGTTCAGAATATGTACATGAGGCTAGATACCTTAGCAGGCTTTCCTATAGATCTCCTGGATCATCAGTTTACATTGGAGAGCTGAAGAGTTTGGGTTCTGATATCAGTAGCATGATAGACACTTTCCAACAGAGTCTATAAACTGGAAATCAAGATGAGAAGGCAGAAATATCTTATCAAGTTGACAATATTAGAAATGCACAGGAGTATTGACAGGTTTACAAATACAATTATAAATTACAAATACTGCATCCCAAAGTCTTGTTGCTTGGCGTTCTGATGGCTACTGCAAATCACACACAAACGTTCATTGTTAGTATGGGATAGCACATGGGTGAGAATTTCTGGAAGTATCATTCCCTATGTAGCTGAGGATCACAGGATCTTTCTTTAGAATGCCCTCCTTCAAATCTAACAATAGCTCTCAATGATCTGCAAGTAAATTCTTAAAGATCAAAGCTTAATATTGTTATGGTTTGCTCTGATACTGTTTGTATTCTGATATTAATTCTGCTTCTTTAAGAGAGGATGACCCCCAAAGAGCAATCGATCACATACTCAGATGATCTCTTGTGAAACTTCTCCCCCATTTTAACAGGTGCCTGTGATTGGGCAGTGGAGGGCAAAGGTAGGACTGGAGGTCTTTGAGAATGGGGGCAGGTAGAAAGAGGAGAATGTGAAGAGAAGAGAGAGGACAGAAGAGGAGGAGGAAGCCATGATGGAGCAGAACCATGTGGCCAGGAGAAACTGCAAGTAACTAAGAGTCTTAATAGATGGCAATAAGCTAGTATAGAGTTAGATTTGTTTAATCTAGGCACGTAGCTTATGAATATAACTGGATTGTTTGTTTTTTATACCAGCTTCTCAGGATTGGAAATTCCAGCAACATAATATGAACTTACAGAGAATAGTCCAAGGTGAAGAAAAAAAGTCAATGGAAAAGAAAAGGTTGCTGCCTCCAATAAAAAAATACAGACTGGATTGTATGGAAAAATACTTTAGAAAAAAATTTAAGAGTCCTACAAGATAACTCATATTCTTGAAATGTGGGCTCCACAAAAATTTAAGTTGTATTTCCTAATATGAAAGATTAAAATAAGGCCTAAGAATAGGATTATACATTAAAAAAATAAGACTTTAGGAAATTTTTGAAGTCTTGCAAGATTACTCATATTCTTCAAACACAGGATCCATGGGAATTTAGGGTTAAATTTTCTGACATGGCAGATTAGAACTCTTAAAATAGACTCATACAATATTGTTTAGCTTACTTCATTTGTTTTAAATTGCTTTAATTATCCCAATGGATGTGATTTAAAATTTTATAATTATATTATTATTCCTCTGAGAGAAAAGTCAATCTAAAAGTGGTTACTGGCTCAAAGACCAGTATTTTGGGAGGAAGGCTTTATATTGGTGTTCACAGAAAAAGAGAGTAGGCTCTGGGCCAGAGTTATAAGAATCAAATATGACAGAGAAGAGTCCCCAGAAGGAAATAGAAAAATGTTCAAAATATCAAACAAGACAAATAAAGATTCTATATGCCATATATCACATGACTAAAGACTTATAATTGGCTATTATTAAAATTGGCTTATAAAAAAGAACTGTATTTCACATACTCAAAGAACAAAATTTCATCCTTAACTAGTCTATATACCCTACACAGACTAACACAATCCCTACAGATATTTTGATGGTACTTAAAGATGTCTTAAGATTTATATATTACAAAATACACACCTTTGACAAGATTCACTCTCAAACATACTAAACTGATCTCCTTAAACCCTCTATTTCATAGATTCCAGGTCATATTGACTCATTCAACCTTTCAGATAAATCTACTCAAAACTTCAGTCAAGCCCTAAGCCTTCTAGACATCATAGAGTAAATAACGATTACTCCATTGGTTTTCTTAAGGTCTAACCAAATATCCTAATTTTCCTACACTTACCCTTACCTGTAAAGATACTTCACCATCACTGTTTGGCTAGAACTTATGGCGAGTCTTCAGCCTAATTCCCTGGGTTTGGGGGTCTGATAATGGTTATTTTAAAGGTTGACATTCTAAGAAATATAAAAATGGTCATAATTTGATCAGGGAAGAAATAGGTGAAATTAATTATATAGCCATGATCATTTTTTTATGTTCCTATTATGTTTGTTTCTTTTCTTATTGGATAGTTTGTGTATTTACATTTTAAATGTTATCTATCTCCTTTCTCCGTTCCCCTATCTCCCATCCCCCTTTCTACTGCTTCTACGAGGATGCTTTCCCTCCCATCCACCCGCCCCCACCTAAATACCCTGGGATTCCCCAAAACTGGGTAAATGAGTCTTCACAGGATAAATGGCTTCTCCTCCTATTAATAACAGACAATGCCATCTTTTGCTACATATGTGGCTGGAGCCATGGGTCCCTCCATGTGTACTCTTTGGTTGATGGTTTAGTTCCTGGGAGTTCTAGGGAGTCTGGTTGGTTGATATTGTTGTTCTTCCTATAGATAAACCCCTTAAGCACCTTCAGTCCTTTCTCTGACTCCTTCATTGGGGACACTGTTATCAGGCTGATAGCTGCAAGTATCATCATCTATATCCATAAGGCTTTGGCAGGGCCTCTCAGGAGACATCCATATAAGACTCCAGGCAGCAAGCACTTCTTGGCATCAGCAATAGTGACTGGGTTTGGCTGCATATGGGATGGATCACAAGATAGGGCAGGCGGTGGATGTTTTTTCCTTCAGGATCTGCTGTATTCTTTGTCCTTGTATTTCCTCCCTTTAGTTTTTCTTCCCCCTTCTAAGGACTGATGCTCATAGTTTGGTCTTCCTTTTTCTTGAGTTTCATATGGTCAGTGAATTGTATCTTGGGTATTCCAAGCTTTTGGCCTAATATCCACTTATCAATGAGTGCATACCATGTGCTCTATTGTAACTGGATTACCTCATTCATAATGATTATTTCTAGTTCCATACATTTGCCTAAGAATTTCACGAAGTCATTGTTTTTAATAGCCGAGGAGCACTCCATTGTGTAGATGTACCACATTTTCTGTATCTATTCCTCTGTTGAAGAACATCTGGTTTCTTTCCAGATTCTGGCTGTTATAAATAAGGTTTCTATGAACATAGTGGAGCATGTGTCCTTGTTACATGTTGGAGGATATTTTGGGTATATACTCAGGAGTGGTATAGCTGTGTCCTCAGGTAGTACTTTGTCCAATTTTCTGAGGAACCTCCAGACTGATTTCCAGAGTGGTTCTATCAACTTGCAATCCCACCAATAATGGAAGAGTGTTCCTATTTCTCCACACCCTTGCCAGCATATGCTGTCACCTTAGTTTTCGATCTTAGCCATACTGACTGGTGTGAGGTAGCATCTCAGGGTTGTTTTGATTTTCATTTCTCTGATGACTAAGGATGTTGAACATTTCTTTAGGTGCTTATCAGCTGTTCGGTATTTCTCAGTTGAGAATTCTTTGTTTAGCTCTGTACCACAGTTTTTAATAAGGTTTTTTGATTCTCTGGAGTTAAATTCTCTTGATTTCTTTGTATATGTTCTATTGGGTGTAGGATTGGTAAATATATATTCCCAATCTGTTGGATGCCATTTTGTCCTATTGACGTTGTTCTTTGCCTTACGGAAGCTTTGCAATTTTATGAGGTCCCAATTGTCAATTCCTGATCTTAGAGAGAGGAAGAGTTTCTGTGGAGGAAATGGGACAGCAATCCAGCCCCAAATCCTTGGGCCCACAATTTGTCCTGACTAAAATTGTGAGTAAAACATGGAGCAGAATTTGGGAAAAGGAACAACTAATGATTGATCTAGCCTGAAAGCTATGTCATGAGAGGGAGCCCATCCCTGACACTAATTAATGATATTCTGCTGTACTTGTAGTCAGGACATTAGCATAATTGTCATCAGAGAGGCTTCATTCATCAACTGATGGAAAGAGATGTAGAAACTTCCCAATTATTAATCCTTTTAATTTTAGTGTTTAATTTAGTGGTTTTACAAGAAAGACTTCTTTTTAATTGTTTTTCCATTTCCTTCTTCTATTGTCTCCAGAACTCCAGGTACCTCATGATATAACACTATTCTTGTTTCCAATTGCATCCTTTCTGGGGATAGCCCAACATCCTCTTTTGTCTCCTCCATGCTTTAATGAAATTTAGTTGATTCCATTTCATAATGAACATTCCAATAGGTGGCCATAGCATGGTGGGCTCTGACTGTACAGAGAGTGGTTTTCTCTTGTCTACCTTCGTATCTATTCCCAGAACCCCTATCAGTTAGAAACTATTTAGTCACACTCACTGCTGTTCACAGCTTAGTAAAGAGTTTTGAATAGACTAAACTAAGAGTACAAGAAGTGAGGATATCTGGTGCCTGTCTCTAAAATTTGGCAGCATTCCATTCAGTCACTTGATCTGAAGAGGCAGACAAGTTATCTTATTCTGTTTGCAAAGAATATGAGTATTCTTTTCTTAAAGAAATCCAACATTGTTTAGCTATTTTTTCTGAATGGAATGCTTCATTTTATTCATCCCTTTTTAATATAAGATCTCCAGCTAAGGGATTAGTTAATGAGATCCATGTTTGTAATGACGTTTTAACTAGTCTATTAAATCAGAATAGCTATATCATAGCTCAGTATTCTACTCATATACTTTATGAAGATGTTATGATTTTTGTCTAAAATTAAAAGGATTAATCATCGTGAATGTCATTTTCTAGATATTAAAAATGCTTTCTAATTATGTGCATTGTAAACCTAAACTGATTCCTTAGTGAGAAGCATATTTGGAGTAGATGTCCAAATAAAGATTCCAGAATTCAAATGGGCACTTAAACTATTGGCTATCAGCACCCAGGGTGAGCAAACTGTTCATTTCATACACAACAAAAAACTGGCCTTAGGCAGATCTCTATCTCTCCATTAGGAATGCTTGATGTTTGTAAAGAGGCTCCTCTGTTCCTGAGCAAGGAAACCATTTATATATTTTTTAATTTGGTACTGTATAGTAATACCCTGTACTTTATCTGCTTTGCTTTTGCAATAAATGAGCTTCTTAAATTTTTCTCAAGGAAAAAGCTAATCATAGGTGAAAATGATATCTAGTTTTTTGTTTTTGAATAACTATGAAAACTTTTAAATCTGGTGGATGAGCATTCTCATTCAGTTATACATGGGTAATGCTTCAGTCTCTCAAAATGTAAAGACACACAAGTGGACTTGACATAGGTAAGGTGAAGGACATTAGGGGCAGTAGAGAGAAGTGACTAAGAGCACAGACTATGAAATCAGTTGGCATCCATGTGGATCATGATTCCTCTATACATTTGTTTTAATACAGGGCGATCCCTAATTATTCACTATTTCCTCACTCTAAATGGTAGAAATTGGTAGCATTTGCCTCATTTGATGGTTTTAAATTTAATGTAAAGTACTTATAATAGAGCCATAAAATACACATACTATGTACTGGTAAAAGTTAATATCTGGCACTTGAAGCAGATGCTCTAATTCATGGGGTTTGCAAAATTCAGTAAATATTCTCAGCACACAGTATAATTGGCTCTAACTAGCCTGTATGATGCCATTGCAGCACACTGTCAGTAGGAAGCATCGAATCGGCATTAATTATTATCCTTATTGTTATTGCTTCCAGGTTAAAATAAAGAAAGTCACTTAAGAACACATTGATCAAATGTGGCATGCATTATGTTCATACTCAATAGCAAGCACTGGGTCTAGCTTCCCTGGATGGATTAGAGTCCTGCCATGGGTTAAATTGTGTTATTGCCTAGATTTGTGTCAAATCCTTAACATCAGAAATTATGTTATTAGGGTGTAGCCCTTTGGGAACCAATTACAATTCAAGAAGTTCATAGGTGTGGGTTGTCATGGGGGGATCTGTGACCTCATGAGGAGAGACAAGAGAGTTTGTTTCATCTTTGTCTCTTTCATGTATCAGAAGGCACTCATTGAATTAGTTAGCGCCCTGATCACAGGACTTCATGCAGTCCTGAACAATCCCAGCTATGGCATTTTGCTATAACAGCTGCAGCTGACTAATTCCGGCCCAGTTTCGTCTTTCTTATTTGTTTGCAAGACAAATCTCAATATATACTAACATTTTTTTCCTTCTTTCCTTCCTTCCTTCCTTCCTTCCTTCCTTCCTTCTTTCTTTCTTCCTTTCTTTCTTTCTACACTCCAGATTTTGTTCCCCTCCCGGTCCACCTCACAACTGTTCTACACCCCATTCATCTTCCCCAACCCCTCCTCCTCACCCCCGTCTCCACAAGGATGTCCCCACCCCACCCACCCCATCAGACCTATAAATGTCCTGGAGCCTCCAGTCTCTTGAGGGTTAGGTGCATCTTTTCTGATTGAACCCAGACCTAGGAGTCTTCTGCTGTATATGTGTTGGAGGCAGCTGATGTATGCTGCCTGGCTGGTGATCCAGTGTCTGAGAGATCTCAGGGGTCCAGGTTAATTGATACTGCTGGTCCTCCTACAGGGTTGCACTCCTCCTCAGCTTCCTCCAGTTTTCCCCTAATTCAATCAGAGGGGTCAGCAGCTTCTTTTCATTGGTTGGATGCACGTATCTGCATATGACTCTTTCAGCTGCTTGTTGGGCCTTTTGGAGGAGTCATGATAGGTCTCTTTTTATGAACACCCCATAGCCTCAGTAATGGTGTCAGGTCTTGGGGCCTCCCTTTGAGCTGATCACAATTTGGGCCTGTTGCTGGACCTTCTTTTCCTCAGGCTTATCTCCATCTCCATCCCTGAATTTCTTTCAGACAGGAAGAATCATGGATCAGAACTTAGACTATGTGATAGCAACCTCATCCCTCACTTAATGCTCAGTCTTTCTGCTGGTGATAGGTTCAATATGTTCCCTTTCTCCACTGTAGGGCATTTCATCTAGGGTCCCCCTTTGAATACTAAGAGTCTTTCAGGTCTCTGGAACATTCTGGAGGGTCCTTCGAGGTCGCCTGTTTGCATTCTTTCTGCTGGCCCTTGGGTCTTCAGTCCTTTTCCCATACCCAATACCATATCATGTTCCCCTCTCCCCCCATTCCGATTTGGCTAACATTTTCATTTTTCAGCATCATCTCCCAACATTCAGTTTGTTTAGATCTTTATATAGGATGTTGGGTCCCCACAGAGTTTCACTTCTTGTTTATATTCTCATTGTCAGGGAGCATACATTTTGTGGAGAGAAAAAAGGAGCACCCCCCCCAAAAGTTCAAAAACCAAGAGGACGATAAATGAAAGGTGCAACCTGCTAAGGTAATGCTTTCCATCTAAGGTAGCAATCTTGAGTGCTCACCTGGCTTTCCGTCTGCAGCCCTCCTGTACATATCTTTCCACTAAGCTCAAGCAACACCCCAAGACCTCCTTCCATCTGGGGCTCCTTCAAAAGGCCTATAAAAAAGAGAAAAGCTTAAAATATTGTCTTGTTGTGTGACAGTACTTGCTTGTCTTGGTTTTGTCCTTTAGGATAGTTTCACTATGTAGCCCAGGTTGCTCTCAAATGCATTGCAGTAGGGGACAGCCTCAGAGGCATAATCCTCTTGCTTCAGTCCCCCGAACATTGGGATTTTAGGTATGCCCTCCCATCTGTAGTCACAGTCACTTTTTTTTTTATCAGAAAAAAGTGCAGGCTTCTTAATTAAGCTAAGACAGGTATTTGTGTAGAGAATCTTCAAAACTACATTGGAAATTTCAAAGGGTGTTCAAAAATAAGTTATTTTTATCCTGAGTTTAGACAGTATATTATATACATTAGTCATAAAACCCTTCCACATTCTGTAACACTAACAGCTTTTCTTCGGAATCCTTAGAACTTCTGTGGAGACTCACGGTGTACAGATGAAAGTGTATGGTAACTCTTTTTCTGGAGTTTGCACATGCACAGATGGTTATGACATTACTATTTTGGCTTGTCTCCCAGTTGGCACAAGAAATTGTGTATCTTTTAGATTGGACTTTCATGGTTTCAGAAAGAAATTTATGATTTAATTAGGTGAAACAAGTCTAATTAGTAGGTCTTAGAGAATGAGTTGGAGGAATGATTTGGAAGAGAACTAGTTTTCATAAACTACATTCATTTTAGAAACCAAGTTCACGTCTTTTTAGGGATAGCCAAGGCTGCAGAGCCGGTGCATACCTATTGACAGGTTTGGTTTTCAGAGGTTGGCAGTAGTAGTGGAAATTACAGAGGTGCCATCATGTTCCAAATACTCACTGAAACTACTCATCCTCCGAACAACCCTATCAGCTAAGGAACGACTATTCAAACTTGCTAACATTCTAAAAGTGTCTGTCACTTTGGCAGTGATTAGAGTTACTAACCAGGACAATCTTCAAGTTCAGTCTATGTTTCCTAAGCTCATTTTCCTTTCTTTGGTATCAGAAAGACACTGGAAAACAAAACCTACTTTCAATAATTACTTTGAAATATTTTAAATTTTCATTTTGTCTACCATGGAACTTTTCCTCTGGAAAACACAGACAGACAAACACTCACACACACATAACTGTCATGAAATTGTAAATTTGGAGATGTAAAATTGGAGAAGTCCTTTGAATCAAAAATATGTACTTGAAGTCTAGCTTATTCCATGAAGGATTTACTTCTTGTCATGTATAGTTCAATTCCACAGAACGTAGAATAGAGAGCTAATGCATTTCTTCTAAGTGAGCTGAAGTTCAAGGCTGTGTATAAAAGTAAACCTATATCCAGTAAGTTGTGTCAGTATTATTTAGCTAAGCAAAATGACTGAAAATCATTCCTCACCAGTGGGAAAACAGTGTTTCCATTTTAGGAGAAAATATTGAATCTGAAATTCACATTGTTGAAATTTGCAGTTATAATTCATAGAATTTAAGATTGGCTTTATTTAAATTATATACTCTTATCCACTACTGAGGATGACTGGGCAAGATGTGAATTAAATTTGATATTACATCTTCATAAGTGTTTAAACTCATATTTTTTACTTGCTGAAATAGTTCTTCCTATGTAGTAACTATTTGTCATATGTGAAGTGTGATCAGTATACATGCAAGAGATAAGTAAAGTGGATACATCTAAAGTGTTCCTTCAACACCATTCAGAGCCTGCCCCACATGTGGCCCATACATATACAGCCACCCAATTAGATAAGATGGATGAAGCAAAGAAGTGCAGGCCGACAGGAACCGGATGTAGATCGCTCCTGAGAGACACAGCCAGAATACAGCAAATACAGAGGCGAATGCCAGCAGCAAACCACTGAACTGAGAATAGGTCCCCCGTTGAAGGAATCAGAGAAAGAACTGGAAGAGCTTGAAGGGGCTCGAGACCCCATATGTACAACAATGTCAAGCAACCAGAGCTTCCAGGGACTAAGCCACTACCTAAAGACTATACATGGACTGACCCTGGACTCTGACCTCATAGGTAGCAATGAATATCCTAGTAAGAGCACCAGTGGAAGGGGAAGCCCTGGGTCCTGCTAAGACTGAACCCTCAGTGAACGTGATTATTGGGGGGAGGGCGGTAATGGGGGAAGCATGGGGAGGGGAACACCCGTAGAGAAGGGGAAGGGGAGGGGTTAGGGGGATGTTGGCCTGGAAACCAGAAAGGGGATTAACAATCGAAATGTAAATAAGAAATACTTATATAAGAAATAAGATGAAAAAAAAATAAAGTGTTCCTTCTTGCTGCGCACACAGGTTCAGCCTTGTTTGTATCATTTTCTTCCCTGTCAGTTTTGTTCTTGTTACAGATGTTAATTTCTTTTACTCAAAATGTTGCCTGCTTTACTATCAGGAGCACTGTCCACCAGTATTTTTTGTAAGCACTTTATTGTTTTCTCTGGGATTTTTCTTCCAGGTGCAGATTCCCATTCCTAGGGTTTTGATGTAATAACTTTCCAGAGCCTATGCAATATTATTACATAAAGGCTTTTCAACAGCAGCTTGGTCCAATGGCTCTTCCAACTGTTGTTTGAACTATGACATGATAACTTCCTTACTGTGTCATTGAGGATGACAGCAAATGCCTAGCCTTATCAGGCAGATACACTGTTGCATACATGGTGCCTGCCTCTTAGGGACCATAAGGTTCTGATTGTGTCAAAGAACCCATTCTCAGAAATGCTAGAGTAGAAACATGTATTTTAAAAATCAGTAAACTTTGGCTTTAAAGATTATGAAAAATGGAATTTGAAGGCTGGGTATAGTGGCACATGCCATTTTTTTTTTGTTTTTTTTTTTTTTTGTTTTTTTTTTTTTAAATATGGAACGCTTCACGAATTTGCGTGTCATCCTTGCGCAGGGGCCATGCTAATCTTCTCTGTATCGTTCCAATTTTAGTATATGTGCTGCCGAAGCGAGCACAAATGTGTAGCCCAGGCTGGCCTCGAACTCGTGATCCTCCTGCCTCTGCCTCCTTCAGCAAATCCTACCGGCGTGCGCCACCACAACCGGCGGCACATGCCATTAATCCCAATCACAGAAGCAGGGCTATCTCTGTGAGTTTGAAGCCAGCCTGGTTTACATACCACAGTCCAAGTCAGAGATACACAGTGAGATGCTGTCTCAAAAATAAACTAAACAAGAATAAGAAAAGAAGGGAAAGTGACTTTTTAAGATAGCATTGCTAGAAATGTGTTTGTCTATAAAAATGTCACCCTAATCAGAGTGTACTTTCCTTTGTTTATTGTTACTACCGAGTGGGATTAAATGACATTATGACTTTAATTTTGTCTCAGGAGGCCAACATCTTTTTATAGTTCTGTCTTTCCTAGAACCCACTAGGTTTCCCAGAGTAGACGTGGACATATGATCCTCTGCCTTGTACTCCATGCCGAGCTTACCTTAATGGTTTTTATAACAACTTCAGTCCTACAGTTTATCCCGATTCCTCAGGGACTATAGCACTATAATACATTTCACGTGAACTCCAACGTGGGGCATACGATTTTTACTATCGGTAGCTTAGCTTCGAACCCTCTCCAGATTTCAGTGAACGAAGTTGAGTTGTGAGCCGGTTTCTGAAATGTTTCCGACAGGTTCCTGTGAGGAACTTGACTTGATTGCCAGCTCATGGGTTTTGTTAAGTGACAGGATCCTGGAGCCTATGCGCGAATCAATGGATTGTTCATCGTGTGGCGCCATTATGGGGGAAGTGGTGAAATATAGGTGGGGTCTTGTTGACGGAAGTAGCTCACTGGCGGAAAGTCCCAGAAAGAATTTACTTGCCCTGGCTCCATTTTTTCTCTTTCTGCCTCCATCTTCCATGCTGTGATGCTGACCCTACAGCAAGGTTCTGGTTCACTTCAGTCAGAAAGTAATGAAGTCAGTCGAGCACGGGCTGAGACTCAAGAAGAGCCTACGGGAATCTTACCTCCCTTTAAGCTGTTTCCCAGCTGTGCCTGCAGTATAAAAGGAAACAGAAGCACCTCATACTAGAGCAGATTCTTCTAGCTCATGGAGGTAGAGCAAATCAGATAAAAAACAACACCTCAACAATCGGATCTTTTATTTTACATTATTCTTTCCTTGTATTGTAGAAGAAAAATAGCTCCCGAAAACTAAGCACATAGTCATGCAATATACATTCCTCAAATAGTTTTTAAGTGTTTTACTAGTTTGAGTCACATATGACTAGAGCTAAGGAGGTAAGGTATAGGAGCAGAAATCTTAGTATGAGAGAACTGTGCAGAATACAAAGGAAGCTGAAACAATTTAATACTTACGTTTGATTAAAATGTAACTGGTGTCTGGTGGCTATTTATGTGAACAAATGACAATGGAACAATCAAATAAAACATTTTAATTTGTATTATTATGAATCGAATTGGAGCCATTTAAAAGTACTTTGTCATTTCACAATTACTTGCTTGATGTTTTGAACGGGTGATGCAAATTAAAGAATGAGAATATATCGTTACAGACAAGCATTTTTTTTCCTTGCCTCCAAAGGCCTTTAATTGATTTTCCCCTCCCTGTGTGGTCCTGGAGATCAGAGTAAAGGCCTTTCATATGCTATCATCTCACCATTCTTTCCCAAACCTAAGAGACTCCTAAGGGAAAAAAGTAGTCAAGGGAATGCCAGTATTAATTAATTTTAAACTTTCTAACAAAAAAATCTTTAAATAGTTATCAAATAATTTCTAATTTTAAGGTGAATGTACATAGATGTAAATTATTGGACAGTGCAATATGTCAAGGAAGCAAAGCAGAGGGAGAAAATATTAGAATCCTTAACACTGGTTCCTTAATCCACTTGTTTTTATTACTGAAAAATAAGTTGTTCTTTTTTGTTTTCATTTTATCAGTGCCTAACCCAATTGTGGTCAGAAAGAGTTCCTGGGGGAGCAGATACAGAGATCCACAGCCAAACATTAGACATGGATTAGGGGAAGCCACAGAAGAGGGAGAGGATGGAGCCAAAGGGGACACCAGGTGAACAAGGCCCACAGAATCAACTAAGCAGGGCTGGTAGTGACGCACAGATGCTGACGTGGCTATCACAGAGCCTTCATTCGTGCTGTGGTTGTTTAGTTTGGAGCTTTTGTGGGACTCCTTACAAAAGGAGTAAGGGTATCTCTGACTGTTTTGCTGCTTGCTCAAGGGAGTCTTTTTCTCCTAGTGGGTTTCCTCATCCAGCCTTGGCATGAGAGGTTAGGCCTAGTCTTATTGAATCTTGATATGCAGAGTTCGATCGATTCATTGGGAGTTCTGCTTTTAGTCTGAAGGATGAGTAGTGGATGAGGGGGAGAAGAAAGATGAGGAGCAGGGGATTGGGAGCAGGGAAAGGAGGGGAGGTGTAGTCAGGATGTGTAGTATGAGAGAAGAATAAAAGAAAGAAAGAAAAACAAGAGTTGATGGCAAAAAAATAAAACAAACAAAAACCCCAAACAGTTAATGGTTAGGTGTCTATGCCAAAGCCTGTTAGTAAAATAAAAAATATATACGTATGATATTGGGGTGTGTGTGTGTGTGTTTGTGTGTGTGTGTGTGTGTTTGTGTGTTTGTGTGTGTGTTTGTGTGTGTGTGTGTGTCTGTGTTTGTGTGTGTGTGTGAGTGTGTGTGTTTGTGTGTGTGTGTTTGTGTGTATGTGTTTGTGTTTGTGTGTTTGTGTGTGAGTGTGTGTGTGTGTTTGTGTGTGTGTGTTTGTGTGTGTGTGTGTGTGTTTATGTGTGTGTGTTTAACCACGTGCATGCGGTTTTAAGCAAAGGTTTGATAAATGTCCTTGGGTAGATGATGGGAGGACAGAATCACATTTCACTGTTAATCCACTGTGGAGTCAGAGTCTTCATTTGTCCTGCATGCTCAAAAGGAAGGATGTTTCTCTCTTTAAGGTTTTTTTTTTTTAAGTTCTAACATTTTTTTTTTATTAACTTGAGTATTTCTTATATACATTTCGAGTGTTATTCCCTTTCCCGGTTTCCGGGCAAACATCCCCCTCCCCCCTCCCCTTCCTTATGGGTGTTCCCCTCCCAACCCTCCCCCCATTACCGCCCTCCCCCCATAGACTAGTTCACTGGGGGTTCAGTGTTAGCAGGACCCAGGGCTTCCCCTTCCACTGGTGCTCTTACTAGAATATTCATTGCTACCTATGAGGTCAGAGTCCAGGGTCAGTCCATGTCTAGTCTTTAGGTAGTGGCTTAGTCCCTGGAAGCTCTGGTTGCTTGGCATTGTTGTACTTTTGGGGTCTCGAGCCCCTTCAAGCTCTTCCAGTTCTTTAAGGTTTTTGAGGGCATGTATCCAATAGCATCCCACAGGTGATGGGGGCTGGAGGTCAGAGAGCAACCTTACTTGTTTTCATAAGATGGAGGCTCTGTTGTTTCCTTCAGTGCTTAGGTGTTATATTTCAAGAAACTATGTTTGGAATTCCATCAGCTTTCAATCTTTTTTTTCGAAGTGTATTTAGAAATGAAAGGAAAGCTAGGTTCTGTGGCATTTGTTGCATAACAGAATCAGAAACATGCATGTCTTTACATTGGTGGTGGTGGTGGGGTTCACATTGTAAGAATGAATAAGAAGGGTGGGGTAAAAAAAAAGAATGAATAAGAAACCGGCTAAGGGAATTAGCCAAAAGAAATAGGCAAAACACTGTGGTGGCAAGAGTGTTTGAAGGTGTCCCCAAGTCAATGGGTAAGAGAACAGACATATTTGGTGTCTGTGGCAGCCATCAAAAAGATCACAAGACTCCTGACTGACTCTCCATTTTCCTTTGACAGTGGCTGAAGCTACGTGACAGCGCTCTTACTTTAGGAGTGCATGTTAGAGCTATTGTCCAGCTCTCCATTTAATTGGAATTCTTAGAGTGTATTTTCAGTTAGAATATAATTACGTCACTTCTCCCCTTTCTTTTTATTCCTCCATCTCTTCTCATGTTTCTCCCTCCAACCCTTCCTTTATTCTGCCCACTTTGTAATTGAAAGGCTCTTTCTCTTTACTGTTGTGACATATATCAGTGTAGAAATAAAACTTAAGTCCATTTTTGTTGTTCGTGTGTTTGCGGTTGGGGGCTTGACAACTTGTATTGGATAGCCAGTTCAGAGGCTCATCTCTGAGAGAGCCGGTTCTCCCCCTCTCAGCAGTCATTATAATGTTGCCTATACATCTTTGTGAAGGAGTAGGACACCACAAACATTCCCCTTCCATGTTATCATGTCTACTGACATTGCCATTGTTCAAGTCCTGCTCATGCAGCCATTTCTACAAGAGATAGTCTCACAGCTAAATCCCTGATATTTTGGTTCTTACAATCTTTTTACTTCCTCTCCTTTGCTATTCCCCTAGCCATGTATGCAGGAGCTGTGATGTTTATATATCCACTGAAGCTGGTCTCCCTGTGATCCCACTGATCTCTGCAATGCATCCAATTGTGCTTTCATTTGATAAGAAATGTGATAGCTAAGGTTTTTTCGTTTGCTTGCTTTTTTCATCTGTATATATCTAGAATATATTTGGGAATTATAGTGGCCTAGCAAAGTGGCAGTAGTAGACTCTTAGAATTTATGACCTTACTACCCATGGAAAGGTACTTAGTTTTGCTGCACCAGGAAGATTTGTCTCCTGTTGAGTGAATCTTAAGTTCAGTTAGACTACTGTTGGTTACTGCCAGATGTGAGTGCCACTATAGCACTCTTAGAGATATTATGTCATTGTTGTGGTTCACAGGTGTCGTCACAGTTGGGAAGGATGATTTAATTGATGCCATTAGCAGTTTGAATAATACTTATGATACTATGAGACCACAGGAAAGAAGACTTTCAGGTTAGGTATATCTCAAATCATAGAAGTCCTGTAACTTAAGTGTACAGTACCTCTTCCAATAAGGTTTTACATTTAACCGCTAAGGGGTAACCACAGCAACAGAAATAGCTTCTATTGTTTATGGATTTTTCTTCTGCTTCATACTGGGGTTTTTGTCAGTTTATGGTTCTAGAAACTTTAATTCTGACTATTATTTCATAAAAGTAAACTCCAAGAGAGACAGAACAGACTGAACATGGCAAGGATATCCAATATATCATAAATTTCAAAGTTAAAAAAGTGGGGAAAGGATGTTGTAAGCTCTTTCTTCTTTGATAAATCACTGTAACCTTGTGCTTTAGAACAAGGATTTATCAGGTGCTGGCCATAAAAACCTTGGCAGAACTACTTCTCTGGAAATGTAACTTTGAAAAGTCTTTATAAATATAACGATTCTCACATGGATATACCTAAAACCCATTTTATTTTGGACATTTTTCCAGAGCAGTTTAAAATTGTAATATCTAATTTTTGTTGCTAATTACCAATGGGTGTGATAGGAGACAAATGGATATAAACACAACTTTTGTTTTTTGAAATAACACTCTTCATACTTTTAAATCTTTCCTGGTGTTATTTCTTTTGGATTTAGGCCTCTGGATCCAAGCTAATTTGCAGGACCAAAAAAAAATCTGTGAAGTTGATATCTATTTCCTGATTATAAATGGCAACAATCTATTTTCTCTACCATCATTAAGATGTAATCTCAAATTCCCTATTGTATATCTAAGCAGATGTTTGAAAATTTCTTTCATGATAGAACATCAAGAAAGTAGACATATAGACTAATAGGTAATTATGCATAACAAGTTAACCTATAAAAAGGCACTCATTTTTCTTTTACAGTGTAATTCATTCAATTTATTTAAGAAATATATATTAAATAAATGTCTACTTCCAGTAGAGTCCTGAAAGACCCAAGTTTAATTTAAACTAACCCACCTAACAGTTCATTACATAATGTCTAGTGTTGGTTCAGATCTTGGCTTCCCTGGCAAATCATGAGTTTCCTGAGGACAAGAACTTCACCTTCTATTATTATTGTACCTCCATAGCACCTAATACTGGATCTTGGATAGAGAGTAAGCTTAAGGTGTGGTCTGGAACCATTCCAACTTGAATTCTGTACATGGTATTCTACAGAATTTATTGTGTCTTCTGTAGTTTAAAAGTGATCCATTTTCTACTCCAAAGGCACATAAACTGTACTTTAAGCCTTGCCAATCCATGCTTTTATAAATAAATGTCATGGTGGCCCAGGCATGCCCAGTTGAAAAGACATTGACTAGAATTCTCTCTTTCCATAGTGGCAAAACTAAATAGCCGAGACTGAGACCTTACAGTTCAATACATTGACATATTTACCAATTAGCACTTGCAGATGTATAAAATTGCTGACCTGTGTGCTAGATGTTTACCTGCTATGAAAACTATAAGTACTTAAGGTTTGTTGATGTTATTTTGTTGTTTTTAATATAGTTTGACTCCTTTCCAGCTTATACTTGCTGCCAGCTCCTTTAAAGATTTATTTATTATTTTCATTTATGATTGTATGTGTGCCTGCATGTTTATGTGCACCACATACATGCTAGTCCCCATAGAGGTCAGAGAGCATCTGCAACTGGCAGGAAAGATAGTTGTGTGTAGGTGCTGAGAACCAAACTTAAGTCTTCTGCAAGAGCATCAAATGTTTTTAACCGCTGATCCCAGACCTTAAAGTTTGAATCAACTCCTTTCTACCTTTGTTAAAAATGAATTTAACAATATTTTTTTCTGATGCTGAATATTTAAGAATTTCTGGTAAGTACAAGTATCAAAAATAATAGAGATAATACTGTTTTGTGTGTGATGTTCCTTGCTACAACTGCTGTATTTCTTTATTTGAATCTAGAACAAATCCTAAAAATGGAATTCAGTATCCTGCCAGATGAATTTTTATTAAAACCAAAATTCAACTTAAATTAAAAGGTTGAAACAGTCATATTATATTAGAGAAAAGAATACAGCTGCTTTAAAAGATGATTTGTGTTTTGTGATGTAGTAAGCTGCATGTTGAGTCTATTCAAAGTGTATTCATAAAGCAGTCAGCGCGCTGAAATAATGGTTTGCTTGCTGATGTGAAGAAAAAAAAGTGTTGATTTTACAGAAGTGTTCGTACTGCAAAGATGAAGCTTTGTCTGGTCAGGCTCTGTTACTTTAAGATAATATGCTTGTATTGTGAGAATTAGCATGCTATTCCTTTGATTATTATTATTCCCTTTGGGCATAGTGAATGGTTTCTATTTAATGTCACTTCAGGAGCCAAGTAAAACACCATTAAAAAGTTAACATAGAAATCATTTTATCTACATATTTTTATGCAATCTATAAATTTGATATTTGGTGAATATAAGCCTATACCAATTACTCAGCATCTCATATTTCCTTATTTCAGCTGTATTTTTCTTCATTTCAGTGTTTTTTCATAATGCTTTTCAGATATTCAGTTCAATATATTCACCTGCATGATTGACGTAAAGGTATTTCTCTTATTAGAACAGCTACGAAATTTAGAAAGAATAATGATATGATCAGAGAATCAAAACGATCAACATTTCATAAGTTTTGATCCTCAGCATCCACATGGAAATCTAGGCATAGCTATGCCCGAGCCTATAAGCCCAGTGCTAGGGGGTTAATTGGGATAGAATAGAGCTTTTCCCAAAGATAATGAGAACCATGTCCTTTAAGTGACCCTAACTTAAGGGGATAAGATGGAGACTGGTGGAGGAGGACACTGAATGTCTTCCTCTGGCCTTTTCATACATGTGTGTACATGTGTGCACCTGCAAATAAACATACATTCATACATATACAACGTGCACAGAATAATAACTGCAAATCTACTTATTGATATTGGATGCTTTATTATTATTTCTGTGTATCAAAATGTGTACCTACATAGGTAACAGTGTCCCTTACATCTGTTCAATTAGCAAGCTACACAGTTGGGCCAGGGCCACTGACTCTGTTATATTTGTGAATTACTTTAGTGATTTCCCAAGTGGATAGATTGCCATAGAGATCCTCTAGATTAAGAGAGGTTTTGGGAAATCCAACACTCTCATGAAAGGTACTAGAATACTCAGAGGGGACCTGGAAGCAGGTGGTAGCTGCACACTGAACACTACCTAATCTTGTAGCTAATTTTTCTGGAGGATATTCTATATTCTGCATACCTACTGTCTCACATCCCATACCATAGATGAGAATTCTGAATATCAAATTCAGAAAACCCAACATTTGTTGACTTTGTAAAACAGCACATTTAAATTTATGAATATGAAAACTTTAAAGTGGGTGTTTTAGTTAGGAAGTTAAGAGTTGAGTAATGAAGAAATAGCCATTTCTCTATTTCATCCATTAAATACTAGAATTTGTTTATTATAATGTATGAAAAATATTTCTATCCTATATGAAATGAAGACTCTGAGGTTTGAAAGACTCTCACCATTCCCAGTACACTCTTATTTCATGCTTTTGTTTCATGATGTATACCCTCAGCTTTCTGTTCCTGGTACCATAACTTTGGGGCATCATTGTGGACTCTCATCCTTTGGGAAATGTAAGACCAAACATACTCTTCTATGAATTTGCCTTAATCATGGAATTCCATTGCAGCAACTGAAAGTGCATAGACATATGGAGTACTAAAGACTTGGTGTTGGTAGAAGTTACCATAAAATGCCAACCCACACATAGACTAGTTACCTGCTTTTAATGGCAAGATAACCTACAATCTCCTTTTAAAACTTCAAGTACTGATACGCCAAAGTGGAAATAAAAGTTCACTTGTGAATTAGGAGAAAGAAAGGCTTAGAAAGTTTTAGAATAATATATTTCTCAAATAGCTTCAAGATAGGAATAATCAAGTCTAACACATTTGAATTGACAAAGTTAATATTCAGTTACTTAGAAGAATTTAAAAATATGTATCAATATGTAGCCTGAATTTATTTGAATTCTTTTGGGCTTGAGCTGGCATTCTCACACATAATAAGCAAGTGTTCTACCAGTAAGCTGTAAGCCTATCCCCAAGTGTTAGATAATGGAGGGTGTACCTACCCACTGCACAAACATTTTTTAATAAATGGGAGCTTGGTGTTAATTTCTAACTTTTTAAAAAGTTCTGTTTAACAGTATGTAGTAATGGCTCCTCCATGTAAGAACACAAAGATTTTTCAACAGTTTTTTCTATAGGTATGTAATGTTTTTTGTGTTAGTATGTATAACTATTTTAGTAGTTCTTGATATGTTTATCACACCACAAAGCAAGATTCTTCTTGAGGTGGTATAGTGTGTTTTTATAATTATCTGTCTTGATAATTTTCTGCATTGGATTTATTATAATATTTTAATATAAAAATGGATTTCATATTCTAAATAGATTTAGTTAGACAAATGCACAACCACCAGGAAGTGGCTTAATATTTTGCACTTAGAACTTTGAGTGGCTTTGTTCTTTTCTTCCTCCTTCATTTTTCTGTTGTGTGTGCCTTTTCAATAATGTATCTGTTGGGGAGAGAGCTGGACTTGCAGAAGTGCAGATAATCCTGAGAGCTCAGAGGAGACTACTTCTGCCCACATTCATGATCCAAGAGGAAGCCTACTGTGCCTTCTGTGCCCTCTGGGCACAGGAATTTAGGAACAGTCAGGGACAGGACACTTCCTGTTTCTGCCAGTGCCTAGAGCTAAAAGCCACTTGCCTGGAGCACTGACAACCTGACAGCAGAGGTAGGACCAACTCTTCTGCCCCAAGCAGGAGGATTCAAGTCACCAAAGCCAGGAGCAGCTCTCTGTTCTCAGATCCTGCTGAAAGAAAACAGGTATACAGGAGTGCTGACACAGAGGCTAACAGGAAGGTAAGCTGCTGTCAAAGACAGCAAGACAAGCTAACACCTGAGACAACCTGATGGTGAGAGGCAAGCACAGGAACTTAGCAACAGAAACCAAGACTACTTGGCATCATCAGAGCCCAACTCTCCCAACAAAGCAAATACTGGATATCTAAACATACCAGAAAAGTATGATTTGGGTTTAGAATCACATCTCATTATGATGATAGAGGACTTTAAGAAGGACATAAATAACTCTCTTAAAGAAATACAGGACAACAAAGGTAAACAAGTAGAAGTCCTTAAAGAGGAAACACAAAAATCCCTTAAAGAATTACAGGAAAACATAACCGAACAGGTGAAGGAATTGAACAAAACCATCCAGGATTTAAAAAGGGAAATAGAAACAATGAAGAAAGCACAAAGGGAGACAACCTTGGAGATAGAAATTCTAGGGAAGAGATCAGGAGTCATAGATGCAAGCATCACCAATAGAATACAAGAGGTAGAAGAGAGAATTTCAGGGGCAGAGGATACCATAGAAAACATTGACACAACGGTCAAAGGTAATGTAAAACACAAAAGGCCCTAACCTGAAACATCCAGGAAACTCAAGACACAATGAAAAAAATTAAACCTAAGAATAATAGGTATAGAAGAGACCAAAGACTATGCACAAAACATAGAAAGAATATTAAAAGCAATAAGGAGAAAATGTCAAATAGCATATAAAGGCAGACCTATCAGAATTACACCAGACTTCTCACCAGAGACTATGAGAACCAGAAGAATCTGGGCAGAAGTCATACAGACCATAAGAAAACACAAGTGCTAAACCCAGACTACTATATCTAGCAAAACTCTCAATTAACATAGATGGAGAAACCAAGATATTCCATGACAAAACCAAATTTACACAATATGTTTATAGAAATCCAGCCCTACGAAGGATAATAAATGGAAAACTCCAACACAAGGAGTGAACCTGCACCCTATAAAAGCAAGAAAGTAATCTCTTTGCAACGAAACCAAAAGAAGAGAGACATGCAAACATAATTCCATCTCTATCAACAAAAATAACAGGAAACAACAATTACTATTCCTTAATATCTCTCAACATCAATGGGCTCAATTCCCCAATAAAAAGACATAGACTAACAGACTGGATTCACAAACAGGACCCAGCATTTTGCTGCATACAGGAAACATACCTCAGAGACAAAGACAGGCACTACCTCAGAGTAAAAGGCTGGAAAACAATTTTCTGAGCAAACGGTCCCAAAAAACAATCTGGAGTAGCCATTTTAATATCAAATAAAATCAATTTTCCACCAAAAGTTATCAAAAGAGATAAGGAAGGACACTTCATATTCATCAAAGGAAAAATTCACCAAGATGAACTCTTAATCCTAAATATTTAAGCTCCAAATATAAGGGCAACTACATTCATAAAAGAAACCTTACTAAAACTCAAACCACACATTGCACCTCACAAAAATATAGTGGGAGATTTTAACACCCTACTCACATCAATGGACAGACAGATTATGGAAACAGAAACTAAATAGAAACATAGAAAAACTGAGAAGTTCTGAACCAAATGGATTTAACAGATATTTATAGAACATTTCATCCTAAAACAAAAGAATATACCTTCTTCTCAGCACCTCATGGTACCTTCTCAATAATTGACCATATAATCAGTCTCAAAACAGGCCTCAACAGATACAAGATGGAAATAATCCAATGCATCCTATCAGATCATCATGGACTAAGGCTGTTCTTCAATAACAACAAAAACAACAGAAAGCCCACATATTTGTGGAAGATGAACAATGCTCTACTAAATGTTAACTTGCTCAAGAGAGAAATAAAGAAAGAAATTAAAAACTTTTTAGAATTTAATGAACAAGAAGGCACAACATACCCAGACTTACGCGACACAATGAAACAGTGCTAAGAGGAAAACTCATAGCTCTGAGTGCCTGCAGAAAGAAATAGGAGATAGCATATATCAGCAGCTTGACAGCACACCTAAAAGCTCGAGAACAAAAAGAAGCAAACACACCCAGGAGGAGTAGAAGGCAGGAAATAATCAAACTCAGAGCTGAAATCAACCAAGTAGAAACAAAAAGGACCATAGAAAGAATCAACAGAACCAAAAGTTGGTTCTTTGAGAAAATCAACAAGATAGATAAACCCTTAGCCAGACTAACGAGAGGACACAGAGTGTCCAAATTAACAAAATCAGAAATGAAAAGGGAGACATAACTACAGATTCAGAGGAGATTCAAAAAATCATCAGATCCTAATACAAAAGCTTATATTCAACAAAACTGGAAAATCTGGATGAAATGAAAAAAAAATGTCCTGAACAGATACCAGGTACCAAAGTTAAATCAGAATCAGATTGACTATCTAAACAGTCATATAACTCCCCAAGAAATAGAAACAGTTATTAAAAGTCTCTTGCTCCCCACCCCAAAAAACCCCAGGACCACAAGGGTTTAGTGCAGAATTCTATCAGACCTTTATAGAAGACCTCATCCCAATACTATCCAAACTATTCCACAAAATTGAAACAGATGGAGCGCTGCCTATTCCTTCTATGAAGCCACAATTACACTTATACCTAAATCACACAAAGACCCAACAAAGAAAGAGAACCAATTTCCCTTATGAATATTGACATAAAAATACTCAGTAAAAATTTCACAAACCAAATCCAAGAACACATCAAAATGATCATTCATCATGATCAACTAGGCTTCATCCCAGGAATGCAGGAATGGTCCAATATAGGGAAATCCATCAACATAATCCACTATATAAACAATCTCAAAGAAAACAACCACATGATCTTCTCATTAGATGCTGAGAAAGGATTGGACAAACTTCAACACCCTTTCATGTTAAAACTCTTCGAAAGATTGACGGAGCTTGCAACCCCATAAGCACCACAATACCAACCAACCAGAGTTCCCAGGGACTAAACCACTACTCAAAGATAATACATGGACTGAGCCTGGCTCCAGCTGCATATGTAGCAGAGGATGGCCTTGTTGGGTACCAATGGGAGGAGAAGCCCTTGGTCCTGCCAAGGTTGAACACCCAGTGTAGGGGAAAGTCAGGGTGGGGAGGAGGGATGAGGGGGTGTTTGGAAAGGAGAACATCCTTATAGAAGAAAGGGAGCAGGATTGAATAGGGGGCTTATGGATGGGAGTCTGGGAAAGGAACTAACATTTGGAATGTAAGTAAAAATAACACACACACACACACAATGATGACAGAAAAGGGGTATTTGTGGGATTCATTAAATAATGATGGTAGAATCTTTATGAATGAGAATACTCTCCTCACAGTGGGACCTAAGAGAGGTTGGTTATTTTCCCTATGACAGAAGCAGACACTATTTTAAGGAAGCAGAATTTCACCTGCCTTCAAGTGTGCTGCTGTCCTGAACTGTGAGCAGTGTTTTCTCCCTTATATGCAACACACGTATTTATGGCATTTTATGTTGTTTCAAGTTGAACACAGAGGTATTTACATAGTACAAAGAGTTTAATCCATAGAAAATAAATGAAAGGTAGCTAAGTATCTGAAGTATTTAGTTAAAACACAATCACTCAGTTAACAAATACTTATCTGAAAGGACTCTCTTACCCACTCTGCCTACATGTGCTTTGTGCAGCATTATGAAATATTTTAAGAGACCGTTCAATTGCATTCGTCATTATTCCTCTCTAAAAGAGAGACAACTGGAAGAAGCCAAAGGATCCAGCCAAGCTGTGAAATCTCCACTTCACAGAATTTGCTAAACCTACAATCAGGCTCTGATTCACCACTGTCTACTGCTAGTGTTGATGAAGAACATTTTAGCATTATTTCCTGTCAGTTATGACACCTTGAAACTTTCCATGATTTCACTTGTGATTGCTCTAATGAAAGGGCTTAAGGCACCAGGATTATGTGCTCAACCTGGCTCCAGTCGAAACCAGAATGCTGTGGCCAGAGCCAGGGCACATCAGTCACTGATGCAGAGTTATGTGGATTTGGGGCTGAGAATCTCACTGCTAATGCTGGATTTTCAAGAGACAGGAGAGACGTACAGATGCTTCACTTTTGAAAAGTCATAAAAACGGAAATCAGACTTAAGTCCTAGTTTAGTTTGAATCTCTTTTGTAGATTCTGATTTTAAAAACAAGAAAGAAATGTTGTAGCGTGTTGTCCTTTCATAAACACCACTCATAAATCTTGAGAAAATAATGTACACAACCAAGCCGTTCCACATGCCAGGGAGGTACCAGTGATTTTAGGGTCAATATTGCATCAGTTTGAGACAATCATTCAAATTTACCTCTTTCCAACATCTGAGATGAATACTGTCTTGCTTTTTGATGAGGTAACACTTGTGCCTTTAGCTTTCTTTTTTTATTGGGTATTTTATTTATTTACATCTCAAATGTTATCCCCTTTCCTGGTTTCCCCTCTGGATACCCCCATCTCATCCCCCCATTTCCTGTTTCTATGACAGTGCTCCCCCACCCACCCATCCACTGTCACCTCCCTGCACTGGCATTCCCCTACACTGGGGCATCAAGCCTTCAGAGGACCAAGGCATTTCTTCTCATTGATGTCTGACGAGGCCGTCCTCTGCTACATATGCAGCTGGAGCCATGGGTCCCTCTATGTGTACTCTTTGGTTGGTGGGTTAGTTCTTGGGAGCTCTGGGTTGTCTGGTTGGTTAATATTGCTGTTCTTCCTATGTGGTTGCAAACCCCTTCAGCTCCTTCAGTCCTTTCTCTAATTCCTCCGTTGGGAACCCCATGCTCAGTCCAATGGTTGGCTGCGAGCATCCGGCTCTGTATTTGTCAGACTCTGGCAGAGCCTCTCAAATGTTGGTCTCTGTTAAGAAGCTTGTAGAACTGGACAGTGGTGAGGCATGCGTTTAATCGCCTGTAATCTAGCACTCAGGAGGCAGAGGTGGGCAGATCTCTGTCTGAGGCCAGCCTGGTTTACAGAGTGAATTCCAGGATATCCACATATACACAGAGAAACCCTGTCTTGAAAAAACAAAACAAAAGAATCATTTAGAGACTTCAGTCAAATACATATTTATAGGGGCATAGTCAATAGACCTTATAATTCTCCATGGCTTTCTTTACTGGTTCTCTCAGTACATTGTGGAATGTTCAGGGTCTTCATGGAAGGATGCTTTGGCTGGCACTGTTCATACAGGTGAACTTACTGGTATTTATTTATTTAATATTTTGTCTAAAGTATGAGAACAATTTCATGTGTATGCTAGAAATGTCAGTGTTGCGAGTATCCTCCTTTTTTTTTTTTAAGATTTATTTATTTATATGAGTACACTGTAGCTGTCTTCAGACACACCAGAAGAGGGCATCAGATCTCATTACAGAAGGTTGTGAGCCACCATGTGGTTGCTGGGAATTGAACTCAGGACCTCTGGAAGAGCAGTCAGTGCTCTTAGCCACTGAGCCATCTCTCCAGCCCTGCGAGGATCCTCCTTTAATACTGATGTGTGCCCAGCTCTACAGCTATGAATGGACCACAGTATACAGAGAATTTGAGGGAGATTTTAAGCTTTGTGTTAAATTTTAAAACTTGTTCTTTTATCCATTTTAAATCATAATGTGTAGCCCTCTTTCTCTATCTTAGACTTATTTGTTCAATAACTTCATTTCCTTTTCTTATCTAATCCCAAGTTAATTTAGTAATTATTTAGAACATTTTTACCTAACCAAGCTTATTTTTAGGTTTCCTACAACTGCAAACATGGACAAGTGACATTATAGTTAGCTCTACTCTAAAACAACAGTGTAGATTTCAAACTACCATCTGCATATGTAGCAGAGGATAGCTTTGTCAGGCATCAATGGGAGGAGAGGCCCTTCGTCCTGTCAAGGCTCAATGCCCCAGTGTAGGGGAATGCCAGGGTAGAAAGGTGGGAGGGAGTAGGTGAGTGGGAGGGATCCCCCTCATAGAAGCAGGGGTGCAGGATAGCATGTTTCTGGTTGGGAAATCGGGAAATGGGATAACATTTAAAATGTAAATAAAAATGCAATTAAAAAATAAATTTAAAAAAGTTCTCTAGTTCCTGCCTCTTTTGTGAGATGGCAAAGATTTACATCATTCAAGCTATAACAGATACAGTGATACAGTTGTCTCTGTCTAAGGACATAATATAGCCCTAACATCCAAAACCTTCTATCTTGGGTGAATTTATTTGCTACTATCAAGTATGATAAGATGTAGTTGAATAAGACTGAATACCAACCAGTTTATCTTCCTCTTTTATCCCAGTGGTCAGACAGATAATAGTCACTGGGATCTACCCCATTTGGCTATCACAGGAGTTTTATCTCAGTAAAACCATCGGGCATTAATTGCAGGCATAAATCAGAAAGGTGAGTAGCCATTTTCCACAGAAAGCAGATTTCCTATAATCGCTTGGAGTCACTCTAGCAGAGTTAAAAGAGACAGTCATTTTGGAACAGACAAGGGTAACACTTCTAACATGTTTTTTTCTCCAGAATCTCTGTAGCAGAGAAGTGCACTTGGGAATTATTTTCAAATACACGGAAGTGCTTAGACTTGAAGTGGTTCTCAACCGTCCTAATGCTGAGACCGTTGAATACAATTCCTCTTGTTGTGGTGACCCCAATGATAAAACTATTTTGTTGCTACTTCATAATTGTAATTTTTGCTGCTCTTATGAATTGTAATGTAAATATCTGTATTTCCCAAAGGCTCAAAGGGATTGCAACACACAGGTTGAGAGCCACTGGCTTAAAGAAATTGAAAAGGGCTGAATTAATTTCAGTGTGCCTTATGATTTGTTCACATAGAATTCAGTATATTTGGGTGAACTGGGGAGGGTAATAAAGTCTGGAGTGTAAAAATAAATAAATAAACAAACAAACAAATAAATAAATAAATAATTCAGGACATTCACCAATTATCTCAGTTGTATGCTAGTTGATAGTTATGACCATTTTGGGAGACATATTAAAGTGACAATGCTATCCATTAGTTATCAGCTTTAAAGTGGTGATTATTTCAGCTTGTCTATTAATGTCATGACAGTATAAAAAGTCACCTGAGATTTAATGATATCTTATGGAAGGAGAAAGAAAAACTTAAATTCACTTGGGACATAATTGAAATGATTAGACTCAAAAAAATAAGCTCTTTTACAACATCATTGAGGTAGCATAGCTAAGTTCGTGTGTGTGTGTGTGTGTGTGTGTGTGTGTGTGTGTGTGTGTGTGTGTGTGTGTGTGTTTTAAGGTTGTTCTCTTCTGGATCTCATCTCTTAGCAGGTATATCTCAGGCTTGCAAAAGAGCTGCAATCACAGTCACCCGTTGTTTGTATTTTGTTTTCCACTTTGTCTAGGGGTTTCTTCATTTAGGTAGAGATACTCTTCTAATCAAGAAATAACAATGCTATATTATAATGATCAGACCACTTAGTTACATACTACTCTTATACTATCCACCATATCAATGAAAACTCATGTTTTTGTCAGCTTGTTTAACTTTTCATATCCCTGAATCTACACATGACCTAGAAGGCTTAGATACCAGAGTTTACTTTGGGAGTTGGAGTACCGTCAGTATATTCTTCAATAGTTCAGTACTCTGTAAATAGGGCAGCATGAATGCATGCTTTCTGGATAGTTCTTTTACCAGTAACTTTATTCTTTTTTCCCTCCTAAAATTATTATATTTCAAAATATTCTCACGAAGACTTCCAGGGCATCAATTTTGTTAACTTGACAAATTAAGCTATGCCATTGAGGGTATTCACAAGAAAATATATGGCGCTCTGTTGCTAATGAACTACGTTACTTGTTCCAAAATTAAAACAATTTAAGGCTTTGTAGATAAGATCTACAGCTGAGAGGATCTTTGGGGTGCCACAAATTAGATAGGTTTTGGAGAATTACCAAATCTAAACTTTCTTTTTACATTTTTTTTTTAGGATAGAGGGTTAGTGATATATCAATCAATAAGGGACTGTTCTTGTCTCTGACTAGGTCAGTTTTTGGACAAGATGAGTCATTGATAAATTAGAATAAAACCACTCATATCTTTGTGCATTGAGAGACTCTTAGCATGCACTTCATAGATCCTAAGGAGTGATTTCACTCTGTATTTGAAAGTCAAATTGAGGGCCTCTTTTTGCAAGTTTATTTGACACAATAGGCTATAATGGGTCTTTTAGGATTCTTTGGGCTCAAACTACTTAGAAAATTATTCACTGTAATGGCTACTTTGGAGCAGAGACAAGATTTGCTATAAATGTTTGTTAAGAACACTGGACTTTGCTGATTACATTTCCAATGATGTCAAATTGAAACTCAAAGGGAAAGCAAGGATTTTGGAAGCAAGATATTATGCTGCTTGGAGATGACAGTATTAGAATTCAGGAAGAAACTAGTAGCAGTCACTAACTGAAAGTTGGGGAGTTTATACATACAGATTTTATTTGGCACAATGAAAATAACATTTTACATAAATTGTAGTATATATAATACTTTCAACATAAAAGTATATTGAAAATGTAATGTACACAATTTTATAATTTCCTTGGCTTCATATGTATTATCCACAAATAGCAAATAATTATTGGCTGTATCAATAAAATAGGTATGGTATTTTACTTGATAATTCTCCATAAATTTTCAGAGCTAATTAGTGATTCTCAGATGTTGTTTCCTAAGAGACATATAGTTACAGTTAATTAACTTCTATTCCTATGATAATTTAGCCTATTATATTTAAACAATTTTGGGTACTGATGAAGAATTAGCTTTCTCAGGAAAATGACTCCACATTAGTGACATAATAGAAATTTATTGACATATTTGGTAAGGCTATGCTTGGAATGAACATAATTAAAAGTATCTAATGACAAGAAAATTCAGTATCAAATTTAAGATTGAGCTGGAACACCACATTAATCTACATTTTTAGTAGTTAATCTATCATTTGACTGAGCTGACAAAATGTTATATGAGACAGAATTACCTGCAGATAGAGCTCTGAAAATAAATTGATGTCCTTTATCCTTAACAGTTTCCTTGCAGGCAAACTCAACCAACCAATCAGCAATCTGACCAACCAACCAAACAAGCAAATGGCAAAAAGGTCAGATGCATAGCTAAAGATACTAAAACCTTATTCACAGAAGACTCTGACATAATGTTTGCTTCTTCCCAAGAGTTTAGAACTGTTAGTACTATTCAGATGAAATTTTAACTATACTGCAGAAAGCTAAGGCATATAAGTTCGGTTATTGTTGACCTTAGATAACCTGGTAAAACTGACAATCATGATTATTTTTGCTAGGATAAAAGAATGTGGTTAGTAATCCCCTGGTGTTGTACTCCTATATGAGACAAATTTGTGTTTTATTTTAAGGCAATGTTTTATAACCTGTTAAGAATGAACCATTTTTACTATTGTAGAGGTAAAATATAGATTGGAACAAAAGGATAGAGAGACAAGTCAGAAGACTCCTACGATGATCAACAAGAGGTTCTTCTGCCCTGATAATATAATTGATATTGGGGATGTGGGAAATATTTACAGATTGAGCAAAATTAGGATAGTGAATTCTGGTGAGTTTTCTTGGTGTAGAATGATGATCTGTATCAAAATTACAATATCAAGTTTGGTGTAGATATTAATACCATGGTAATCCCCATGTTCTTTTTTCATTCTTTATTTTTTATTTTTAATTTTTTTTACAGTTCAGTTGTTACCCCCTCCCAGTTTACCCTCCTACAGTCCCTCATCCTATTCCTCCCCTACCTCTATCTCCCAATGGATGCTCCTCTTTCTGCCCACCAAGCCTCCCCTCTCCCTGGGGCCTCAAGTCTTTCCAGGGATAGACTCTTCTACAACTGAAGCCATAGCAGGAAGTCCTCTACTGTATTGTGTCTGGGGCCTCATATCAGCTCCCAGATGCTGCCTGGTTGGTGGCTCAGTGTCTGAGACATCTCACAGGTCCAGGTAAGTTAATGACTGTTTGTCTTCCTATGGGGTTGTCTTCCCCCTCAGCTTCTTCCAACCTTTCTCTAATTCAACCACAGGAGTCCCCAGCTTCAGTCCAAAGGTTCGGTGTAAATATCTACATCTGTTTCAGTCAGATGCTTTTTGGACCTATTGGAGGACAGCCAAGCTAGGCTCCTGACTGTAAGCACATCATAGCATCAGTAATAGTATCAGGTCTTTGAGCCTTCCCTTGAGATGGATCCCAAGTTGGGCCAATCACTGGACCTCCTTTCCTGCAATCTCTTCTCCAATTTTGTTCTTGCAGATCAAGAGCAATTCTGGGCCAGAGTTTTTGACTGTGTGATAGCAACTCCATCCCTCCACTTGATTTCCTACTTTTCTACTAGAAATGGGCTCTACAGGTACCCTCTCCCTTCTGTAAGGTCCTGCCCTTTGAGTCCTAAGAGTCTTTTACCTCTCAGTCTGGTACTTTCTAAGCTTTCCTGTCCCCCTTCCCTCCCTGCAAAGTTGCACATTTCCATTTATTATATTGGCCCTCAAGGCTTCTCTCTTGTCTCTCTCCACATAGCTGACCATATTCCCTCTTCCCCCCCCCTCCTCTCCCATACAGGGCCCCCCTCCCTCTGCCTCCTGGGATTGTTTTCTTCTTCCTCTTTAGTGGGCTGTTCTGCTTGTTAACCTTCTTAAGTTCTGTGGATTGTATCCTAGGGATTCCATACAACTTTGGCTAATATCCACTTATTAGTGTGTACATTCCATGCATGCTCTTTTGGGTTTGGGTTACCTCTGTTTGCCGGCAAAACCCATGATGTCCTCGTTATTAATAGCTAATAGTATTCTATTGTGCAAATGAATCACATTTTCTGTGTCCATTCTTCTGATGTGGGACATCTCAGTTGTCTCCAGTTTCTGGCTATCCAAGACAAGGCTGCTGTAAACAGAGTGGAGCATGTGCCCCCATGGTATAGTTGGACATCTTTTTGGTATATGCCTAAGAGTGGCATAGCTTGGTCTTCAGATCGATCTATTCCAAATTTTCTGAAGAACCTCCAGTTTGATTTCCAGAGTAGTTGTACCAGTTTGCCATCCCACCAGCAATGGAGGATTGTTCCTCATTCTCCAAAATCTCACCAGCATGTGCTGTCACCTGAGGTTTTGATCTCAGCCATTCTGACTGGTGTGAGGTGGACTCACAGGGTTGTTTTGATTTGCATTTCCCTGATGACTAAGGACTTTGCACATTCCTTTAAATGCTTCTTGGCCATTTGAGATTGCTCTGTTGTGGATTTTCTGTTTAGCTCTACACTCCATTTTTTGATTGGTATGTTTGGTTTCTTGGAGGTTAGCTCTTTGAGTTCTAAATACATTTTGAATATTAGCCCTCTATCAGCTGTGGAGTTAGTGAAGATTTTTCCCAATCTTTAGATTGTCTATTTGCTTTGTCCTATTGACCATGTCTTTTGCTTTATAGAAGCTTTCAGTTTCATGAGGTCCCATTCATCACTTCTTGATCTTAGAGACTAAAGGCCCATTGATTGGAGTTCTGTTTAGAAAATTCCCCCTGTGGCAATGAGATCAAGGCTTATTTCCACCTTATCTTCTATTACATTCAGTTTATCTGGTTTTACATTGAGGTCCTTGATCCACTTGGACTTGAGCTTTGTGCAAGGTGACAAATATGGATCTATTTTCATTTTTCTACATACCAACTGACAGTTAGGCCAGCACCATTTATAAAAGATGCCTTATTTTTCCACTGTACATTTTTATTCTGTCAAAAATCAACTGTCCATAAATGTGTGGTTTTATTTCTGTGTCTTCAATTGCATTCCATTGATCAACCTGTCTGTCTCTGTATCAATACTATGCAGATTTTTTTCACTATTGTTCTGTAGTACAGCTTGAGGTCAAGGATGGTTATTTCTCCAGAAGTTCTTTTATTATTGAGAATTGTTTTTACTACCTGGGTTGTTTTGTTTTTCTATATGAAATTGAGAATTTCTCTTTCCATACCTTTGAAGATTTGTGTTGGAAATTTGATGGGGATTGTGTAGACTGCTTTTGCTAGGATAGTCATTATTACTATGGTAATCCTACCAATCCAGGAGCATAGGAGATCTCTCCATCTTCTGAGGTCTTCTTAGATTCTTTCTTGAGAGACTTGAAGTTCTTGTCATGCAGATCTTTCACTTGTTTAGTTAGAGTTACCCCAAGATATTTTATATTATTTATGACTATTGTGAAGGATGTTGTTTCCCTATTTTTCTTTCTCAGCCCATTTATCATTTTCATAAAGGATGGCTACTGTTTGGCTTGAGTTACTTTTATATCCAGACACTTTGGTGAAGTTGTTTATCAGCTGTACAAGTTTGTTGGTAGAATTTTTGGAGTCTCTTATGTATATTATCATATCATCTGTAAATAGTGATACTTTTATTTTTTCTTTTCCAATTTTTACCCACTTGATCTCCTTTTGTTGTCTTAGTGCTGTAACTAGAACTTCGAGTACTATATTGAATAGATATGGGGAGAGTGGGTATCCTTGTCTTGTTCCTTATTCTAGTGAGATTGCTTTAAGCATCTCTTCATTTAATTTGATACTGGCAGTTGATTTGTTGTACATTGCTTTTTATTATGTTTAGGTATGTGCCTTAAATAACTGATCTCTCTAATACTTTTAACATGAAGAGATGTTATATTTTGTCAAATGTCTTTTTCAGCATCTATTGAGATGATCATGTGATTTTTTTCCTTTGGGTTTGTTTATATAGTGGATTACAGTAGTGGATTTTTTTTATATTGAACCAACCTTATACACCAGGGTTGAAGCCTACTTGATCATAGTGAATGATGGTTTGGATGTGTTATTGGATTCTGTTTGCTAGAATTTTATTGAGTATATTTGCATTGATATTCATAAGTAAAATTGGTCTGAAGTTCTTTCTTTGTATAGTGTCAGTATCACCATAATTATGGCATGAAAGAATGAATTAGGTAGTGTTTATTCTGCTTCTATTTTATGGAATAGTTTGAGGAATAATGGTATTAGGTCTTCTTTGAAGGTCTTGTAGAATTCTGTACTAAAGTCATCTGGCCCCAGACCTTTTTTGGTTGAGAGATTTTTAATGACTATTTCTATTTCCTTATGGGATATGGGCCTGTTGAGATAGTTTACCTGCTCTTGACTTAAATTTGGAACATGGTATCTGTCCAGAAAATCATCCGTTTCATCTAGATTTTCCAGTTGTTGAATGTAGGCTTTTGTGGTAGGATCTGATGATTTATTTGAATTTCTTGTGTTTCTGTTGTTATGTCTCCCTTTTCATTTCTGATTTTGTTAATTTAGATACTCTCTCCATGCCTTTTAGTTAGTTTGGCCAAGGGTTTATCTATATTGTTGATTTTTTCAAAGAGCCAGATAGTGTTTTGCTTTGTTTTGTTTTGTTTTTTTATTAACTTGAGTATTTCTTATATACATTTCGAGTGTTACTCCCTTTCCTGGTTTCCGGGCAAACATCCCCCTCCCCCCTCCCCTTCCTTATGGGTGTTCCCCTCCCAACCCTCCCCCCATTGCCGCCCTCCCCCCAACAGTCTAGTTCACTGGGGGGTTCAATCTTAGCGGGACCCACGGCTTCCCCTTCCACTGGTGCTCTTACTAGGATATTCATTGCTACCTATGGGGTCAGAGTCCAGGGTCAGTCCATGTATAGTCTTTGGGTAGTGGCTTAGTCCCTGGAAGCTCTGGTTGCTTGGCATTGTTGTACATATGGGGTCTCGAGCCCCTTCAAGCTCTTCCAGTTCTTTCTCTGATTCCTTCAACGGGGGTCTTATTCTCAGTTCAGTGGTTTGCTGCTGGCATTCGCCTCTGTATTTGCTGTATTCTGGCTGTGTCTCTCAGGATCGATCTACATCCGGCTCCTGTCGGTCTGTACTTCTTTGCTTCATCCATCTTGTCTAATTGGGTGGCTGTATATGTAAGGGCCACATGTGGGGCAGGCTCTGAATGGGTGTTCCTTCAGTCTCTGTTTTAGTATTTGCCTCTCTCTTCCCTGCCAAGGGTATTCTTCTTCCCCATTTAAAGAAGGCGTGAAGCATTCACATATTGATCATCCGTCTTGAGTTTCATTTGTTCTAGGCATCTAGGGTAATTCAAGCATTTGGGCTAATAGCCACTTATCAATGAGTGCATAGCATGTATGTCTTTCTGTGATTGGGTTAACTCACTCAGGATGATATTTTCCAGTTCCAACCATTTGCCTACGAATTTCATAAAGTTGTTGTTTTTTATAGCTGAGTAATATTCCATTGTGTAGATGTACCACCTTTTCTGTATCCATTCCTCTGTTGAAGGGCATCTGGGTTCTTTCCAGCCTCTGGCTATTATAAATAAGGCGGCGATGAACATAGTGGAGCACGTGTCTTTTTTATATGTTCGGGCATCTTTTGGGTATATGCCCAAGAGAGGTATAGCTGGATCCTCAGGCAGTTCAATGTCCCATTTTCTGAGGAACCTCCAGACTGATTTCCAGAATGGTTGTACCAGTCTGCAATCCCACCAACAATGGAGGAGTGTTCCCTTGTCTCCGCATCCTCACCAGCATCTGCTGTCACCTGAGTTTTTGATCTTAGCCATTCTCACTGGTCTGAGGTGAAATCTCAGGGTTGTTTTGATTTGCATTTCCCTTATGACTAAAGATGTTAACATTTCTTTAGGTGTTTCTTGGCCATTCGGCATTCCTCAGCTGTGAATTCTTTGTTTTGCTCTGAACCCCATTTTTAATAGGGTTATATGTCTCCCTGCGGTCTAACTTCTTGAGTTCTTTGTATATTTTGGATATGAGGCCTCTATCTGTTGTAGGATTGGTAAAGATCTTTTCCCAATCTGTTGGTTGCCGTTTTGTCCTAACCACAGTGTCCTTTGCCTTACAGAAGCTTTGCAGTTTTATGAGATCCCATTTGTCTCTTCTTGATCTTAGAGCATAAGCCATTGGTGTTTTGTTCAGGAAATTTTTTCCAGTGCCCATGTGTTCGAGATGCTGCCCTAGTTTTTCTTCTATTAGTTTGAGTGTATCTGGTTTGATGTGGAGGTCCTTGATCCACTTGGACTTAAGCTTTGTACAGGATGATAAGCATGAATTGATCTGCATTCTTCTACACGCTGACCTCCAGTTGAACCAGCACCATTTGCTGAAAATGCTCTTTTTTCCATTGGACGGTTTTGGCTCCTTTGTCAAAAATCAAGTGACCATAGGTGTGTGGGTTCATTTCTGGGTCTTCAATTCTATTCCATTGGTCTGTCTGTCTGTCTCTGTACCAATACCATGCAGTTTTTATCACTATTGCTCTGTAATACTGCTTGAGTTCAAGGATAGTGATTCCCCGTGAAGTCCTTTTATTGTTGAGGATAGTTTTAGCTATCCTGGGTTTTTTGTTATTCCAGATGAATTTGCAAATTGTTCTGTCTAAGTCTTTGAAGAATTGGATTGGTATTTTGATGGGGATTGCATTGAATCTGTAGATTGCTTTTGGTAAAATGGCCATTTTTACTATATTAATCCTGCCAATCCATGAGCATGGGAGATCTTTCCATCTTCTGAGGTCTTCTTCAATTTCTTTCTTCAGTGTCTTGAAGTTCTTATTGTACAGATCTTTTACTTGCTTGGTTAAAGTCACTCCGAGGTACTTTATATTATTTGGGTCTATTATGAAGGGTGTCGTTTCCCTAATTTCTTTCTCGGCTTGTTTCTCTTCTGTGTAGAGGAAGGCTACTGATTTATTTGAGTTAATTTTATACCCAGCCACTTTGCTGAAGTTGTTTATCAGCTTTAGTAGTTCTCTGGTGGAACTTTTGGGATCACTTAAATATACTATCATATCATCTGCAAATAGTGATATTTTGACTTCTTCTTTTCCGATCTGTATCCCCTTGACCTCCTTTTGTTGTCTGATTGCTCTGGCTACAACTTCAAGAACTGTATTAAATAAGTAGGGAGAGAGTGGGCAGCCTTGTCTAGTCCCTGATTTTAGTGGGATTGCTTCAAGTTTCTCTCCATTTAGTTTAATGTTAGCAACTGGTTTGCTGTATATGGCTTTTACTATGTTTAGGTATGGGCCTTGAATTCCTATTCTTTCCAGGACTTTTTTCATGAAGGGGTGTTGAATTTTGTCAAATGATTTCTCAGCATCTAATGAAATGATCATGTGGTTTTGTTCTTTCAGGTTGTTTATATAATGGATCACGTTGATGGTTTTCCATATATTAAACCATCCCTGCATGCCTGGGATGAAGCCTACTTGACCATGATGGATGTCTGTTTGGATATTTTCTTGGATTCGGTTTGCAAGAATTTTATGGAGTATTTTTGCATCGATATTCATAAGGGAAATTGGTCTGAAGTTCTCTTTCTTTGTTGGGTCTTTGTGTGGTTTATAAGAGTAATTGGGGCTTCATAGAAGGAATTTGGTAGTGCTCCATCTATTTCAATTTTGTGGAATAGTTTGGGTAATATTGGTATGAGGTCTTCTATGAAGGTCTGATAGAATTCTGCACTGAACCCATCTGGACCTGGGATCTTTTTGGTTGGGAGACTTTTAATGATTGCTTCTATTTTTTAGGAGTTAGGGGTTATTTAAATGGTTTATCTGTTCCTGATTTAACTTCGGTACCTGGTATCTGTCTAGGAAATTGTTCATTTCCTGCAGATTTTCAAGTTTGTTGAATATAGGCTTTTGTAGTAGGATCTGATGATTTTTTGAATTTCCTCTGATTCTGTAGTTATGTCTCCCTTTTCATTTCTGATTTTGTTAATTTGGACACACTCTCTGTGTCCTCTGGTTAGTCTGGCTAAGGGTTTATCTATCTTGTTGATTTTCTCAAAGAACCAACTTTTGGTTCTGTTGATTCTTTGTATTGTCCTTTTTGTTTCTACTTGGTTGATTTCAGCTCTGAGTTTGATTATTTCCTGCCTTCTACTCCCCTGGGTGTATTTGCCTCTTTTTGTTCTCGAGCTTTTAGGTGTGCTGTCAAGCTGCTGATATATGCTCTCTCCTATTTCTTTCTGCAGGCACTCAGAGCTAAGAGTTTTCCTTTTAGCACAGCTTTCATTGTGTCCCATAAGTTTGGGTATGTTGTATCTTCGTTTTTATTAAATTCTAAGAAGTCTTTAAGTTCTTTCTTTATTTCTTCCTTTACCTGGTTGTCATTGAGTAGAGCATTGTTCAATTTCTATGTATATGTGGGCATTCCTTCCTTACTGTTATTGAAGCCAGCTTTGTCCATGGTGGTCTGATACGATGCATGGGATTATTTTTATGTTCTGTATCTGTTGAGGCCTGTTTTGTGCCCCGTTATATGGTCAATTTTGGAGAAAGTACCATGAGGTGGTGAAAAGAAGGTATATCCTTTTGTTTTAAGATAGAATGTTCTATAAATGTCTGTTAAGTCCATTTCATTCATAACTTGTCAGTCTATGTCTCTGTTTAATTTCTGTTTCCATGATCTGTCCATTGATGAGAGTGGGGTGTTGAAATCTCCTACTATTATTGTTTGAGGTGCAATGTGTGCTTTGAGCTTTAGTAAGGTTTCTTTTATGTATGTAGGTGCCCATGTATTGGGAGCATAGATATTTAGGATTGAGAGTTCATCTTGGTGGATTTTTCCTTTGAGGAATATGAAGTGTCCTTCTTATCTTTTTGATGACTTTTGGTTGAAAATGTTTTTATTCGATATTAGAATGGCTACTCCAGCTTGCTTCTTTAGACCGTTTGCTTGGAAAGTTTTTTTTTTTCCAGTCTTTTACTCTGAGGTAGTGTCTGTCTTTGTCTCTGAGGTGCATTTCCTGTAGGCAGCAAAATGCTGGGTCCTCATTACTATCCAATTTGTGAATCTATTTCTTTTTATTGGGGAATTGAGTCCATTGATGTTGAGAGATATTAAAGAATAGTCATTGTTGCTCCCTGTTGTCTTCGTATTTGGAGGTGAGATTATGTTTGTGTGCTTGTCTTCTTCTTCTTCTTCTTTTTTTTTTTTTGCAAAACGATTATTTTCTTGCTTTTTCTATGATCTAACTTGCCTCCTTGTGTTGGGCTTTCCCATTTATTATCCTTTGTAGGGCTGGATTTGTAGAAAGATATTGTGTAAATTTGGTTTTGTCATGGAATATCTTGGTTTCTCCTTCTATGTTAATTGAGAGTTTTGCTGGATATAGTAACCTGGGCTGGCATTTGTGTTCTCTTAGGGTCTGTATGACATTTGTCCAGGATCTTCTGGCTTTCTCAGTCTCTGGTGAGAAGCCTGGTGTAATTCTGATAGGTCTGTCTTTATATGTTACTTGACATTTTTCCCTTACTTATTTTAATATTCTTTCTTTATTTTATGCATTTGCTGTTTTGACTATTATGTGATGGGAGGAGTTCTTCTTCCGTTCCCATCTATTTGGAGTTCTGTAGGCTTCCTGTATTTTTATGGGCATCTCATTTTTATGTTATGGAAGTTTTCGTTTATGATTTTGTTGAATATGTTTACTGGTCCTTTGAGTTGGGAGTCTTCACGCTCTTCTATACCTATTATCATTTGGTTTGATCTTCTCATTTTGTCCTGGATTTCCTGTATGTTTTTGGACAGTAGCTTTTTTCTGTTTTACATTATCTTTGACAGATTTCTATGGAATCTTATTATGCTTGTGTGACTCTCTCTTCTATGTCTTGTATTCTGTTGGTGATGCTTGTACCTATGTCTTCTTGTCTCTTCCTTTGGTTTTCTATATTCAGGGCTGTCTCCCTTTGTGCTTTCTTTATTGTTTCTATTTCCATTTTCAATTCCTTCACCTGTTTGATTGTGTTTTCCTGTATTTCTCTAAGGGGTTTATTTCCTCTTTAAAGGCTTTTACTTGTTTACCTGTGTTTTCCTGTATTTATTCCATTGAGTTATTATTTATATCTGTCTTGAAAGACTATATTATTTTCATGAGATAGGATTTTCGGTTCGCATCCTGCTTTTCAGGTGTGTTCATGTATCCAGGGCTTGCTATGGTGGAAGAACTGGGTTCTGATTGTGCCAAAATATATTGGCTTCTCTTGTTTATGATTTTGAATTTGCCTCTGAACATCTGGTTATTTCTGGTGTTAACTGGACTGGGTCTCTCTGTCTGGTGCCTGCCTTCTGTATCCCTGGGTTGCTGCATATCTTCCAGGAGACCTGTGGCCCTGGCTATAGCATATCTCCTGGGATGTCTTCAGACTGTGGGGTTTATTGCCCTAGTTGCAACAGATCTCTTGGGAAATGCAGCAGATCTCCTGGGAAGCCTTTAGACTGTGAGTTCTTTAGAGGGCCAGACAAGCTGATTATCTCTTGCCCTGGGCACAACAGATTTCCACACAATCCTTCAGACTCTGGAGTCTATTGCCCAGGGTGCAACAAATCTCCTGAGATGCCTTCAGATTGCGGGGGCTTTTGAGGGCAGACAAGCTAATCATCTGCCCCAGCAGAAGGTGCAGGCTGGAAAGCCATACTACTTTTTCTTCTATCATGAAATAAATTTCTAAGTGTTCAGTGAGTGCTAATTATATACATGACATGTATATATCCAGACTGCCTGGTTTGTCCTTGTGAGTGAGGAGATGCTTAATCCTGCGGAGACTAGGTGTCCCACAGTGGCGTGGTACCCAAGTGGTGCTTCTACTTCTTCTCAGGAGAAAAGAGGAGATAATGGAAGAAGGGATTTGTAAGGGCAGGACTTGGAGGAGAGGAGGACTGTGATTGGGATGTAATGTGAATAAAAAATAAATTATGAAAAAATGAATACCACCCTGATACATGACCATGGGCAACATCTCAATTGAGACTTCCTTCTCACATTTCTATAGGCTGTTTCAAGTTGAGAGTGATGACTAAGATATATAGTAAGAACCATTTTTTGTAAGATCAATATCCCTTACTAAAAGGAAGCCATTTTGCAAATTGAGCCAAAGCAAATGAAATGCAAGCAATGCTGGATGATTTGAAACAGAGGTAAGAAGCCTTCTTTAGGCAGCATAGTCATTTACATACACTTCTATGTGGAGTCAGGAAATCTTTTATCAAATCAGCCTAGTAAAAGTATAAAACCATATCCTTGCCATTGGCTGTTCAAATTAGAGTCACTTAGTGTTCACAGTTATGTGTGTGGATTCTAAAGATACACATTTATGGGTTTGCTTGTGTATATGAACTTTAGATTTGGTGTGGAATTTTTTATGAAGATTTTTATAAAATTTTGCCTACAGCATAGACTGAATGAGCAAATACATAACTGCTTGAAATTAATGGTCCTTATAGAAGAAATAGAGATAAAGATTCATATAGGATCACAAATGGGTGTAAAAATAAGAGAAATCAGCAGAACTGGATAAACATTAAAAGAAGAGAGGCTATTCCTTAATACAATTCTGTGCATTAAAAGTTTTTACACAGTTGAAGCAAATCATAGTTTCAGTTAAAACTTCACTGAATGCCTCTTATAATGTGTTGTAGAAGAGGAATATAAATATTCTCATCTGGTTTTCCCTCATATAAGCTATTTAAGCAAATATTTTTAATGCATCCATCATCCTTAGCCATAAATAAAGTTCAAATTAAAACTACCTGCAGACCACATCTAAACCCTGTAAGGATGGCTACTGAAAATAAAGCATAATGTAAAAATTACAGGCAAGAATGTGGTGAACTCTTCTTCACTGTTGGTAGAATTGCAAAGTGTTTCAAGAAGTATGGAAATCAATTTGAAAACTTCTCAAAATGCTCAAAATGATTTTCCTTATTACTCAGATGTTCCTGGGTAATAACCAGTTATCCTAGGCCTATAATCAGAAGATTCTGTATTTTAGTACAGGATGCTTCTCTTCAATGTTCATTGTTAGTATTTATAATAGTCAGGAAATTGAGACAATGTGGACACTCATTAATTGATATTTGGATAATGAATATGTAGTAGTTATATATGATGAGAGTTGTTCTAGTCAGTATAAAAGAAATTTGAAATCATGACATTTTAAAGAAAATAGATGAAACTGGAAAGTTTTTTAATGTATGAAGTGAGTGACTCAGGCTCAGAAAGACAAGATTTGCTTATTCTACCTCATATGTAAGTCTCAGCTTTGCATTTTTAGAGTAGGATGCTTAAATTAAAGTGCCTGCTTAGTCCAGGAATCTAGAAAGAGATCATTGGAAGGGGAGTCTAAATAGAGGTTTTAAGAAAGGGGAAATGATAGAATTCATGTGACATAAAATAGAGGGAGTAGGAGGATTACTTTTTCTTGAAGACAAATGGAAGATAAGTGAATGTACAGGAGATGTGAAGGGACGACTGAAATAAGTGGAGAGAGGGGGGAATCTGAGATCAAGGTGTAATATCTGAGAGAAGAATAAATTAAAAATAAGAGGAAGGATGTTGGGGAGCAAATATTAGGAGTGGAAGTAGGGAATAGGATAGAGGAGATGTTGGGGAACTAATAAAACTAAGTATGTGTATAAAAGTCCTATAGAAACCTACATTACATAAGTCTACTGAGAAAAAAATGTTTGAACAGAAGCACTCTGCATAGGTTGTGAATACTCCTCCCAGAAGCCTAAGTTTTTTAAATGAAAATCCAAGTACCAAATGTGTGGTGTTTCTCTATCAGTCATTGGTCAAGGAGGCCTCAGAGAACCTCCTGAACATTGCAGGGTAACAGCTTTGGTTGTCTATCATAAGTAAATTGTATGACCGTATTGGTGAAGGTAGCATATACTTGACTTGCAGGACACTGTGTAGTTAGATATATATGATCTGGAAATTGTCTTGCTCATCCAATTTCATAGTGCTAGAATGTGCTGTGTAAACTGTTAGTGGAGAAAAGTCATCAACAGCTCTACCTAATTATAGATTCAATGGGTGACAATAATGGGCTGTCTGACCAGATGTACCCATTGGTGCAATTGTGGTATGGCTATTATAGGAAGAACTAACTACTTTCTTGTTGAACTTGAGGTGTACTCTACCTGGTACTATCAACCAGGTCAAAAGTCTATGGGTGAAGAAGCCAAAGATCCGAAAAGGAGTATTTACTACTATTGTTTTGCTAAGTGGACATATTATCAAACTGCCTTCCAAATGCTCATGCTTATACCTTTTGATTAATGGTTCTCTCAGCCCTCATCTGATTAGGTTCTTATTTCAGCAAGCTAGGATTGATATAGAGACTCACAACTGATCTATTTGCTGAGGATAAATGGCTATGAAATGCTTGATCTCTGAGTTGGACATTGATATTGCCCCCTCTAAAGGCTTAGGGAACACTTAACAAGAGGCAACTCCCCCCAAAAATGTGCCACAGGTACAATTAGACAGCTATTGGTTGCCACTGACATGTGGGTGACACTCATTACACGTTTATGCTGCTAATTGTTGTCTCATAGGTGTTGCTCCTGGAAAGGACTTCCTGCTTCCCTCCCCTGGTGGCTTGCACAGTGCTTCCTGGTACCATAGAAGGTATACCACAGGAAAGAGACTTTCAAACCACCTCAGAAGGTTATATTTACACATATTATGTAATACAAATGTAGATAAAATAATAATAAAAGAAAAAGAAGTTAACTTGAGAATGCATGAGACATGAAAGAAGTTTCAGAGGTAACTGGGAGAGTCTGTTGGGAGGCAAAACAGGGTGTAATACAATCCTATTTCAATTTAAAACTGTATTTTAAAAATTAGAATGAAGAGAATACAATAACTAGGGGTTGGAGAGTTACAGAATATTGTCCTGGATGTGCCAAGGTCATTTCACTCACAAGCTAACTGCAGTCATGTTGGCCTATACAAGACCTGTACATGATTAGGGCAATCACTCTTTTACCACACTTGGGGGAAGAGTTCATGAGGCTCCACATTACTGAAGAACTAGCAGGAAGTAATGGGTAGAGTGTTGGAGCAATGCTGTTGTACACTTATTCAAATGTTGATTTCTTTTTTTTTTTTTTTAAGTTGTATATTTTCTTTCTTTTTTTTTATTAACTTGAGTATTTCTTATATACATTTCGAGTGTTATTCCCTTTCCCGGTTTCCGGGCAAACATCCCCCTCCCCCCTCCCCTTCCTTATGGGTGTTCCCCTCCCAACCCTCCCCCCATTGCCGCCCTCCCCCCATAGACTAGTTCACTGTGGGTTCAGTCTTAGCAGGACCCAGGGCTTCCCCTTCCACTGGTGCTCTTACTAGGATATTCATTGCTACCTATGGGGTCAGAGTCCAGGGTCAGTCCATGTATAGTCTTTAGGTAGTGGCTTAGTCCCTGGAAGCTCTGGTTGCTTGGCATTGTTGTACTTTTGGGGTCTCGAGCCCCTTCAAGCTCTTCCAGTTCTTTCTCTGATTCCTTCAATAGGGGACCTATTCTCAGTTCAGTGGTTTGCTGCTGGCATTCGCCTCTATATTTGCTGTATTCTGGCTGTGTCTCTCAGGAGCGATCTACATCCGGCTCCTGTCGGTCTGCACTTCTTTGCTTCATCCATCTTGTCTAATTGGGTGGCTGTATATGTATGGGCCACATGTGGGGCAGGCTCTGAATGGGTGTTCCTTCAGTCTCTGTTTTAATCTTTGCCTCTCCCTTCCCTGCCAAGGGTATTCTTTTTCCTCATTTAAAGAAGGAGTGAAGCATTCACATTTTGATCATCCGTCTTGAGTTTCGTTTGTTCTAGGGATCTAGGGTAATTCAAGCATTTGGGCTAATAGCCACTTATCAATGAGTGCATACCATGTATGTCTTTCTGTGATTGGGTTAGCTCACTCAGGATGATATTTTCCAGTTCCAACCATTTGCCTACGAATTTCATAAACTCGTTGTTTTTGATAGCTGAGTAATATTCCATTGTGTAGATGTACCACATTTTCTGTATCCATTCCTCTGTTGAAGGGCATCTGGGTTCTTTCCATTTTCTGGCTATTATAAATAAGGCTGCGATGAACATAGTGGAGCACGTGTCTCTTTTATATGTTGAGGCATCTTTTGGGTATATGCCCAAGAGAGGTATAGCTGGATCCTCAGGCAGTTCAATGTCCAATTTTCTGAGGAACCTCCAGACTGATTTCCAGAATGGTTTTACCAGTCTGCAATCCCACCAACAATGGAGGAGTGTTCCTCTTTCTCCACATCCTCGCCAGCATCTGCTGTCACCTGAGTTTTTGATCTTAGCCAATCGCACTGGTGTGAGGTGAAATCTCAGGGTTGTTTTGATTTGCATTTCCCTTATGACTAAAGATGTTGAACATTTCTTTAGGTGTTTCTCAGCCATTCGGCATTCCTCAGCTGTGAATTCTTTGTTTAGCTCTGAACCCCATTTTTTAATAGGGTTATTTGTTTCCCTGCGGTCTAACTTCTTGAGTTCTTTGTATATTTTGGAAATAAGGCCTCTATCTGTTGTAGGATTGGTAAAGATCTTTTCCCAATCTGTTGGTTGCCGTTTTGTCCTAACCACAGTGTCCTTTGCCTTACAGAAGCTTTGCAGTTTTATGAGATCCCATTTGTCTCTTCTTGATCTTAGAGCATAAGCCATTGGTGTTTTGTTCAGGAAATTTTTTCCAGTGACCATGTGTTCCAGATGCTTCCCTAGTTTTTCTTCTATTAGTTTGAGTGTGTCTGGTTTGATGTGGAGGTCCTTGATCCACTTGGACTTAAGCTTTGTACAGGGTGATAAGGATGGATCGATCTGCATTCTTCTACATGTTGCCCTCCAGTTGAACCAGCACCATTTGCTGAAAATACTATCTTTTTTCCATTGGATGGTTTTGGCTCCTTTGTCAAAAATCAAGTGACCATAGGTGTGTGGGTTCATTTCTGGGTCTTCAATTCTATTCCATTGGTCTATCTGTCTGTCTCTGTACCAATACCATGCAGTTTTTATCACTATTGCTCTGTAATACTGCTTGAGTTCAGGGATAGTGATTCCCCCTGAAGTCCTTTTATTGTTGAGGATAGCTTTAGCTATCCTGGGTTTTTTGTTATTCCAGATGAATTTGCAAATTGTTCTGTCTAACTCTTTGAAGATTTGGATTGGTATTTTGATGGGGATTGCATTGAATCTGTAGATTGCTTTTGGTAAGATGGCCATTTTTACCATATTAATCCTGCCAATCCATGAGCATGGGAGATCTTTCCATCTTCTGAGGTCTTCTTCAATTTCTTTCCTCAGTGTCTTGAAGTTCTTATTGTACAGATCTTTTACTTGCTTGGTTAAAGTCACACCGAGGTACTTTATATTATTTGGGTCTATTATGAAGGGTGTCGTTTCCCTAATTTCTTTCTCGGCTTGTTTCTCTTTTGTATAGAGGAAGGCAACTGATTTATTTGAGTTAATTTTATACCCAGCCACTTTGCTGAAGTTGTTTATCAGCTTTAGTAGTTCTCTGGTGGAACTTTTGGGATCACTTAAATATACTATCATGTCATCTGCAAATAGTGATATTTTGACCTCTTCTTTTCCGATCTGTATCCCTTTGATCTCCTTTTGTTGTCTGATTGCTCTGGCTAGAACTTCAAGAACTATATTGAATAAGTAGGGAGAGAGTGGGCAGCCTTGTCTAGTCCCTGATTTTAGTGGGATTGCTTCAAGTTTCTCTCCATTTAGTTTAATGTTAGCAACTGGTTTGCTGTATATGGCTTTTACTATGTTTAGGTATGGGCCTTGAATTCCTATTCTTTCCAGGACTTTTATCATGAAGGGGTGTTGAATTTTGTCAAATGCTTTCTCAGCATCTAATGAAATGATCATGTGGTTCTGTTCTTTCAGTTTGTTTATATAATGGATCACGTTGATGGTTTTCCGTATATTAAACCATCCCTGCATGCCTGGGATGAAGCCTACTTGATCATGGTGGATGATTGTTTTGATGTGCTCTTGAATTCGGTTTGCCAGAATTTTATTGAGTATTTTTGCGTCGATATTCATAAGGGAAATTGGTCTGAAGTTCTCTTTCTTTGTTGTGTCTTTGTGTGGTTTAGGTATAAGAGTAATTGTGGCTTCATAGAAGGAATTCGGTAGGGCTCCATCTGTTTCAATTTTGTGGAATAGTTTGGATAATATTGGTATGAGGTCTTCTATGAAGGTTTGATAGAATTCTGCACTAAACCCGTCTGGACCTGGGCTCTTTTTGGTTGGGAGACCTTTAATGACTGCTTCTATTTCCTTAGGAGTTATGGGGTTGTTTAACTGGTTTATCTGTTCCTGATTTAACTTCGATACCTGGTATCTGTCTAGGAAATTGTCCATTTCCTGAAGATTTTCAAATTTTGTTGAATATAGGTTTTTATAGTAAGATCTGATGATTTTTTGAATTTCCTCCGAATCTGTAGTTATGTCTCCCTTTTCATTTCTGATTTTGTTAATTTGGACACACTCTCTGTGTCCTCTCGTTAGTCTGGCTAAGGGTTTATCTATCTTGTTGATTTTCTCAAAGAACCAACTTTTGGTTCTGTTGATTCTTTCTATGGTCCTTTTTGTTTCTACTTGGTTGATTTCAGCTCTGAGTTTGATTATTTCCTGCCTTCTACTCCTCCTGGGTGTATTTGCTTCTTTTTGTTCTAGAGCTTTTAGGTGTGCTGTCAAGCTGCTGACATATGCTCTTTCCTGTTTCTTTCTGCAGGCACTCAGCGCTATGAGTTTTCCTCTTAGCACAGCTTTCATTGTGTCCCATAAGTTTGAGTATGTTGTATCTTCATTTTCATTAAATTCTAAAAAGTTTTTAATTTCTTTCTTTATTTCTTCCTTGACCAGGTTATCATTGAGTAGAGCATTGTTCAATTTCCACGTATATGTGGGCATTCTTCCCTTATTGTTATTGAAGACCAGTTTTAGGCCGTGGTGGTCCGATAGCACGCATGGGATTATTTCTATCTTTCTGTACCTGTTGAGGCCCGTTTTTTGACCAATTATATGGTCAATTTTGGAGAAAGTACCATGAGGAGCTGAGAAGAAGGTATATCCTTTTGCTTTAGGATAGAATGTTCTATAAATATCCGTTAAGTCCATTTGGCTCATGACTTCTCTTAGTCTGTCTACATCACTGTTTAATTTCTGTTTCCATGATCTGTCCATTGATGAGAGTGGGGTGTTGAAATCTCCCACTATTATTGTGTGAGGTGCAATGTGTGTTTTGAGCTTTAGTAAGGTTTCCTTTACGTATGTAGGTGCCCTTGTATTTGGGGCATAGATATTTAGGATTGAGAGTTCATCTTGGTGGATTTTTCCTTTGATGAATATGAAGTGTCCTTCCTTATCTTTTTTGATGACTTTTAGTTGGAAATTGATTTTATTTGATATTAGAATGGCTACTCCAGCTTGCTTCTTCTGACCATTTGCTTGGAAAGTTGTTTTCCAGCCTTTCACTCTGAGGTAGTACCTGTCTTTGTCTCTGAGGTGTGTTTCCTGTAGGCAGCAGAATGCAGGGTCCTCGTTGCGTATCCAGTTTGTTAATCTATGTCTTTTTATTGGGGAGTTGAGGCCATTGATATTGAGAGATATTAAGGAATAGTGATTATTGCTTCCCGTTATATTCATATTTGATGTGAGGTTATGTTTGTGTGCTTTCATTCTCTTTGTTTTGTTGCCAAGACGATTAGTTTCTTGCTTCTTCTAGGGTATAGCTTGCCTCCTTATGTTGGGCTTTACCATTTATTATCCTTTGTAGTGCTGGATTTGTAGAAAGATATTGTGTAAATTTGGTTTTGTCATGGAATATCTTGGTTTCTCCATCAATGTTAATTGAGAGTTTTGCTGGATACAGTAATCTGGGCTGGCATTTGTGTTCTCTTAGGGTCTGTATAACATCAGTCCAGGATCTTCTGGCCTTCATAGTTTCTGGCGAGAAGTCTGGTGTGATTCTGATAGGTCTCCCTTTATATGTTACTTGACCTTTTTCCCTTACTGCTTTTAATATTCTTTCTTTATTTTGTGCGTTTGGTGTTTTGACAATTATGTGACGGGAGGTGTTCCTTTTCTGGTCCAATCTATTTGGAGTTCTGTAGGCTTCCTGTATGTCTATGGGTATCTCTTTTTTTAGGTTAGGGAAGTTTTCTTCTATGATTTTGTTGAAGATATTTACTGGTCCTTTGAGCTGGGAGTCTTCACTCTCTTCTATACCTATTATCCTTAGGTTTGATCTTCTCATTGAGTCCTGGATTTCCTGTATGTTTTGGACCAGTAGCTTTTTCCGCTTTACATTATCTTTGACAGTTGAGTCAATGATTTCTATGGAATCTTCTGCTCCTGAGATTCTCTCTTCCATCTCTTGTATTCTGTTGGTGAAGCTTGTATCTACAGCTCCTTGTCTCTTCTTTTGGTTTTCTATATCCAGGGTTGTTTCCATGTGTTCTTTCTTGATTGCTTCTATTTCCATTTTTAATTCCTTCAACTGTTTGATTGTGTTTTCCTGGAATTCTTTCAGGGATTTTTGCGATTCCTCTCTGTAGGCTTTTACTTGTTTATTAATGTTTTCCTGTGCTTCCCTAAGTGTGTTCAGGTCTTTCCTGAAGTCCTCCAGCATCATGATCAAATATGATTTTGAAGCTAGATCTTGCTTTTCTGGTGTGTTTGGATATTCCATGTTTGTTTTGGTGGGAGAATTGGGCTCCGATGATGGCATGTAGTCTTGGTTTCTGTTGCTTGGGTTCCTGCGCTTGCCTCTCGCCATCAGATTATCTCTAGTGTTACTTTGTTCTGCTATTTCTGACAGTGGCTAGACTGTCCTATAAGCCTGTGTGTCAGGAGTGCTGTAGACCTGTTTTCCTCTCTTTCAGTCAGTTATGGGGACAGAGTGTTCTGCTTTCGGGCGTGTAGTTTTTCCTCTCTACAGGTCTTCAGCTGTTCCTGTGGGCCTGTGTCTTGAGTTCACCAGGCAGCTTTCTTGCAGCAGAAAATTTGGTCTTACCTGTGGTCCCGAGGCTCAGGTTTGCTCGTGGGGTGCTGTCCAGGGGCTCTCTGCAGCGGCAGCAACCAGGAAGACCTGTGCCGCCCCTTCCGGGAGCTTCAGTGCACCAGGGTTCCAGATGGTCTTTGGCTTTTTCCTCTGGCGTCCGAGATGTGTGTGCATGGAGCAGTCTCTTCTGGTTTCCCAGGCCTGTCTGCCTCTCTGAAGGTTTAGCTCTCCCTCCCACGGGATTTGGGTGCAGAGAACTGTTTATCCGGTCTGTTTCCTTCAGGGTCCGGCGGTGTCTTCGGAAGGGGTCCTGCCGCTCCTGGGCCCTCCCCCACGGGAGCCCAGAGGTCTTACACAGTTTCCTCTTGGGCCAGGGATGTGGGCAGGGGTGAGCAGTGTTGGTGGTCTCTTCCGCTCTGCAGCCTCAGGAGTGCCCACCTGACCAGGCGGTTGGGTCTCTCTCTCACCGGGTCTGGGAGCAGAGAGCTGCTGTGGGCCGGGATCCGCGGGTGTGGGACTTCCGGTAAACACAGAACGTGCCCGGTTCTAGAGAAATTCTGCTTCCGTGTGTCCCAAGCTCACCAGGCAGCTTTCTTGCAGCAGAAAATTTGGTCTTACCTGTGGTCCCGAGGCTCAAGTTCGCTCGTGGGGTGCTGCCCAGGGGCTCTCTGCAGCGGCAGCAACCAGGAAGCCAAATGTTGATTTCTATACCACTAATACGTGATCCATATTTAAAGATAGGAGTATGTTTAATTTTATTTAAATCTTATACATGTGTTCACTGTCTAAGTGTCACACTACTCCATTAATATGTACATTTTATGTTTTTGAATGACTTTAATATAAATTTGAAATAAATTACCCATACCATAAAAATAGTTAATTATGTTTTTATCAAATGTTATAATTTATACCTCTCAAATGATCTATTTGATGAAGTATGATTTAAATAGATATTTGCAGTTACTACGAAAGTGAGGAATCTGAAGTAACAAAATTGACCTAAAAATAAAGCAAAATAATTATGGATATATGAATTGAAATGTAAAGAAATCCTTTAATTTTTTTCATTATTTTTATTACCTCGTGTCTCTAAGTTCTCATTTCCCAATATTATCACAGCATTATCTGTAGTGAGAAACTCAGATTTATTAATGGTGTGATTTCCTATAATATAAATAATGTGAGGTTGCTGCAAGTGGATTCACTCCCCTAAAGACCTCATCTAACATCAACTATTAGAATAGGAACATGTTGTTGTTTATAGTATGTAACTTTATAAATGATATGAAAAGAACAAATTCCTTATAATATGGTTTTTATTTAATGGAAAGTTCATGTTGTACTGATTAAGAGGCTACAACTCTATAGTAACTTATATATCCCATTTATATTTTAGGTTCAAGGTTTTTACTACAAGTTCTTTTCATATAACATATCTCCATCATGTTTCCCTCCTTCAAATCCTCCCAGAGCCTACCCACTTCCCTACACACCCAACTTACACTCTCTCTTTTGCTCACTTCTTCTTGCTCTTACTGTTTCCAAACAAATTAAAACAACAACAAACAAAAAAATTAATAAAACAAAACAAAAGAACTACCTACAATCAACCAACCAAACATGGTGTCCATTTTGTGTTGGCCAACTACTCCTGGACATGGAAACTGCCCTGGAACATGGTTGAAATACCCAGTGAATCTCCATTAGATAAAACTTATCTTCCCTTTCCCAGAAAGAATGAATTATAAATGCATTCTTGGTTAGGGGACGGTCTTTGCTTCTACTTCCCTTTCTCCATGCTGAGATTTCAGGTTGATTGAAATTCTATGGGTCTTAAGTCTACTCTCACAGTGTCTATGCATTCACATGTACATCAGCCATGTTGCTTCTGGCTGATGCTATTTCCTTGGACTCTTCCATCACTTCTCACGCGTAATCTTGCTGCCTTCTCTTCAGGATTTTTAATCATTTTATTGATAGCATGCATTTTAAACTTTCAGGTACTCATGTTAGGCATTCAGAGTCTGTGCAGTCTTATTGATAGTGACAGTGAAAAATACCTGGGCAGAAATGCCTGATGGGAAATCACTCCTAGAAATGATTAGGTATGATATGACAAGTCATTTCAAGCTCCTGATGCCTTGACTACCTTCCTCAATGGACTGTACCTTGAACTGTGAGATAAAATAAACAATCCCCTCCCAAAAAATGGCTGGAGTTACGTTGTTTCCAGAACTCATTGGGCTTCAAGGAATGCCAGACTCCAAGTGAACAAGATATTCAGCATAAAAGGCAGAGAAGCACCTTGTAAGCTGTCTTGAGAGTTCTATCTAATAGCAATACCCACTAACATGTAACTGCATATCACCCAAAGTCCAAACCTTTTAACTCAGCATCATAAAAAATAATCCTTAGACCTGCTTCTCCAACATAATGCACAAAGGGCAGTTCCCTGTGTATCATGTTCTGAAGTTTACTTGTTACATTAATTTTGTCACTACTAACTGCAGTTTGATTCTGTCAGTGCAGTGCCTCAACCTTACCCCTTCTATGTTGCAGTAGTTGTCTATGTATTTAGTAAGTGCCTTTGTACAAATTATCATCAAGCTGGACCAGAGGAAAGGCTGAGAGACAAGGTCTCAAGCTTTGTCTCATTCTCTACTTTCCTCCAATATTTGATCAGTGCTTGTCTGACTGTAGGCTGATCAGAAACAATCTTTGTAACATTCCCCTCACCCTTTCTGCTAAAAAACATTATTATTATCTTATTTTTGAAAATTCATCAGATTCATATAAAAGCTTCAAGACAGTAAAACAACTAATAATTTCCTATTCATTGCTTTATGAGTAGAAAATAAGACATTTCCACTCTTCTCTCCTTTCACTTACCCTGTTTGTCTACACTTTGATGTCGACACTGAAATCACATAATGTAGTATAATTATTCTTCTAACTTTTTCATTTTTAATTACAAGTAGGCAATGATAATTTGCACTAATAAGAACATTTACAAGTAGTTTCTGTGAAATAGACACCTTATTGAAAAATTTGAAAGGTAAGCAAGTCTCAGAAGCCAAAGAAGTAACCTGAATTCATGAAGCACTAAAACAGACATAAAGAGAAGCAGGACTTGGCCAAGGGAGGTTTCTTGGTGTTTCTACTGTGTCCCTCACATTTGTGTCGCACCTATAACGTGTTCTGATTATACCAATGGGGAGAGTATTTGATAGCACTCATCTCCTCAGATATTCTTAATACAACTGGAGAAAGTTGCATATTATTCTGTTCAGGCAAATAGCAAAGACTTAACCATCTGTATATTTAACCTACCATCTTTGGGTTCACTCACCTTGACAGACTATACAAAAAAAAATGTAGTTGCTTAATTCCTTGTAAAATAGTCAGTTTTTACTTCATAATCCTAACTTTCTTCTCTAAAAGTAAACATCTATAAACTAGAGTCTCCATAGACACAGTAGGTGACCATGATGCTGGGTTTACATGGCTTGTGTGTTTGGTTGGCTTGGTTGATTTGTTTGTTTGTTTGTTTGTTTTGTTTTGTTTTGTTTTGTTGTATTTTGTAATAGGGAAACTCCTTATTGACTTACACAATCAACATCCTGCAACTAGACAGGCTTCATTATGTTTAAAATGTACAGTGAGACCTCAGTGTGATCTTTCTGGATTATAACTAATTCTAGACCTTTCCTCTTTTAGTTCCTTGGCAGCCATCCTACAAATAAGCAAGATAATTGACTCTCCTGTGGCCTCAGAAATATGCAGGACAAACATGTCTAATGGAATTATCTAGTTATTCTTAACTGGGCCTGCTGGAAACAAATGGTTGATTTGCTATCAAAGAACTATGATAAAGAAAAGAAATTCAATACCAAACCAAACAAAAAACAACCTACAAGCAAAGAGCTGTAGGAACTGGGGCATAAAAGCTGACTACCCCGGACTCTGTGACTAATGGAGATTCTTGGGAGTTTTTTGACAGAACTCCTACTTCTGGTGGCATTTCTTTGCCTTAGACTTCCTCTTTATAACTTTTCTGTCCTGTGAGAAACATTTAAATATAAGTAGTAAAGCATTTATGAGGAAATCATGACTGATTGGATAACTGTCTAATCCACACATTTATTAAACGTGAGAAATTCCTTCAGCCTGATATTGCCAGTAGATTGGATTATACTGTTTTTGTTTAGAAGACTGATCACTACAGGTATTCTATTATTCAAGAATTAGTCTGTTTACTGAAGTACTTAGGAGAATTTACCATTGTATGGGCTTTAAACTAAATAAAGTAATTTGTGCACAGGTAAAAAGGTCAAACCTTCCTTTCGTTGCCTATCTCCATCTCAGTTCAGAATGGCAAAAGAGCTTCTGGGAATGAAAAGAAATCAGATGACATCACTCTGAGTTCTCCATACTCTTTGTACAATTCTTATTTATACTATCGGTATCAAATTTTTTGGGTTATTTATGGATCATAAATAAGCATTTTAAAGACAAACTAATCTTTGACTAGCTTAAAAATCAAAGATAGCACACAGGACGACACAGCACTGGGACTTCTTGAAAGACTTACTTCATACCAATATAAAGACTGTCTTTAGAGCATCCATAGTACTTTCCAGGTGGGAGATATGCTCACTTAGGGAAAATGCATACTAGCAGTCCCTAGAAAGCAAACTTAAAGCTTGTCTTTAGTTTGGGTATGAAACTTTCTATTTATAAATAACACCAAATATGTTTTTTTCAGGCCAATAATAGCAAACCCCAAAGTCCTAAAAGCAGCAAAATGAATGCTTCTTTATTTATATTTTGTATATATGAAAAAGTTTTAATGAGTCTTTTAAAAGTAGCCCAAAGATTCTAAGGAGAATAAAATGACTAGGTCATGACCTTGAGCTCTCTCTGGACACTGAGAACCCAATGGTGTGTTTAAGATGAGCAAATACAGTCTTCAGTACTCAAGAAGCCTCACCATGCTTTCTGACAACCAATAGCACTGAATTTTCAGTTTTTCTGGTGACCTCACAGGACATAGGAGGAGAGGGTGGATATTTTAAGTGAACGGTCTTTGTTTCAGCACTGCTGTATCTTCTGTAATACATTCCATCTGTTGTCATGGAAACAACCTTAGGTGTCAAGTCATGGAGAGGCTTTGAAAAGTAGAATGTTTTTAATGGTGTATTTACTTTCATCTTAGGTGTATGAGGTTCCTGGTTTAGTTTGTTCATTTGTTGTTTGTTTGTTTGTTTTGTTTTGTTTTGTTTGGCCTGGGTATACATAAATGTACCGCATGCCACATGTGTGCCTGATGTGCACAGAGGCCAGAAAATGTGTCCACTGGAATCAGAGTTACAAATGTTTGTGAGCTGCCATGAGGGCTATAGGAATACAGTCTGGGTCTTCTACAAGAACAGCCAGTACTCTTCCGAGATCAGACGAGATCGGGCGCGTTCAGGGTGGTATGGCTGTAGGCACAGCCAGTACTCTTAACAACCAAACTGTCTTTGGAGCCCTAAAAGGAGTGCTTTCAAACAGCCCTGTAAGAATGCCACCGATAAAAATCAATTTGGTTTTTATTTTAAACAACTGAAAAGTTAGTACATAGGACACATAAGAAGTAACAACTTGTGAAAAGATTTTTCTTCCCTTCCATTTGTTGCAACCATACTTTTAGCAAATAAGATGCCTTTCTAAAAATTACTTCATAATTAAGACAATCTCATAATTTAAAGATGTTCATTGTGCTGATTTATAGTTGGAGAATATTATGAGCATACTATGCCAGCAACATAAATGAATACAGCAGTCTCCCCAATGATGTTATAATTTATAGAACAACAGTACATTCACAAGCCACAGTTGTTTTCTAGGTAGCAATTTGTCAGGTAGTCTCACTTTGCTTGATAGCTGGCTATGACAAATGCAAATTCTTTGATACAAATCATAACTCTCTGATCACATATTACAGGTCAAATAGTAAATATACATACACACATAGGTTACAGAATGGCTACAAAGGGTTAGAAAAGCTATAGCAGAGTTCAGGAATTTCTAATAGATCTAACCAACATCAGCTAGGATCCTGAGAGAGATGCAGAACAACTCTGGGGTAGCAGTAGTTAGATAACTGACATCGCTGGAAGTCTGCCAAAATGGCAGGTGGAAATTCAGTGTGATAGGTTGGAGCTTTAACTCAGGATTGAGTCTAACTGCAGAAGTTAAGTACAGGTTCATAGAAGCTGTTAGGGTAAAGAGCAATACTTGGTCTTAATAAACAGGCAGACTGATAGTAATTTGAGTAGGCTGTGGGGACTGAGCCCATCTAAAGTTCCTGGGTACTTGGAGTCCTCTGCCTGTAAATACTGTTCCCCTGACATACACTGGATAGTCAGAAGACAGATGTGTGAAGCAGTTGCCATTGTAGTGCCCTTTTTATGTAGTGTCAGTGAGGGCATTTCCTGTTTTTTTTGTTGTTGTGTTTTTTTTGTTTTTGTTTTTTTGTTTTTTTTTTTTTCGGTCTGTTGCATCTATAAGTTTTTGTGTTCAGTTTTAATGATATGGCTTTAATATACCTCTACAGTTCCAATTACCTTTGATAAATGTATAACGTTGTAACTTTGCTCATTTTACAAGTCAGTCTATACCTCTGGGTAGTGCTAGATAGATGCTGTATGCAATATTCAACAAAGTATAGAGTCGTCCTACTCCTCCTGCATTTGTGCTCAAAGTATTGTCAAATGTTGCTTACAGAATGAAGAATCTCGGGGCATGGCACGACCTGAAAACTACTGTTTCTGTGGTAGGGGTAACTTAAGAAAGGATACAGCCTGATGTCAGCTGGGAAACTGAGGCTCAGAGACAAAATATAAGTGGCCAATATCATACAACATCCAGTCATTGATGGATTCTATCTCACAACACTTCAGCTACTGCGGAGGTTCTAATTGCCCTGCTTAGAGCTCTAAAATGAGCAAGAATTGGCTACTTAAAGCAGTACAAAACCCTGAAATTTATCTCAATCAACATGTGGGAAAGCCTGATAAATGAAGGAAGAGGAATTGGTCTTGGGTGAAGGCATTTGGAGGGTTAGAAAAAAAAAGTTTGGACAGGAGAAGGGTTTACCCAGAGATGAGCCCAGACCACTGAGTGGGGACTAGATAGTGGGGCTCTTCTATACCAGGATCAAAGTTGATTTCTTGAGTCACAAATGTTTTGGAACATAGGGATAAATTTAAACTTGAAATTTGAACATGATGCCGAAGCTATGAATCTAAACTTTAACTTAGGGTTCACTAAAAACAAATTGTATTTAACAGAAGCCTCTCTGTTTTCATTGTTGTCCCCCAACTCCTGACTTTATTAAAAAAAACTCACTGAATTTAGTCAAAGTTTTTGACCTAAAAGATGAGTGCTTCTTCTTAAAGATTACATGCTAATGAGCTAACGACATGAAAATTTTCTTTACATTTATTTTATTGGACAGCAGGATATATCTACGTCCAGCTCATCAAAAATCAGAGCAAAAATATTAAGTAACTTGACTTGAAAGACCTAATTACCAAAGTGTGCATTTTGGGGGGCTCTATAATTATATTATATAGTTATATATATAATATGAATGTCATTTTAGGCAAGATTCTACAATGAGTTTGGCAGCTGAGTAAAAGCCAAGACCGTGTCTCAAATATACTCCCATCTTACATGCTTTTATATACCCCTTGTTTAAAGAAAACCAAGAGTACGGGGCGGGGGAGTATTCAGATAATTCAAGTGATGCTTTTGTTCTCTAGATTAACTCTGCCACCTTGCTTCTGTTTGGTAAGTATTGTCTGGTCCTCTTTACATTTCCATGGCCCTCAGGGCTCTACTTTTATTTTCCTCCTGTTATATTAAATTATTGTGTTGCCTGGATCTCATCCACACCATGATTATTTAAACCTTCATTATTTTATGATGATGCAGAAACAATACATAGCACAAAAATATGCATGGTCTAATTCTTTTACAATATAATAAGTTTCTGTGGGGTGGTGCGGATGAGGGGAGGGTTGTTTTACGTGAAATTCAAACCAGACTACATGTGAATTGAGCATTAAAGGGATTAATAAATTCCAAAGTCCCAACAAGAGAGAGAGCACAGACCTCATTTTACTTAAGTAGAGAGCTCTCAAATCCCATGCTGGAGGTGTATGAAATGATAGGTTATTAAATCTCCACGCTGGGTCTATCCTTGGTTTCTCTGGGGACCGAGACTAATAATTGCTATGCAGAAAGTGTGCATGTATTATGATGTGCAGTGATCAACAGGGTAACAGCACAGTAGCTATTTTTCCCTGAAATGTATTCAGAACAAATAATGTCCTAGGGCTTTATTCAGCACACAGATTAAGAATTTAATACAATTTCCTGTGTGAGAAGGCTGTCGATTCTATAGCTTGCCTGTCTCTCTGGTTTCAATAGAACAGGATGTATGCATCGTCCTTGTGAGGAAAAAATTAAAAATGTCCTGCAAGATAAACTGGGGATTGAAAAGTCAAGAAAAAATAAAAAGGAAAAACAAAATAAAACAAAAAGAAAAAACCCACTAAAACCAAAACCAAGCAAAATAAACCAATGCTCCACTCTTCAGACCTATTTATTGTTTAAGCATATGCCCAGAGACAGAGAGAGCTTACTGCTTAGCTGCCACTGTGTTTTGTGCAAGTTAACATCAAGAAGATACGTATTTACAGTTCTGAATAACAGCCTCTCCTCTCTTTCAAGTCTGGTTTAGTGCTTTTCAATTCTTTCACTTTGTGAATTGTACCTGTTTCCTTGCTGCCTCCACTTTCTGGAAGATTTCATGTCTGTCCCCACTGGAAATGCTGGATCATAATATAATAACTAGTGCTGTTCCTGGATCCTCCCAAGGATGCCACCCACACAAATTCTTCTAAGTCATGGCTATTCCTCACAATTTCCTGCTTCTCAAAAAAGCAGACCAGATGGCTTGGCTCAGAGCATGCACTGCTCACAGTAGCCTTAGTTTTGAGGCTGTCAGAAGGATTTGGTATAGTTCATTATATTTTGACTTTAATGCAAATATGAATTTTGAATTGAATAATGGACAAGTACAAATCTATGGTACATATTAAAGGTGGTGTTTCTGAGGAACATTTCACAGAAAACTATGAACATTATTACTTACATATGAGCTTTGTTCATCTTTTGGGGCTAGGTGAGGGCAGGTGACAGAATCCAGGACACAGTGCATGGTAGTCAAGTGTTCCAATGCTGACCTACCACAGCCCAAAGACATCATTTTCTTGCTTATAAAACTGTATCAGGAAAGTTTCTGTCACTCCATTAGTGTCATAATGTAACTTGGAAATCTTCAGTTTGCTTTTATTAATTTCAGATAAAATTATAAATTTTATATTTTGGTAATCTGATGGGCTTTTTACATTCTTGAATTTAATAGCTGTGCAATGCATGCCTTCTATGCGAGTAAAAACACAGTTATGGGTACACAGATAGGTGAGATAAATGTCTATCTTGAGGGTCTACTGGGGCAGACATTCATGAAAATTATTAGGAGAATTCCAGTGGGGTAAATTCTATTTCCAAGATCAGTACAAAGATGACACAATTAAATAGAGATCAGAAGGTATCTGATTCTACCAGTGGAGTTCAAGTCAGGCTTGCAGTGGAGAGGAGATGTTCTGGGGCTCTAAGATTTAGAGATAAAAAGCAGTTAAGAGCAAACTGGTGAACACAAGAGACGAGACATGGATTGATGGAGAGAACACTTGCCTCTCTTGCAGAGGACACAGATATAGCCCGCAGCTTTATGTGGTAGTTCACAACCATCTATAATTCTAATTCATGGAGATTCTATTCTCTTGTCTGATTTCTTGGGTACAGGGCAAACATTTTGTGCTCATACAGACATAAAGGCATACACCCATACACATAAAATAAAAATAAAAGCCTTTAAAAGATGCTGTTAAAAATGATGAGCTCAATAGTGTGGCGATGTGAGAGGGCATTGTGCTCTGAAGGGAGATTGGACCGAATACTTTAAAAGTAACATGCAAGACTCTGATTTGAGGGCAAGTGAATGGAAATGGACATAAAAGTTGATCACCTGGATTGGGATTGTGAAATTTTCTTAAAATGTTAAATATATTAATGCAAGTCGCTTATCTGAACTTTTAAAGGTTCAAGCTATTTTTAATGTTAGTTACAATGTCCAATATATGAACTTTCTAAATGGAATGTTTCTTTTGCTTCTATAGGATATGTGCTGATGGACTAGGGGGGTTACCATGTTTCTGTTTATTTCATTGCCTCAGTTGAATTAGATGGAATATGAGCACTATAAGTATATTTTTTCATTAATTTCATTAATCTTTTGAGTTCTCTGTACCATTTTAAAACTCGGGGTCCACACAAATGTCAACACTTTGAGTCATCTTCAACTATTAAGATAGTCTCATTTTAACAGTGAAGACCAGTTTTAAAGATTAAAAAACCATTCCACTAAAGTTTCAATCCCTATTCCAACTTATAGAGACCTCTTTTGTTTCTGCCAATAAACCTGCCATATGGATTAGGACGTATCTGTAGAGAGGAAAGATGTGCTTTTCTGAAACCCTCTACTTATATGTATTCATATTTCCAGCATTTTGAAACTGGGAAGATAGATCAGAAAAAAAAAACGTGGATATCTTTTTATACCCAGTATTCTTAGACCATTTTTTCTTTAAGAAGGTATTCAATCTCTAGTTCTTTTCTGGATCCAAACATGAATTATTTAGAACCATGCCTACCTAGGTTACTCATTGCAAATACATACCTGTGAATAGTCTTGTAACTAGGTGATTCACTCTATTTGAGACATTTTGGGAAGTTACAGACCTTCACTACTGGAAGCCCTTATTCAGTAGAGTTGCTTCTTTAGTGAGATGCCTTCAAATTGACTCAGGCTTTATCCTCTTCATCTTCAGACAACTTCCAAGTACTTAGTTTTCATGGAAATAGGACTGAGTGTATTGCCTTACTTCCTCTCTGCCTTTAATGAATTGTGGATATGGACAATTTCTTGTATTGCCACGAGCAAAGCTTAAACTGCTGTCTCGGTTTGAACTAAGAAATTCTGGTGGAAACATGATTTCTCCTATGCTGCATGGGACAGTGACCAGGGTTAGTGTTGTGAACTGTCTACCAAGCGTTTGTAGCCTCAGTCTGTTTGCATGATCTACTTTAAACCTATGATATTCTACCCTGGGTTGTTCCTTTCATTTCATAGGAGATGAAGGCAAGATGCAGCTACTTCATAACTTGCAAAAGAGAAAGGTATGAAATTTCTTCTTTTATTAAAATGCAAGAATGGAAGTTACAGGTAAAAGGACCACTTTGACGTATTCTGAGAAATCTGAAACGACAGAGACATCTGGTGGTTTCTTGATGTCTCCCATTAGAATACAGCAATATCATCTATTGTCCTCACTGATGTTTTTGTTAACAATGTGGGAAACTGGGAAAAAGTATCTTCTTATATCTTCTGTCAAATCCTTTTGAATATTTTACTGTACTGTTTTTTTTCTTAATTGTTAAAATGTTTGCTTTGACCATTACAGTCTGTCTTGTTGGGATAATGGGAATTAACGACAGGTGGAGTTTATAAAATGTGAAGGGATGTCCTGCTGGAAGCCAAAAGTGACAAGTGCACTTAGTTAAGGTGCAGTTCGAATGAAAAGGCCATGTGGGGATTCTGGATTGAGCTACGCCCACAACCACCTTCTTTTAGAGAGCTGTGCCCGGAGTTTTTCCACGGAAGAGCTAAATGTCATCAGAAGAGGATCTCATTTGGAAAAATGTCCTTTATGCCAGGGAAATCATTCCCATGCTGTATTTATAAATCTCCTTTGCTATAAGAAAAAAATGAACCTATTTACTCTAATCCTAGGATTTAGGTGGAATCTAAATATCAAAGGCCTGGTTATTATAATATCTCATAAGCAAATAACTCCTAGCTATTATTTTTCAGAACCTCATACCAGCTAACAGCTGAACAATTTGGGGGGGAGGTTAGAAAACAATGTAAAGGTATGCTGTCTTGAACAGACCATTGTGATGTGGAGGTTTTATTTTATTTTGATACCATATATGATCAATATACTTATAACAATTGCCCTTAATAACTATTTCCTGCATGGGAACACACACGCGCGCACGCGTGTGTGTGTGTGTGTGTGTGTGTGTGTGTGTGGCCTTCTGATGGAAATACCAGCAGACACTGAAGAAAATGAAAAGAATGATGAGATAACAACCCAGAAGAGTGTTGAAGACTTACTTATGTTTATGTGTATGTGTGAGGGCCTGCATGTATGTGTGCCTGATACCCACGGAGGCCTGAAGAGAGTGCTGGATCCCCTAGAACAGTAGTTTCAGGCGGTTGTGAACCACCTGTGGGAGGCTTGGAGGCAACGCTGGGCGCTCTCACTCCAGAACCTTTACTGTTCAGAGCCATGCTAGGGAACGTTTCTTCCCGAACGCTTCCACAATATAACTGAACCTACATTGTTGCATGTTAATGTGAAAGTAGACATGCGTCATCCACGTTGTGGTGCCAGATATGCATAGAAACAAGTGAACACTACCACAGCTAAGCACGGGAAGACTAGAAGAGTTACATTTATTTATTGGACTGGACATTATTGAGGCTGTGGATCCAACTATCCCTTTCTTTGTTACAACAGATCCTCACCTCACTTAACATTTACTCAAACAAAAGGGATTGAAAAAGTATGAGTCTTATAATTCTAAAGGGACATTTATCTTATGTGCTATAATTCTAAAGAAGCAAGTTAAGCATTTAGTTAGAAAATACAAACCTTTTTATCTCCTCTGCCTTCTCATCTTTCTTCTCTCTCCCTGTCTTCGGTGGCAGTTGGATATGTTTAAAGAAGTAGCAAGTTGTTAATCAAATAGGGTTGGATACTTGTTGAAATCACAAGCCTCTTTGAACTCAGAGTTCTTACCTCCACACTGGAAATGACAATGATAGGATGACACACCTCTTAAGGCTGAGGACACATGCAAACTTTATAGATATTGTGTGGAGAAGAAAACAGGGAGTCATATGACAGGGAGTCATTGAAGTTGGTCACTTCAAGGTGATTCTTCCCATAAACAGAAAAGATAGAAAGGGCTGTGACTTGAACTCGTCTAGCTCTCCACAAAGCTTTGTTCCACACTCATAGCCCAAGTACTCACTTTTGGCCTGCTTCGTCTAGCTCAGTGAGAGAGGAATCACCTAGCCTTACAGAGACTTGAAGTGTCAGGGTGGGTTGATACCCAGGGAACCCCACCCACTCAGAAGAGAAGAGGATGGAGGAATAGGGGAAGGACTGTGAGAGGGGGTGACTGGAAGGAGGCAGTATGAGGGATATCGAGTGAATAAGTAAACCAATAAAAGTACATGTAAAAATAGAATAAATTAGTTATTATCTTTAAGATAGTCTTTTAGTTAGGGATTATTTGTGGGAAATGATGGAATCCTAACTCAATCAAGAGGTGCGTGGGTGGGAACCTGCAGGTCTTTGGTAGAGGGTAGAAAACTGCAAACCTCAGTGAAAACATTGGCACCAACTCTCTGTCCCCTGTTGATTGTTGCTAGTCGAACACTTCTTTAGGATTTCCAATGTGATGAGTAGGCAGCCGGTATCACTGGAGCTAGATCTTGGTAATTACCAATGGAGAAAATGTCTTCCATGAGGTTTCTGCTGGGCAGGTCTGGGAAGAGACAAATTGTTCAGTGTTAGGTACATGCTCAATCCCTGGATTCAGGGGTACCGAGCTTGGTTAGGGTTGTCCAAAAGCTCCTTATTGACTTCTAGAAAGACGAATGCCAGGCCAAATGCCAGGCAACAACAATCACATGGTCTATGGATAACTGGACATGATTGAGTTCCAATTTTAAATTTTCTTTCTAAACCTTTCAAGTTTTTCATTTTTACCCAGAGGGGTGCTTTAGTATGAACCAAAAATAAGGGATGAGTCTTCTTTTGTAACTCAAATATTAAAGCATTCCATTCACTTTAAACATTGCATCTGTTAGTTTACATAACCACAAATGTTCCTGAGAAATATTTTCCTATGTTGGTCACAGTGGAATGAGCATATGCACACATGGTACAGCCATTCTGAGTGTCCAAAACCGAAGGCATTAATAGGGCATTATGGTGGCTGGTGTTGTCTGTCTCCTGTTGTAGTGTCACATACTTAATTGGCAAAGAGTGGGAGAAACTGGCAAGCTAGTCACATAGTCTCATTGCGTGGTATCTGAGAAAGTTAATAAAATTCTAGTAGTATACTGAGGTAAATATATTTAGAGTGCTAGAAAATGTATCCAATAGCAAATGAGTGTGGTATGTTTGATGAGTGAGGTGAAAAAAATCAATATTTAAAGTAAGGAAATGCAAAACTTCTATCTTCATATTAAGAGTTTTGTGAAAGAAACAGCTGTTACATTAGTTTTCACTTAGAAGAACCAACACAGGATTGTAATTTAATTTCTTGGACCCAAAGTTGCTTGGCTGTAACACCACTGCATGATTTAAACCCTGAAAAGTCTGGCTTTGCTACTAATTTAAATTTTATACTGTGCCATCTTTTAAATTGAGATTCATCCCAACTAAAGGTTATTTTCAGGCAATTTAAGCCCTTTTATTGAATAGACTTTCCCAGTGAATTTCACCTACTATCTGGGCTCTGAGCATTAGGTCTGAAATGAACTAACTATGCTAGGCCATGATGGCAGCATGTGTCAGTCTCTACTTTCACCAGCGTTTTGTGCTTTTATGTGTGTTTCTCTTCCAAGCACTAATAGTCTAGTGCTTTAATGTCAGGAAGATGATTTTCAGTTAGGAACTAGTATGCACAAAAATCTTAGGAAATGTCACAAGGTAGACAATTGACAGTCTGTGCGCGCACGCGCGTGCGCACACACACAAACACACACACACACAGAGAGAGAGAGAGAGAGAGAGAGAGAGAGAGAGAGAGAGAGAGAGAGAGAGGTTCGTGCATGCACATACAGTTGCATTGTCTGCCATTATACTTATTCACCTTTATTTTGATTAAGTTATTAGATAACCAACTATCATAATCACAAGAATCATAGAATACAATAAAAAAACCTAGAAATCATCGTGTTTATCATAATGCTCAATGTCCTCAACAGTAATGTCAACTATGGAAGTAAAGGAATTTTATTTATTTTTAAAAACAAAGTTTTACCAAACCTTTGTGAATACCACACCTCTTATATGAATAGACCAGCATCACTTTTCTTAAGACACTACATGGATGTTAAAATTTATTTAGTTACTTGAAAAATACATACTGAATATCTGAATTGTTGGATTCAACTGTAAAAAGAATGGATAAAGTCTCTGAATCATTGCAATTTAAGTTTTAAAGTGGAGAAGTAGAAGTAAGTCAATACATAGGCAAATAATAAAAATTGCAAGGTTTTAAGTATGAAAAATGACCCTGCTTTACATATATGTGTTGTATTTTAAAACAGACCTTGTGCAATTACTGACTTCTTAAATATTTGGAATTTAAGTGGGGTAGGGGTTGTCTAACCCTTCTCTCCAACAAATGTTCTGCTTACCAGTGTTTACTTTCACAAGTCAGGACTTTCTGTTTACTTTATAAAAGAAAGGGTGTGGGTAATTTGACTAAAATACCAGATATAAACAAAACCACAGGTAAAAGTGAATATAGCAACTGTGAGTGCCTGATGTCTTGTCTAGTAATAGATCCTTCCAAAGGTTAACGTAAGTAGTAGGAGCAAAGAGAATACATGGAATAGATAGAAAATTATTACTCTGTGGAAGAAATGGATTTTGATTTCACCATCAGAAATTTCAAATGTCATTAGTGTGTCAAGAACTATGACTGGATATGTTATAGGTCTTAAGGGAGGACTTAGTACTATTATTCTACTTCAAGGATATACTATTAAGTCAACTACCAATGAATAATTGTTTTAATATAGATTAATAAATCTCTCAGCCTCATCAAAGGTGATTCTATGTGAATTAGATAGATTAGCAGATCTAGAAATGGTCAAAGTGCAGAGAATAAGAAAGTTTGGAGTTTCCAGCACCAAGTGGAGTTTCTATAACATTCAACCTCTAGGTCACTGTAGAAGAGTGAGCAGAAAGAGTATAAGATCTAAATATGGTGGATGACTACAAGGAAATTGTGTCTTCCGATCAAACAGGGTAAGTGTACACATTAACTCACATCTGTTTTGACAGCATGCACAAGGCTGGTGTATGCTCAAGACAGATCAAACCCTATCATGGGGAAGGGCAGTAAGTAGTACCTTGCCTCACCCTTAGTTGCGGAGCTATTAACAAGTGTTAGCTATTGGGAGAGTCAGGTGTGGCCACACTGCAGTAGAAGATGAAATATCTAAGAGTATTTACCTAGAAAAAAATTGGTCATGATACATTTTTAAAACTAGGGCACACAGTTTGGTGAATAGGGAAGGAGGATGGGTTTGAGAAGAGTTGGGGGGAAAAGTGAAGATGATCGTGTTTGTGCTGGTTAGTGTTTTGCTAATTTGGCACAAACTAAGGTCATCTGGAAAGAGGGAACTTCCACTAAAAACATGATTTCATTAGATTGGCATGTAGGCAAGTCTGTTGGAGGCATATTCTTGATTCATAGTTATGTGGGTGGGCACAGCTCACTGTGTGTGGTACCCTTCTGGGCAGTTGGTCCTGAGTTTTATAACAAAGTTGGCTAAGCAAGGTATAGAAAACAAGCCAATGAGTAGCATTTCTCTATGGTTCTGCTTCAGTTCTTACATCCACCATATTCTCTGAGTTCCCGCCTTGACTCACCTAACTGTTGGGCCATAAGCTATACGATGAAATAAACCTTTTCTTCCCCAAGCTCCCTTTGGTCATGGTGTTTATCCCAGTAATAGAAACAGAAATAAGACAGTGCTGCATGAAATCTTTCAGTAAAAGAGAAAAAGCAAGCAAGAAATACCAGGTGGTAAAGAAAGGCTCCTTTAGTTACTCTCAGTCCCCTTGCACAATGCGATAGGGAACTAAACCTTCATGTATCTTGCTCGATGATGCTGTTTTTTGCAGATGTCCATCTTTACAGTTTGGTTATGTTTCTTTCATGAAACTGATTAGAGCTTAACTCCTTTGCTAGAATCTAGGAATCTTTTCCTGTCCTACAAGGTCACCCATTTTTATATGATTTCTATCAACATATACTACTTATGTAATTGTAGGATACAATGTGACAACACAGAACATTAATACAATTTGTAATTAATAAGGCAAGGTAAGGGGCACAGCTGTTACTTTAGCCATATGTTAATTGCTTGAGTCAGGAGATTTAAAATTCAAATACCAAGGTGACCTTACACACCGGGGAAAAAGACATTTCCTTTGAGGCTAGAAAAAAGGTGGTTAGGATATATGTTTGTGTGCACGTTCAGTAGTAGGTACGACTCAGCAGAGTTTGTACCAAACGGCCCTAAGAGGATATAAAAGTCTTTTGTCAGAATATGGAACGAACATCAAGTATAGATCTTAAGAAGAATAAAAAATGCTTTGAAAAACAACCAAATTTACTGGGTCAGAATACTGATATTCCTGAGAATGGAGACTATAAATTTGCAGAGGCACAGATGTCTACCGTCACATGATTTTCTTCCCAATGGCTGTTTTGCTGAACATAAGAGCTAGAGGATCATTTAAAGTATTTACCCAGTGTTAAAACTTTCCAAATAAGAAAAATGTGAATTAGAGGCTAATAGTGTGGTTTCCTACATATGTTTTGATTCTAGCATCCATACAAAAGAAGAAAGAGAAAACAAAATATCTTATGAACAGATGCTCCTCAATATATATTTTCTCCATGAATGTGAGGATCATATAAGGTGGGAATAAATGTTTAAGACAAATTGACCATTATTTTTCAACAATTGAAAAAGGTGTGTGTATATATAGGAGATGAAACAATCCCCTGGGTAGTTCTAGGAATTGGTATATAGAAATAGATGTCTGGAATGCAATTTTTTGAGAAAAATTATTGTAAGTAAGAATTTTAAGTAAACATAGAAAATAGAACACCAAAAAGATAGAATCATAATAATTGAAAGAAGCTTTAGAGATGTTGTGGCTAGAATTAAAATTAGAATCTATAAATAAAAAGCATAAAATATAGTAAATGTAGGGAGAGGTGTTGACGTTGAGGTAGGCTAACACTGAACACGGCTATTACAAAGAGTCTCCATTTTGGACTATGCAGGGACGTCTGAGCTCCTGTCCCTATCAGATAAGCTATTGGAAGTTGATTGCTGCTAAGGGAGGCAGAGTGCCTTTCCTTTGGGGATATTACCATTGCTGGTTGCTCATGCCTGAAGTGAAACCGAAGGGTTCTTTGGAAAGTCAGTTGTACTGGGAAGTATTTTGCTGGGGCAAGCTCATGAAGGGGTGTTTTCCTGATGTGGACACAGGTAAAAGGCTAAGGCAGACTCATGAAGGAACATTTCCCTGAGGCAGACACAGGAGGAAGGATGTTCAGCTAAAGCAAGCATGTGAAAGGACACGTAATGAACGAGTCTTTGTAACGACATTCATGTATTGGTCTGCCTTACATTGTGTAGTTCAGCTCCATATCGTCTTTGCTGATCTTTGATTCACTGAGAGAGGCACAGCCGAGAACTTCTGCTGGCATTCATCCTGGTCCCTGCTGTTGATTGGAGCCAAGGCTGAGTCCTGGCTTTCTCTGCTAGGTAGTGCTACCACTGCTGATTCTTGTTCGCTATCCTGACTCCACTGAACTGGACAGCTGGTGTGTCTGTGAAGGGTTTGCAAGTGGATCAAGAGGTCACTGCTAACCGGTGAACTGAACTGCCGATTTCCAGACAACACCTTGCTCCAAAGAACCTTTCTAAACAGGTCCATTCCACCACCCTCCAACCCCACCCCACATCCTTTTTTTCCCACTACCTCTGGTGGGTGGTGGGCTAAAAGGGATGTTAAAATGTTTAAGAACCATCATTAAATGTAAGTCTCGAAAAAAATTACAGTTACAAATGCCCCAGTGCATGAACGCACAACTGTGTACATATAGGAAGCATTATCTGAATTTAAGGAGTTACTAATAAAGAAATAAAATTAAAAGAGTTTATGAAGCTGGGAGAGAGGAAGAAGAGAGTGCTGACTGGGTGTGATCACTACACATTGTATAAATGTGTTGGATATTGTAGGACTAGAAATTACTTTAAAAATTAAGAATTTTTATTTAGCTCTACAGTAAATATTATGGTACTAATAAAAAGCAATTTTGAGACCAGGATTCTTGATTTTACAAGGAAATCTTATGTTTCTCTAGGGAGTTATGTTTGTGAGTCATGCCTGGGTGACTTCTCTGCACCATGTGCTCTAGGGTATTTTTGTTTGTTTGTTTTTTATTGTATTTAGATAGAAGAGTCTAAACATTCGAGATACTTAAACTGAAATCTTTCTGTGAGTTTTAGCCTTAAAATCTCTAAAACTGAAGATAACCTGTTGGTTTTCACTGGAAATAATTCTAGTTCCTGTTGCTCCTCAACCCTGTTTAACCTCTGGCAGAGTTGGGTTAGTTCCTTGAGTTTTGAAATCATTCTTTCTACATCCATTTATGTTGGAAAAGACAAAAAGTTCTTTTAAATGATTTAGGCAAATTGTTAATGAATTTCTGGTACCACTCACAGAGAAGTTGCTTGCTGGAGTACTGGTCTTTTGCTTGCACATTTTGCTTTTCTGCTTTTGTGTTTGTATGTTGTGGTGGTTTTGTATGTGTGTGTACCTTATCTTTTGTTTGTTTTCTAAGGAGAAAAAGAAAGCAAAGGCATGGGGCTGGGATGGTGGGAGGCAAAGATGATCTAAGAAGAGTTAGGGGAGGTAAAGGCATCATCAGAATATATTGCATGAATAAAATAATTTTCATTTAAGAAGTGGCTTGCTTCTGTTCTATTTGGAAACTGTAGAATGGTTAATATGTGTGGTGGATGTTTCCAGTGCCTGCTTAAGAAATCTCGATGCGTTATATACAGCCTGAACTGGCTCCTGGCAAACAGAGCCCAGGGCAATGGCTGCTTTTTCTGTCTTCATAAAAATATCCCTGGGTGATTGGCCCCTCCCCCGCAGAATCACTGACAAGCCAATAAGAATCATGGAACATCGCATGTAATCTTCCATTTTGCCCTTGATTATGTAACCACATTTGTAGTATTACCCAATTAAAAACTTAAATTGATCCTGGTGGCAATGACACGGTCCTCTCTACCTGCCCCAATGTTCTGGCTTCCTGAATGAAAGACACGGCCATACAGTCTTTATATTTTGATATGCCTTGATCTGCTCAATGGCTGGGCCACTTCTAACTTCCATGTGGCTAATGCACCTCCCTCTGATATTCCCAAGTTATTACTTACTAAAATCTATATTCAATCTTTGCTGCTCTGGACCCAGTCCAGCAGCCCTCTTGGAGTTGTCCTTCCCTGGCTCCTATATGACAGCTATACTCTCTGTCCCAAATCTTCTCAGACATAGCATTTTTTTCTCTCTTTCTCCAAGCATGGCAGATCTCCCTCTCTGTATCTCTTCCTCCTTCTCCTCCTGGTCCCTGGTCCACAATCCTAAAATTTCTGCCTCTGTCTGCCCTGCCCTGCCCTGCCCAGCCATTGATTGAGGGCAACCTTAATTACCAATCGGAACCAACTGGGGGCTTAGTCCCTCAGTGTCTTATGTACGAATATGCAGATTCTCGAGCAAATCATTTTGGGGACTCAAATTAATATACTATAAGCAGCATTCTGCCAAATCCACTACGCACACCCCCATTGGCTGAAAACTTGTATATAAGTTTTGTACTAAGCAATAAAAGTTAGAACTGCAGATTGATGCTCATCTCCAGGGTCTGAAATCTCTGTGGGCTCCATATCTGCTTTGCCCCCATATCTTGTTCTCAGTTCTGACAAATATAGAAGTGATTTCATCTGTGCTTATTGATGTATACAATAGCTGATGTCTATAATAGCTGATATTTACAGAGAAACACTCACGTCAGATACTTCAAGGTGATATGCCAATCTAATGTCGTTCAACTCTAACCTGAAATAAATCACTTAATCACCATGCATTTCAGCTTGTCTTCTCTAAGTGTGGAGCTACATTGATTAGCAAACAGAAAATTGATGAGGGATGAAGAGAATTGCTTGCAGGTTAGCCTTCCTGATAACTAGTGACTCTTGAGTCTTTCCTCATCCCCCTCTCTCAAATACACACATACTACCACCATCACTACCCACTCCCATTATTATAAGGATATTATGAGGATTTATGCATATTTTAGTGTGATGTATATGAAACATTTAGAAATATCTACTTGGTGGCCAAACATTATTTTTTTCATCTTTATTAACTTGAGTATTTCTCATTTACATTTCAATTGTTATTCCCCTTCCCGGTTTCTGGACCAACATTCCCCTAACCTCTACCCCTCCCCCCTTCTCTATGGGCTTCCCCTCCCCATCCTCCCTCCATTACCTCCTTCCCCAACAATCTAGTTCACTGGGGGTTCAGTCTTGGCAGGACCAAGGGCTTCCCCTTCCACTGGTGCCCTTACTAGGCTATTCATTGCTACCTATGAATTTGGAGTTCAGGGTCAGTCCATGTATAGTCTTTGGGTAGTGGCTTAGTCCCTGGAAGCTCTGGTTGCTTGGCATTGTTGTTCATAAGGGGTATCGAGCCCCTTCAAGCTCTTCCAGTCCTTTCTCTGATTCCATCAACAGGGGTCCCATTCTCAGTTCAGTGGTTTGCTGCTGGCATTCGCCTCTGTATTTGCTGTATTCTGGCTGTGTCTCTCAGGAGAGATCTACATCCGGTTCCTGTCGGCCTGCACTTCTTTGCTTCATCCATCTTATCTAATTGGGTGGCTATATATGTATGGGCCACATGTGGGGCAGGCTCTGAATGGGTGTTCCTTCTGCCTCTGTTCTAAACTTTGCTTCCCTACTCCCTGCCAAGGGTATTCTTGTTCCACTTTTAAAGAAGGAGTGAAGCATTCGCATTTTGGTCATCCTTCTTGACTTTCATGTGTTCTGTGCATCTAGGGTAATTCGAGCATTTGGGCTAATATCCACTTATCAATGAGTGCATACCCTGTAATTGGGTTACCTCCAAACATTATTTTTAAGGAATAAAATAAAATCATCAACAAAAAGTGTCACTGTAGAAATTGAATCCTCAGTTTTCTACTTTCATATATATATATATATATATATATATATATATATATATATATATATATATATGAGAGAGAGAGAGAAAATGTTTAAGAAATCATAAGACAGTTTTTATTTTAGCAAATTAGAAACCCTTCAGACTATAGAAAAATGTAGACTCTACTTTTCAAAGCAATTTTAAGTCTATAACAATAATGAATGGAATATCTAAAGATTTTAAAAGATTCCTATATTCACAGTCTCTTCAACCTTATACCAGAGTGCTTACATTTTATAGTCAGTAGATCAGGTCTAGAACAATGTTACTCAAGTCCCATAGTGTACATTGGTATGCACTCTTGTTACATGTTCTAAGACCTTTGACATGTGCAATGTGAATCCACCATTATGGATGGAATCATGAGTTCTTTTACTATCATAAATACAGTTTTCATCTCTCCTTTTATTTCTCCATACATCTTAATGCTATATAATTAGAAGTACCTTTATAGTATCTATATATCTTTACTTTTTCAAACTGAAATTATACGTGTGTTCCTTTCCAGATTTTTCTCCCTTCATTCAATCACATGCATTCACATTTCCCTCATTTGTTTTTGGCGCTCAATGGCTTGTTTCTTTATACTGCTGACTAATATTTCATTTTTCTGATATGGCAGAGTTTATTCACCATGTCAATGAAGAAAATTCCACTTGGTTTCTTATGCATTTTGGCAGTCATGATACAGATGAAAAATATGATAAACGTATATGCAGGTTTATTAGTACACATGTTTACAGCTGACTTAGGTACACACCAAGGAGCACACTTGCTTACTTTCGTGGCATATGTATTAATTACTATTCAGTTGCTGTGGCTAAAACACAATGACCTAATGTAACTGACTTTAGGAAGTAAAGGAGTTTATTTAGGTTAAAGTTCAAAGGGGGGAGTCCAGGGTGGCAGGGTGGAGAAATTGATCCTCCCTGGTAGCTGGCATGGTGGAAGATATAGGAAACTGAAAGCTCACATGTTAAACTTCAAGCATGAGGCAGAGGACAAACAGGGAGGGACCTTTCGCTATTAAAAAAAATTCTGTCCCCAGTGACATACTTGCTCTAGCAAGGCTGCAATTCCTCAAACAGCATCATGAACCGAGGCCAAATGTTTAAATGCTTGAGTAGAGGAGACATGTCTAACTTGAACCACAGCAGTAAGAGCATGATTAGCTTTGTAATAGGCAAACAAACTAGCCTCTAAATTGGTTATGTAATTTTTCATTTCTTCTGCCAACTAATGAAAATTCATGTTGTTCTACATACTTGCTTGAACAGCATATAGATTTTGGGTTTTAGCCTTTCTACCCCATATGGAGTGGTATTCTAACTCATCCTTGTTTTTATTATATTTGGAGTATTGATTTATGCCTTGTGTATGGTGTAATATATATTGTAATACAGCACAGGCCTGATGGGTTAGTTTTACATATATATTCATTTTATTTTTATTCCTGAAGTCTCCCTTCTATCACTGTGTCACTCTGGGTATAAGATATACTTTCAACATAAATTTGTGACCTTCTAACAGCGTCATTCCCAAGTGTGGAGCATGGATGTGTGTTTTGAGCGAGAAGTAGGTCAGCACTTCTTTCTGAAAGCAACATAAACACTTCATATATATAAAATTTACTCTGCCCACCCAGGGCTGGGACCATTTCAAGAAAGGAGCAGCAGGTGTTTTATAAGCTTGTTTAACAGTGAGCGGTTTGTTCCAGGGGGAAAATGATATGGTTTGAGAAAAGATCTATGTGGTGGAATGTGCTAAACATTTCAAAGTCCGATTTGTAGACTGTTGGGTGGGAAGGAGGCAATAAACAGAGAAGGATACCAGCACAATACCAAAAGGCAGATAGCACCAGGAGAGCAAGTCTGCCTGTCTCTTTGTTCTCATTGAAAGCGCAGACTATGGATAATGTTTCCAGTGACTTTTCTGTGTCTTCATGCAGGGAGCTCAGCAGTTCACAGTGTAAGCTGTACACTCTGCCCTTTGGGTTACTCGAATAGGATTGCATATGAATGTGAATTTAATGGGGTCATTTACACTTCTGGGAGATTTTTCTACTTTGTATGACAATGGTCAGACCCATGAGCTTAATAAGCCACATACTTTTACATAAGGTGATGGAGCCACAGGTTAAGAGAAACATCAGCAAACAGAAGTGTAAGCAAAAAGGATACAGAAATGTAATGAATGGGATTGGCTGTTTTATAGTGTTCATTTTTAAGGGTGAAGAAATGTGGGTGGAAGAGGATGGCAGTGAAGTCAGGATAGGGCTCACTTAGAGTCAGGTCTAACAGGACAGAAAATGAGCAGGTGCTAGCTACTCAGAGCTTCTTGGAATTATTCTACATAATAAGTTGCCACTGAATGTGTCCTTTGGGATCAGAAACAATACTTCAGGACATGTTTCAGCTTTTCCTTAGAGAGTATATAAAGAAAAATTTTCACCAGCATTGTGAGATCCCCCTACCCCCTTCTCTCCAACCCCTCTTTCTTTACCATGTTCACCCTTTTAACTGTTCCTTCACATTTTCCAAGTAGGTATTTCACTTTTTCTTGCTCCATTCTCTCCTGTGTTCTTAGCATAGACTGAAGAGCTGATCTCTGCTGTGCATGGCCTCTGGATCTAAGGACCTAGATTTGGTATTAGTCTTTACCAAACTAAGATTAGATCTGGTATTAGTTTCTAGTAAGGCCCATAAGTTGCCCTGGGCTGTTCTCTGTCTAGGCAAGACCTGACAGAACATACAATATCATTTTCCTGGGTCTACTTCAGGGATAATACCCAAAGGACAAAGACAAATGACAGCCAGTCCATCCACAACAAAGTACCATAGAGAGGCCTAATCTCTAGGACGTTGCCGCAAGGGAATTTTTTAAATATGTAGGACAATAGTTTAGCATACACTGCATTTTCTCATGGTTCTTTTAATGTCTTTTATTGTTTGAGATTATAATGTGATAAATCACTCCACCTTCCTTCTTGTTTCTCCAAACCATCCCATATTCCTCTCCTTGCTCTTTTTTTTCAAATTTATGGCCTCTATTTTTCATTAACTGTTGTTAAATAGATGTATGCATATGCATGTATGTGTGTATAGTTATTATTAACATGATAACTTCTGTATTGAGGTAACTAAGTGTGACATCTTAAATTCTAAGGAATAGAAATAAATTATCTCTTCAGATTCAAGGAGTAGCAAATAAATATTTATGGCTTTGCATTTGAAAACATATTTTATATATTTCATAGAAGAGACATGCATTTGCATTTTGGGAGCTTAGGATAGAAAACTTACCCCATTTCCTTGGAATCATAAACAAAGCTACAGGTTATATTGTCCTTGGATTAAGCAAATAAGGTTCAAGAATATTGGACCACACTATGAACTCCAATATCATGTTATTTACTGAAAAAATAGTTTCTAGTTGTGATGTGGCTCAGCCCTTAGCACATACCTTTAATACCTTTCTGGCTGAAATACAGACACACTCTTAGTATGCACCTTTAATCCCAAATAATGAAGGTAAAGTTGTCTGTAGACGGAAACATCCATGTTTTAAAATGTTGTCTAATTGTGTGGCAGACAAGTCAGAGAAAGATTTGATGAACTACCATATGCCCAACTCTCCTGAGGAGAGAAAAAGGAGGTTCCTCAAGAGAGAGCAGGGAGAGAGAGAGAGGGAGAGAGAGAGAGAGAGAGAGAGCGAGAGAGAGAGAGAGAGAGAGAGAGAGAGAGAGAGGATTCAGTTTTCCCAGAAGAGTTAGGCAGTGGCAAGGCTAACAAGTTAGACACATGAGAAGACAAAATAAGCCAGAAAATGAGAAGGAGTCAGATGGTTAGAGCATATTGCCAGCATTAGTATGAGCATGGGGATGAGTTTTGACCCAGAACAGTTGAGTTGACCAGCCAGCGTTCAGAAAGAGCTAGAAAGAGTGAGTTTATTCAGCAATAAGTCTCAGAGGCTGAAAATATTCTAGACCTACCTAGATTAGATTGTACAGAGGCTTGAAGCTTCTGGGACTGTGCTTTGCTTAGTAGACAGAAGCAGTAGCCTCAGAGATGATAATTACGACAGAAGAATAAAAGTCACAGTTATAAAGTACAAAATATGAGGATTTAGGAGGAAGAAGTAAGAGACAGAAAATGTATGTCGTGAGAGGATCATTGAACTTCCGTATTCTTCATGCCTCCCACTACTTTCTTCTTTGAGGAGGTTGGAGCTGTAGGGTAGTTCGAATCACTGATGCTGTGAGGTGGAGTTCAAGCTTTCCTAACCTCAGAGGAACTCAGTACCCCAAGTTATCTGTGTTTCTCACCAGTAGGATGACAATCTTTTGACCATCAGAACCAGAACAATTTTGAGATTGCAATGATCTGCAATGTACTAAATCTGATAAGAAACTTATTAGGTGTCAACAGGTCAGTCTTAGGAAAACCAGGACTTTTAGTAACCCATCAATATTATGATATAGGATAAGAATTATCTTTATTTTAGATAGAAATAGAATAATAGTTAGCAGTGACTGCAAGTCTGGGTGTAATGAGGTATTGCTATTTAAGAAGTTTATACTCATAAAAGTTATGGAGAGAGATGGCGATACCTGCAGGACAATGTCACTACATTGCACTAATCAAAATAGTTAAAATGGTAAATTCTGTGTTATATGCATTTTACTACAAAATAACTTTTAAAACCCACGCAAAAGGAATACTCTAGAATAACTGCTTGCTTAATGGGCCTATGGACAAAAAGAATCAGTGTGATCACTGTACTTCAGAGGGTGAACAGTATTCATAGTTAGGAATGCCACCGTTAGCCTATGCCAAATGACATCTGAAGAATTCTGAAGTATGCTGAGCAGGACACCTTCACAGCATGTGCACAGAGGGAAGAAGGCTTGATGGGAATGAGGGGAGTGTTTTTAACAGGTGAGACATAAGTAGATGGGGAGACCTGGCTGCCTACTTTCACAGTGATTTTGTAATATTAAATCTTCCCACAACTTAGATTTGAATCTATAGGTTGCAAGAAGACTCACTATCTTGAGTTGATGGAGAAGAATCACTTCCTTTCACTGGGGACATATAGCTTACATTTATTGAGGAGTAAAATGAAAACAGTTCACACACAACATTCTGTGACTCATAAATAATATAAATATAATCTCCTTTCTGGTAGCCACACAAGCAAGAATGACTGTAATCGTCAATGGGACGCTTTCACATAAATCTCGGGTCAGATATGGATTTTTCTGACAGCATATTGCGGCTCAGAATTCCTTTTGATTTAAAGTACATTCCAAATATTTGTATTTATGAATTTTTATTGTATTTTCTTGTTTTTGTGAGACATTTCTTACTGTGTAGCTCTTAGGTCTTGGAACTCACTGTATAGAGTAGGCTGGTCCTGAATTCACGGATGTTTCTATATCCCAAGTGCTATGATTAAAGGCATAAATTACTATGCGCAACTTATATTTTCTTTATGAATAATTTTGATAATCTTTTGGTTGTTCATCATTCCAACTAATTAATGGAGATAAAATATCATCATCTTAGTGAACACATTTTCAAAGCATATAATAGAGAATAAATATGATTCTTTGACATAATATATATATTTTCTGAACTTTGTCTACATTCTTCCCAGAAAAAAAACAATAATAGTGAGCTGTATGTGGGTCTCTGAGGACTCAGAGGCTGCAGTGCTGCTCATTAATTTTTAGATTAACCTATAGACAGAAAATCCTACAATTTTCCTGTATTTACGATTCTTTCCTGACTTTTCAACTCTAATGTGAAAATTAACTTTTTAAAATTTAACCTTACTAACTTTAATGGTGAAAATATGTTTGAATGGGGTTTAATTCATAATAAATTGTAGGGGTTGGGGATTTAGCTCAGTGGTAGAGCGCTTGCCTAGGAAGCGCAAGGCCCTGGGTTCGGTCCCCAGCTCTGAAAAAAAGAACCAAAAAAAATTCATAATAAATTGTTATATAAAGATATTATATTATTATATCACCCCTCATTTAAAAAAGCTTCTCTTTGAAGCAGGCAGAGATCACTACTACAAACCACAGTGGATATATCAACAACACGGCCCCTGCACCTAAGGCTTAGGGATAATTGTGCAAGAGGAGGTGGGAAGAATCTAAGAGCCAGAAATCCAGAAAGTCAGCTGTGACACTGTGTCTCACAATACTGCATAATACTCATAATACCGTAAAAAAATGGCGCCAAAAACAAGACCCGGATACTGATAGTACTTGAGGTTATCATCATTTAATATTATATTTATTTTCAATTTTCATAGAGGACAAAATCAATTTGTGCCAAACCATGTGGTTTTTTTTAACATGTATGCCATTCTTCCAGAAACACAAAGATACTTTGGAAACAAGATGTTTGATGTTTTGTTTGCTTTGGGATGGAAAAATATTCTCCTAAGTTGTATACATATATATGTGTATGTGTATATGATGTATATGTATACATACACACACACATATATATTTAAAATATAACAGAATAGGCCATTTTCAGATCACTACCATGAATTTCCACTTACCTTTCATCATCCAGAAAGCTTAGTAAGCTCTCTTTTAGTGCCCACATCTCCCCTAAACAAGCAAACAAACAAACAAACAAAAATCTATTAGTGGTTTTCAACCTTCCTAATACAACAACCCTTTAATGCAATTTCTCATGTTGTGGTGACCCGTAAGCATAATATTATTTCAATGTTACTTCACAAATTAAATTTTGCTACTGTTATGAATTATAATATAAATATCTGATATTCAGGATATCTAATATCCAACCTTTAAAGGGGTCATAACCCACCGGTTGAGTACCAGGAATATATTTGTTTGATTTAATAGTTTATCTTATTATACTGAGGAGAGTTTTGGAACCTAGACTCAGTCAGTCATTAATTTATGCTATTAGATACTATTTAATTTATAAAGGGCCCGTGAACCAGTTCCAGTCAATAAGAAAAGAGTGCTAGGACTCCTTGGGAGAAGTACAAATATTTGCAGAGTGTTTCTGAACAGAATAATCTCTTTGTGTCTGGTTGACCATGCTGAATGATACCTCGAGTTGTGACAGTTTTATTAATCACAATAAAGATAAAGCCAAAACAAAGAGAATGGCAATAGTCTTAAGTATTTCAGAGAAATTGCACAGAGGTCTGAATTACGGGTAAACCTGAGATACCAGTCGAATCTGGAGTCAAAAGAGCCAGTATGTTTGCCCTGAATTTCAGTTATCCTGGGTCAGATCTTCATTTACTGAGAAAGCTGCGAAAATACACCAATGCTCTACTAAAAGAAGAACCTCTAGGTGGAAGGCTTCCCTTCAAATAGTTTGCCCATAAGCTTCAAGATGAGAAGGAAAACTTAGAATAACATCCAAGTATCCTAATGGGCTACATTCCGTTTGTGAAGAACTAAACAGATATGGAACTGGTTACCATTGCTGAATGAAGAACTTGCTTTTCCCCTTCGGGAGATGCACTTGTGATGGACATGAGAAGAATGCACACTCACTTCATCCTTGTTGCCCTCAGGTTGGTTGAGCAAACATGCATGCTAATTTTATGCAATTGCATGCAAATAGTTTTGTTCTCCTGAACCCAGATGCTAGACTTCCATGTCTGTCCTGTCATCTCACTTTTTTTTTGGGATAGTCTTAACTTCCTAACTGTGTTGCTTGTTACAAAGGAGTGTGCTAACCCTTTCATGTAGCTGCATTGTTTGATAAAGGAAAGATTCATCTACATAGTTATAGGTAAACATAAATATTGTATTCCTCTTCCTAATCCATGCATTGTCTCTCAGACCATACAATATTCAGAAAAAAATCATAATTATTTAAGGGCTATAGCTTATAGATGGATTTGTTCTTGGCTCACTTCCGGGACAGAACACACCAAACTAACATATGTCCATGTGGAAAGGTTCAATGAGAGAAGAAAAGTAGAAGAGGGGAGAAAGAGCACATGGAGGGAAGGGGGGATGGATAGAGAAGGGGCAAATTTTGCCTCTTTGGTGGTCTTTAGAGGTTCAATCACTGTATTAGAGATTTTAATTAACTCACAGTCTCAAATTGGTTGTGTGAAATGAAAATAGCTTCTAGCTCTATTTCCAACACATTCCATTTCATAAAAAGAAGTGGTAGAAATCCTTCTCTTTTATAAAGATGGTATACACTGAATATATATCATATTAGGACATTGCATGACAATTCTTATCAATACATGATTCACCTTCACATACAAAATTGACAAAGCTTCTGCTACTCTTCTTTTCAGAAAACATATCATTTAGTTTCATCATCTTTATTTCATTCCTCATGTGTTATTTCTGTTCATCCATAGACATTTCAGCCCTGGGAAGCTGTATTTCCAATCATTGCTTGAATTGCTTGCAACAATAGACATGCTGTGTAAATATAACAAGGCAAGCTTATCTCCTTTACTGTGCGTTTTATTCTTTCCCAAATGTGACTTTGCCTGTTTGTTTTTAATCTAATGGAATTAAAGATTACCATATCAGACTGATAAAGAGCCTTCAAAGATAGCTGGTTCTGTTCTCTACCTCACAGTTAAATTTTTCTTCCAATAGGCAGTGGGAATGATTTAGTATTTGACCTTGATTCTTAGTGGCTCCTTGATATTAAGCACTCATATTTTATTGAAATGCAGTTTTCACATCTATAAAATGTGGGCAATATCACTGACTGTAGAGAGAATCTCTTGTGAACTGTACAGAAGCATCACCTGTCAATAAAAAAGCCTATGGTTATTGAGCTGAGACAAACAGAGGAATTCTGGAAAAAGAGTTGGGTGTGGGTGATTTGACCAGACAGTCACAAAAACATGAGGAGAGTTAACTAGCGGTGTGGCACTCTTGGAACAGAGTAAATGGGATAATTATGCTATAAGCTAATTTGGGAACAAGTCAAAACTTATGGTCTAACCATTTATTCATATATAATTATGTCTCAGAGTTAGTATTTCTAGGAACAAAGAGGCATGGTGGAAAATCTCCCAGCTACAATTGACCTCATAGATTTGATATGTTGCATTATTTACTTGAAATTTCTTCTGCATTTCTTGGAGACTATCCTTTGAAAAGTATGGTTTTCAGTTGTTATGTAAGACACAAGGTACTTAAAACATATTTTGATAACATCTTTTCTCTAGCTTCATATTGTCTTTGTATTACATACCATTTTAAAAATAATTGTTTCTTTTTCTTTTATATATAAAGCAAATAATCATTTATGTGGAGAATGTAGAGACACAAAAGAGAATAATGATGGAAATTTAAAGTATTGCTAATTAAAATACAAAGAAAGCCGCATAGATGGACTGTCTCTTCACTCATATATATATATATATATATACTGTACAGTATATATATATATATATATATATATATATATATATATATATATACTGTAATAGTTACTGTTGGGGTTTAAATCTCGGCTCACTTCCTGGACAGAACACACCAAACCAATATGGTTCCTTGTGGAAAGGTTCGATGAGAGAAGAGTAGAAGAGGGGAGAAAGAGTACATGGAGGGAAGGGGGTTATGGGGAGAGAAGGGACAAAGGGGAGAGAGCAAGAGAGAAGAGAAGAGAGGAGAGGAGAGGAGAGCAGAGGAGAGGAGAGGAGAGAAGAGAGAAGAGAGAAGAGAGAAGAGAGAAGAGAAGAGAAGAGAAGAGAAGAGAGAAGAGAAGAGAAGAGAAGAGAAGAGAAGAGAAGAGAAGAGAAGAGAAGAGCCAGAGATGAAGAGAGAGAGAGAGAGGAGGGGGTCAAGCAGCCCCTTATATAGTGTCAGGCAACTGTGGGGTGGAGCATACCTGGCTGTTGCCAGGTAGCTGTGGAGTAGAGCTTAAACAGAATACCAACAGTTACAAATTAGACAATTTCTGTATTGTTGAGTATATCCAGTATAGTGTGATAATCAGAAATCTTAAATTGGCTTGAGACTAATCACGAGAAGGGACTATGCTTCACCTACTGTTTTCCTCCATTTGAATGGAACATTCAGATAGAATTAGATAAATCTCTTCTCTTAACTCCACCCCTCCCATGTGAAGGACTCCAAGTGGCTTCCTATATACCTGCCCTCCACTTGATAGCAGAGAATGGGCAGTATCCCTTCTGCATGGCAATAGGAAATTTGATGGCTACAGTCCACTGACTATATACTTCAGCTCCATTTTTCCACCTGTTCTCATCTGGGCTTACATCTCATTCATCGAATTTGCAATTCTTTCATACTCCACTTGGAAGACAGAAACAGGTCAATCTCTGTGAGTTTAAGGCCAGGCTGGTCTACACAGTGAGTTCCAGGACATCTAGGGATACATAGTAAAACAAAATGACACCCCAACTTAACATTATGAGATAAAGAACTTCCAAAGATGCCGTTGATTTCATTTCATCTTTGTCATCTACTGCTGGGCATACGTCCTATCCTCTCTCACGGGTGAAAGGAATAATGATATGCACCACATGCCCAGTCTTAGGCTTCTCTTGTTACAAAGAGAAAAACTGAGCAACCCAAGAGTGACTGACAAATGGAGTATGAGAGAAGTGCTTAAGAATGGCTGCATGCCTAGTAAGAGTCCCTTGTATAAAACTATGTTTTAATTTGTCTGTGGTTAACAATTGGTGACAAATTCTGGGTAAGGTATGGAGGATGGGTGATTTTACTTTAAGTTATGGAAGAAAACCAAGGGCTATGACAATACCCTGTATTTTGGGGGGTAGTCTCTTGGAGTCCTCTGAACAACACTTCTGCTCTTGTTAGAAAGTCTATGGCTCTTGAAGAAAGGGTTGTGTTTCTGCAAGTTATAACCTTCATAAAGGTTATAAAGCCCTTCACAAACTCTAGTAATTACCGAGTTCCTTTATAAAAACCATTCCAGCTCATACTGTCATCCTCACCAAAAATATTAGTATTTGGTTTCAGATAACAGGACAAGGTTCTGAGATGCATAATTTACATATCAAAGCAGACCACCTGGCCTCCGGGTTCTCCCATTATTCTTTAGTCCCTACCTGGCATACCCTGCCCCCAACCCTGAATATTCCAGCCCAGGGCTGGATGGCCCTTCCCGAGGCTCTTATATAATTTTGCCCCCCCCCCCCCTCTCTCTCTCTCTCTCTCTCTCTCTCTCTCTCTCTCGTTTGTGTGTGTGTGTGTGTGTGTGTGTGTGTGTGTGTGTTTTTCTCTCTCTCTTCGACAACTTCTCTGGTCTCCTTCCTTCCCTGGGGTCAGTGACTCACAGGGAGCAATTTCCCAGTAAACGTGCCTTTAATCTAATCTAATCTGGTTTGATTTGGCTCATTTCACTGGTGGAGAAATAATTTAGCTGATAATGCTGAACCCTGAGAGGAGTTGAATCCCCAGTTTGATGTCCCATTCTTTCCTAGCCACGTGGGGACTACTCCCCCTCGCCCCCTTCCACTTCACGGATACTGCAACTTCATACTCTTGTCAATAACCACCTCCCAACAGCTTTGTTCCCAGCACCAGATGTTTGTTCTGGGTCCAGGACACTTTGGGCTTTCGCTGCTGATTTAAGGCCTCACCAGGGTTAGCCCCATTCAAAGATCAGACACTTGTGGGGAAACCATTGATACAAAGACTTTTGATCTGAGGTTACTGCCCCATATAAACGGTTTGATCACAGACTGGAATGGGATGTCATTTCCATAGTTTTGGGATCCCCAGAGAACGTGGGGATCTGAAAGGGATCCTCAGACACTTCTTGGATGTCTGCTGCAAAATTCATCCAAATTGGGCTGAACCCCCTATGTCCAAATTTTTGTAAACTACACTCTAACCCTTCCCCTCCTCCAATGCAACTCAGCTTTAGTGGTTCACCATCCCCACCCCCAACTAACCCACCGAGGTTCTGAGGGAGGTTGGGGTTAGGCAGTACTTGGATCTCTGTGCAATAAGACATTTCTCTACTGGGGTAATGAGCCAATTCAAGCCAGATTAGATTATATTAAAAGCAGGTTTATTGGGTATCTGCTCTTGGGTGAGTTCACTGGACCCAGGGAAGTTACCATGGGAAGGGAGACAGAGGCAGAGAAAGAGACAGAGATAGAGAGGAGAGGTAAGGGAGACAAAAATGTCTGGAAAAATACATATTATTATATGTGTGTATGAATGGTATGAATGTATGTGTGTATGTATGTATGTATGTATGTATGTATGTATGTATGTATGTATACATGTCTGGGGGAAGGGCAGCCCAGTCCCTGGGCTGGAAAGTTTAGGGTTGGGGGCAGGGTATGCCAGGGAGGAACTGAGAGATGCTGGGAGAAACTGGAGGCCAGGAAGTCTGCATGATATGTAAAATATGCACTCTGTCCCTTGACCCAGGGTCCAAAACCAAACAATTGGAGTAAAACAAGGCAATTGAGGAGGTAGGGCTGGGGGAAAGAAAACACTCCCACAGAGAAGGTCAGTCTTGAAACCAAGAAGAGAGATGTCCCATACCTGAGGTAAAGTCATGTCAAGCCAAGCACAGCCATCCATATGGTAGACTTTTTTCATTCTTGCCTAATTTTGTAGATGAACAGCACCTTCTGATGTTTCCCTGAAAGAGTGATTGAATACTATATAAATATTCTAGAAATGTTTCATGTATTATGAAATAATTTAGCAGCAATACTTCAATCCAGAACACTGTTTGCTACTAGATGGTAGAGGAAAGTTGGTATTTGGTTGGAGGAGGTCTTGTGCACTCCTATTCAGATGCTGATTTCTGTGCCTTAGATCTAGTTATAGTCCAGACATGGGGATTGTCACGAATATTGAAGAATCCCATGTACCAGTGTGATGTAAAGAATGTTCCCTATTATATCTGATTGCTTAATAAAAGCTGAACAGCCAATGACTGAGCAGAGGACATAGGAAATCAGGACTTCAGATGCCAACCAGAGAGAAGAGTCAGAGAAGGAGTTTGTTGCACGTAGCGCAAAGAGAATAAAGTTGTCATGAAGGTGGGCATGAGGCAGAATTGCCAAAAATGTTCTCCATGAGGATAGACAGCTACAGCAGAGTGAGCCAAGAAGAGACTAAATACAAGTAACTTAGGGCATGTGGCTGGGAAGTAGCTAGATAGCATAGAGTGTTAGGAATATCAGTTAATGTGCTTAAAGCTTGTTGAATAAATCAATAGGTCCCCAACTCACTCCTATGGGAACTATCCAGGTTCTAAAAAACTGGCACTTTTAAATTTCCGTCAACAATATTTTCTCTCTCCAGGTTTAGCCACTTAATGCTGATCCTGAAACGATTGCTTAACGCCAAACAATGAACTCAGTGTTTGGTTCTGTAGTAACTATGAGGACAAGGTGGGAGAGGATTTAGGATTGAAACTCAAAGACTTTTCAATGTCATGGAGCACTAAGGAGGCACTCGATTTTTGTTTTGTTTTCATTAATCAACTTTCAATTAAAATTTTTTCAATGCTGTAAATCAAATGTACGGCTTTGTGGAAAAAAGACAGGCTCTCTATCACTAAGCTACATCCAGAGCCGTTTTCTGCCTCCTTAGGAAGGTCTCATATCTCTGATACATTTGCTTCTGCTGTAGTTATTGGGATTATAGGTTGTATCACTCTCCTAAATTACACTTGCATGCTATTTAATCTCCTTTGGTCTGGTTTTTACCTAGCTAACAGTATTCACACTATTATTTTCCCATAAACACTATTTGATCCAGCAAATCCTGCTTTTTCTGTGTGAATAACAACTGCCCACCAATCCTCTAATTATGAGTTCTTTAGAAGTATGCTATTTTTGAAACAGTATTTCCAAAGCTCTTTCTTTTGATGTAAGCAGAAGAGAAATGTGTGCGGATAACACTCCAGTCCAAATTCTTATGGTTATCTTGTTCATTAGTGTTCATTTAGAAAACACCTTTTTCCCCTTGCCTAATCCTGTGGAAATGGTGTCAGTGGGTCCCCTACGGTCTGTCTAAAATCAGCTCCTATACTGAGTAAATTATATATCTTGATTCTATTTCTTCATTTAATTTTTATGCTGTGAAAACAATAGAAACAACAAAATGCTGCCAATGGCAAGGGTGATTTTAAAAAAGAGCAAAAGGATAAAAACGAACTTTGTTAATTGAATGTAAATTTGCCTTCTCATTTTACTTTAGAAGAAGAATATTGAGAGAAAACATAGAATGTGGTTTTGTGACATCAGAAATTAGCATGAACAGCTTGATGAGAAACAGCCATTCATGACAGACATCAATAAAGGAAAGTCTACACGAACCCTTTGGTTTTCATTTTAGGTCTTTACACATTAACTTAAATGATAGAGAAATGCCATTCATAATCACAAAATCATCCCATTAGTAGGCTATAAATTATTTTGACCTTTTGAAACCATCTCAAGCTTTTACAGTCTAACAGGAGAGTGTACTAATGAGATTTTATAACCAATAATGCCATCCTATTAAATGCTAGTTATTTTATAAAATATAATTTTAAGTTAGAATTGTAGACAAGCAGAACTAAGAATAACATTAAACAATTTACTAGCTCTAGCTGTTGTGCCACACAGATCCAACAGCACTTGAATGGCAGAAGCAGGAGGATTACTGAAAGTTCAAGGACATTATGGTTTACAAAATGACTTTTACCCTAGTCATGTCTACATAATAAGATTTTCTCTCAAAGAGAGGCAGGTACTGTGAAAGGCTCAGTGAGTAAGGATTCTTGCTGGCAGTCCTGAATACCTCAGTTTGATCACTGGGATTCACATGACAGGATTCAAGAATTGACCCTCATAAGTTATTCTATGATCTTCCCATACACAAAGGAAATAAACATAATTAAAAAAACATAAAAATATTAATGTTGCAAGTCATGTGTTATATATATAGAAAGAATTTTGAGAAAACCAATTTAAAATATTCATTTGCCTGACATTACTGAAGTTTCATTTACTTTATATACTGGGTTTTTCCCAGTTTCTTCTCTCTCTCACTACTGGAAATTGAAAGCATAATTTTTTCCATCAGGGTTTATTGAGGCTCTTCATGTTGCTAAAACCAAAGCCTTCCAGGTAAAATACATGGGCCCCATGCCTTATCCTCACAATGGGATTCATCCATTTTGTAACATGAATATTCTGAATTAGGTGATTTCTTTTTTTGGATAAGATACTTGTGTGTATCATTCATGTTTAGCAACATCTTTGTCCTCCACTTATGAGATGCCAGTATCAATTTTGGGTTATAGGTACTGAAAGTACATAAGGATATTATGGCATTTGTTTCAGATGATAAGCATAAAGTTAAATTTGATAGACTATTATGACAAAAAGAAAACACCTAGAAAGGACAGAAGATCAAGACTACACTAAAAGACAGTTGTCAATCACGGATGTGATTTAGTTACATGAGAATTGAAAATATGGACAGGAGAGCCACATAAGACAAGTTGACCTATTGTATCTGGTCTAAAGATTGAAGCTCATTGCTTACATCGTGTAAAGTAGGCTGTTCTGTGAATTTAGCATGTGCTTTCAGAAGCACGTGTGCTCCCTCTCATAGGATGCTGTAATATACTGCAGTAGGTGGACACAAATGGTTTTATATCAGCTTATATCTTCCCATGAGAGACTGCATATTGAATCTATTTTCTCTGTCTCTCACAGCTCTCCCGAGTCATGGGACATATATGTGTGTCACTTATTAGCAGATATAACCATTTCTTGGTGGACAATGTTGTTTGCTTTCTAGCATAAAATACAAGTGTAATGCAATAAGAGAGCAGGCAAAAAAAATGGGTTTTTATTAGAGGGCCTTAAAGACATGGAGGAAAAGGCTGTTGCAACATTTCAGGAAAACAGCACTGGAGTGAGTAGGGCATTGGCTTTGAGATGTGCTTAAAGTGAATTACTAGGGTTGTCTGTTTTATATCATTAGAGAAAAGGAATTAAGGATGGTTTTTCAATTTTTGTTTAGTCATCAGAATATTAATGAAATATTTGAAGTAGAGAATTAAGTTGTGAGTAATGAGCACGTGGAGTCTGCATTCCTCAGTGATGTCTTGAGCAGGGAAATAGGATGGGATTTGCTACTGGGATTTGGGAATAATTTGTATATGGGTTTCTAATGTTCTGCGAATGTATAAATGCAAGGTAACAAGGAGAGAGAAAACACCCCTGAAGAGCAAGGTTTTACCAACCTTTTTAGTTCTTGATATTGGGTACTAATTTTTATCCTTAATTTTCCTAAAATTTTAATTGGACAACGACAGAAGCTCCCTGTCAATAGCGGAGCTGCTACCTCTCCCATGAGTCAGTTTCTGTTTCTGACTGAGTCCTTGCACAGGTAATCAACACGTAACTGAGTCTAGGAGTCACCACTGGTGAGCAGCTCAGCAATGCATGCCCATCAGAACAGTTTAAAATTGTGTGATTTTTCCTTTGTTTGTCTGTTTGTTTACTGTTTGCTTAACTATTTTCAACTTTACTAAGTCCGATAGGTGTACAAAGTTAAGCAGCAGAACTGAACTAGCAACAACATAACCTGAACAAAGACAATTATAGAGTGTAAAAATGGACAAAGAAAAGCCCGCAAGGCCTCAAGCCTAAACAAAAAACTACAGACAAGTAAAGATTGCTGACAGTGAGAAACATTGCCTTCCCCAGAGAAAAGTGCAAAAATTGGTTATCAGCACCAAGTGGTCAACCCTGAAAACATCCATACAAAGGACAGAATACATCTTGGCAGGTTACACTTAGGAATATGTATGTATATACATATTCGTGGAACAACCATAATTAATGAAAAAAGAGTCCATGCATTTGAAAGGGAGCAAGGAAGGATGTTTATGGGCAAGTGTGAAGGGAAGAAAGGGAGTTGGGAAATGATGTAAATGTCATATAATCACAAAATGGTAAAAAGGAATACTCCTCTTCTTATACAGGTAGATTTTGAAAATGAGAAATGGTGAATCTTACAGGAATATCCATTTTATAGTTAAAGGAGAGCTCCTTCCAAAGGTGATGGTAATTTGTATTATCACAGTTGAATATCTGTGAATACATTTGTGCCTTTGTATATAGAAATGTGTAGAGGCTGCATTATTTCCCACTAACACGTTTTATGATGTTTGTCTCAAGTAAAGATTCTGTTAATATGATGACTGAGGTTGATAATATAAATCCTTGTGAGTTAGGTTAGCCACATGACTTCCCAGTTGGGCTGTAAATGAATCAGCACTCAGTCCTGGGTTCCTCTGGGCAGCATTTGGAAGATTAACTTGTCCAGTTTGGTCTACTTACAGTGCTCGCCTACCATTTACAGTTCTATAGACTTTCTTCAGGCACCAGAAATCTTTGGTGGAAGACTTCCTTGTAACTCACTTGGCCCCAGAAGAACAAGGAATTTAGTCTTGAGCCAAGATAAACCCAAGGTTCAGTCTTGAATTAATTTGTTAACACAGAAAATATGATTATTCTTTAGAGACCATTCAGGAGCTAATCTAGGTAATAAATGTGTACTTGCCCCCTGGTGGCCATTCTGTATTCATTGGCTTCTTCATTAATGTCTTAGTAATAGCTCTGCAAAGCATTGAATAAAAAGTTGTGTTTTTTGCCTCTTCAAATTTATCCTTAATGATAGACCAATTATCTTGCCAAAGAAGAAAACAAAATATGGTTCTTTAATATCAACTTTTCATTAAACAAGTCAGTACACTGGCAAGCCAGCAAAGAATGGGGCATGTGTAACATAATAGCGAATCTATTCAAGCTTAAAGCCTGTGCCTTCTGAATATTCCAAAATTCATGCTACAGGAAAAGTATATACTAGAGAGGTTGTATCTCGAATTCTTTCTGTGTAGAATTCCATTTTGAAACTATTCACCTTTGATATGCATGCTGATTTTAGACCTTTCATCCATCTGTTCTCTCTTTCTACCTTGTTTTAAGGCAGGGACTTTCTTGTTTCTCCTTTGTACTCTGTGCTGTGGACTCCATTTGCCCTGAGAGTTTCTTCCTGTTTATTTTCTATCTCTGCTTCACGTTTTGCCATAGGAACGCTGGGACAGAAAGAACACTATCTGTCTTTTCATGTGAATTCCAGAGATTGAACTCAGGTTGTCAGGATTGTGTTGCAAATAGCTTAACCCATTCAGATATCGCCCTGGCCTCCTAATTAATTTATGTATCACCCTAACTGGGATACAGCATGCCTACTATTCAGCTAAACATCATTCTGTTAGTGTCCCTGAAGACATTTCTGGCTAATATTAATACTTGAATAGGTATACTAAGTAAATCAAATTATATATGATATATTTTTTTCTACTCCAATCTGAAAGGAGCTTGAATAGAACAAAAGTTAATGTGAGGGAGAATTTGCACCTTTTGCCTGACTATTTCTGAGGTGAAACAGTTCTTTTGGACTCATATCAGAACTTTACCACTGGCTGTCCAGCTTGCAGACAGAAGATCATGGGACACCTTTAAACTGGAAACTTCTAGTCTCTTTGGAAAGTCAGTTATGTCTAAAGATGTTTTCCTGGGACACACAGGTGAAAGAATGTTTTGATATACCAAACATGTGAAAGGATCCGTGATGATGAAGGTGTCTAAATATCACCCCATAGACAGTGGGAGACGAGCACTGAGCATTGATTTAGTTTGCTCCACCTCGCTATTCTTTGCTAGCTACATGCATGTATTGGTTTTCCTTACACAGCATAGTGTTGTTGAGCTCAACTTCTGGGAACACCAGCTACCACTGAGAGAAACTCGCCCTGGAACTGCTCATGAGGTTCCCATGGCAGCTTGCTGCTTCTGTGGCCACACCTCAGGCTGGTTGGCAAGCCTTTTAGTTTCTTCAGACTCGAACTACAGTTTCTGGTTCCTACTGAACCTTTATTAAAGGTAGGTTGCAAAAAATTTATGCCTACAAGCCTTTCCATAATTGTGAACCAGTTCATTATACTACATCTTTTTTATTTTTAATTATTTACTTGATGTATGTGAGTACACTGCAGCTGTCTTCAGACACACCAGAAGAGGGCATTGGATCCCATTACAGATGGTTTCGAGCCACCATGTGGTTGCTGGGAACTGAACTCAGGACCTCTGGAAGAGCAGTCGGTGCTCTTAACCGCTGAGCCATCTCTCCAGCCCATACTACATCTTTTGTACACACACCTATCCAGTTTCTTTGCTAGACCATGACTGATACACCTATGCACTCCAGGGGCAGATAAAGACCAAAGTAGGCAACCTCCCCAAAAGGGCATTCTGGAAAACATAGGGGACTCATTCTCCTGGTGGGGTATAGCTAGTTTATCACTATTAACCCTCACAGCCACAATCTAGGTTCAGTCACTTCTGGTAATGTATTAGAGAATTAAATTAGAAATATCTCAAATTAAATTAAAAGTTGTAGATCACAAACTAGAATTGGTTTCTCTACTGCCCCCCAAACCAACCAAAGAAAGACACTGACCACCAACTAATATCCCCCAACTCTAAAAACATATACTAGTCACTTAAAATTGGAAGACATGGAGTTTTAGAGGGAAAGTTATATAATTTTCAATGGAGGAGCCATGACTTAACGTGTAGGGGGCATATGATTGGGGCTGTAACTTTTCTTAGCTTTTAAGATAAAATTTTTAATTTTTTCATACACTTGGTCCTACTGAGCCATTGTTGGTCAAAGCTTACTGACCCAGCAGAATCCAGATTAGCTTTTAACAAACACAAAATGTTTAGTTGCTTGATTAAAATTTGAGCAATACACAGCTATACTACGGTAACAAATCCGTAAAAGGATCAGATAAATCAACAAGCCACCAGAGGATTGTTAGAGGCTTTAAAAAGTAATCAACTAGAACAACCAGTCACAGGTGCACCCAATTGCTCTTCTTGTGAGAACTCATATTTTAGAAAAGTTTTATGCCCGCCAATTCTCATGTAAGAAGTTGAAAGGAAATAATGTAATATAGGTATTTGAGACTACCATGTTCTCAGAATTCTTTCACGTGTGCTTAGCCATTATGGGGCAATGGAAGTCAATTAGCATTTTTTCTACAGTAATTTTCTAGGCAGCACAAGACACCAGAAACTCTTAGAATTAGTGGGCAGAGCTTTTTCTTTTTCTTTTTTTTTTCTTTTTTCTTTTTTTTTTTATTAACTTGAGTATTTCTTATTTACATTTCAAATGTTATTCCCTTTCCCGGTTTCCGGGCCAACATCCCCCTAATCCCTCCCCTTCCCCTTCTTTATGGGTGTTCCCCTCCCCATCCTCCCCCCATTGCCGCCCTCCCCCCAACAATCTAGTTCACTGGGGGTTCAGTCTTAGCAGGACCCAGGGCTTCCCCTTCCACTGGTGCTCTTACTAGGCTATTCATTGCTACCTATGAGGTCAGAGTCCAGGGTCAGTCCATGCATAGTCTTTGGGTAGTGGCTTAGTCCCTGGAAGCTCTGGTTGCTTGTCATTGTTGTTCATATGGGGTCTCGAGCCCCTTCAAGCTCTTCCAGTTCTTTCTCTGATTCCTTCAACGGGGAACGTGGTTTGCTGCTGGCATCCAGCTCCTGTCTGCCTGCACTTCTTTGCTTCATCCATCTTGTCTAATTGGGTGGCTGTATATGTATGGGCCACATGTGGGGCAGGCTCTGAATGGGTGTTCCTTCTGTCTCTGTTTTAATCTTTGCCTCTCTATTCCCTGCCAAGGGTATTCTTGTTCCCCTTTTAAAGAAGGAGTGAAGCATTCACATTTTGATCATCCGTCTTGAGTTTCATGTGTTGGTAGAACTTTTTCTAATCACTTTTTTTTTCACCCCATCTTAGCCTGAAGTCTGTTGCAGGTGGATTGAGTTATGTCATGCTAGCTCTTTGTGTGAATATCTTTTAGTTGCCACTGAAAATATTGCATGGGATCACAGCAAACATTGTGGTTTATTCAATAGTCATTGATAAAAGGAAAAAAAGCCAAAAATAAAAGCCAACTGAGTGGCAGCAATGAAAATAACATTCAAATATCAGAATCACTTTCTTATACTTTTTGCTTTTCTACCTGCTTGTGTGTTTGAGCATTAGATCTCAAATCCATGGATATTTAGTTTTTGGTGATGCATGGTTGGTTTTGTTTTTTTATCCCTTTGTTTCAGATACGCTCATTCTTTACATATGCTTTTAATTGAAGTAGAATTTTATCACTTTTCCCCTCCCTCTAGTCACTTCCAAGTACACTTTGTTGAACAGATCTCATGTCTTCTCCCACTTTCAAGTTAATAGCTTCTTTTAAAATTATATTTGTTATATATTTTCTATATTATAATCTTTACATATATAATAGACATCTATTTATATATTATATCTACATATCTATGTATGTCTATAAATACAATCTGTTGAGTTGTTTGGTTTTTTTTGTTTGTTTGTTTGCATTTCAGAACTATCTCCTTTGCATTGGACAACTAGAGGGCTTATTCCTGGGAGATTCTAATTCTCCTCCTAGCAGTTATTTGTTGCCTATAGTTTCTGTGATGGGATGGAGTGTCAATTTTCTTCTTTCCTCTTTACCATGTCTATGGATACTCCCTTCGTTCTGGTCTTGGTCTGGTTTGTGCAGTGATTTCTGAGAGAGACTGTCTAGGCAGACTTCTTGGTTTTATGGCTTTCTTAGCATTTCTGTCCCCTCTTTTGTGATATTTCCTGGGCCATAAATGCATGAGCTCTGATTTAGGTGTATCTTCGGATCTGAGCTCTCTATGATCTATTGATTTGTACATTGTGTGCAACTGTGGTTTTCCACCATAGTCTCCATTTGCTGTAAAGAATGGTCCCTTGATGATGGGTGGTTGCTCCACTTATCCAGAATTTAGCATATGTTGGGCAAGCACTTTTTTCCTCAGCTACATCCCTACTCCACTTTCCCACACTTCCTCTCAGTAGCTTTTAAGGGATTACTTTTATCCTCGCTCTTCCTCTGCTCTTCTTGTAGACGAATACTCACAATAATCGGCTATCTACTAGAGTTTCTTATCAACAATGTTCACTTCAATAGTGGGGATATATGTATATACACACACACACACACACACACACACACACACACACACACACACATATATATATATATTGTTGTTAACAGATTCCATCAATCAGGTTGCACTGTAATTATTTAGCCTTACATGTCTGCTTTTCTTAACTGCAATACTCTTACATGTTAATATATTTTAGCCAGCACAATACTCTAGAAACTCTTAGAATTAGAAGGTGGAGGTTTTATAATCACTTTTTTTCTTTTACCCAATTTTAGCCCTCCAAACATCAGCAAATTAATATCTTGGGTTGTTTATTGTTTTGCTCTGAGTTAGCTGAACATGGTAAGAGGTTTTGCACCTTTGTTGAACAACCAAGAAGTGATAATCTTATCACTTTTCCTACGTAATAACCAAAGATGTATCCATATATCCTCAGAGGGCTCACTAACCAAGGTGGAGTAACAGAGGCATAGTAAAGCTATGACTTTCATGGTAATATAGTAAAATTAATTCTTAACAATGATTGAAGTTGTCTTCCTATTCTCCTCCTCTTTTTGATAAACTTAGTTTCCATGGTTCTATTAACTTATAGGAAGGCTTGAGGTAATAAACAAAATATTATAAAAGGTTTCCTTTTACAACTTTAATCTAAAATCATTGTGCATTTAAAATATTCATTTATTTATAGTACTGTGTGTGTGTGTGTGTGTGTGTGTGTGTGTGTGTGTGTGTGTGTACTTATGCATGCCTTGGTGTATATGTGGAGGTCAGAGGACACCTACAGTAATACATTTTTTCCTTCTACCATGTGGGTCAGGAATAGAAATGGTATTATGAGACACTGCAGAAAGTTTCTTTCCTCAATAAATAATCTGGCTAGTCAGTCCATGATGACTTCTATTGAGACATAGAAGAGAGGGCACAGAAATCTGGACAAAGAATATTTTCCTTCACCAGAAAGAACTGAGCAGAGATAAGAAGGTAGACGTGCATAGTATTTTCAGGGATAGAGACTCATGTCTTACAGCTTAGCAAATACCTGGTAAGGTAAGAATCTTCTCCTTGGAATGTCACATGACTGTTTCTTCAAAACTCCTGCTCTTAAGGTTAAAGATATGTTTATGACATGATCATTTACAGAGTTCTGGGAAAAGTTGATAGAAGAAACAAACACCTCTCCCCACACACCCACACACACCAGAAACAAAAAGGAAAGATGTACTCCTAGGGATCAATGGAAACCAAGCAAGAAGTCATCCCAAGTAAAGGAAATGGTAACCATCAGTCTTCAGACAAAAGTCATACTGTTTGTGGAAGAATGTGCTTTCTTGCTTAGAATGAAGGGTGTTAGCTGTGGAATAAATTCTCTAGTACCCTACTTTCTATTTCATTGCATATTTTGTCTGTGCCTTTCATTGTCTGATCTTACCTGGAAAGCAAAATTGAAGAGAGGCAAAGTGATGAATATATAGAAGGTGACAATGAGTTTTTTTATTACAAATTGCATAATAGATAATAACTTTATTGGCTACCCCACTTATAGCCATGCTTCTCTTACTGTAAGGAACACATGTTGTCTGACATGTTATTATAACTTTTGGGATCCCCATCTGAATAAGACTGTTGGAGGCTTCTTTCACAATAGCCTTCATAGCTCCTCTTGACATTATGAAGATTATCTGTGGGGAGAAAGCTTCCAGATCATACCGAACTTATTTCATTCATATCGTTTGACTAAACTGTATGTTGTCTTACAATTAAGGTCTGATGGGAAACCAGGAGCAAGGGCAATACATGTATTTTGTTTAGGGCCTCTGTGATGTTCCTGGCAAACAACTCATAGGGTAATTATCCTATACTGAGATTTTCATTTAATTACTTAACACTTCTGGAATGCATGTGTCCTATCAAACCACCACAGGTTACAGCTGGTCTTCAACAACAGTAAGGAAAGAATGCCCACATATACATGGAAGTTGAATAATGCTCTACTCAATGATATCCTAGTCAAGGAAGAAATAAAGAAAGAAATTAAAGACTTCTTAGAATTTAATGAAAATGAAGGTACAACATACCTAAACTTATGGGACACAATGAAAGCTGTGCTAAGAGGAAAACTCATAGCTCTGAGTGCCTGCAGAAAAAAACAGGAGAGAGCATATATCAGCAGCTTGACAGCACACCTAAAAGCTTGAGAACAAAAAGAAGCAAACACACCCAGGAGGAGTAGAAGACAGGAAACAATCAAATTCAGAGCTGGAATCAACCAAGTGGGAAAAAAAAGGACTATACAAAGAATCAACAGAATGAAGAGCTGGTTCTTTGAGAAAATCAACAAGATAGATAAACCCTTAGCCAGACAAATCAGAGGACACAGAGAGTGTGTCCAAATTTACAAAATCAGAAATGAAAAGGGAGACATAACTACAGATTCAGAGGAAATTCTAAAAATCATCAGATGTTATTATAAAAGCCTATATTCAACAAAACTTGAAAATATGGAGGAAATGGACAATTTCCTAGACAGATAGCAGGTACCCAAGTTAAATCAGGAACAAATAAAACATTTAAACAGCCCCATAACCCCTAAAGAAATAGAAGTAGTCGTTAAAGGTCTCCCAACCAAAAAGAGTCCAGTTCCAGATGGTTTCAGTACAGAATTCAATCAGACCTTCATAGAAGACCTCATACCAATACTATCCAAAATATTCCACAAAATTGAAACAGATGGAGCACTACCAAATCCCTTCTATGAAGCCACAATTACTCTTATACCTAAACCACACAAAGACCCAACAAAGAAAGAGAACTTCAGACCAATTTCCCTTATGAATATCGATGCAAAAATACTCAATAAAATTCTTGCAAACCGAATCCAAGTACACATCAAAACAATCATCCACCATGATCAAGTAGGCTTCATTCCAGGGATGCAGTGTTAGTTTAATATACAGAAAACAATCGACGTAATCCACTATATAAACAAAGTGAAAGAACAAAATCACATGATCATTTCATTAGATGCTGAGAAAGCATTTGACAAAATTCAACACCCCTTCATGATAAAAGTCCTGGAAAGAATAGGAATTCAAGGCCCATACCTAAACATAGTAAAAGCCATATACAGCAAACCAGTTGCTAACATTAAACTAAATGGAGAGAAACATGAAGCAATCACACTAAAATCAGGGACTAGACAAGGCTGCCCACTCTCCTCCTACTTATTCAATATAGTTCTCGAAGTCCTAGCCAGAGCAATCAGACAACAAAAGGAGATCAAAGGGATACAGATTGGAATGGAAGAAGGTAAAATATCACTATTTGCAGATGATATGATTGTATACTTAAGTGATCCCAAAAGTTCCACCAGAGACCTACTAAACCTGATAAACACCTTCAGCAAAGTGGCTGGGTATAAAATTAACTCAAATAAATCAGTAGCCTTCCTCTACACAAAGAGAAACAAGCCGAGAAAGAAATAGGGAAACTACACCCTTCATAATAGTCCCAAATGATATAAAATACCTGAGAGTGACTTTAACTAAGCAAGTGAAAGATCTGTATGATAAGAACTTCAAGCCTCTGAAGAATGAAATTGAAGAAGACCTCAGAAGATGGAAAGATCTCCCATGCTCATGGATTGGCAGGATTAATATAGTAAAAGTAGCCATTTTACCAAAAGTGATCTACAGATTCAATGCAATCCCCATCAAATTTCCAACACAATTCTTCATAGGGTTAGACAGAAAAATTTTCCAAATTCATCTGGTATAACAAAAAACCCAGGATAGCTAAAACTATCCTCAACAATAAAAGGACTTCTGGGGAATCACTATCCCTGAACTCAAGCAGTATTACAGAGCAATAGTGATAAAAACTGCATGGTATTGGTACAGAAACAGACAGATAGACCAGTGGAATAGAATCGAAGACCCAGAAATAAACCCACACACCTATGGTCACGTGATTTTTTTTTTTTATTAACTTGAGTATTTCTTATATACATTTCGAGTGTTATTCCCTTTCCCGGTTTCCGGGCAAACATCCCCCTCCCCCCTCCCCTTCCTTATGGGTGTTCCCCTCCCAACCCTCCCCCCATTGCCGCCCTCCCCCCATAGACTAGTTCATTGGGGGTTCAGTCTTAGCAGGACCCAGGGCTTCCCCTTCCACTGGTGCTCTTACTAGGATATTCATTGCTACCTATGGGGACAGAGTCCAGGGTCAGTCCATGTATAGTCTTTAGGTAGTGGCTTAGTCCCTGGAAGCTCTGGTTGCTTGGCATTGTTGTACCTTTGGGGTCTGGAGCCCCTTCAAGCTCTTCCAGTTCTTTCTCTGATTCCTTCAACGGGGGTCCTATTCTCAGTTCAGTGGTTTGCTGCTGGTATTCGCCTCTGTATTTGCTGTATTCTGGCTGTGTCTCTCAGGAGCGATCTACATCCAGCTCCTGTCGGTCTGCACTTCTTTGCTTCATCCATCTTGTCTAATTGGGTGGCTGTATATGTATGGGCCACATGTGGGGCAGGCTCTGAATGGGTGTTCCTTCAGTCTCTGTTTTAATCTTTGCCTCTCCCTTCCCTGCCAAGGGTATTCTTTTTTCTCATTTAAAGAAGGAGTGAAGCATTCACAAATTGATCATCCGTCTTGAGTTTCGTTTGTTCTAGGGATCTAGGGTAATTCAAGCATTTGGGCTAATAGCCACTTATCAATGAGTGCATACCATGTATGTCTTTCTGTGATTGGGTTAGCTCACTCAGGATGATATTTTCCAGTTCCAACCATTTGCCTACGAATTTCATAAACTCGTTGTTTTTGATACCTGAGTAATATTCCATTGTGTAGATGTACCACATTTTCTGTATCCATTCCTCTGTTGAAGGGCATCTGGGTTCTTTCCATTTTCTGGCTATTATAAATAAGGCTGCGATGAACATAGTGGAGCACGTGTCTCTTTTATATGTTGAGGCATCTTTTGGGTATATGCCCAAGAGAGGTATAGCTGGATCCTCAGGCAGTTCAATGTCCAATTTTCTGAGGAACCTCCAGACTGATTTCCAGAATGGTTTTACCAGTCTGCAATCCCACCAACAATGGAGGAGTGTTCCTCTTTCTCCACATCCTCGCCAGCATCTGCTGTCACCTGAGTTTTTGATCTTAGCCATTCTCACTGGTGTGAGGTGAAATCTCAGGGTTGTTTTGATTTGCATTTCCCTTATGACTAAAGATGTTGAACATTTCTTTAGGTGTTTCTCAGCCATTCGGCATTCCTCAGCTGTGAATTCTTTGTTAAGCTCTGAACCCCATTTTTTAATAGGGTTATTTGTTTCCCTGCGGTCTAACTTCTTGAGTTCTTTGTATATTTTGGATATGAGGCCTCTATCTGTTGTAGGATTGGTAAAGATCTTTTCCCAATCTGTTGGTTGCCGTTTTGTCCTAACCACAGTGTCCTTTGCCTTACAGAAGCTTTGCAGTTTTATGAGATCCCATTTGTCGATTCTTGATCTTAGAGCATAAGCCATTGGTGTTTTGTTCAGGAAATTTTTTCCAGTGCCCATGTGTTGCAGATGCTTCCCTAGTTTTTCTTCTATTAGTTTGAGTGTGTCTGGTTTGATGTGGAGGTCCTTGATCCACTTGGATTTAAGCTTTGTACAGGGTGATAAGCATGGATCGATCTGCATTCTTCTACATGTTGCCCTCCAGTTGAACCAGCACCATTTGCTGAAAATGCTATCTTTTTTCCATTGGATGGTTTTGGCTCCTTTGTCAAAAATCAAGGGACCATAGGTGTGTGGGTTCATTTTGGATCTTCAATTCTATTCCATTGGTCTATCTGTCTGTCTCTGTACCAATACCATGCAGTTTTTATCACTATTGCTCTGTAATACTGCTTGAGTTCAGGGATAGTGATTCCCCCTGAAGTCCTTTTATTCTTGAGGATAGCTTTAGCTATCCTGGGTTTTTTGTTATTCCAGATGAATTTGCAAATTGTTCTGTCTAACTCTTTGAAGAATTGGATTGGTATTTTGATGGGGATTACATTGAATCTGTAGATTGCTTTTGGTAAAATGGCCATTTTTACTATATTAATCCTGCCAATCCATGAGCATGGGAGATCTTTCCATCTTCTGAGGTCTTCTTCAATTTCTTTCCTCAGTGTCTTGAAGTTCTTATTGTACAGATCTTTTACTTGCTTGGTTAAAGTCACACCGAGGTACTTTATATTATTTGGGTCTATTATGAAGGGTGTCGTTTCCCTAATTTCTTTCTCGGCTTGTTTCTCTTTTGTATAGAGGAAGGCAACTGATTTATTTGAGTTAATTTTATACCCAGCCACTTTGCTGAAGTTGTTTATCAGCTTTAGTAGTTCTCTGGTGGAACTTTTGGGATCACTTAAATATACTATCATGTCATCTGCAAATAGTGATATTTTGACCTCTTCTTTTCCGATCTGTATCCCTTTGATCTCCTTTTGTTGTCTGATTGCTCTGGCTAGAACTTCAAGAACTATATTGAATAAGTAGGGAGAGAGTGGGCAGCCTTGTCTAGTCCCTGATTTTAGTGGGATTGCTTCAAGTTTCTCTCCATTTAGTTTAATGTTAGCAACTGGTTTGCTGTATATGGCTTTTACTATGTTTAGGTATGGGCCTTGAATTCCTATTCTTTCCAGGACTTTTATCATGAAGGAGTGTTGAATTTTGTCAAATGCTTTCTCAGCATCTAATGAAATGATCATGTGGTTCTGTTCTTTCAGTTTGTTTATATAACGGATCACGTTGATGGTTTTCCGTATATTAAACCATCCCTGCATGCCTGGGATGAAGCCTACTTGATCATGGTGGATGATTGTTTTGATGTGCTCTTGAATTCGGTTTGCCAGAATTTTATTGAGTATTTTTGCGTCGATATTCATAAGGGAAATTGGTCTGAAGTTCTCTTTCTTTGTTGTGTCTTTGTGTGGTTTAGGTATAAGAGTAATTGTGGCTTTGTAGAAGGAATTCGGTAGGGCTCCATCTGTTTCAATTTTGTGGAATAGTTTGGATAATATTGGTATGAGGTCTTCTATGAAGGTTTGATAGAATTCTGCACTAAACCCGTCTGGACCTGGGCTCTTTTTGGTTGGGAGACCTTTAATGACTGCTTCTATTTCCTTAGCAGTTATGGGGTTGTTTAACTGGTTTATCTGTTCCTGATTTAACTTCGATACCTGGTATCTGTCTAGGAAATTGTCCATTTCCTGAAGATTTTCAAATTTTGTTGAATATAGGTTTTTATAGTAAGATCTGATGATTTTTTGAATTTCCTCCGACTCTGTAGTTATGTCTCCCTTTTCATTTCTGATTTTGTTAATTTGGACACACTCTCTGTGTCCTCTCGTTAGTCTGGCTAAGGGTTGATCTATCTTGTTGATTTTCTCAAAGAACCAACTTTTGGTTCTGTTGATTCTTTCTATGGTCCTTTTTGTTTCTACTTGGTTGATTTCAGCTCTGAGTTTGATTATTTCCTGCCTTCTACTCCTCCTGGGTGTATTTGCTTTTTTTTGTTCTAGAGCTTTTAGGTGTGCTGTCAAGCTGCTGACATATGCTCTTTCCTGTTTCTTTCTGCAGGCACTCAGCGCTATGAGTTTTCCTCTTAGCACAGCTTTCATTGTGTCCCATAAGTTTGAGTATGTTGTATCTTCATTTTCATTAAATTCTAAAAAGTTTTTAATTTCTTTCTTTATTTCTTCCTTGACCAGGTTATCATTGAGTAGAGCATTGTTCAATTTCCACGTATATGTGGGCATTCTTCCCTTATTGTTATTGAAGACCAGTTTTAGGCCGTGGTGGTCCGATAGCACGCATGGGATTATTTCTATCTTTCTGTACTTGTTGAGGCCCGTTTTTTGAGCAATTATATGGTCAATTTTGGAGAAAGTACCATGAGGAGCTGAGAAGAAGGTATATCCTTTTGCTTTAGGATAGAATGTTCTATAAATATCCGTTAAGTCCATTTTGCTCATGACTTCTCTTAGTCTGTCTACATCACTGTTTAATTTCTGTTTCCATGATCTGTCCATTGATGAGAGTGGGGTGTTGAAATCTCCCACTATTATTGTGTGAGGTGCAATGTGTGTTTTGAGCTTTAGTAAGGTTTCTTTTACGTATGTAGGTGCCCTTGTATTTGGGGCATAGATATTTAGGATTGAGAGTTCATCTTGGTGGATTTTTCCTTTGATGAATATGAAGTGTCCTTCCTTATCTTTTTTGATGACTTTTAGTTGGAAATTGATTTTATTTGATATTAGAATGGCTACTCCAGCTTGCTTCTTCTGACCATTTGCTTGGAAAGTTGTTTTCCAGCATTTCACTCTGAGGTAGTGTCTGTCTTTGTCTCTGAGGTGTGTTTCCTGTAGGCAGCAGAATGCAGGGTCCTCGTTGCGTATCCAGTTTGTTAATCTATGTCTTTTTATTGGGGAGTTGAGGCCATTGATATTGAGAGATATTAAGGAATAGTGATTATTGCTTCCCGTTATATTCATATTTGGATGTGAGGTTATGTTTGTGTGCTTTCATTCTCTTTGTTTTCTTGCCAAGACGATTAGTTTCTTGCTTCTTCTAGGGTATAGCATGCCTCCTTATGTTGGGCTTTACCATTTATTATCCTTTGTAGTGCTGGATTTGTAGAAAGATATTGTGTAAATTTGGTTTTGTCATGGAATATCTTGGTTTCTCCATCAATGTTAATTGAGAGTTTTGCTGGATACAGTAACCTGGGCTGGCATTTGTGTTCTCTTAGGGTCTGTATAACATCAGTCCAGGATCTTCTGGCCTTCATAGTTTCTGGCGAGAAGTCTGGTGTGATTCAGATAGGTCTCCCTTTATATGTTACTTGACCTTTTTCCCTTACTGCTTTTAATATTCTTTCTTTATTTTGTGCGTTTGGTGTTTTGACAATTATGTGACGGGAGGTGTTTCTTTTCTGGTCCAATCTATTTGGAGTTCTGTAGGCTTCTTGTATGTCTATGGGTATCTCTTTTTTTAGTTTAGGGAAGTTTTCTTCTATGATTTTGTTGAAGATATTTACTGGTCCTTTGAGCTGGGAGTCTTCACTCTCTTCTATACCTATTATCCTTAGGTTTGATCTTCTCATTGAGTCCTGGATTTCCTGTATGTTTTGGACCAGTAGCTTTTTCCACTTTACATTATCTTTGACAGTTGAGTCAATGATTTCTATGGAATCTTCTGCTCCTGAGATTCTCTCTTCCATCTCTTGTATTCTGTTGGTGAAGTTTGTATCTACAGCTCCTTGTCTCTTCTTTTGGTTTTCTATATCCAGGGTTGTTTCCATGTGTTCTTTCTTGATTGCTTCTATTTCCATTTTTAATTCCTTCAACTGTTTGATTGTGTTTTCCTGGAATTCTTTCAGGGATTTTTGCGTTTCCTCTCTGTAGGCTTTTACTTGTTTATTAATGTTTTCCTGTGCTTCCCTAAGTGTGTTCATGTCTTTCTTGAAGTCCTCCAGCATCATGATCAAATATGATTTTGAAACTAGATCTTGCTTTTCTGGTGTGTTTGGATATTCCATGTTTGTTTTGGTGGGAGAATTGGGCTCCGATGATGGCATGTAGTCTTGGTTTCTGTTGCTTGGGTTCCTGCGCTTGCCTCTCGCCATCAGATTATCTCTAGTGTTACTTTGTTCTGCTATTTCTGACAGTGGCTAGACTGTCCTATAAGCCTGTGTGTCAGGAGTGCTGTAGACCTGTTTTCCTCTCTTTCAGTCAGTTATGGGGACAGAGTGTTCTGCTTTCGGGCGTGTAGTTTTTCCTCTCTACAGGTCTTCAGCTGTTCCTGTGGGCCTGTGTCTTGAGTTCACCAGGCAGCTTTCTTGCAGCAGAAAAGTTGGTCTTACCTGTGGTCCCGAGGCTCAGGTTTGCTCGTGGGGTGCTGCCCAGGGGCTCTCTGCAGCGGCAGCAACCAGGAAGACCTGTGCCGCCCCTTCCGGGAGCTTCAGTGCACCAGGGTTCCAGATGGTCTTTGGCTTTTTCCTCTGGCGTCCGAGATGTGTGTGCAGGGAGCAGTCTCTTCTGGTTTCCCAGGCTTGTCTGACTCTCTGAAGGTTTAGCTCTCCCTCCCACGGGATTTGGGTGCAGAGAACTGTTTATCCGGTCTGTTTCCTTCAGGGTCATGCGGTGTCTCTGGCAGGGGTCCTGCCGCTCCTGGGCCCTCCCCCACGGGAGCCCAGAGGCCTTATACAGTTTCCTCTTGGGCCAGGGATGTGGGCAGTGGTAAGCAGTGTTGGTGGTCTCTTCCGCTCTGCAGCCTCAGGAGTGCCCACCTGACCAGGTGGTTGGGTCTCTCTGGTCACGTGATTTTTGACAAAGGATCCAAAACCATGCAATGGAAAAAAGATAGCATTTTCAGCAAATGGTGCTGGTTCAACATGAGGTCAGCATGGAGAAGAATGCAACTGGATCCATTCTTATCACCCTATACAATGCTTAAGTCCAAGTGGATCAAGGACCTCTACATCAAACCAGACACACTCAAACTAATAGAAGAAAAAGTGGGGAAGAACCCTGAACACATGGCCAGTGGAGAAAATTTCCTTAACAAAACAACAATGGCTTATGCTCTAAGATCAAGAATTGACAAATGGGATCTCATAAAACTGCAAAGTTTCTGTAAGGCAAAGGACACTGTTGTTAGGACAAAATGGCAACCAACAGATTGGGAAAAGATCTTTACCAATCCTACAACTGATAGAGGGCTTATATTCAAAATATACAAAGAACTCAAGAAGTTAGACTGCAGGGAGACTAAAAACCCTATTAAAAATGGGGTTCAGAGCTAAACAAAGAATTCACAACTGAGGAATGCCGAATGGCTGAGAAACACCTAAAGAAATGTTCAACATCTTTAGTCATAAGGGAAATGTAAATGAAAACAACTCTGAGATTTCACCTCACACCAGTAAGAATGACTAAGTTCAAAAACTCAGGTGACAGCAAATGCTGGTGAGGTTGTGGAGAAAGAGGAACACTCCTCCAACACAGGTGGGATTGTAGACTGGTACAACCATTCTGGAAATCAGTCTGGAAGTTCCTTAGAAAATTGGACATTGAACTACCTGAGGACCCAGCTATACCTCTCTTGGGCATATACCCAAAAGATGCCCCTAAATAAAACAAAGACACATGCTCCACTATGTTCATCGCAGCCTTATTTATAATAGCCAGAAGCTGGAAAGAACCCAGATGCCCTTCAACAGAGGAATGGATACAGAAAATGTGGTACATCTACACAATGGAATACTACTCAGCTATCAAAAACAATGAGTTTACGAAATTCATAGGTAAATGGTTGGAACTGGAAAATATCATCCTGAGTGAGGTAACCCAATCACAGAAAAACACACATGGTATGCACTCATTGATAAGTGGCTATTAGCCCAAATGCTTGAATTACCCTAGATGCACAGAACACATGAAACTCAAGAAGGATGACCAAAATGTGAATGCTTCACTCCTTCTTTAAAAGGGGAACAAGAATACCCTTGGCAGGGAATAGGGAGGCAAAGTTTAGAACAGAGGCAGAAGGAACACCCATTCAGAGCCTGCCCCACATGTCGCCCATACATATATAGCCAGCAAACTAGATAAGATGGATGAAGGAAAGACGTGTAGGCTGTATCTTGTAGTATTTAGAAGAAGAAGTAATTTGTGGAGGGAGCCCTGCTGCACTGGTACAGACATCATGTAGGGTGTGATGACAGTAGCTTTATTTATAATAAGGTAGTGGTTTCAAGAAGAAGTGGAATTATTCCATAAGTTAGCACACAAGTATTTTCTCTCTTGTATGGGATTTCATCATCAGATCGAACTCCATCTGTAGAAGCGTCTCCACTCTTGCCCGTGCTTTCTTATACCCTGAAGTTCCCCAGACATATGAAAAAAATTGAAGAGGCAAATAGAATTCTTTTACATTTTAGTATTGTGGAAATTGAGATATCAAAAAGGGAGTGAGTGAATGCTGGCAATTTAACATAGGAAATCATATATTAAATTCATGAATAAGGAATTGGCCAACAATGAGCAAAAGTGAAAGGAAGCGGTGTAAAGACAATGGTGACAGAGGGGAGCATTTGAGACAGATAGTTGTTTGACTTGATCATTTCTTCATTTGCTCTTAGATTACTACAGCAGAACATCTGCACTATTGTCGCCCCCTTTCAGTAGATGAACAACCAAGATCATGCTGTTACTAGAATTTGCTTTCATTTCACCTGTAACCCCAATGTCCTTTGTCTCCTCTGTCATCATTATATTGACCCTCCAGCACATGACTCAAGGTTCACTCATTAATTTTCTAATTAGATGATTTTTCTTGTTATGTAATCCAGACACTTAGAAGTAAACACATAGCAACTCTTTCTAAGACCATGGGACCTTTCAGTATGACAGGCATTAGTACATCAGGGGGAGATAATACGCCTGTCAGATCTTTCAAAATCTGTATTTGCACTAACAAATACATTATGAGATTAATCAAAGCAGACCACCCAGCTTGGTTGAAGCCCTGTGGAAGGGTGAGTCTGTGTTTATGTCGTACTGTTACTGATCACACTGTCTTATTGAAGTCTATACTGATTGTGGAACAGACCATGAGAAATGGCTGTTCCCTTTGACAGTAAGCTTAAAAGCACGAGGGTGCGCAGATTTAATGTTCAAACTCCAGTCTTTTTGGAACAAATAGACTCCTACAATTTGAAGAGTCTGGAGCTACTAAATGGAACTGAAAGCATCTTAGGGCTTCTTGTTGACACCACATGCTCATAAACCCTTCAGACTCTGCCAAGAGGTCGTAAAGCAAATTGCTCCTTCACAAGTAAACCGATTAAAGAGAGACAGAGCTTAGACATCTTGGAGCCTAATGAGGTTGTTTCAGGGAAATGATGCCCCTATTCTAGAACAAATAATAAATTTTTGTTATGTGTGAGAAATAGAATTGCTCATAGGAATAAAATCAAGGGGCAGTGTTGGCTTCGTGCTCTATTTTCAGTAACATGGACTTAGAATCAACAGCCCTAGGATTCTAATATGTTAACCGTGTGATCTTGGACAATTAAACTAACCACTCTGCCTGGATTTTTTTTCTTGTAAATAAAGACCATTCATGTAACAGATATTTGTTGAGTAAGTGTTTTAAGTAAGCATTTGTTTTACTTTTCTGGGATATGTGAACAAAAATCTATACCCTCCAGATAGGGTACTCATGTCAGACCAAAGAAATGACTCCATCCCAGAGTAGTCTGAGGAACAAATGAGTTACTTACGTGAGGATAGCTAACTAGAGTTACTCCTGCCACACAAAACTGTCCTTCTTGTAGTTGAACTGCATGTATTAATTATGCAGTGTTTTCTGTTACTATTTAATAGGGATTATTATCCCATTCCTCATTTGTATATTTACTTTTCCTTCTAAACTTCATTATCTTCAAAGGTAAAGAGTCTAAACTGTTTAAGTCTTTCTGTCTTTATCATTACTTTCTGTACTACAGAGGGCTGATTTTCATCCACTCACTCACCCACGGTCTTAGGGTTTTACTACTGTGAAGAGACACCATGACCAAAGGAACTCTTATAAGGACAACATTTAATTGGAGTGAACTTAAAGGTTCAGAAGTTCAGTTTATAATCATTCAGGCATGAGCATGGCAACATCCAGGTAGGCATGGTGCAGAAGGAGCTGAGAGTTCTACATCTTCATCTGAAGGCTGCTAGAAGATTGGCTTCCAGGAAGCTAGGAGGAAGATCTTACAGCCCATGCCCACAATGACACCCTTCCTTCAACAAGGTCAAACATCCTAATTGTGCCATGCCCTAGGCCAAGCATATTCAAACTGCCACACCCATCAATTCATCATTTAACAAAGCATGAGTAACACACCTATTACGTGGCAGTCACTGTTTAGGTACTTAGACTACATTAGTAATCACAAATTATGTAGACCTTATTCACTTATATTCTAATAGGAGGAGAATGAAATACAGTCAAGTGATATGCAATATTTTATTGAACAAAGAAAGACATAGACATCAGTAATCCATTAAAATTATAATGGACACAAAAAAGTTCTGTTGCTGTAATATTAAAAAGATTGATTACATGTAGAACATTGTGGCATAAACAAACCTGCTGGTGGTGTACTCAGCCACCTAAAAGTACAATGCATGCAGTCTTATATAGTATATTATATGTGATAAGGTTAATAAACTTTTATGCTACAGTTTTATTCACTTACTACACTACATTTTTAATCTGAATTCTTGAAATTCATCACTTACCTGTAAGTTTATCATGAAACGGTTGCTGTGTCATGGGACAGTAATGTCATTCCTGCTGTGTCTGCTACAACTCTTCATTGAATCTTTCTCTCTTGAAGGTGAGCCAATCTTATTTTGCTCATGATCCTTTGAACACTAGACTGAACCTTATGCATGTGTATAAATACAGCATCACCATATCATGTTTGCACATATATATGTATGTGGTACACTTTTCTAATTTTAAAGTGTACTCTGTCATCTTCTCACAACCATGCAATCATCTTATAACAGAATTCTGAAAAAAAAAATGCCTATTGTCAAGTAACTATAAATAGTAGTGGTGCCATCATGGAATAACTGAGATGCTGCTAATTATGACAAATATTAGCAGGGTAAAGATGATAGATAATATTCAAGCTTTACTTTGAGCATAAAAATAAGCTTCATTAATGTGTTTTACCCCCTAAATTCACTTAGGTATGTCCTCTGGCAACTTCAAAACTTGTCTTTACTAATATGTAAGAGGGAGATAGAATGAAACTTTGGCTTGTCCCCAAAATTCATGGATATACATTCATTTCCCAGAAGAGAACTTTAGATCAATGTCCTCCATATTCATTTATACAGACACCAGCAGAAGGCAGAAGCAGCCAAGATGTACAATCTGAATTTATATCATGCTCTCAGATGCAGACAGCTCAACATCAGGACATGGGGCTTAAGGTAAAACTGAGTTATTTTGAAAAACATGAGGCTGTAATCCTCTCCAATGTGCAATCAATAACAAGACAGGTGGCCAGAGGGCTTTTACACATCTGTCAGCTAAATCCGAACCCTCAGGGGCGAGTACAACTCTAAAGAGAATTAGCCGGATTTGTGATGCTGACTCAAGAAGTCTGGGGCAATAAAGTGAAGCACACATTCAAGGAAGCATCAGTATGGCCATTTTTCACTGGTGACACCCATAATCTGGCTCGTTGATATTCATAGAAACTGCTGGACTGGCTGGACTGCTGCTGGGTGCACTTTGTTTTGATTTTTTTTTTTTTTTGTTCTCTTAGTTTTATTCCCACCAGTCTGCAACACTTTCTCTTCTAGCTTTACCTTTTCTTAATTATATGCCTTTTAAAAAATCTTTCCCTTTCTTTCAAAAGTTACTAATTTCATCATTGTTTTCTTTTTCTTTAGTATTCATCAAGGTTCTTTCCTTTCTTTCCCCTGTCTCTTATCAACATACAAGGCCTGGTATCATCAGAATACTGTATCACTGTGTTAAAAACACAAGTTGAGTTCTATTGCTATGGAATGTACTCTCTACTATGAGAAAAGAACATCATCTTTATCACTCTATACATAAATCTTCAGCAGAGGTACATATGGAAATTTTTAAGATAAAAAAAGAACATGCTATAGGAAGGAACAGTGAAAAGACGTGATGTGCACCAGAGGCAGGAAGGACATCACTGAAAAGTGGAGCTCATGCTGAGACTTGGAGGAAGTGAAAGAGCTCAGTAGTCAGAGTCAGGAAAGATGTGAAAACAAGTCCAGAGAAGGCAAGAGTTTAAGACATTCGGAAGTGTTTAAATGATATTGCGGTTGGGTCATAATGTGTAAGACAGGAAATGCCAGATATGTGTAGTGTATTCTGTTAGCACCACACCCACCTCTTATTTCCTCACAATCAATAACCAGGACATGAATTATGTATCATGTATTTTTATTACAGCTTCTGATTTGATAGGCTAATAGAGAAAGTAGGTGTAAATGAGATCAAAATTAAAAATGGAAAAAAAAACAAACATTTCAAGAGGGAATTGAGAAATTCAAAAAAATACAGAGTTGTCTAAAGAGGCCACTGTGGACGTCTGTGCCCTCTGAGCTGGACTGCTTGCTTCAATGCACACTATGTGTGGGATGTAGACTTTTTAGGTTATTGAACAGAACAAGATTCACCTGTATTGTCACTATGTTATCATTTGTACAAGTGTGTGTGTATTCAACAATGTCTTTGATGTCCAAAACTTTACAGTCCTTTTTAAAAGTTTAGTCTATTTTATTTCTGATTTATTACACTTTAAATGTGTTTTTTTTTCTATTTTTCAGAGCTGGGGACCGAACCCAGGGCCTTGTGCTTGCTAGGCAAGCGCTCTACCACTGAGCTAAATCCCCAACCCCTTAAATGTGTTTTATAGGAGTTTTGTCTTTATATTTTTCTGAAGTATAAGAAATATATATATGTATATATAAATTAATACACATATAACAGATGGATGGATTTACTAACATTCATAACTCATATATAACAGAGAAAAATTACATAAATTTATATTTTCTATAAATTTCTATAATTTCTACATATAACAGAGATGACGTATTTATTTAGATAATTATGAATGAGACAAATAATTTATGCTTTACTGATTCCATTGTAATCAGCTAATTATCTGGTTGTCATGCAAAATATCTACCAAAAACCAAATTCCATAGTTATAAGATTTAAAAATAATAGTTATCTTGAACTGATCTAAAAAAAAATTGTCTAGGTATCAGCAAGCAACCAGTACAAAAGGTCAGAGTTCTTAGTTTTGTTAGATGGCTTGGCATGAAATCTAAAAAAAAATATTTAGTGCATAATAATATAACATCATCTATCCCTACAAAATAAGTTTAATTAACTAAACATTACTAAATAGACAATTCCTTTTTATTGCTTTACCTTTTTAATTTGAAAAGTAAATATTTTCTTGGCATCAGCACTAGTGTCTGGGTTTGGTGTCAGCAGGTGGGATGTATCCCTAGGTGGGGTATTCTCTGAATGGCCTTTCTTCAATGTCTTCTCCACTTTTTGTCCCTGCATTTCTGTTTGACAGGAGGAATTGTGGATTAATATTTTTGAGGTGGGTGGGTGGTCCCATCCCTCACCTGGGGATTGGGCCTATCCAATGGATATGGTCTCTGCAGGTTCTCTCTCCCCTTTGTTGGGTATTTTGGTGAAGTCCTCCCTGTTGGGTCCTGGGAACTTCTTTGGGTCCCTGGTATCTGGGACTTTCTAGTGTCTACCCCCAGTTATCCCTCCCCCACTGATGCACACCTACTTTCAAATTTCTGACCCTCTGTATGTCTCCCCCATCTCCTCCCATATCTGAACTCCCCCTTTTCCCTCCTCTTCCTTTCTTCCTCCCAGACCCCTCTCTCCCTCTACTTCCCAAAGATTATTCTTTTCCACCTACTGAGTAGTACTGTAGCCACCACACTTTGGTGTGATCTTCTTCCTTCTTGAGTTTCATACGGCCTGTGAGTTGTATCATGGGTATTTCAAGCTTCCTTTTGGCTGATATCCACTTATCAGCGAGTACTTACCGTGTATGTTCTTTTGTGACTGGGTTACCTCATTCAGGACTGACAGGAGCCCGGTATACCTGTCCCCTGAGAGGCTCTGACAGAGCTGGACCAATATAGATGTGGATGTACACAGCCAAATATTGGACTGAGTGCAGGGACCACAATGGGGAAATTAGGGCAAGGACTATAGGAGCTGAAAGAGTTTGCAACCCCAGCAGAAGAACAATAATATCAATCAACCAGACCTTCCAAAACTCCCAGAGACTAAACCACCAGTCAAAGAGTACACAGGGGTTACCCATGGCTCCAGCTGGATAAGTAGCAGAGAATTGCCTTATCTGGCATCACTGAGAGGGAAGTCCCTTGGTCCTGTGGAGGCTTGATGACCCAGGATAGGGGAACGCTAGGCCGCTGAAGCTGGAGTGGATGGGCACATGGGGGAGCACCCTCATAGAGGCAGGGGGAAAGGGAGGGGGATAGGAGGATTGTGGAGGGGAAACTGGAAAGGGGGACAACATTTGAATGTAAATAAATTAAATAACCAATAAAAAAATAAAATAAGCTCACTCTGAACCTATCGAAACAGTGACAGTCCAAAGGGCCCATTAATAAACTTAGTACAGAATCAAATTTCCGATAGGTTAAAAAAAAATCTCCAAAGCTTTTCCCTGGTTGGATGGCAGAAAAAGAAGAAAGTCCATCACTAACAAGGGAAATAAACAAAATTGTTATCAAAATCTATGTCTTGTATATGCAGTGCTAAGAGTGATTAGTTTCAACGCCTCCAAGCATAGAGTACATCTGCCAGTGCTGCCAAAATATATTGTCTGAGTCTATCCCGACTGTTAAGTGCAGTTCCCAAATGTCAAAAGGCAACCTCAGAGGAGAGTTTAATGGGCAAAACAAGGTAGATTTGGGGGGCAATAATACCATTTTTTACAACAATATGATCCCAGATACATGTCATTTTATATTTGCCTAAACCCATAGATTGTACAGTGAGGAAGTAAGCATGAGAGAAAACTATGACTTTGAAGATAATTATTTGTCAAAGCAGGTTTATCAGCTATAATAAATGTGTCATATTCTATGGGGGCTACAAACTGAGGATATGACTGTATGAGAAGGGGAAAGCAGGGTTTCTATAGGACTCTCTGTAAACATAAACTTGCTTCAGAAAACAAAGTAATCAGTGAGTTATATTTGTATATTGTTGCGAAAGTATCATGTTTTATTCAAAAATGATTTTGGTGATTTGAATAACTGCCCCCCCAAAGTATAGGAATAGATTATGAAAAAAGTAAATATTTTCAACATAGTAAATGCAACAATGTAAAACACAATTTATTTGATCTTGTATTTATATATCAGTGATGGAGTGCATTTGTATTTTTTTTAAGTTTCCTGAGAGTTGAGGCAAACATCAGCATAGTTTGTAATGGGTTTGCTCATGATTGTCAAAATAGACCAATAAAGGCAATGTAGGTTATATGCAACACTTCAGAAGCTGGAATAGAAATGTCAAAAATCAAGGCCATCTGAGATACAAAAAAAAAAAAAAGATCAGGGAGAGATGGAGAGAAGGAGAAAGGAAGAGAGGGAGAGAGGGTGACAGAGGACAGTGATAGCGAGAGTGAGAGTGAAAGAGAACAAGAGAGAGAGAGAGAGAGAGAGAGAGAGAGAGAGAGAGAGAGAGAGAGAGGAGAGAGAGAGAGATCTAAGAAATAAACACTGGAAAAAAGGTATGCGCTTAGCAGATGGCTTAAAATTAACTACCACATAAGTACTTTTTTTTCTGCAGTATCTGCATAGTCCACCATAGTGTAATGGGAAAATAAAAGAGAAAAAATGTCAAAATAATTAAATAAACCACCTGCATATTTTCTGAGAAATGGCCATAATCAGAGTTCCTACATTATTTTTTTGCTTTTAGATATTGTGAGTTCCTGTTTCAACACAACTTGAGAAAAAATAGAAATAAGTAACTGAGGTAAGATACAAGTAAGAAGAACTGGGTGCCTACTGTGGGCTCCCAACCATTTGACTTTTACTTTGAGGAAATATGCTTGGTTTAAAATTCTGAGCTGTGTGTCCCTAGTTTCTCTCCTCTCAGATCTAAATAGGTATGGCAGATACATATTTAAGAGAACATGCATTATTCTTTCCTTCGTGACTTCTTAGTCTCTTCTTGTTCTATTTAGGGTTACTATTGCTATGATGAAACCAGCCAGCACAAATGACTCCTTGTCAGCTTGGCACACAGACACATCACTCTAAACAACAACTTTTGCTTTCTTTTTCATCCTCAAGATCACACATTAATATTGACACAATATAATGCATTTTACAAAATTAAAAAGTCCCACAGTCTTTATAAATTCAAACACTTAAAATAACCAGTCTCTTTAAAATACCTAGACTATTTAAAAATTCAAAGTCTTGTAAAACTCCAAAATATTTTCAAAAGTTCAAAATCTCTTAACTTCACTCCTGTAAAAGAAAACATAAATCAAATATTTTCTTATATCAAGAACAAAGGTTAAGAGCATGGTCAGAATTTGAACAAAGAGGCAAAAATTGTGTAAATAACTGTGTCCAATGTCTGGGAACCACTCATGATCTTTTGGTCTCCTTTGTGGCTGGGTCACTGCGTTATACTCTTCAGTGTCCATTATTTGTCTTCCAGGCTCCAGCAGGCTCTACTCCACTGCTCCTTCATGGTCATTCCATGGTACAAACATCGCCCTTGCTGTACCTGGATTGCACTTCCAATAATAGCCCATTCTAGACTCTCTACAGGGACTCTAACCCTTCCACACAGTGAAAAACTTCAGCTGCTTTCCATGACCCTTTCATGACTTCAAAACCAGTATGACCTAGGCTATTCTCCTCTGGAACACAGCTTCTGTGTGCTGACTGTGAGGAAACACTTCACAGAAGACTTTTCATTAATGACGTTGATCTCTTCTTAACTACAGCTGATTCTTCAGCTCCAGCTAACTACATACTACAGATTACTCACACAAATGTCCTGGCAGTCTTTAATTTGCTCTGAAACATCACAGACAAGATTTCCATTTTCTACACTGCTCTCAACATTATCTTCCAAGCTCACACAGAACAGCTCTCTGAGCTCTCAACACTCAACGATGTTTCTACTGTCAAGTTCTAAAATCCTTCTACGATTTTTCCCCAAATGACAGTCATGTATGTCACAATACTCCACGATATGGGTACCAATTGTCTTAGTCACAGTTACTATTGCTGTGATAAAACACCATGACCAAAAGCAAGTTGGAAGGAAAATAGTGCAATTGCACTTACATCCACATTTTAGTCCATCATTATAGAAAATAAGGATAGGAACTCAAACAGGGTAGGAACCTGGAGGTAAGAGCTGCTGAAGAGGCCATGGAGAGGTTGGCTTTCTGGCTTGTTCTTCGTGTCTTTCTCAGCCTGCTTTCTTATAGAACCTAGAACCACTGGTTTATGGGTAGCCTCACCCATAATGGGTTAGGTCTTCCCATATTAATCACTACTTTTTAATTACAAATAGATATTTTCCTTATAATATATACTGATTATGGTTTCTTCCCTCCCATTTCCTCCCCACATGACCGTCCATCTGGATTCACACACTTTCTGTATTTTGTTAGAAAACAAAAAGGCATCTACAGGATAATAAAATAAAGTATGATTAAAGAAGCAAACAAATCAGAATGGGACAAAGCAAACAGAAGAAAGAAGCCAATAAAGCAGGAGCGACACAAATAGATACAAAGACACACATATAGGAATTCCACAAAAACCCAAAGCAGAAGCCACCGAAGGACTTAATAGGTTTAAAAAAATGCCCACAACATTATGAGATACATAACCTCCAAAGAGTCTATTGAGTTCATTTTGTGTTGGCCATGTTGAGTGCTTTGTTTTTACCAGTGAGACTCCCTTGGAGAAGTCAAACCTTCCATTTGCAAGTGCTTATCAATTGGAGAGAGCATCTGGGTTAAGGATGGGGGCATATGTCTATAGCTTCTCTCAAGTCTATGATCCCATGTGGTGCAGACTGGTGCAGGCCCTGTGCATGCCGCCAAAGTCTTTGTGAAATTATTCATGTTATGATGCACTGAGAAGGCCTTGATTCTTTGCTGTTCCCCCATCCTTTCTATATCTTATAATGTAGAAAATGCCCTGCAGCCTTGCCTACGCCAGATATAATGGAGACATTTTCTTGTAGGGGGCAGTTCAGATGTTAACGTCCTGTTCCCCAATTGGTTCTTGATCTGCCAGTAAAGAAAGCCATAGGCCAATTACTGTGAGGAAGATTCAGGAGGGAATTCTGGGTCCCAGAAGGAATAGGCAGATGTAAGAGAGGAGAGGAGGAGTTTTGACCACGCTTTTGAGGAAGAAAAAGTCGGCAGCCATGTGAGGTTTCAAAAGGATCTGGAGCCTGTGGCTACTACTACAGGCCGGTGGTTAAGGATATTTGGCAGGGGCTAGGTGGGCCTAGCCACTGATGTTTAAGGTAGGTGGGAGAAGTAGAGATAAAAATATTATTAAAGACATGATTTTCTAGGCAGGAGATCACAGCAACCAGCTGTTGTGTCCTAAGGAAGGTTGAAAAGGAACCAACTCTCTCTCTCTCTCTCTCTCTCTCTCTCTCTCTCTCTCTCTCTCTCTCTCTCTCTCTCTCTCTCTCTGTGTGTGTGTGTGTGTGTGTGTGTGTGTGTGTGTGTGTGTGTGTGTGTGTGTGTGTTTTGTCAGAAGATTCAAGGGAAGCTAGGTGGGAACTGGTAGCAAGGTCATCTCCTGGAGTAAAGGCAGGTAGAACATAAAAGTACATGCAACATTTTCTCAATCGAGAGACTCTCTGTTGGCTCTAGCTTGTATAAAGTTGACCTAAAACTAACCAACACACTGCTAGTGATAGCCAAGATCCCATCCAAAGTTTCAAAGTCCTATTCAGCATCAGCTTTATAGAGAAGTCAAAACAGACAATGGTTCTCTTAGAATCATGCTATATCTTTTGGGGGAATGTATATGTGTATGTGTATGTGTAAATGATGTATATGTATATGCATATGCATATATATGTATGTATGTATTACATTGTGCATTTATATTTATGAATGCATACTAACTTTAATCTACCCTGTAGCACTGCCACTTTTTATTGTTACAATTAATTATTAACACACAGCAGTATTGATAGAGTTGTATGTGATATTTTATCCGGACATGCATATATTATATATTGACTATGTCAATATTTTCTTCTGTTTCCTCTCTTTTGGAGAAATTTCCTCAGCAGGAAATTGAAAACATAAGAACATGTCTAATAGTGGCGTTTTTAGCTAACAGTCTCTGTGTGATTCAGAGAAAATGAATATATATGAAAATACTGTTATTGATTTTCAATTACTGAGATATTTATAAGAATAGTCAAAGCTCTAACCCATAATTCTTCCTGTCTGAAAGAAATGCAGAGAAGGAAATGGAGATGAGCCTGAAGAAAAGAAGGTCCTGCAACAGGCCTAAAGTGGAATCCAGCTCAAGGGGAGGCCCCAAGACCTAACACCATTACTGAGGCTATGGGACATTCACAAAAAAGCGACTGCCCTCCAAAAGAAAGAGTCAGATGCAGATATGTGCACCCAACCAGTGAACAGAAGCTGATGATCCCTCTGACTGAATTAGGGAAAAGCTGGAGGAAGCTGAGGAGGAGGGCAACCAGCAGTCTCAATTAACCTGGACCCCCACGATTTCTCAGACACTGGATCATTAACCAGGCAGCATACACCAGCTGAGATGAGGTCTCCAACACATATATGGCAGAGAGCTCCTGGGTCTGGGTTTAGTCAGAGAAGATGCACCTAATATTCAAGAGACTGGAGGCCACAGGAAGTTTAGAGGTCTGGTGGGGTGGGTGGGGTGGGGACATCCTTGTGGAGACTGGGTCTGGGGGAGGTATAGAATGTGGAACAGACAGGGGGTAGACTGGGAGGGGAATAAAATCTGGAGTGTAAAAATAAATAAATAATAAAATTTTAAAAAGGAATAATTACAACAAGAATTGTAATATTTATTAAAGTGAACAACTCTTTGTTCTACAAAATCTTATATAAAAATGCTTGCTTATCTTTTCTAGGAATTATTTTGTCTGGATATTTAATAACAATTTATTTCTTAATTAAAAATCCTCAATTTGTAGGGTAGAACAAAATGAATTCAAATGAGTTATACGCAATGATGCTTTTCTGGAATAATATTATATATGGAAAGCATTGCATTTTTATTGTTCACATAACCTCAGGACAATTACAAAACAACTGAATTCACCTATTGGGACACGGACCTGGGGAGTAGCTTCTACAAACTGCTGTAGGGGCAGGAACTCAAAGGTGTTGTAATTAGACAAGCAGGAGACCTTAGAAAATGGGCATTTATGAGTGTTTGACAATTATATAAAGAAAGTGAACACAAAATGTTAAAAGTTATGTTATATATTATTCTGCATAGGAAACACATTTATGTTGTAATACTGTCTTGTGGAATCATGTACAGGCATATATCAATATGAAAAACAAAGTAAACATTGTTAATAGATTAAGACTTAGATAAAGGGAAATGTTAGTTTTATTTATGTTTCTCAAAACTTATAATTTTGTTTTGGTTATAATATGGATAAAGACTAGTAATCCTACTTTTGCCTCTTTTCATTAATGACAGCTAATTTATTTTTAATCAAGATTAATAAGAAGTAGACTTGGTAAACATTTTATATAATTTTTGATATTAAAAGATTAGCATTTTGTGAAGGTTCCAGAGCTCTTTGCATGGTAAATTTGTAATCCAACTGTGTCTCCACCATCTTTAATATTCTATCTCTTTCTGTCCTCTTTCATTCTCTTCCCTTGTCTTCAGCTCAGCAAGGTGTCATCACTTTTAGTTTCAAAGAGAATATATGGTGTCTTTGCCTAACCCCTTTCTCTGCATAGTTAAAAGCTGTGGCAAGTGAATTTAATAGGAGGTACAGGTCTTTATTCCATTGCAGTCACAGTAATGGGGGCCTGGCATTATGGCGGGGGTGGGGACTCCTCTCATTGTTCTCACCTAATTCTACTGCTATCAACTTAATTGACTCTGCTCTTGTCAGAAGGCAATTTGTGTCAGAATGGCACAAAGAGAGAACCAATAAAAGCCTCTCCCTTTTAGAACCTTTCCTGGCAGATTTATGTTCATTAGCATCAGCAGTAGAAGAGGGTGAGAGAAGATAAGGCTTAAGAGAGCTGTTTTCTCAGTGGACCAATTAGATGAGGTGGTTTGACATATGAACAAGTTGGACTTCTTAGGTGCATCTTACCTAAACAGCAATTAGCAGCTATATTGCATAAGATATCATTTGGGGGTAATTATGAATGGAAAATTCTCTCTAATGCTTAGAAAAAAAGAATGTGGTATTACAGAATAATAGGTATATACAGTGAATGTAAGGGTTCACGCTCTTCATTAAAGAGAAGAAAAAAATGAGTTTTTTTGCCTTATGTATAATTTAAGTTAAGGTTTTCTTAAAGAGAAATAATTCCGAGAATACATGTGCTTTTATTCCCTAGTTGCTAAACTGATATTCATGAGTAATGACATTTTATTTCTTAGATAATTAGTATCTTTGCTCTTAAAATAAATTTCAAAATCAAGTCACTGACTGGTCAGAACAGTGGAGAAAAGTGTGTGTTCTACAACTGCAGTAATTACATATATTCACACTCACAGTGATATATGGAAATAGATGCTTGCATCTACACTTTTGAGAATCACTGTAAGCAACATTTTGCAAGATTTTTGCAGACAGTGCTCATGGGTCAAAGGATAAATAGTCCAATAAAAACCACTGCCTTATATTTAAAACATTAATTATAAGAACTGGTAATAGAGGGAGAAGGGAGGGGAGAGGGAGTTTATGGACAGGAAACTGGAAAAGGGAATAACATTTGGAATGTAAATAAAGAAATAAGTCCAATAAAAAAAGCAAAACAAAAAAAGGAAAGAAAGAACTGGTAAAAGGTATTCAATAGAATTTAAAAGTTTCTTCTGAGCACAAAAGCCACAAACAAACAAACAAACAATAAAAAAAGAGAAAAACAATAATGAGATGAAACAAGAGTGACACGAAAGATTTACAGAATGGAGAACTCTTGACTACTTATTAACCAGAGAGTGTACTGACATCCACAATATATAAAGTCCTCAAAAATTAAATACCAAAGTAGTGAAGATTCAATAAATAAGCGAGACAATGAACCGAATAGACACTTTTCAAAAGAACTTCAAGTTACTAATAAATACCTGGAAAAAACACGCTTCATGATCAGGAAACTACACATCACAACTACACTAAGCTTCCATTTCTCTCGAGTCAGAATGCCTGTCTTCAATAAAAAGAAAACAGCAAAATACGTGTTGGTGAGAATTTATGGGCAGGGTAAGAAAGCCTTACAAACTGCTATTAGGTGTGTAAATTATTATACCATTAGGAAAATTTGGTTATGTGTATTCTTCAAAAGGTAAAAATGCAACTACAACATGGTCTAGCTACATAACTCCTGGATCTATACTCAAAAGAATCAAATGCAGAGTACAATAGAGATACATACATACCCATGTTTATTGTAGTACTATTTATGGTCGCCAAGTCATATCATCAACCTGGTGCCAACCAGTAGGTGAATGGATCATTATCTCTGAAGAAGAGTTAAGCTGTGCTATTTTTCAGGAAAACAAATATAACTAGAAATGCTAAAGTCAAGCAAGATTACACCAGATTCAGAAAGACAAGTAATAGATGTTTTCTTTCCTGTGTGTAATTTGAAAACTTAAAAATATTGAAAGTAGTAGATGATAAGCCAAAGAGGAGAGCATTGGTGGGAGGTAATTGTGAATAATGAGGGAAAGAGTCAACCAAGTGCCATATGTACTTCTGTTAAGATGTAACAAAATTCATTATGTTATCCAATCAATACACGATAATAAAAAGTGAAAAGAAATTGGTCTTGCTTTAAAGATTGTTCTGGCGGTATTTTTGAGGATAGTGAGCAATACTATGCTTTGATTGTTCAGCATCTGGACTTATCTGTGTACTTCCCAAAATCTGCTGATGTATCTCTTTTGTAACTGTGATGTGTCTTCATATTTTCATGTGTGGTTGAGAGGTGGAATTAATTGATTTCTAACCTTGGCTGAATAGACTAACATATACACAATTATTACAAGTTTGATGAAACTGCGAGATACTTCATTACAGAACTTGAGTTAGATTGTGTCAACATAAAATTTATTTCTTTTATTACTTTAATTTTATGTTCTAATTGCATTAGACCTATATAGTTTCCCCTTCCCCTTTCTTCCCTCCAGCTACCCCTCCCCTGCAGCTACTCTCCCTTGAACTCCCTTTTGTTTATCCCTACAACCCCTACTCTCAAATTGATAATATCTTTTCTTTTTATTATATTTGTGATAGACACATGCCCATTTGTGTGTGTGTGTGTGTGTGTGTGTGTGTGCATGCACATGTGTATATATAGTTTCACTCAGAATTGGACAACATGTAAGGTGTCTCATCCCTAAGAAGGGCTAATTCTCCTTTTCCAACAGTAATTGTTTGCCTATAGTTCTGTGTCAACATAAGGAAATTCATGAAATTTCCCCCTTTCACATTAACATGTCCATTGATATTTATTGTTCTGGATTTGTTTTGCAGTCATTTCTAGGAGAGACTGTTTCATAGCAGACTTCCTGGTATTCTGAATGTTACCATCTTTGTGACTATGCTTTAGTGTTTTCTGAGCCATAGAGGTAGGATCTGTGATGTCTGTTTTGTGTCCTGTTGTGGTTTTCTGTGATGATCTCCATTTGCTGTAAAGAGAAGCTTCTTTGATGAGATCTGGTAAGTATACTATTTCTGAGTGTATATAATGCATCTATTCACTCCCCCCACCCCATTTATCTTTCTCCTGCCGCTGTTCACTTCTCACGCAGCTCAGGTAAAGATTCATTTACAGTAAAATTCTGAAGATTTTGAAGCAACAAACTGATTTCATGTTTTTAAATTTTCACCATATTGCCATATTTCTTAACTGTCTCTCCTTACACAGGCTGAGCACTCACCCTCTGTGACTGTGAATAAAATATTAATTATGGCAACCGACCATTAATAACTTAAGGTTACTTCTTTTAGGGTATTTCTCCTGTCTGGAATGTGTGTGTTTGATAAGACTTGGAAATAAGGTTGGAGATGGGAAAAAAGATTTGTAGTAAAGGGAGGTACCTTTCTGTAGGTGGTAGGTCTCGTTCTTCCTCCCATTCCCATGTTCCCAGAAATAAAACTCAAATTCAAAATATATTTATAAATCTTCTAGCCATATGGCTAATCTTTTCTCTGACTAGATTAGAACTAAAATAACTCATTTATTTTAACTTACATTCTGCTACATGGCTGGTTACGTGTTCTCAGGTGCCACGTATTTGTGTCCTTACATCTTCCTTTCTTGGGTGACTCTCCTGCCTGGCTCTTTGTCAGAATTCTCTTTCCTCCTATTTCCTGCCTATATGTTGCCTTAGGCCGTCAGATTTATTATTGACATGTGCTGCATTCATACAGAAATAAGATATTCTTTCTACAATTTTTCTTTTTAATCCAATTAAAGACTCCTTTTAAAATATAAACTGACAACAATTGTAGCAATGAACACTATAAGGTCTGATATACATTTACAATGTCTAGTCCATAGTATTTGGCAATTAAGGAGATATTTTTATTATCTATCCTATCTTGGATTATTAACCTAAAAACATTGCCTTACACCTAGAATCTCTTCTTAAATCCTAAACAACTTAAGTTTACCGGAAGTCCATGACTAACTAGTTTTCAACCCCATGAGAGACCTGAGAAGGAATAAATATTGCCAGTATACACAGGAAGCATAGGAATGTGGCTTCCAAAAATTATAGAATGACAGAGACAGCTTAGTGCCTGGACAGTCCCCAATATTGTCTAAAATGTTGGAGCATCTATCTTTAGCCTTTTGGCCCAATATATCTCATAGACTTTTTATGAAGCAAAAATTTTGAAGGACTTGCTTACCCCACATTGGCAGAGCTTAGCATTTGACTTCCCTGCATCTGTTTGTCCTTTCTCAATAGCATTTGTCTGTAGTTGAAGTATGGACATTTTTTTTGCCCAGTGGCTAGCTTACCATAATTGAAGCAGCTCCCTATGGATATTATTAATGCTTATCATCTTTTTTCAAAGTGAAATGGCAGTGCTGGCCAGAGCAGAACTATCCTATAGTCAAAAGGCCTTAAATTAATAAAAACCTCTTTAAATACAATATTTTGAGAGTCTCTGAGGTTTTTGAAGACAATATATATATATATATTCATAGCATATATGAACAAGTAAATGTTGCCTGTCTCCACCTACTTAATATCTGCACAACCAGGAGTGTATATTTATGTGCTGATCTAAAATAATATCTGATGTGACCAAGACTGACTGTCTGATTATTAACCTGTATTTCAAAACCATCCATAATAGTTTGCAGTAGCAGATATTAGAAGAACTGGGACTAAACTTTGCATTTTAAATGAGTTGCAAATTCACAATGCCTACCAAGAGTTAAAGCATAATATACAGTATATTGTAACAGAATTAACATTAAATTTTATATTAAAATATGATGATTTATACCAATGAAAACCTTAAACATCTATCAATAATCCATATTAATGTAAACAAAAATAATCTTATTTCAGAATAGCCAGAGCTCTAAATTGAAGAGTAGACTCAATAATCTACCCTTTTATTCTATTGTTTGTCTAATTTCTTATATTTTTGTATTTCCATTTTTCTTTTCAACCCCCTTTCTCTTATGTAAGAAAAAAAGATAGTGAAAAAAAGGAAAAAGAAATCCCTATTTTGTTTCCTCCTTGTACAAGACCATAATTATTCCCTAAAATTACAGCATTTCTAGACCTCATAAAATGACCAGAATCAGCCACCTCAATTAAGGGACTGGGACCACTGTCTTCTTATAATTACTTCCTGCAGAATAGGGGCAAATAACTTCTTTTGGGGGGGATCAAGAAAATTAAAAAATTAATCTTAAGAAAGCTGGCTGTAGCATTTGTTTTCCAGTCTCTGTATGCTGAGAAAGTTCAGGGCTTAACTAGAGTCCTGACTGGGATAGTCTGTGATGTTGGACCAAGTAAACTAGCTGTTTTGACGCTGTCAAGGAAGCAAGTCTTTAGAGGGAACAGCATCGATGCAGTTGGAGCTGGATCAGGTATCCCAGCATCCTGAAAGGTAGATCTTTCCATGGCTCTTTCTTTGGCCTTATATTCTGTAATATACAAACTCTATAGGCAATATATAGTTCTGTAAAGACATTTGTATGGATTGTGCAGGGTGCACAGATCAACTAAGAATGATCTCCTGCTCTTCTTTGAGCAGGTGAAAGACAACTGTCTCCTTTAGAAGTTAGTTTGATCATATAATCAAACTGAAATAAAAGTCTCCACTCATACCATCTGAAAATTCATGAGAATTTTTTAGCCAACAAGATTTATTGGTTATGTGTAAGTGAAGCTCTGGCTGGCAACACACACACACACACACACACACACACACACACACACACACACACACACACACATGTTCCAGTCAGTTTTAGAGTTGTTTCAATAGGTTTAGCATTATACAATACTTGTTGATCTGAACCTCTTTAATTTCACATTTCTGCAACTGTGTCTTCACAGGGTCTCCCTCTAGCAAATCCTACCCTTATTATTCTGGAAGGAATCCATAGTATTTTCTTCTTTCCTGTTAACACAAACTTTTCTCCCAATATAGAATGCCTTTGGACTGGCATTTTGAAGTCATTAAAAGTATAGACTGATTCAATACAACAGCCCCTTTTCTACTTAGGACTGCTCTATTTTGACCTCTCTCAAAGAGACTGTCCCATATCACCATAACCATTGTACCTTTGACCATCTTCATATTGATAATTTATAACAATTTAAAACTATTATTAACATTATTACCATTATTATTTACTGGGAAGGTATTTCTGTGTATCTCAGGTTGACATACTACATTTGCTCTGTAGATTAGGCGGGCCTTGAACTCACAAGGAACCTATCTGTTCCTGCCTTTATCTCCCAAGTATTGAGATCAAAGACATGGATCTATTTAGTTAGATTCTATATACCTTTGAAAATATTTATACCAATTTTTTTATTTCTCCTTTCTTTGGAGATTATTATCTATGTGGATTTATTTGTGTTACTTTTTTTTCTTAATTTAATATTCTCTGCATTCAACCTCATTCAAATTCCCTTCCATCTAGTATATAATCATGTTCTCAAGTAACAATGAATCTTCTTAAATGTTATGCCTTGGGTTTATGTGTCAAGCGCCAGGGTGAGCTGTACGATTTCTCCTGTGGGAGCCCATATTTAATGAGACTAGTTGCTCAAAGTAGTGTTGACACCCTACCTCATTTGGGGTAGTAGGTCCCCAATCTATGCCATTTTAAATTAGACTATTGTCTGTCAGTGTATCCAATTGGATTCTATGATGGCATATCACATTTATCCCTTGTCTTTTTAAATTTAAAACAGTATCTTATTGTCTCTATGACATGTCTGTTTGATTTATTTATTTCCTCTGACCAAAAAAAAATCATTTGTAGTTGTATTGCCGAGCTGATTAATGTGCAACACAGTTAATAAGCTTAACAGTATTATTCTTTATTTTCTTGTCTAGAGGCCTCTCAACTCCTTAGTTTGGATGCTTTTCTTATCCTGAAAGATAAAAGCAAGCAACTTTGACCCAGCCCTAGTTCTGGGTCCTTAAATTGACTAGCAGAATATATCTTTCCGAGGACAAAAATGCTTTTGGCAACAGAAAAAGCATTATTTTTCAATTTGAAATTATAAACATTTTTTATGTGGACAAATACCTATATCCCTCTTTCTCTATATATAAATTTAAGATTGATGTGCATATATTTTTAAATTACTAAGGACATTTGTAGTTATTATTAAGGACAAACCTACATAATACATTTAAGAAAAAATGTGTTATTTTAAATTTTAAACTGTTGCCAGCAGCTGAATCTATAACCAGGGAGTCCCACCCAACTTTACTGTGCAGGTCAGGCTGATCCAGAATTCACAGAGATATGCCTGTCTCTCTGTTCAGTGTCTACTATGTTTTAGCCAGATGTGGTGCTGAGCCTGGCCATGCCCCTATCCCTTCGTTACAGGCAGAGGTGTTTTGCCTTTCAGTTTGATTCTTGCTGCTGGACCTAGGGCTACATTTCCCATGCTCTGAGCACAGAACATTAATTCCCATAGGATAGGATGGACCAACATGTTGTGCCAAGCTTGGGGGAGCCTGAAGTGGCTTACCTAGCTTCTGTAGTCTCCTGGAAGTTTCCTAAGGTTTTGCCATCCACAACTGCACCATCTCCATTTAGCCTGTATGACCTGAAGTTGGTTCTTCTCCCTTGGCTGGCCAATATCTGCTGTGCTCTGACCTTGGGAGAAGTCCCAACTTCTGTGTTTTGTTTTTAAGTTTATGAGGCGCTTCATTATAATGCTTCCTTCTGCACTATCTCTGCAGGTTCCCACTCCTTGGCTAGGAAACCTCCTTTCCCAGCTGCTTGTCTTGTGCCATTCTGGGAAGCTTTGGCTTTGGTCTTTTTTGTTCTTTCTTTGTTTCTTTTCCGTTTCTTTTTCTTTTTTTATAATGAGACACCAGACCTTTTGTCTGGCTAGCCTGATTTCTCCCTGATTTTTACCCGGGACTTTAAGGTTGTGAACTTGGATTCCAACTGTCATTAAATTGGGCTCCATGTTATAGATGTTAGATCCAGTTCTACCTTCCAGGCCCATGTTCCCAAAAATAAGACTCAGACTCAAACTAGGTTTACCAATACCTTGGCCTTATGGCTAGTCACTTCTCTGACTAGATCCTAAATCAAAATTGCTCCTTTATTTTAAGGGACATTCTGCCACATGGCTGGTTAGCTATGCTTAGGTGCCATGCATCTGTCTCCTCAATCTTCCTGAATGACCCTCCCACCTTGCTGTCTCTGAGAATTTTCTCTCCTCTCTTGATGTCCCACCTCCTATTTCCCGCCTAAGCCATAGACCATCAGATTTATTCTTGACAGGTACAGATTCCATATAGACGTAAGATGTTCTCTCTACAGATTTCTAAGATCAAGATTTATATTTACAGTATTTATTAAATGAAGATATGCATTCAAATGCTTTGCCACATACAACTTCCCATCTCCTCTAAGAATTTATGATATTATAAAGCATCCATGAGTTATTTACTATAGTTTTCAAGGTAAGACTATTAGCTAACTAATGAGGAACACACAGGCTGATGTCTTCAATCCAGTTTGTATTCTCATAGTGTTGATAAAATAACTCAACCTTTTCCACAATTAATACACTTATGTAATTATTCTGGCATGAATGAAGATATATTCTATAATGATATAACATATTTGTGTTGTGATGATTTTTTTCTTCGTTGTGAAACTTTTCTGATAATATATTTCTAGTAACACAAAAATCATGTAAACACGGAAGAATTCAATTTTCTGATGGAATCGCATATTTGGCAGAATTATTTGTAATAAAGCGTATTCAATCGTCTTAGGTGTCCCCTTTATCCAGCCCTCATTTCCACAGTTAGAGCATGAGGCACATGAAGACAATTTTTTAAAAGAAAAAAGTATAATCATTTTTAAAATTTTTATATTACAAACATCATGGGGAAAAGGCAAAATACAAAAGACGGAGTATGAGATAAATAAGAGCTAAGGTATATGACAGAGTACATAGGCAATATGAAAGTAAGCTTGGGAAAAACTGACAGAAAAACAAGTTGTTAGTCTCTGGTAGATTTCAAAGGAAGGAAGAAGGAAAGAAGGAAGGAAAGAGGAAGGAGGGAGGATGGAGGGAGGAGGAAGAAAGAAAGAAAGAAAAAATGAAAGATAGAAGGAAGGAAAGAAGGAGGAAGAGGGGGAAGAAGGGAAGAAGGAACAAATGAGAAAGGAAGAAAGAAAAGAAAGAAGGAAGGAAGGGAGAGAAGGACAGAGGGAAGAATGAACGAAGGCAAGAATGGCAAACAGGGCAGAGAGGAAGGAATGGAAAGCAGGGGAAGCCAGACATAGGCTTTCTTGTTTTTAATTTTGTTTTCTGTTTTGTACCTTAATTGACAAAGCCAAGAAGAATAAAACATACTTATTCCTGGATAGACTTGGTAAACATTAAGAGTGAAATGACCTTGTACCTTTTATTCTGAGAGGGACTCACAGACAGGAAAGACTCCATCGTGTTTGTGGGCCCAAGTCGAGTACTGACACATTAGTGTTCAGCATGCGGCAAATGGGCCTGACACAGACCTGACGGGTTTCTTGCACCCCTGTAGTGCTCACAGCTGTGTTATGACCACAAAATAGAAGCAAATGAACAGCAAATGCTTTATTTTCAAGGCAAGAAAACTGCCAGTGGCATGGATAAACTGAAAGGGAGAAGACAGTCAGGGAAACAGCATTATCTCAATGGGCTGCACTCATAGTCAAAGGCAAAAATAACTGAAGTTATGAACTGTATATTTCCTTTCCAAAGTAAAGTATGAACCTAGTGTTGTGGTATGTATATGCTTGTCCTAGTACACCATTAGGAGGTGTGGCCTTGTTGGAGTGGGTGTATCATTGTGAGCTTGGGCTTTAATACTCTCCCCCTAGCTATCTGGAAGCCAGTCTTCCGCCAACAACCTTCAGATGAAGAGGTAGAACTCTCAGCTCTGCCTGTACCATGCCTGCCTGGATGCTGCCATGTTTCCTCCTTGATGATAATGGACTGAAGCTCTCAACCTGTGAGCCAGCCTCAATGAAATGTTTTCCTTATAAGAGTTGCCTTGTTCATGGTGCCTGTTGATAGCAGTAAAATCCTAAGACACCCAGTAACAAATAGAGGCAGTAATGACTGAGATAAATTATTGTCACTTTATGATTACACTGGAAACATTCAGAATATAAGACAAAATGAGTTATAGAAAATGAGTCTAAATTTCATATGTGATTTGTTAAGATTATATTTATATTAAGAATGCATATGTTAATATACATATGCATTCAATATGTACATATTAGGTAGAAAATAGATCATTGCTGTTTCTAGCAGTGCAATTAATATTTATATAACTGTAATTTTATCTACATACAACTCAGGATGCTTTTATTCGTGTAAATGATTGTGAACGAGAGAGATCTTATCTTTTCTGCTTTTTTTTTTGGTTATTTATTTACATTTCCAATGTCATCCACCTTCCCCAGTTTGCTGTCTGCAACCCCCATATCATATCTCACCTCCTCCATGCTTCTATGAGCCTGCTGCCAAACTGACCTTCTCACTCCTAAGTAACTGCCTAATTCATCCCCTTACGATGGGGCATCTATCTTCCAAAGGACCAAGGGCCTCTCCTGCCATTGATGCCAGATATTTTGTGGGGATATAAATCCCTTCAATTCCTTCAGTCCATTCCCTAACTCCTCCATTGGGGTTCCTGTGCTCAGTTGAATGATTGGCTATATATAATATTATATATATATATATATATATATATATATATATATATATATATATATAAAATATCTATCTATATTGGTCAGACTCTGGCAGAGCATCCCAGAGGACAGCTATACCTGCTCCAGATAGCAAGTGCTTCTTGGCATCAGCAATAGTGTCTGGTTTGGTGTCTAGAGATGGGATGGATCCCTAGGTGGGGTAGTCTCTGGATGGCATTTCCTTCAGCCTCTGCTCCACTCTTTGTCCCTGTATTTCCTTTAGGCAGGTGCAATTCTGAGTTAATATTTTTGAGATGGGTGGGTGGCCCCATCTCTCAATTGGGGGCTGTGCCTAACCTCCAAATATATCTTTTATGGGTTCTCTCTCCCCTTCGTTGGGTATTTTGGCTAATGTCATGCCCATTGGGTCCTGGGAACCTCTTGTATCCCTGGCATCTGGGACTGTCTAGTGGCTACCCCCCCCACTGCTACCCACCTCCATTCAATTCCCAGACTCTCTGTACTTCACACATGTCTCCTCCACACCTAATCCTGTTCCCTATTTTCCTCCCCCTAGTCTCTCCCCCGCCCTCTCTCATTCCCATGATTGTTTTCTCCCTGTTCTAAATATAACAGAAGTATCCACACTTTGGTCTTCCTTCTTCTTGGGCTTCACATGGTCTGTGAGTTGTATCCTGGGTATTCCAAACTTTTTGTCACTTATCAATGAGTACATACCATGTGTATTCTTTTGTGACCAGTTTACCTCACTCAGGATGATATTTTCCAGTTCCATCCATTTAACTGTGAATTTCATGAAGCGATTTTTTTTATAGCTGAGTAGTACTCCATTGTATAAATGTACATTTTCTGTATCCATTCCTCTATTGAGGGACATCTGGGGTATTTCCAGCTTCTGGCTATTATAAAGAAGGCTGCTATGAACAAGGCAAAACATGTATCCTTGTTACATGTTGGAGCATCTTTTGGGTAAATCCTAAGGAGTGATATTGCTGGTTCCTCAGGTAGAACTATTTCCAATTTTCTGAGAAACTGACAGAATAATATCCAGAGTGGTTATACCAGGTTTCAATCACACCAACAATTCAGAAGTGTTCCTCTTTCTTCACATTCTTGCCAGCATCTGCTGTCACCTGAATTTTAGATCTTAGGCATTCTGAATGGTGTGAGGTGGAATCTCAGGGTCATTTTGATTTGCATTTCTCTGATGATTAAGGATGTTGAATATTTCCTTAGGTGCTGCTCAGTCATTCAGGTTTCCTCAGTTGAGAATTCTTTGTTTAGCTCTGGACTCCATTTTTAATAGGGTTATTTAGTTCTCTGGACTCTAACTTTGAGAGTTCTTTGTATATAGTAGATATTAGCAATTTACTGGATGTAGAGTTGGGAAATATCTTTCTACAGTCTGTAGGTTGCCATTTTGACCTATTGTCAGTATAATTTGCCTTATAGAAGCTTTGCAATTTTGTGTGGTCCAATTTGTCATTCTCGATCTTAGAGCATAAGTCATTGGTGTTCTTCTGTTCAGGAAAATTTCCCCTGTGCCAGTGAGTTCAAGATTCTTTCCCACTTTGGCATCTATTAGATTCAGTGCATCTAGTTTTATGTGGAGGTCCTTGATCCACTTGGACTTGAGCTTTATACAGGAGATAGAAAGGATCAATATGCCTTCTTCTACATGCCAACTGCCACTTGATCCAGCACCACTTGTTGAATGTGCCAACTTTCCCCCCATTGGATAGTTTTGGATTCTTTGCATAGATCACGTGATTATAGAGATGTGCGTTTATTTCTGTGTCTTCAATTCCATTCCACTGATCTACCTTTCTGTCTTTGTACCAATACCATGTAGGGTTTTGTTTTTCTGGTAAGTAATTTGCTTCTATTTTATCTTTCATTTACCTAATTTATAATTTGAATTTCCTGTATAAAAAGCAATACTAAAAATCTGACAAAATCAGAAACAGGGAAGGTCTACTGATTATACTAATTAGATGCCCAATTTTTAATTAGATAGTTTATTTACTTACATTTCAAATATCATCCCCTTTCCAGATTTCCCTGTCTCTCTCCCCCTGCTCCTATGAGGATTCTCCCCCTCCCACCTCAACACTCCAGCATGGTACATTTACACAATAGAGTACTATCCAGCTATTAAAAACAATGACTTCATAAAATTCATAGGCAAATGGATGGAACTAGAAAATATCATCCTGGGTGAGGTAACCCAGTCACAAAAGAACACACATGGCATGTACTCACCAATAAGTGGATATTAGCCCAAAAGATAAAATTCACAGACCACATGAAGCTCTAGAAGAAGAAAGACCAAAATGTAGATGCATCAGTCCTTCTTAAAAGGGGGGAAGAGAACATTCATGGGAGGAAATACAGGTACAATGAGTGGAGCAGAGACTGAAGCAAAGACTTCCCAGAGACTGCCCCACCTGGGGATCCATTCCATGTGCAGTCACCAAACCCAGTCACTATTGCTGATGCCAAGAAGTGCTAGCTGCCTGGAGTCTGATATGGGTGTCTCCTGAGAGGCTCTGACAGAGCCTTAGGAATACAGATTAAGATGCTTGCAGCTAACCATCAGACTGAGCATGGAGACCCTAATGCAGGAGTTAGAGAAAGGACTGAAGGAGCAGAAGGGGTTTGCAACCCCATAGGAAGAACAACAATATCAACTACCCAGACCCTCCAGAGCTCCCATTGACTAAACTACCAACCAAACTACACTTGGGGGACCCATGGCTCTAGCTGCATATGTAGCAGAGGATGGCACTGTCTGTAGGATGAGAAGCTCTTGGTACCATTATCATGTATTTTTAAATTAATTAATTAATTAATTTTTTTATTAACTTGAGTATTTCTTATATACATTTCGAGCGTTATTCCCTTTCCCAGTTTCCGGGCAAAAATCCCCCTCCCCCCCTTCTTTATGGGTGTTCCCCTCCCAACCCTCCCCCAATTGCCACCCTCCCCCCAACAATCTAGTTCACTGGGGGTTCAGTCTTAGCAGGACCAAGGGCTTCCCCTTCCACTGGTGCTCTTACTAGGATATTCATTGCTACCTATGAGGTCAGAGTCCAGGGTCAGTCCATGTATAGTCTTTAGATAGTGGCTTAGTCCCTGGAAGCTCTGGTTGCTTGGCATTGTTGTTCATATGGGGTCTCGAGCCACTTCAAGCTCTTCCAATTCTTTCTCTGATTCCTTCAACGGGGGTCCTATTCTCAATTCAGTGGTTTGCTGCTGGCATTCGCCTCTGTGTTTGCTGTATTCTGGCTGTGTCTCTCGGGAAAGATCTACATCCGGCTCCTGTCGGCCTGCACTTCTTTGCTTCATCCATCTTGTCTAATTGGATGGCTGTATATGCATGGGCCACATGTGGGACAGGCTCTGAATGGGTGTTCCTTCTGTGTCTGTTTTAATCTTTGCCGCTCTCTTCCCTGCCAAGGGTATTCTTGTTCCCCTTTTAAAGAAGGAGTGAAGCATTCACATTTTGATCGTCCATCTTGAGTTTCATTTGTTCTAGGCATCTAGGGTAATTCAAGCATTTGGGCTAATAGCCACTTATCAATGAGTACATACCATGTGTGTTTTTCTGTGATTGGGTTACCTCACTCAGGATGATATTTTCCAGTTCTGACCATTTGCCTACGAATTTCATAAAGTCATTGTTTTTGATAGCTGAGTAATATTCCATTGTGTAGATGTACCACATTTTCTGTATCCATTCCTCTGTTGAAGGGCTATCATGTAATTTTTATTATTATTGTTCCATAGTAGATTTTGGGGTCAGAGATAGTGATTTCCTCAGAATTTCTTTTATTGTTGAGAATAGTTTTTGCTATCCTTGGTTTTTTGTTATTCCAGATGAATTTGAGAATTGGTCTTTCTATCTCTGTGAATAATTGAGTTGAAATTTTGATGGGGATTGCATTGAATATGTAGATTGCTTTTTGTAAAATGGACGGGTATGCTATGTCCATGAGCTTGGTCGATCTTCCTATCTTCTGAGATCTTCTTCAATATTTTTCTTAAGAGATTTGACATTCTTGACATACAGATATTTCACTTGCTTGGTTAGAGTCACCTCAAGATATTTCATATTACTTGTGACTATTGTGAAGGGTGTTGTTTCCCTAATTTCTTTCTCAGCCCGTTTATACTTTGAGTAGAGGAACACTACTGATTTGTTTGAGTTAATTTTATACCCAGCCACTTTTTTGAAGCTCTTTATCAGCTGTAGGATTTCTCTGATGGAATTTTTGTGGTCACTTAAGTATCCTATCATATATTACCTGCAAATAATGATATCTTGATTTCTTCCTTTCCAATTTGTATCCTTTTAAGCTCCTCTTGTTGTCTAATTGCTCTGGCCAAAACATCGAATACTATATTGAATAAATTAGGGACAGAGTGGGCAGCCTTGTCTAGTCCCTGTTTTTAAAGGAAATGTCTCAAGTTTCTCTCCATTTAGTTTGATGTTGACTATTGGTTTGCTGTATATTGCTTTCATTATGTTTATGTATGGGCCTTGAGTTTCTGTTTTTTTTCCAAGACTTTTAATATGAAGTGGTATTATATTTTGCCAAAGGCTTTTTCTCTTTCTAATGAGATGATCATGTTTTTTCCCCCTTTGGATTTGTTCATATAGTGGATTATTTTAATGGATTTTTTTTCCGTTTTTTCTTTATTAACTTGAGTATTTCTTATTTACATTTCGAATGTTATTCCCTTTCCCGGTTTCCGGGCCAACATCCCCCAAACGCGTCCCCCTCCCCTTCTATATAGGTGTTCCCCTCCCCATCCTCCCCCCATTACCGCCTTTCCCCCAACAATCACGTTCACTGGGGGTTCAGTCTTAGCAGGACCAAGGGTTTCCTCTTCCACTGGTGCTTTTACTAGGTTATTCATTGCTACCTATGAAGTTAGAGTTCAGGGTCAGTCCATGTATAGTCTTTGGTTAGTGGCTTAGTCCCTGGAAGCTCTGGTTGGTTGGCATTGTTGTTCATATGGGGTCTCGAGCCCCTTCAAGCTCTTCCAGTCCTTTCTCTGATTCCTTCAACAGGGATCCCATTCTCAGTTCAGTGAGAACTGCTGCTGGCATTCACCTATGTATTTGCTGTATTCTGGCTGTGTCTCTCAGGAGAGATCTACATCCAGTTCCTGTCGGCCTGCACTTCTTTGCTTCATCCATCTTGTCTAATTGGGTGGCTGTATATGTATGGGCCACATGTGGGGCAGGCTCTGAATGGGTGTTCCTTCTGCCTCTGTTTTAATTAATGGATTTTTAATATACTGAACCATCCCTGAATCCCTGGAATGTAGCCTACTTGATCATGGTGAATGATCATTTTGATGTGTTCTTGGATTGGGTTTTCAAGAATTTTATTGAGTAGTTTTGCATCGATATTCAAAAGGAAATTTGGTCTGAAATTTTCTTTCTTTGTTGAGTCTCTGTGGTTTAGGTATAAGTGTAATTGTGGCTTCATAGAAAGAATTTGACAGTGTTCCTTCTGTTTTTATTTTGTGGAATAGTTTGAAGAGTATTCCTATTAGGTCTTCTTTGAAGGTCTGATAGAATTCTGCACTAAAACCATCTGGTTCTGGGCTCTTTTTTGAGCGGGGGTGTTGGGAAACTTTAATTACCTCATTTATTTCTTTAGGGGTTATGGGACTGTTTAGATAGCTTATCTGATCCCCAATAGAAAGTTATTCAGTTTCTGTGGTATGTGGGTTTTCTGTTGTTTTTGTTGTTACTGAATTCTAGCCTTAGTCCATGTTGATATAATAGGATACATGGTATTATTTCAATCTTCTTGAATTGGTTGAAGCTTGTTCTGTAACTGATTTTATGCTCAATTTTGGAGAAAGTACCATAAGGTGCCAAGAAGAAAGTATATTCTTTTGGTTTAGGGTGAAATATTCTGTATATATCTGTTAAATCCATTTATTTCATCACCTCTATTAGTTTCACTGTGTCTCTGTTTAGTTTCTGTTTCTATGACCTCTCTATTAATGAGAGAGGGGAGTTGAAGTTTCCCATTATTTTTGTGGAGGCTTCAAGGTGTTTTTTGAGCTTTAGTAATTTTTCTTTTATGAACGTGGGTACCCTTGCATTTCGGGCACAGATGTTCAGAATTGAGACATTCTCTTGGTAAATTTTTCCATTTATGAATATGATGTGTTCTTCTTCATCTCACTAGATGACTTTTGGTTTAAAGTCTATTTTATTGGATGTTAGGATAGACACTCCTATTTGTTTCTTTGGACCATTTGCTTAGAAGACTTTTTCTAACCTTTTACTCTGAGTTGGCATCTGTATTTGTTATTGATGCATGTTTCTTATATGCAGCAGAATGTTGGATCCTGTTTGCATATCTGGTCTTGTTAGTTTATGTCTTTTTATTGTGGAATTGAGTTCATTGATATTGAGAGATAATAAAGACTGATGATTTTTTAGTTCGTTTTATGTTTGTTGTTGTAGGTGACATTATGTGTATGTGATTCTCTTCCTTTTCCTTTGTTGTGAGATGATTAATATATTTTTTTCCCTTTGGTGCAGTTAGCCCTCCCCCCTTTGCATTTTTTCTTCAAGAATCCTCTGTATGGCTAGATTGGTTGAGAGCCATTGTTTAAATTTAGTTGTGTTCTGGAATATTTTGGTTTCTCCATCTATGTTGATTGAGAGCTTTGCTGAGTATAGTAGCCTGGGCTGGCATCTGTGTTCTCTTAGGGGCTGCATGACCTCTGTCCAGGCCTTTTAGGCTTTTAGTGCTTCTGTTGAGAAGTCTCGTGTAATTCTGGTATGTCTCCCTTTATATGTTACTTGGCCTTTACCTCTTACAGCTTTTAATATTCTCTTTTTATTCTGTTCATTTAGTGTTTTGATTATTATGTGATGAGAGGAGTTTCTTTTCTAGTCCAATCTCTTTAATGTTCTGTAGGCTTCTTAGATATTTATGGCCATCTTTCTTTTTTTATGTTGGGAAGTTTTCTTCTATGATTTTATTGAAGACATGTTCAGATCCTTGAACTAGGAATCTTCATTCTCTTCTGTTCCTATTGTTCTTAGATTTGGTCTTTTGTTGTGTCTGATTTCCTGGATTCTTTGGGTTAGGAGTTTTTTATGTCTCAAATTTTCTTTGGCTGTTGTGTCTATATCTTCTAAGGTATCTTCTACACTTGAGAGTCTCTCTTCTGTCTCCTATTCTGTTGGTGATACTTACATCTGTAATTCCTGACCTCAGTACTAGGTTTTCCATTTCAAGGGTTGCCTCCATTTGTGTTTTCTTTATTGTTTCTACATTCGCTTTTAGTTCTTAGACTGCTTTGTTCAATTCCTGTACCTGTTTGATTGTCTTTTCCTATACATCTTTAATGGACTAAAGTGTTATCTATTTAAGGGCATCTACCTGTTTAACTGTGTCTTCCCATATTTCTTTCTGTGAGATATTTTTCTCCTTAAAGGACTCTATTACTTCCATGAGACAGGATTTTAGGTCAGCTTCATAATTTTCAGGTATGTTGGTGTATCCAGGGCTTGTTGTGGGTGGAGAATGGTGTTCTCGCGATTCCAAAGTATATTGGCTTCTGTTACTTATGGTCTTATGCTTTCCTCTTGTCATCTAGTTATCTTTGTTTGGGTGTCTCTGTCTGGAGCCTGTCTCCTGTGCCCAAGGTTGCTGCAGGTCTCCTGCAAGGCCTGTGGCCCTGGCTATTGTAGACCTCCCATGAGGTCTTAAGACTATGAGGACTTCAGAGGGCCAGACAAGCTGTTGATCTGTTGCCCTGTGTACAGCAGATCTCCTAGGAGGCCCTCAGACTTTTGGGTCTTCAGCAGAGCAGTCAAGCTATTGCCCTGCGTATAGCTTTTCTCCTGGCAGGCCTTCAGACTGAGGGGTCTGTTGCCTTGTATATAGAACTCCTGGAAGGCCTTCAGACTGTTGGGTTAGTTGTCCTGCATGCAGTAAAACTCCAGGTTGTTGGGTTTTCAGAGGAGCAGACAAGCTGTTGATCTGCCCCAGCAGAAGGCAAACAAGCTGGTGATCTACCCTGGTGAAAGGCACAGATTGGAATCTTATCTTTATTTTTGTAAGGAAAAAACATTTTCAGAAATTGAGAAGTACAATGAATATATTTTTTCTCTTGGTACTGTTTCAAAATTCATCAAGGATGAGAGATGGCTAATGAACAAATACCCAGTCTTATATATCTCATTTGCCAAAATATCCAAATATTCCTGAGAAACATTCTGACCATCATTCTACCATGTCCACTTGGTAAATGTGCAGAGTCTGAGGATACAGTCTATAAAGGGTTGACACTGTTAGAATTGCTAAGAGTGGGAGGGGTACGTGTGGGAGGTGCAAAATTTCCCACTGTCAGCTACCTCACTTAGCCATTCAACCATTGAAATTTTTCTGTTCATCATTCCAAATTGTAAAATCCTAAAATTTTACTTCATAAAGGTATAACTGCTGTGCAGAAGGCACATTAATGTTGACTCTTAAAATCTAGATTCATTATAAATTCTAAATTGAGTTGAAGTTAGGTGGAATTAGTTCTCTTTTTCTAGGTACTCTTGGGCATAATAAAATTAAGCATAGCTAATTTTAGAATGATAGAAAAATTTGACACATAATTAGTGACTAGTTTTCTGCAGTTTTATGTATCAATCATGTCTTAGGTTAATACTGAGAAAATACATTTGGAAAGACCCTTGTGATAATTGTACAGAATAATTTTGATTAACCTGATTATGAATTATTACAATGTGTATTATTACATAATATATATTCTTTATTATAATTTATTTATTCTTCTTCTTTGATCTGCTGTGTATTTATTATTTGGCCAGATTGTCTTTGGTGTCTTTTAATAAAGTCACTAAAGCCAAAAAAGAGATTTTTCAGATTAATATACCAATGTTGACTAAGTAATGGAGGTCAGACCTGTTCAATGGAGCATCTTGGGATTTCTTCTTCCTGGGTCTTGTAATAGGACTCAGCAAGGAAGCATGCAGGAATCTCCTGTACTGAACTCTTTTCCCAGAGTCGTGCTGGTGTTCCTAGAACAATAGCAAATGAGATTCTTCTATATATTCACTTTTCCTATATATTCACTTTAGAACTCAGACAAAAGGTTCATCTTTGGAAAGTAAATCTTTAACTATTTATATCTACAAAACAACTTAAAACAAAAGTCCATGTAAATAATACATACTTAACAACTTTTATCAACCTAGTTTTCCCTTTATTAATATAACCAATATAGTATGTTTTACATAACTTAGAGCCAGTGTGGGTGTATTGACCTCATTCAAGTCTTTTCTTGGTCCAGTGTCTCACCCAGAATATCATGGTGCATTTTGTGGTCATGCCTCCTTAGTTTTCTCTTTTTTGCTACGTTGTTTCTGAACGCTTAAAATATATCTTTTCACTTTTTTTCAAGAAAATAATAAAAACACATTTATCCTTTTTTCTCTCTCTAAATACCTTCTTGCTCTTTTTCAAATTTATGACCCTTTCCTCCTTGTTGTTAAAAACATATATGTATATACATATATATTCCTAGATATATAAGTAAAACCTGCTCAGTCTATATAATAATATATAATAATGTATAAATATAATGTGTATTTTCAGGGATGACTGTTTAGAACCACATCAAGTTCCCTCCATCCATTCTAGCCCCTCCCAGGTTCCATCTCTCTAACCTCTCTCATGTCTTTCCCCCATCAAGCAACCCCCTCCTTTTCTTTAATGATTAAGAGTACATTACTTGTACATTTGAGGAGTACTCCTTTATTGAGACATGTCTGCCAATTTAATCTTGGGATAGAAGATTCTGGGAGAAAAACCAGGGGCATAAAGTGTGCTTTATCCAATCATTTAAATGTTACATAGGACCACCAACAGATCATATTTGCTCAAGGGTATTATGCTTCTATCCGATCCTGTGAATGCTAGATAGGACCATGACAAGATCACTTTTAAACAATTCTCCAGTGAAAAGTATTTGGCTTTCCTTGTTTCTTACTATGCTCTGTGCATACAAGTTTAGAGTTACGATGGGTATGTATGTGAGGGGAGTGTTATGTAACTCCTTGAGCATGAAGTATCTAAATACGTCAAATTATAAGCCAGAGATTTGTTCATTTTTCATTTGTTTTAAGTTCAAGTGTGCATGTTTGTGTGTGTGTGTGTGTGTGTGTGTGTGTGTGTGTGTGGTGTGTACATGTGTGTGAAGGTGTGCATGTGCCATAGTGAGCCTCTTGGGATACAGGAATAAAACTGAGGTTGCCAGGCCCTTACCCATGTGCCTCTACTGCAGATCCATCTCACCAACTGTTCTTGTCTGTTTATTTACATGAATAATACTAATGTTCTTGTGAGTGATTAGTACTACTTTTTAAAATTTTGTTGCTTAGACTGTTCCTTATCTAGTGAGTGGGGCTCTGTCTGTTGCTTTCACAGTTCTTTGGCCGCCATTATTGTCTGCCCGCAGTTGCTTTCCTGCCCTTGCTTTAGCGTTATCTTGCTTTCCAGCTCTGCAAGATTCTCCTGGCTCACCCTGGGTATTTACTGGCCAACCCCTAGAGCCAGCCATTTCTAAACAAACCTCAGGCTCCTTTAATTAAATAATGTTATTGGAAACCAACATGTCAGTGCTGGTATACAATTAGCTTTTCAGGAAAGAAAAAAACTCACTAACTGTGCAAAGTAGGTCACCTCTAGCTAATAGCATTTATAGGGGGTTAAAACAGAAATTATCTAGCCATTTGTTCTTGGAAAATCCTTATAATTATTAAGGAACTGCCAAAAGCATTAGTTTTGTGGGTTTCATTTATTTTTGATTACTGAACTAAAAATTAAAGCTGAAACATTTAAAGGATACTTATTCAAAAAAGTATTTGAATAAAACACTAACAAGCCCAATGTTAATATAAACAAATATATAAACAAAAAAGTTTATATAAAGTCTAAATTCTTAAAAGAAAATAACAATAATAAACTCATTGCTTCATACCTCCAGAAATCTTTCTGTTGACTGTGTAAATAAAAAACGTGATCAGCTATTTTCATATTTAACCTACTGATGGTTATTGTCTATCAAACATATTTAGCCACACACAAACATATAGATGGAAATGAGACTTTAGTAACCTTTTTATGTAGCAACAGAAAAGCTGTGATGTTCCATTAGAAACATAGGTACACACACACACACACACACACACACTATATATATATATATATATATATATATATATATATATATATATATATATATCCTTAAAATATTCCAGGAGCTCCAAGTAACGTAAAAAGTATATAAGCAAACTTTTTATTATAACTTACTTGCTCTTTGGTCAGAGGTAATTTTTATAGAGTTAAAAAAAGATCTGTTTCATAGTAAAAGGATGAGCGAGCCAACACTTAAAACTGGCACAGTAGTGAACGACAATAGAAATAGAAGCACGGAGCAGACAAATCATCTTCACCGCTATATTTTTTCTTTTATTCCTTCTTCATTTTTTTTTGTTCCTATTTGCCCATGGCAGCTTGCCTCACTGTCACGTTCTCTTTTTGACATGTTTGGTGCGAGGTCACTTGGAAGCACTTTTCATGCTTTGCGCTGACCATCAGTCAGTTCCTGTGAGTGCTTATGTGAGCAATTTTCACCGCGCAAACACCGCATGGGGCACTTGAAAGAAAGCAAAGCAGTTTGGCAAGGGCCAGGAGGCAAGAGTCTAGCACCGTGCCAATTTTCTGAGTCTGTTTCTCCGCTGGAGTGACTGAGATGATGGATGGCTGATATCACTCTTAAGTGTCTTTTATCCTTTAGGATAATTTTGCCAACTTTCCGGTAAAGTTAAATGTCCACAGATGTTTGAAATGAAAATTTTCTGATTTGTAAACCAAAGGCTTTAAGTGCCAAATTGCTAAAGAATGTCAGTGGAAACTGGTAATTTCACTGTACTTTCAGCAAAAGACCATTCATTGAGTGTCCTAAAGACACCTTGTCACTTCAACCTTGCACAAAACTCTTTCCTAATGATTTTCTCTTTTCCAAATTAGGATAGAATGTCAACCCAGTTTGTGTGTGTGTGTGTGTGTGTGTGTGTGTGTGTGTGTGTGTGTGTGTGGTGTGTATACATATGTTTTATAGTCAAAGAACTATGTTATAATTTTCAAATATTATTTTGTTTAACTTTTATAGATACTTTAGAGAATTTTACAGAATGTTAAAAGTGAATGTTTTAATAAAATCAATTTTCACTCATAAGAAATGGCTATGGGCAGGAAGAAGATATATATATATTTCACACTTAAAATATTACTCTAAAGTTCCTTAAGAACTTTAAGTATTTGTACTTTCTATGTCTCTCTATCAGAGTTCACCTCATCTTTATTTTTGTTTCTTTCCAATGCACTATCAGCGTGAGGATATATGACTAAATATTTGATGGAAAGGAAAATTTATCATTGTCTCCACTTCGAACCTCCCATTAATCAAAATACATATTTTAACAGTATGTCAATCACTTGGACAAAGTTTACATTAATTTACTTTTCAATTATAACTTTAAATTATATAGGAAAGTCCATGTGGATTTATTCTTTGAATCTGTATCTTTTGAGCACAGTGATAACCATTTAGGATCTTAACCTGCATTTTTCAAGAATGTTCAAGCTAGAACACTAGAAACCATTGGAAAATATCTCGGGGTTTGGTGTCTACCCACAATAAATGAGTCAGGCCACCTAGCAGTACTGGAGCACTTTAACTTTTAAAGAAACATTTTAAAAGGTTCTAAGGCATAATAACAGTTGAAAGTTGCTAGTTTAGACATTTGTGACAAATTCACTTTCGTGGCATGCAACAGTATCAAGAAACTGATAACTGTCTAGAGAATTATATTAAAAATGATCCCAAGATCATGTATGGTCTCAGTGGAAGAATGTAGGTGCATTTGTAGCCTCTGATGCTCCAGATGAAGAAGCAGTAACTCACATAACAGGTTCCCGATGTTTTTATGTAGTCTTTTCATTTTAACTGAATCAGAATGCTTTCCTCATTTCTCTGTTTTTCACATCACAGGGCTCTCCCTACATATATCATAAAGCTGAGAATTTTATGTTAAGTAATTTGGTTAATACTTTTCATGAAGGGTGAATTATAAGTTTGAGTACTACACAATAATATTTTGAACTGATCTTGACATAGACATAAAGACATACACACAATTACACACAAACACATACACACAATTTAAATATTATTTCACCCATAACAAATGAATATATTGAAATTTTTAAATACTAAATTATTATTATTAAATATTAAAGTATATTATGAACTCAGAAGTGGAAAATCTGTCTTGTCTTCTTAGCTCTGCTAGTCATCCTTATTCTGTGTTTTGAGTTATTCAGTATTCCTGTATTGTTTTATTTTAGTTTTTACTTTATTATCCACAATTAAATGCTTAAAATGGTGACAAAATTGTTTAGCCTATCCTGTATGTTTACAATTTTTTTTGGTACAAAATACTGTCTCAGAAACCACGAATCACATTTAGTTATTACTATTTAAATTTGATCTTTATCAATTCCATTCTGTTTTGACCATCACACTTTCTAATTCTGTTTAATGCACAGAATTCTAATGCAATGTTCTAGTGCACCGAATTTATAGCAGAGGGTTTTCATAAGCTATCATAATGTCCACATCTTCACCACAACTAGAACTGCTAAATGTTTTGCTTCAGAAATGTAATATACAAGTGGAAGTATTAAGATTTTGCCCCTAGTTGATGTAGTTCCTCTCTAATTTATCTTATAGACAGTATTTCACAATTTATAAATCATATCAGTTTTCCTTAAGGTATTTTATACTTATTGTAAATTATGAGGTCAGTATTTTTGAGCCCATTTTACAGATGAGTAAACAGAGGCTTGAGGAACCAAAACAATCTCACATAGCCCAAACAATACTTATCAAAATTATAGTTATTGCTAAAGTGTCACGGGCTTTATTTTCCTTATAGGCAAATATTTTCCTCATACAGGACTTTCAAGTTAAAAGTTAATAGTTGAATAAAAGTCCATTACATTTATACACCCAGGATCATGTAAATTTTATTATAAGGTAAATAGGAAAACACAGTAGCTAAAGCATATTTATTTATTTTGCACAAGACTGATCTGGAGCATTTCATTATTCCTTGAATAAATTGTATTCATTAAATAAAAATTAATTATATTAATTAATTTAATTATATGCTCACTTTGAGAAAATAGCACACTGGACTAGATACCTTTCTTTATGCTAATAGTTTAGCTCATCATGACTTCTTTTTATATGAATAGAGTTCCCTCCCCTTTTTTCATAAATGAGTATTCCCAGCAGTATTTACAGTAAAGATTTTGTGAGACGTTGTCATATCCTGCAGGTGTTAAACATCTTAAGGTCAACGTTTCAAAGCAACATCTAAATTTTCATGCCCAATAGAACTTGCATGTTTTCTCATGCCCTTGGATTAACCATGCATGCAGAAAACCCATGTGCAAGCCATATGGCAAGAGATGTCTATGCCACTTCCGAGAATGTGTCCTACAAAGGCCTGGCTTGCATACCTGAGAAATAGCAGCTGAATCCCATAAGGATTAAAATACTAGATTCAGACCAAATGCTGAAATGGTATTTATAACAAAGGTCCTCAAGGGGACCTGAGTAATTCAGTCAGAACACTAGGTACAGAGGCAATGGCATTGGCTCACTTGGAAACTGTTCATTAAAGAATGTCTAAATGTATCCTTTCCCTGAAATTGTCTTATGCAAGAAGAACCCTCCAACAGAAACAAAGAAACTGTGTCAGTTGACAGATGAAGTATAGTGTTCAGGGGGTACATTTGGTCATGTTACTGGCTAAGCACTCTCTCATTTCCTACAGTCTTTGCCACTTCCCATCGTGTCAAACACTGTCCAGTGCATACATTAAAGCTGCCACGTTGATCCCTACCAGCATCTGAGTTAATAACTCCTGTGGGTGGCCAGGCTTGCTGTAATATTTCCCTCCTTTATGTTCTGTGCAATTTACAACTAAGTTAATTTGTGTCAAGTTTCTAACCCAGGGTAAATTAATCATGCCTTTAAAATGATACTTTATCTTCTTTGAACAAAATGGCATTTTTAATGTTAAAATATGTACATTGTATAAAATGTAACCTGATGATACCTTCGTACATGTATGCTGTGTTCATTGTTTATGTTCACTACATGCTCTAAATAACAGAACTCATTCCAGTCAAGTAGTTTTTGCTAATGTTTTCATGTCACTATTGCCTATCAATTCATTATTTCTAAAAATAACTAACTAAAGTCTATCAGTCCCGGACATTATTAAATTTTTAATCTTGCTATTATGCTTGGTTAGGGAGAGGGATTTGAATTTAAGTAGCAGAGTAAAGGAGTCCTCAGTGAAAAGATAGCAGAGCAGTTATTTTTTTTCTCGTTTGTTCTTCTGATTTTATTTAATACTATTTTTTGAGAAACCTCTGTAATGATTTTTTTATTTGCTGTCCAAGTCTACACTACCATCAGTAGGGAATAAATGTTCTTTTCTTGCTAGCATTTATCGCCATTTCTTTTTGATAATAACCATGATAAATGTGGTCAGAGGATCTCAAATCAGTTTTAATTTTCATTTCTGTGATGGCTAAGGTTCTTGAATGTCCTTTCACACACTTCTAGCTACTAGTATCTCTTCCTCAGAGAACCATCTATTCAGTTCATTAGTCAATTTATTGTTTGAGTTATGTTTTAAATTTTCTTTATTTATTTATATTCCAAATGTTGCCTCTCCTCCCAGTCTCCCCTCACAGGATTCATCCCCCATCCACCCTCCCCTTTGCCTTTGATGATGCTTCCCCATACTCCAGCATCACGATGGATCAAGTCTCTACAGGATTAGGTGTATTCTCTACCACTGAGGCCAGACATGTAAGACCTCTGCTACATATGTGCCAGGGGACTCGATCCAGCCTGTGTTTGCTCTTTGGTTGGTGGTGGCTCAGTCCCTGGGAACTCCCAAGGGTCCAGGTTAGTTGACAATGTGGGTCTTCCTGTAAGCTTGCCATTGCTTTCAGTTCCTTCAATCCTTCTCCTAACTCTTCCATAGGGGTTCCTTACCTCTATCCACTGTTTGCATGTATCTGCATCTGTCTCAGTCAGATGCTGGGTAGAGTCTCTCGGCATAGTTACTCTATGCTCCTGTCTGAAAGCATAACAAGACTCCACTAATAGTGTCAGGGATTGCTGCCTGCCCATAGAATGGTCTCAAATTCGACCAGGCATTGATTTGTCAATCTTGTCTCTGCTCCATATTTGTCCCTGCATTTCTTTTAGATAGGGGCAATTGGGGTAGAAGGTTTTGTAGGTGGGTCGGTGTCACCCTCCCGCTACTGGGGTCCCTACTTGGTTACTGGAGGCAGTCTCTTCAGGTTTCGTATCCCCACTGTTGGGCATTACAGCTAAGGTCACCTGCATTGACTCCTGGGAGCCTCCCTTGTCCCATGTCTCTTGAGACTTTTTAGAGATCCTCAACCCCCGCCTCAGGCAGCTGTAGATTTTTCAGAGCAATTACTTTATGAGAGAATTAACCATGGCTTTTTGGAGAAGAACTTTTCCAAAAAAGTAAGCAATAACTGGAGGATAGGACATGGGACATACCTTGTTATACACAACCAGAGAGTCCTAAGAATCCCACTGTGCTATCCTATCCTATGCTATCTGACCACTAGCTGAGGAATTATTAGCCCACTATCAGATGTAGGAATGGTAAAGATCTTTTCCTGATCTGTTGGTTTCCATTTTGTTCTATTGACAGTGTCCTTTGCTTTACAGAAACTTTGCAATTTATGAGGTACCATTTGTTGATTCTTGATCTTAGAGCATAAGCCATCGGTGTTCTGTTCAGGAAATTTCCCCCCTGTGCTCATGAGTTCCAGGCTCTTCCCCACTTTCTCTTTTTTTAGTTTCAGTGTATCTGGTTTTATGTGGAGGTCTTTGATCCACTTGGACTTGAGCTTTGTACAAGGAGATAAGAATGGATCTATTTGCATTCTTCCACATACTGTCAGTTGAAGCAGCATCATTTGTTATAGTGAAATCAAATTTGATGATCATCAAATGTTTGATGACAATGTTGTGATAAAATTTTAATGACTTCAATTTCATCTGAATAAACCTAATTATTCTATAAGTTCTATAATTCTCTATATATGTATATATATGTACATATATATATGTGTGTGTGTGTGTGTGTGTGTGTGTGTGTGTGTGTGACTTTTATCTTTGCTTTCTCTTGTTCCTTTCCTTTCCTCAATCTTACTCCTCTTCCCAAATGGTTTGCTTTCTACTTTCACGTTTTGAAAACAGAAATCAAACACTCCTTCAACACCCAAAAAACTTGGAAAATATTCTTCCAATCTTAATCTCCAAGTATTTGCATAATCTGCCAACTGCTGAGTCATCCCTACCTCTGCCTCCATTCCCCCCTTCTCTATTACTGACCTTCTTCCAATTGCAATGGATTATTTTAAAAATAATTTTAATCAATTATTTGAGATCTACATACAGTGTATTTTGAACTTATTGGTCTCCGTCACACTCCCCCAACAATAATCTCTACCCACATCCCTTCCCACCCAGGTTTGTGATTACTTCTTTTTTTAATTTTTCACTCCCCATAAAGTCTAGTTGTGTCTTAGGATTTAGACCTAAACAAAAACGAGACAAAACTAAACTGAACTAAGCTCTGACTCTCTGTCTCTGCTTCAGCAGCTATCAACTGCATGTAGCTTGACTTTGGGCTTGATATCTATGAGCTAGTAGACTTAGCGTACTGATGTTGTGAAAGGAAATACTTTATACTTCATTTAATTCATTTTATAATATGTACCTAGATTTATAAACAATTTCTCCGGTTTCTTTTGGGTATTGGTGCAAGATTTTCCTTGTTTGTGATTCTGTGGGACACCCAGGGTGAGCCCACTTGTTCATCTGTTTGATTCCATAGTTTTTATGCCAGATCACTTGTAGAATGAGAAATGTTCCCTGGGGAATAATATGCCCATTGGTGATATAGAGCTTCTTACTTTTCATGAGCTGGAGTATAAAATTATACATTCTGAGAAGGAATTGCATAAACATAATGGAGAAAGTGAGTTGAGGGTCTTAATGGAAGGACAAGACGAACAAGCAGGGATGGCAATAACAGTGTACATTATAATAAAGATGTATGTAAATGATATCGATTGTTGTTACTTGTATATTACTAAGAAGATACAATATAAAGGCTTTAAATATAGAAAACTTTTGGGAAACAACTTCAAGAATTGTTGATTAGGGAGCTTAGCAAATACTTTCCATGAAAAGCAGTAAAGAAATTGCAAAATTACCAACACCAACATTTTTCTGGACTGTGAAAATTGACTAAAGGATTCAGCAAATTAGAAAGTATTTATTTAAGAAAAACAACTGAAACTTGATAACCATCCTAAAAATACGTTGCCTTTTAATATACATCTGTTCTCATCCTGCATTCAAAGTCCTGCCTTCCAGCTCCAGAGAAGTTTATTCAGGAAAAAAATTCCAGATTTCTAAGTTTAAACTCCAAATGTCAAATATGAATATGCATGTATAAATGAGTTTAGACTTGATCCAGGCTATAAAACACTTTTAAGGTCTTCTCAATTTGTATATTATCATATGATAAAATCATAGAAGGTTGAGAAATTTTCAAATTTAACTGAATTTATCTTGATACTGCCAGATTGCTAAAGACAACTAGCAAAACTCCTATTCTACAAAGATTGCTTTAAAAGTAGTATATATGCATCAATATACAAACTTAGCAACTAAAGCATATTTGGAGCAATAAACTAATTGATAGTGAAGAGTCAAGCGTGTGTAATTAATTTAAATGCTTCATTTTTCAACCTTAAACAGACATAATAGTGTGTTCTGAGAATTTTTCACAGGTAATAAGGTTCTAAGGTTCTTCTTCTAAGGTCCCAATAACAAACCCAGTTTTTATTCCTCCAAAGATCCCCCTGGGTAATCAGTGAGTTTATTGGGATTACTTCCAAAACATGCTAAAGCAGCCATATTATGGAGTGTTCACCCAGCATAGACAGTGGCTTCCTGATAGCTGCATAAATGAAGCCCCCTTTTCCCAGCCTATGTGTTAGTCCCAGCCTTCAGATACAGAGATAGATCAGAGCAGAATCGCATACAATTGGCTGAATGGAGTAGGTGAATTCTCCGGTACATGGTTAACGACCCGCATTCTATTATTTTTTGAGGGAATTACACAGACAGACAGCCCAATTGTAAAGATCTTTTGCATGGAGACACAGTTGGTCTTGTACAGATGGCAGAAGGTTTACCTGGATGATAGTGCTGTGTAGCCTAGCATCTCAGAGAAATTTGACATTGTTCCCTAAAGAGTAACTGGCTAATTCCTTTTGTTGCATTTACTTAATCATAGCAATGTATGAAAAATGGTTAGATTAGACTTTAGCTTTAAAAACAGTGGTATTTTAGTGCTTCTTTCTGTTGAATACCTTAGCAAGAGTTCTTCTGTTCGTAACAATGTTTCAAAAGTACAAACCTCAGGGCTGAAAATATTGCTCAGCAGTTAAAAGTACACACAGAGTACGTGGGTTTCTAATTCTGTTATTCCAGTTTCATGGGAATCAATGGCTTTCCTGACTTCCATGAACTCCTGCATGTAAATGGTATATATCTATATATCTATATCTATATCTGTATCTCTATCTATCTATCTATCTATCTATCTACCTATCTATCTATCTATCTACACACACACACACACACACACACACATTCAGGCACAAACTCACACTAATTAATAAAAATAAATTTTAAAATAGCACAACCCCAGTGTGCAAGTAATTATGGAATTCCTGCATTCAATGAACTTGCTGATTGATATCCCATAGAAAAATCCCAAGAAGTGAATCTCATGAGATTGTGGTTACAGGAAGGTGTGAGTCAGTATATTTCACATTGGTCATAGCCTATTCAGTCTTACCTCCAGCTCCAATGATTCATTTTTAGCAGTGTACAAAACACACTCATCCTTTCCTAAACCTCCGAGGCTCGCTGCTGACATAGCATCAAGCAAGAAGTTTATGATCTCATAAGCCAGATCAGGTCTGGTTGTGGATGATATCTTGGGGGTGTAGCAAATCGTGACCCATAAACTCATGACCTAAAATCCAAGGACTTTGTCCCTCCATGTGTACAACAGTGAATCAGAGAGAGGTGCCAGCAATAGAAACTTCCATTTCAAACAAGTGAGAAGATGCTAATTACTGGACCATGCAATTCAAGTTATCAGTGCGATCACGCGGAGGGCAGAAACTGTTTCTGGATTAGGGACAAGCCGTGTTTCCTGGGAGTAATTCTCCCAAGACTTGTTATGTATGTCTCTTTGAGAACTCGCATCTGCCTATAAGACAGCTATTCTAGTCCTCCCTGTCTTCCATTACATAGTTCAGCAGCTCACGAAGTAGAAATTAAATTAAAACTTAGCAGTACTATAAGAATGACTGCTTTATATCACCACACTCAAAAAAGTAGTGGTGGGGGAACATCCTCATAGAAGCAGGGGAAGGGATGATTGGAGAGGGGGAAAGGAGTTAACATTTGAATTGTAAATACATAAACTATCCAATAAAAAAGTATTGTTGTGAAGGCTTTCATTGCTTTCTGAGGAGAGATAAATTTTGATCTAATCATTTTAATTTTATTTTAAGTGGATGTACTTGAATTTACACCATTTGAGTGTCTGGTGCCTGTGGAGGCCAGAGGAGGGTGAAGGATCCCCTGGAACTAGAGATATAGGCAATTGTGAGCTACCGTATACATTCTGGGAACTGAATCCAGGGTCTGTGTAAATGCCGCAAGTGCTCTTAACTACTAGGCCTTCTTTGCAGCTCCAGCTCCCTCTTAAATAAGGAATAACATAAAAAACCCCAAGAAGGTCACTGCCAGATAGTATTATAAAAATGGCCAAAGAATAAGAGTTGATTTTCAAATTGGAAAAGAAGTTAAAATACCACTATTTGCAGATGACACGATAGTATACTTAAGTGACCCAAAAAATTCCACCAGAGAGCTACTAAACCTGATAAACAACTTCAGCAAAGTGACTGGGTATAAAAATAGCTCCAACAAATCAGTAGCCTTCCTCTACTCAAAGGATAAACAGACTGAGAAAGAAATTAGGGAAACAACACCCTTCACAATAGTCACAAATAATATAAAATACCACCATGTGATTCTAACCAAGCAAGTGAAAGATCTGTATGACAAGAACTTCAAGTCTCTGAAGGAAGAAGATCTCAAATGATGTAAAGACCTCCCATGCTCATGGATTGGCAGGATTAATATATTAAAAATGGCCATCTTGCTGAAAGCAATCTACAGATCCAGTGCAATTCCCATCAAAATTCCAACTCAATTCTTCATAGAGTCAGAAAGAGCAATTTTCACATTCTTTTGGAATAAGAAAAACCCAGGATAGCAAAAACTCCTCTCAACCATTAAAAAAATTCTGGGGGAATCACCATCCCTAACCTCAAAATGTATTACAGAGCAATAGTGATAAAAAATGTATAGTATTGGTACAGAGACAGGCAGGTAGATCAATGGAATAGAACTGAAGACCCAGAAATGAACCCACACACCTATGATCACTTGATCCTTTACAAAGGAGCTAAAGCCATCCAATAGGTAAAAGACAGCATTTTTTTATTGTTTTTTTTCCTTTTTTTTTTTATTAACTTGAGTGTTTCTTATTTACATTTTGAGTGTTATTCCCTTTCCCGGTTTCCAGGCAAACATCCCCCTAATCCCTCCCCCTCCCCTTCTTTATGGGTGTTCCCCTCCCCACCCTCCCCCCATTACTGCCCTCCCCCCAACAATCACGTTCACTGGGGGTTCAGTCTTAGCAGGACCAAGGGCTTCCTCTTCCACTGGTGATCTTACTAGAATATTCATTGCTACCTATGAGGTCAGAGTCCAGGGTCAGTCCATGTATAGTCTTTAGGTAGTGGCTTAGTCCCTGGAAGCTCTGGTTGATTGGCATTGTTGTTCATAAGGGGTATCGAGCTCCTTCAAGCTCTTCGAGTTCTTTCTCTGATTCCTTCAACAGGGGTATTTTAACAAATGGTCCTGGTTCAGCTGGCAGTCAGCATAAAGAAGACTGCAAATGGATCCATTCTTATTGCTCTGTTCAATGCTCAAGTCCAAGTGGATCGAGGACATAAAATCAGATACATTGAAATTAATAGAAGATAAAGTGAGGAAGAGGCTCAAACACATGGGCACTGGGGAAAATTTCCTAAACAGAACATGAATGGCTTATGTTTTAAGAACAAGAATTAACAAATGGAACTCCATAAAATTGCAAAGCTTCTGTAAGGCAAAGGATAATGTCATTTGGAGAAAGCAGCAACCAACAGATTGGGAAAAGATCTTTATCAATCCTACATCTGATAGAGGGCTAATTTCCCAAATATACAAAGAACTCAAGAAGTTAGATGCCAGAGATCCAAATAACTATTAAAAATGGGATACAGAGCAAAACAAAGAATTCTCAACTGAGGAATATTGAATGGCTGAGAAGCACCTAAAGAAATGTTCAACATCCTTAGTCATCAGGGAAATGCAAATCAAAATGACACTGAGATTCCATTTCACACCAGTCAGAACGGCTAAGATCAAAAACTAAGGTGATAACAGATGCTGATGAGGATGTGGAGAAAAAGGAAGACTTCTTCATTGTTGATGGGATTGCCAGCTGGTACAACTGCTCTGGAAATCAGTGTGGAAGTTACTCGGAAAATGGACATAGTACTACCTGAGGATTCAGCTATACCACTCCTGAGCATATACCCAAAAGATGCTTCAACATATAACAAGGACACATGCTCCCCTATGTTCATATCAGTCTTATTTACAATAGCCGTAGGCTATTATAATGTTCTTTAATAGAGGAATGGATATAAAAAATGTGCTAATCTACACAATGGAGTACTACTCAGCTATTAAAAACAATGATTTCATGACATTCATAGGCAAATGCATGGAACTAAAATTTATCATCCTGAGTGGGGTAACCCAATCACACACACACACACACACACACACACACACACACACACACACAAAAACCCACACATGGTATGCACTCACTTATAAGTGGATATTAGCCCAAAAGCTCAGCTTACCCAAGATAAAACCCTCAGACCACAGGAAGCTTAAGAAGAATGACAACCAAAGTGTGGATGCTTCAGTCTTTCTTAGAAGAGAGAACAAAAATATTCATAGGAGGAGGTATGGAGACAAAGTGTGGAGCAGAGACTTCAGGAAAGGCCATCCAGAGACTTCCCCACTTGAGGATACAGCATACACACACACACACACACACACACACACACACACACACACACACACACACAGAGTCACCAAACCTAGACAATATTGCAGATGCCAAGAAGTGCATGCTGACAGGACCCTGATATAACTGTCTCCTGAGAGGCTCTACCAGAGCCTGACAAATACAGAGGTGGATACACGCAGCCAACCATTGAACTGAGAACAGGATCCCCAGTGGAGGAGTTAGAGAAAGGACTGAAGATCTGAAGAGGTTTGCAAGCCCTTAAGAAGAACAACAATATCAACCAACCAGACCCCCAAGAACTCCCAGGAGCTAAACCACCATTCAAAGAGTACACAGGGACAGACCCATGACTTGAGAGTCAAATGTAGCAAAGGATGGCATTGTCACATATCAATCAATGGGAGGAGAGGCCCTTGGTCCTGTCAAGGCTCGATGCCCCAGTGTAGGGGAATGTCAGGTTGGGGAGGTGGGAGTGGGTCGATGGGTGTGGTTGCACCCTCATAGAAGCAGTGGGAGATAGAGGGTTTCTGGAGGAGAAACTGGGAAAGGGGATAACATTTGAAATGTAAATAAAAAATATCCAATAAAAATTAAAAAAAACCCACAACAACAACAAAACAACAACAGAGCTGATTTTTTTTACTAATTCAAACGTATGGCCTTCAAATGAGAAATAGCATGACATTTGGGAGTATTTGTCTGTATAGAAATATTCCCTATGGTGACACTAATAGACAACTCACATATGTAGTAGATATTTTTAAGTTTTTTTCTGACCAGCAGTGATCGATACTTCTGTTCATGTGTTACTCTAAGTAATGTTTTTTTTATGATTCTATCTATTCTGTTTGGGAAGCCATTCAAAACTGAGGCTATTCTTCAAGTTAGGTCAATTTAAACTCCTCTCTCTCTCTCTCTCTCTCTCTCTCTCTCTCTCTCTCTCTCTCTCTCTCTCTCTCTGTCCCTCCCAAACTCCCTCCCCCTCTCTCTATGGTGTGTGTGTGTAGTGGTGTGTGTGTGTGTGTGTGTGTGTGTGTAACCCTGGCTGTTCTGGAACTTGCTATTTAGACCAAGCTGATCTACCTTTCTCTAACTCCCAGTACTGCGATTAAAGGTATGAGCCACCACATTTGGCTCCATTTCTTTTGTTTATGTTTTTATTTAGTATAGACCTCTAATCAGGCTGGATACCACATCTGGAGATGACTGACTATAACCTTAAGATTCCCAAATCTGAAGTCTTTCAAGCATCATCAAGACACAAAAATATTTTGAGTTTTTGCAACATATTTTGAGTGTTTGAAACATTCAGATTTTGGATTTATGGGTGAGGAATTTCAACTGATAAACTTTATGGTAACATTTCAAATATATGAAATTTCTCAAAATCTGATATTCTTTGTTCTTGAATATTTTATCTAAGTGATATTTAGTCTTTTGATTGATTATTTCTACATGATATAATCTGCATATGAAATGCTAATAAAATATATCTTTAAGAAAACAAAATATTTTAAGTTTAATGGCATCAGTGTTGATTTTTTTACTTATTTATATTTAAAGTTTAATCTTTGAATAGCACATAATAATTATGCAATTTTGAGGAGTACAATCTAATGTTTGTATGCAGATATTCATATGAATACATGTGATAAATAATTTTTAATTATTAATTTTAAACCCTTCGTGTAAAAATAGTCAAAAATCTTTTTAACTATTTTTACTTATACATATAATTTTAAAAATTATTTTCTTTAGTTTTTGATATTGTAATATTATATCAATTCTCTGTCCCTTTCCTCATTCCACCTTTCTCAAATACTACTCCTTGCATGTTTTCAAATTTATGGCTTCCTTTTACTGTGGTTGTTTTTATACAGAAATGTATATTATATAATGTATAATGTATAATGCATAATATATACTATATAATGTATATATTCATATACCCAAATACATCTTTCTCAGTCTGCATAATGTTACCTGTATGCATATATGTTGTAGACCTGATTATTTGGTACTGGATGTCAATTTGCACTCTATCTGCAGGAAGAATATTTCTCCCACTCCTTAGCTCCTTGTAGTTTTTTCTGTATGACTATGAGATTAAACACACTCTCCACTGGACAGTAGAACATCAAGATTTTTTTCCTTTCTAATCAAAACACTCTACCCATTGATTAATCTCTTCTCATTTCTCTTTCTTCTTCATTTCTTCAGCCTTTGGTGCTGTTGTGAGAATTTTCATCTTTTGTAAGAGCTAATCCGAGTTGAGGAAGTCATCCAATAATTTATGTTTCTATCAAACTTTACTCAAGTCTTCCCCACTGACATGCATAATAAGTCTTTTCTTCATCCATATCTTCTGGGTACTTTCAGGCAGCTGGGTTGAATGAACATATGATGTTAACTTTATTTTTAAGAGCAAAGTTAAAGACCCCTTGTAATATGTTTGGGTTATTTGAATATATATGTTCTTTTCTTCCTGGATTAATAGCTAATTTAAGGCAACAAATTTTGATTTAGTTGGTTTTTATATGTACTTACTCAATATTTGGTTAGAGTAACAGATCAATGTGTGAGTTTTGATTAATTGGAATGATGTGTTTACTACAGGGTGTTTTCTTGAGTTTGTTGTTGTGAAGGATTGATGATAAGCAGGCACGTTTCCTTTGCAATCCCTTTAGAAACAGTTTGCAGCTGATTGATAATTTTAAGAGAGTTATTTACATGGAAACATTGAATACTGTGCTGTCATAATCCACTCTCATGTTTTCACATTTGTTCATATTTCTGACATAGAATTAAAGTTTGACAAGGGTTGCTGTAGTAAAAAAATAACAGGCTTGCTTCTATATTTAAGACATATATTTCATGATATTTGTATGCTTGATGTCAATAGGTAAATAACAAACACTAAGGGTCTACATGGAAACTACTGAGATATGAAACTTTTAAAATAATCTACTTCTAACTAAGTAGAAATTCTATTGTTTATATAAATTATTTAATATTTTAACTGCAATTTACTTGAAACCCTACAGTTCCTAGGAAAATATGCCTTTCTGAACTTATTCCAGGCATTCTAGCAATTGGTAAATGAGAAACAAAATAAGGTCTTCATTCCTGTTTCTATTTTAGAAGTCTCATTTCTGACTTAAGTTTGGAAGCAGAAAAAAGTATAAGGAACATTTATGTTTTGTAAAAAGACCTCAATGTAAAATCATCCTTGATCTTGGCTTAATTACTATACTTACAACCTTAAGTTAATAAGCTTAAACCCATGAATTTTATTGTCAAATATTCCAGAGTAAGCCATAAAAACACAGAAACTATTTTGACTAGCGAGGGAATCAGAGACAGTTAACACTCAAAGTAGAGTTTTATTTCTTCTATCATCTTCCTAGATACTCACAGACAAGTTAAACTTACATTTTTAAAGGGGATAGCAACATTATCAGATGTACTCTAATTGTTTATAAGAAACTTTGGAAAATAATGTAATAATGCATGTGAAATTGATTTTCAAATTTAAAGCCCAATAAATTCATTTGGTTAAAATATTTCTGTCATCAAGTCAAGGATGAAAGACTTGGAGCATTATCCTAAGATCTATCACTTTTATTACAAAAGCGTTAAGTATAAGATTTTGTGCACCATCTGTTGCCCATCTGTCTATAATCAATCTATTTATCTCTCTATCATCATGTATCCATTATTTATCATTTTTCTATTATCATGTATCCATTGCTTCTCATTTATGTATATATATATCATATAAAAATCTATTAATCTGTTATCTATTTTAATCAATCTATCACATGATGGTCATCTATCTGTTATCTATCATTTACAAAGCAATTATTTATCCATGAATTATCAAAGCTAGTAATATGTTAGGTTGAAACATTTGATAGGTTCCAGAATATGCACAATATTCCTAGGTGCAAGACCCTTTAATCTTATTTACGATCAGGTATGATATAGCTGGTGAAGTAGATCAGTGCCTACTCTTGAAGTGAAGCTTTAAGATATGAATGAGAACAAAAAGAGGTTGTTCACTTTCTACAACATTCATGCACCAAGAGATTGATTGCAATTTTAGTTCCACAGTTTTTAACTGGGTGAAATTTCTAATGAATGTTCTTCCCTAAATAGCACTTTTCAACACTTGATCAGATAGTGTGAATCCATTAGAAGAAAAAGTAGGGTGTATACTTCAACTAATAAGCATGAATAAGGACTTTTGAACAATAGTGCTGAAAACAAGACCAGCAATTGCCTGATGGGACCTCATGCCAATAGTTTTTGTACAGCAAAGGAGACAATCGGGGAAGTGAGGAGTAAGGCTATGGAGTGGGAAAAAAAAATCCTTTTCCAACTAAGCATCTGACAGAGAGAGGATTTATGTGTAGAATAAATGAAGAATTAAAAACCCACAGCACTAGGAAAACAAAACAAAGAGTCCAATTAAAAGAACCAGGGTATAAAATCAGAGTTTTCAAAAGAAAAAGAGCAGCAGTGAACTTGCCCACGAAGCTGGGCAGTAGGCATCACATCTTTGGGGCATATGCCAGGATGCGGTACAGTGGTGTGGTGATTTGTATATGGTTGGTCCAGGGAGTGGAACTATTAGGAGGTATAACCTTATTGGAATAGGTGTGTCACTGTGGGTGTGGGCTTTAATGTCCTCATCATATCTGCCTGGAAGTCAGTCTTCCCCTAGCAGCCTTCAGATGACAAGATATAGAACTCTGCCTGCACTATGCTTGCCTGGATGCTGCCATGCTCCCGCCTTGATCATAGTGGACTGAATCCCTGAACCTGTAAGCCATCCCCAATTAAATGCTGTCCTTTTAAGGGTTGCCTTGGTCATTGTGCCTGTTTATAACACTAAAACCTTAACTAAGACAGAAGTTGGTACCAGGGACTGGGGTATTGCTCTGATAGGTCTGACCATGCTATTGTTTTGGAGCATGTGGATTTGGGGACTTTGAATTTGGAAAGCAGTAGAATCAATTCACTGGGGTTTAATGGGCTATCCTAGTAGGAATATGGAAGACCTTTGTGGCCTAGAGTGATTTGAATGTGCAAATCTTGCCCAAGAGGTTTTAGTGGAAAAGAATTTCAGTATATGGCATAGAGACTGGTTTTCGTGGTAGTGAAGAATGTTGTTGGTTTTTTGCCATTGTCCAAAAGTCTGCCTGAGGCAGAGGTGAAGAGATTTAGATTAATTGCTTTGAAAAGGAAAGTCTCCAAACAACATGTTGTATGGTTACTAAAGTTCACTCTTATGAAGAGTGTTTTGAACCATAGTAAGCTTAGAAAAGAATATATATATATGTCTGTGTATATATATATATATATATGTGTGTGTGTGTATTATATATTATATACATATATACATATATATGTGCGTGTAATATATACTATATACATATACACATATACACATATACACATATACACATATACACATATACACATATACACATATACACATATACACATATATACATATATACATATATACATATATACATATATACATATATACATATATACATATATACATATATACATATATACATATATACATATACACATATACACATATACACATATATACATATAATACACATATACACATATACATATATACATATATACATATATACATATACACATATACACATATACACATATATACACATAATACACATATACATATATACACATATACACACATATATACATATATACATATATACATATATACATATATACATATATACATATATACATATATACATATATATACATATATATACATATATACATATATACATATATACATATATACATATATACATATATACATATATACATGGAGTACCAGGAAGTAAAACAGAACTGAATCATGTGTACAAGGATATTAAATTGAATTAAGGGAGTGATGACCTTGGTGCAAGATCCCACCCAGATAAATTTATGCCAAGTCACAGTAATACAAGCTTTTAATGCCAGAAGGGAAAGGAAGGCAGATCTCTGAGGTCAGCCTGTTACAGAGCAAGTTCCTAATGGAGGAAAACTTAAATCCAGGCACGGTGGACCGTGCTTTTAATCCCAGTGCTTAGGAGCCAAGTATACAGATATCTGTGTTCAAAGTCAGTCTAGAGAGCAAATTCTAGGACAGCCAAACTTAGGCAGCAAAGGAATTGGAAAACAGAAAGCTGGTGATAACGCAATATAACAAAGAGACCATGTTCTAGCCCCAGCAAGCAGCAGAACTCAGCAGCTTTGGCCATTTGGCTTTGGATTTCTTTCTTTTTTTTTTTTAAATCTTTAATTTTTTTCCTTTTTTAATCTTTATTTTTTTATTAACTTGAGTATTTCTTATTTACATTTGGAGTGTTATTCCCTTTCCTGGTTTCCAGGCAAACATCCCCCTAATCCCTTCCCCTCCCCTTCTATGTGGGTGTTCCCCTCCCCATCCTCCCCCCATTGCCGCCCTCCCCCCAACAGTCTAGTTCACTGGCGGTTCAGTCTTAGCAGGACCCAGGGCTTCCCCTTCCACTAGTGCTCTTACTAGGATATTCATTGCTACCTATGAGGTCAGAGTCCAGGGTCAGTCCATGTATAGTCTTTAGGTAGTGGCTTAGTCCCTGGAAGCTCTGGTTGCTTGGCATTGTTGTACATATGGGGTCTCGAGCCCCTTCAAGCTCTTCCAGTTCTTTCTCTGATTCCTTCAACGGGGGACCTATTCTCAGTTCAGTGGTTTGCTGCTGGCATTCGCCTCTGTGTTTGCTGTATTCTGGCTGTGTCTCTCAGGAGAGATCTACATACGGCTCCTGTCGGCCTGCACTTCTTTGCTTCATCCATCTTGTCTAATTGGGTGACTGTATATGTATGGGCCACATGTGGGGCAGGCTCTGAATGGGTGTTCCTTCAGTCTCTCTTCTAATTGTTGCCTCCCTATTCCCTGCCAAGGGTATTCTTGTTCCCCTTTTAAAGGAGTGAAGCATTTGCATTTTGATCATCCGTCTTGAGTTTCATGTGTTCTGTGCATCTAGGGTAATTCAAGCATTTGGGCTAATAGCCACTTATCGATGAATGGATACCATGTGTGTTTTTCTGTGATTGGGTTACCTCACTCAGGATGATATTTTCCAGTTCCATCCATTTGCCTATGAATTTCATAAAGTCATTGTTTTTGATAGCTGAGAAATATTCCATTGTGTAGATGTACCACATTTTCTGTATCCATTCCTCTGTTGAAGGGCATCTGGGTTCTTTCCAGCTTCTGGCTATTATAAATAAGGCTGCTATGAACATAGTGGAGCACGTGTCTTTTTTATATGTTGGGGCATCTTTTGGGTATATGCCCATGAGAGGTATAGCTGGGTCCTCAGGTAGTTCAATGTCTAATTTTCTGAGGAACCTCCAGACTGATTTCCAGAATGGTTGTACCAGTCTGCAATCCCACCAACAATGGAGGAGTGTTCCTCTTTCTCCGCATCCTCGCCAGCATTTGCTGTCACCTGAGTTTTTGATCTTAGCCATTCTCACTGGTGTGAGGTGAAATCTCAGGGTTGTTTTGATTTGCATTTCCCTTATGACTAAAGATGTTGAACATGGATTTCTAGTCAAGAGGAGATGAAGAACTCTCAGCTCTACTTGCACTCTGCCTTCCTGGATGCTGCTAAGCTCCTACCTTAATGATAGTAAACTGAACGTCTGAACCTGTAAGCAAGCCCCAATTTGGTCATAGTGTCTGTTCACAACAGTAAAATTAAGACAAGTGGGGTCATATGATAGATCTACTTTTAACGGTTGGAGAATTCTCTAATTTATTTCCATAGGGACCACCCAGATTGCAATGTCAATAAGAGTGAAACAAGATTCCCTCTTTCTCCATGTCCACTGCTGCATAGGTCATCTGTGGTTTTCCTGGGTGCAAGATGAATTTTCAAAGTAGTTTCAATTTGTATTTCTCAAAAAATTACAGATGGTGAGCACTTTTTGAGTATTTCTTAGCCATTTTTTCTTTTGACTCATATTTCAGGTACACTCCCTTTTCCTTTTCCTTAGAGATAACTGACACTTCCAGTGTTTTAAATTATGTAAATATTATCAAAATATTATTTAGTATAGGCACTGTAGATTTTCTATAATTGACATGTGTGCACATGGTTGGGAATTTTTATTCATTTAACAAGCCTCCCTTGTGGATATTGGGCATCCTTTAAACAAGCACATGATTTTGCTTTTCAATTTCTCCTTCTGGTAGACAACTGGATTGTGTTCAGTTCCACACTATAACAAAGATCACAATGATTACGGTCTTTATATTTTCCTCATGTGTATGTTAAGAGTTTCATGCACTTAATGAAACAGTTAGCTATGCCTGAGGCAGTGGCCAAATGACTTCACCAATTAATATTCTCACTAGTAATTCATAAGTGGTAATTGCCTCACACCTTTCCCAAGAGATTTTGCTCAAATTTTAAATTTTAGCCAATCTAGTATATAAAATAATACAGTACTGATTTCAAATATTTATTTCTCTCATTGCTCATGAGATTAAATTTATATTTTAACAGTTTTGTATATTCATAGTTAGAAGAAGAAGTTGGGCTGTTTCATTTAATACCAATAATATCTTTCATAGTTTCTTTCATCAAACTTGAAGCTGACTCAAATAGCTGATTAATATAGAGCTTTAAATATATAACACTAAATTGAAATGTACTTATACATTAATGAAAATTTATTAATGTCTATTCACTTTCTTGTTTTCTGAATAAAATACATATCCAAAATTTTGGAAAGTACAGATCAGTGCATTTAATAGAGTGAGTGTGGCTCACAGTTCTACAAAATGCAGAAAGCTACTCTGGATCCATTTTTAGATTGATCTTTCTCTTTCCCCCCTGTTTTCTCCTTTACCTTGTTTTCTTTCTTTTGTCTCTAGTTCCAGCCAGGATTAGCATTGCTGTGATAAAAAACCATGACAAAAGCAACTTGGGAAGAAAGGGTTTGTTTGTCTTACATTTTCATACACTGGTGATCATCAAAGGAAGGCAGGACAGGAACTCAGGCAGGCCAAGCACCTGGAGGCAGGACCGTGGAGGCAGGGTCTATGGGGTGCTGATCAGTGTTTTGCCCCCCATGGCTTTTTCAACCTACTTTCTAATAAAGCTCATGACTACCAGAACAGGAATGGCATTACTTACAATGCTCTTTTCCATCAATCCCTAATGAAGAAAATGCCCTAAGGCTTGCCTACATCCAGATCTTATGGATGCACTTTCCTAATTAAGGTTCCCTCTTCTCAAATGGCCTCTGACAAGTTGACATAAAGCTAACCATCACAGCTCTCTCCCCCTCAACTTTCCCTCCTCCGTTGTCTTACCATTTTATTTATTTCTTCCTTCCTCTCCAGAGACTTTCTTCATTTAGTTTTCATTTCTCATACATGTTTTCAGTAAACATTTGTAGTCTCCATATGATTGTTCTTACCATCAGTAGTCAAATATGAATATTCTTCCCTACTATATGACTTATAGCCCCCCAACACACACACAGAATCATAGATTCTGGAAGGTGTAAGATAAATACCTTATTCATATATTCTTAAATAATAGCATGTATGCATGGATATTTTTCATTTTTCAAAAATCAAATGAGGTCTTGCTCTGCTGCCTATGCTAATCTTGAATTCCTTGGCCCAAATGATTCTTCTGTTTCTGACACTTGAATATAGCTATAAATTCAGACATATTTTGCACACCCAGCATGGTATATAGTTATGTTGCTTCTAAATTACATTTAGCATTTCAGGACTTGTCTCACAATATTTCTTTATAGATAGACAGAAATGGAAATCAGGCTTTTTTGTCCCAATTCCCAGCTAAGCCGATGATTCACTGATAGATGTGTTTGCATAAATTCCTTATGGAGCTGTGTCAGTAGTCTGCTGTACACAGCTAGTAGGAAGATTGAAGACATATGTAGATGGGGTTAATTAAATCTTTCCAGGCAATTTTTGAAATTCTTTTACCTGTCTAGGCCACTCTAGCTGTGAATCATGTTTATACACCCACAAAATTTATCAAATACTTGGCCAAAGGTTTTTGCTAATATTTAAGCACAATTTAATTTCCAATATACGTTTAAAAATATTTTTCATATTATTTGAGTTTAGTATTTCACCTCTTTTAATTTTCTGTTCCTATTCATTCCTTGGAGTTCATATCTTTTCTTATATATTTTCAGACATATTTGCATACTCTACCCATAATGTTAATTTTATTTTAAAATCCTGTTTCTAAAAACTTATTTTAATATTTTAAAGTACTTCATTGTTTTCAATAATATTAAACTCTCTTTACTGTAAAATTTTATTTTTTCTTGACTATGATTATCTTTTAATAAGGTTCTCTTTGTCCTGGGCACATTTGGTTTGATTTTAGTCATTTGTTAGTTTCTCTCGTGGAGCATCTTGAGAACTCTCAGCTCTGCAACTCTGATTGTTACTCCTTCTCACTGGGATTGCATTTCTACGTGATTGCATTCATGGCCTTTTTATTGCTATCATTTCTATTTTCCTCTCACTTGGCCTTTTTTTCATTCAAAGGTCCCAACTGTCTCTTGGTCTATTGTGAGTTCAACAATTGTTTCTCCTATTGAATTTGTCTTTTAAATTAAGTGCACTCATGATTAAAACACAATCAAGGCTTCAGAGACACAATATTAATAACACTATCTTTGAAAAAAAGTAAAATCAAGACGAATTTTAGATAATTTTAATACAATTTTAAAATCCATAGTTTTCTGTTGATATTTTCCATCTTTTCATCTATTTGCATTTCTATCATTTGTATAAATGTATGTATATGAATATGATATGTATTATATGTGTATATTATATGTATATACACAGAAACATGTATACATACTCAGTCTAGTAGTTGAACCATGCATATGCATCTGCAGCCCAGCTTTTCAGGCTTCCTATTCTTCTCACACTGGAGTTCTTCTGAAGTTTTCCTGCATAAGTAGCATAGAATGTGCCTGAATCCTTCCTCTAATTCCCTCCAAGGAGGTCCTGTTCTCAGTTTGGTGGTTTGCTGCCAGCACTGACCTCTGGATTTGACATGCTCTGGATGTGTCTCTCAGGAGAGATCTATATCCGGTCCCTTTCAGCATGCACTTTTTAGTTTCATCCATCTTATCTAGTTTTGGTGGCTGTATGTATGTATGTGTGTATATATATATATATCATTTGGGGCAGGCTCTGAATGGCCGTTCCTTCAGTCTTTGCTGGATTGAAAGAGCAGAAGGGGCTTGCAACCCCTAAGAGCAACAATGCCAACCAACCAGAGCTTCTAGTGACTAAACCACTACCCATGGACTGACCCAGGGCTCCAACTGCATATGTAGCAGAGAATAGCCTTGTTTGGGCACCAGTGGAAGAGGAACTCCTTGGTCCTGACAAGGTTGGACCCCCAGTGCAGGGGAATGCCAGGGGGGCGGTAAGGGGGATGAATGGGGGGAACACCCGTATGGGGGAGAGGGAGGGGAGCAGGGAGGATTATGGACAAGAAACCAACTGGGAAAGGGAATAACATTTGAAATGTAAATAAAGAAATATATATAATAAAAAATAAGAACGTGCCTGAATATCAGCTGCTCTGATGCTATTATCTTCTCCATGAGAAGTATTTCTCTCTTGGCTTAGATCTGCGTGACTTGTATTCATTTAAAGGGCTCTTCAGACAATAGTCACGAAAAGGTCAGTACACGCCTGGCTTGCATAAAAGAAGCCCACTTGTTTCACGCCTTCTTTAAAAGGGGAACAAGAATACCCTTAGGAGGGGATAGGGAGGCAAAGTTTAGAACAGAGGCTGAAGGAACACCCATTCAGAGCCTGCCCCACATGTGGCCCATACATATACAACCACCAAACTAGATAAGTTGGATGAAGCAAAGAAGTGTAGGCCGACAGGAACCGGATGTAGATCTCTCCTGAGAGACACAGCTGGAATACAGCAATTACATAGGCGAATGCCAGCAGCAAACCACTGAACTGAGAACGGACCCCGTTGAAGGATTCAGAGACAGGACTGAAAGAGCTGAAGGTGCTTGAGACCCCATATGAACAACAATGCCAAGCAACCAGAGCTTCCAGGGACTAAGCCACTACCCAGAGACTATACATGGAATGACCCTGAACTCCAAATTCACAGGTAGCAATGAATAGCCTAGTAAGGGCACCAGTGGAAGGGGAAGCCCTTGGCCAGTGAACGGCATTCTTGAGGGGAGGGCGGTAATGGGGGGGGAGGATGGGAAGGGGAACACCCACATAGAAGGGGAGTGGGAGAGCTTATGTTGGCCTGGAAACCTGAAAGGGAATAACATTTAAAATGTAAAAAGGAATATCCAATTTAATAAAGATGGGGAAAAAAAGAAACTGGTAAGACTCCTTTGTATTTCTAAAGCACCATGGGAAAGAGCCCTCAGCCTTCTGCTCCATTTACAGTAAAGTCTACACACCCACAATGAATATCGATTCAGAGTTGGAAACAAGCCTTCCTAGTTCATTGATCTTTGCCTCTTAATTACCCTGAAAGTGTGAAAAGTTGTATGATGTTTTCTAAGCTTCTAACCTTCCTGCCTAGTTTCCCACCTTCTAGCTTTAGAAACTTCAGCAGTTTCTCTGTTCTGCAATAACATTTCTTCTCTAGGCCAAGTTCAGTCCTCAGTTTACAACCAGATTCATAAAGACTGTGAGGAAAGGGTGTGAAGGAGCTGGTCATCTAGGAAAGGCATTTTCCTTGCTACTTCTGCAGCGTTTAGTTATCTTTTTCTAATTACAGAAATCATATTGATTCCTTATGACCTTGTCTCTCCTGTCATTTTGTTTCACCGAATGCATTATTTCTCATATACTCTCCATCAATAATTTCCCATCAGCCTTTCTGTCGGGCAGAAATACTTTGATTCATCGACATTTCTTTTTTCTATGTTTGCTTAAAAAGTCATTTTCCTCTATGAGTTTCACATTGTACATTAGGGATTGAACTGTAGATAGTATCGAGTATAGCTTCACTTTGCCATGTTGCATAAAGTAATTTGGTGAGATGATACTTGAAATAGCCTGTGTTTTGTCAATTGAATTGTGGAACCACTTTCGCATATTTTTAAAACAGCCTTATATAAATCAGGCTAGTCAAAGCCTTACCTTTGGTTCTGACAACTTTTTTTACATGTAATCTTTTGATTATGTTATATTCCTTTTCTAATAGTATTCAAGTTTGTTTACTATCTGGTCATTTTATGCTTTGATATTTTTCTAGGACCCATATAAATATATCCGTGAACAATTATATTTCTTTAAAAATTTTAGGACACATTTATTACATTTCTCTAAGTTCAATTGCATTGCTGGAATAAAGTTGTTATTAAGAAAATAATTTTCTTTTCATAATGTCAGTTATTCCTATCCAACCTCATCTACCCTTTCCACTACTTCCTTTGTACCGTTCAGAAAAATCAGCGGTTTTGATGAGATGGTTGCTAGGGACTTCTATTTTTTTTTTATCATTACAACCATTAGACTTTATTGCTGCTAATAAAATGTTATTTTTCTGGTTTGTTACGTTTCAAATTATGATAGTTTTATGTAGCTGAATACACTTAAAAATTTAATTTTGATTTTATTTAACCAAGCATATCAAGGCTTCTTATTGATACTAATGAGTTTTTAATTCATTCTGCTGATTTTTTTATTTAGGTGGACTTTTTCTTAATAATTTTATAGCATTTTATTTATTTCAATATAATTTTATATTATCAGCAAAATTAGTAGTAATGTAAAAAATTCTCATGAATTTTTGCCCAATTTTGAAAACTTTTTACATATGTACTCTATTAAATACAATTTTTACTATACTCTGTATTACAGATTCAAGTCTATTTATTGCTTTCTAAGAGCTTTGGTCCTGAATAAATTCTGAATGTTGAAAATTACTCTTATGTCACTATTATCTTTCAGTTCATTTTTTTTATATCTTTCAGTTCATTAATGTAGTAAATATCATTTTAAAATTTTCTAATGTCATACAGCCTCCAAATGATTATAATAGTAACATTGATTTTAGAGTTTTTACACATATGCTCATAAATGAAATATGCCAGTGTCTACTCTTATATGCTTTCTTTATTTAATTTATTTTGGCAGTTGTACAAGCTTTATTAAATCAACTTGTCATTATCTTTTAGCACATTCAGAAATAAATTTTATTAGATAAGACATAGCAGTCTAGTGAAGGACTCAAACACCATCAGCAGAAACAAATATTTATATGCATAATTCATCTAACGGATTTATATTTGCAACCATCCTTTGGTCTGACTAGCCATATTAGATTTATTTTCCCATAATATTAGGTTAAGAAATGTGTGATGCACATTATGGTCTTAGTCATAAGGCCCCTGTGCTGCCAAGAACCGTTTACAGTGTTTGGACTTGATTGCAATAATCTTTCCAAATAATTCTTGCTTGAATATATTCAAGATTTTAAACATATACTGGAGTTTAAATTTAGAAATTAAACATAATGAAAATAAAGAACCGTAATATAATAAAAAAGATATTTAATTTTTACTTAATTTGTTGAAATGAGGGCTCTGGACACAGGTTTCCTTTTGCCTAAACCATCTGGGCTTAATGTCTAAACCCAGTTACATCATTGACAGGAAGAAACAGGAAATACATTTGAGCAACATCTGTTTTCCACCTTAGACACATTCATCTATTGGATCCTGTCTTTTGCAGCTGTTTTCCCTTTTGTTTTATAAACTTTAAAATATTTTGGTTCTCGTAGTTTCCATGAACTTCAGCAGTATTGGATAGTGACAAGAACTTGGGTAGATTTTTTTCATGATTATCTAATCTAATGTATCATTATAACAGATTAACAAACAGTGTTCCATTCTCTATAAAGTTATCATGTGCCCAGAACGAATGATATACAGCATATTATAGACTGTGAACCATAGTGTACAAACAGAATGGAACTCTTAATAATGTTAACATTTTCACCTATGGTTTTTATTTTTGTACTTTAATGTTGATTTGAAAAATATATGTATTTATATATTTAGAGTGTGAGGTGGGATATATCAACATGTCACGTACACATGTGGAGGTCAGATGACAACTTACTGGAATCAGTTCTTTCCTCCCATCATGTTAGTTCTGGGAAACAAAACTCAAATTTTGGGCTAAAACAAATACTTTTACCAGCTGAGTCATCTCTGCAGTCTTATTTCTGGGCTATTTTCTTATTGATTTTGGAGTTTTCTGTTTGTTTCTCAAATCCATTGTCACATGCTTTATGTCAACATTTAATGAATAAGTTGAATATTCAATTTTGGTTGTGAAAAAAGTTGTTCAGGACAACAACCATTGCATCTCCTTGGTTTCCTATCTCTGCTCACTATTATGGTGCCCAGGTTTTCAAGGTACAAATGTACTTGACTCCTATCTCTCTCACCCAGCTTTTCTTAGTGCTTAATGGTGACTTCTTACACTTGCCTTAGAGGTTTCTTTGTTGTTGTTGTTGTTGTTGCTGTTGTTTTTTGGTTTTTGTTTTTTGTTTTGTTTTGTTTTGTTTTGTTTTTTGTATTTTTTTTGTTCTCGTATTTGACAACTAGCTCATAAAGGCTTGAAATCCTTACAGGATACTTTCATCTAACCATGAATTTTCAGTTCTGAGGATCTGTCCAGGAGAATCACTGCCCTTTATGACCCAAGTAACTAAGAGATTGGTGAGTCTCTACAAAAACCTACTTAACACAGTGTCTTATTTCTACCAAAACCCCATGGCATGTCACATTACAAGGACAAGTGTCACTGTTTTGCTGTGATATTCAGAGTCACACTGCAGATATTCTGTATGCATCAAATAGTAAAGAGCCCACCTTTCTTGGCAGAAGTACGACAGGATAATACACAAAGACCGGCGAATCAGCGATGACACTTTTCACAACAGCACTTCTTTTAAAAGGAACATAATAGTGTATACTTATTGTTTTGTGAATTTCCCTGAGGAGATGCAAAGACATATTTATTCACCTCAGAATGGGGACTAACAGCTGACCAAACAATGATGCCACCTAGGTTGAGTTTAATGAATGAGTTATTTGGTTTTCTTGCAAGAGCCTGAGTGACTTAAAGGCAGGTGAACCTGAAACCTCGACAACCAACAAAAAGCTGCCTTCCTGCAGCCATCTGCAGGCAGCTTGGCTGGTTTGAGAGTCTCCTGTCTCCAAGAGAATTTACTGCTTTAGAATCTTGGGGAAGGAGCTGACAAATTTTGTAACTTTGTGAGATTTCTTGCCCTTATAATTGTTTAATTCCTGAGCTCAGTAAGATTCTTTTGTTTCCTGAAACTTTATTTCTTAAGTATTCCTTTAGAAATAGCTACACAACACTTATATAAAGCATGTCCTTAAATTCTTTTTTTTCTTTTTAGAAATTTTAAATAGTATTTTGTTGTTAATTGCTGTCATCTTGTATAATACATTTAAATTAAGTTTCTTAATTTAAATCGAGTTTATTAATTAAGTTTATTATTCTTGTATTAATTATCGACTTAAAGACACATACACCAGACACTAAGTTAAACATTGACACTCTTTGGCTTGGTTGAATGACTAAATGAAAATCATAGCCTGTAATTTTGGCACAGCATTCTAGACAAAAATAAATATATTATTTGTCCTTCTATTTTTTTTAGCACTCCTAAGTTCTTCAAAATCACTATTCAAGTTTGTTAAAGAACTTAATTCAAGCCCTCCTAGAGTGACCAACTTTGAGAAGTTTTAAGTAGGGACATCGCCATGGGTAACACATTTGCATCTTATTTTTCATGAGTTCAAGGACAACTAGAAATGAAACCTAACATGCCAGTGTGTAGCAGGGGGTCTGCTAATTGGTGTCAAAGAAAGCAGGGTGTGCTTTTGATATCAATTACACTAACCTCCAATTACATCTCTACTAGGGACAGGGTTTGCGTTTAATCTAATGATTCATTAACTGAAGAACTCTTGATGTGTTTTCACTTCCCATTAGTGAGATATCAAAAGCAAACTCCAGGCTGGAGGATCCAGTCTCAGACTGAAGCACAGAACCCAGGGCTCCCAAGTTCCCTACCTTGTGTTCTTTGAGGGCTTCCCTCACTGAATTTCAAAGTACTGTTTTCAATTCCACATGGAATATTAAAGAATGGAGTACATATGTGGGGCAGGTTAGAATGAGTACAAAGAGTAAGATTACAACTTTGGTTGGAGTTGAGGTTTAACAATAAAGAAGAGAAAAAAAAACGTGGTTATATGGGCTTTTAGAGAAAGATTTACAGTTAAGGAATAGTCATATAAAGAAGAGTTTAAAATCTATGGTATTACTTCATGAGTAATAGTAGCTAATCCTTTTAAAGCTCTTGCCTTGGACCTCTGAGAGAGCCAGAATTACTAAGCACATTACATGTGCCCTTTTTACATATAACGACCTTGAATATTACCCTATAAATCTAACACATACAGTCTTCCATCAATACACTAGACTGCCTTAGGAGAGCAAGAGACTGGCAATACTGAAGGAGTCAATCCTGCCAGCTCATAGGCAGCTCATAGGAATCGACCTGTTTCCCAGAGGGTGGACAACTGCTTTTAATGGCTAAGTAGTTACTAATGAGAATGAAAAAAAAAGTCCTCTTATCCCAACATTGTTTTTTTTCAACAATTTTATTCTTTTTCTGAATTGTGAGTAGCCTTTGAAATGGGAAGGTGGTTGAAAGTTGGGATATACATTAGGAAAATTAACAAATTACTAGCATGCATATTGCATAATTCATGAAAATTGTAACATTCTAAATAAATACAGCAGGGAAATCTGTAAATGATACTGAAAAAGGCATACTTTGAGCATGGGAAAAGTAACATTTAGAACACAGTTAAATATTAGAATAGACAATTCTTTTCCTCTGGATGTCTTTAAAATATATATTCTTAGCTATAAGAAATAGTTTATGATTGGACATAAAAGCTGAAAATATGATGGATGGGAGGCTCTTCAATGTTTATCTCGCTGAGTGATCAGATTTAGTTTCAGGTAGCTCGCATTGGTGATAACAGCCAGTGGAAAAAATAACCTGGTATCAAAATTATATATAGCACTACATAACTGATATATGGCACTATATATTAAAATGTGTGTATTGGAGGCATTAGTCATAGAAAAGGAGAGAACAGATATTCATCAGGGAACAGTGACGTGATTTAGTGAGAAATGGTATTGCGGGCATCTGGAATGACTCCCAACTTTCTGCTGACTTAGGTATATTGCTTATAATTCTATAAAAAGAATGAGAGAGAGAGAGAGAGAGAGAGAGAGAGAGAGAGAGAGAGAGAGAGAGAGACAGAGAGAGAGAACACTAATTAGTTTAAGGTGAATAAGAAAATTCTTTTTTCAGATATATGAAGACTGTGATGCCTAGTGAAATATACCGGAGACAATTACCTGTAGGTAATTGCTTAACTATCATTGCTCCACATGAACACAACTTCTTAGGACAACTCTTGCTTACTTTAGCAACTCATCTGGTTGGAGGCTGTCTCAATGAAATAAGCTACTTTAACTTTTTTCTTTGAGAACTTCATACATAAATGCTGCGTCCACATCAATCCTGACACCACTTCCAATTCCTCCTATTTCCCCCCAAATTCATGACCAATTTTTTCATTAAAGTTACTTTATCTCTCTCTCTCTCTCTCTCTCTCTCTCTCTCTCTCTCTCTCACACACACACACACACACACACACACACACACACACACACACACACTTAGAAACAGTGTACTAATTCTATTTACTATCAGTCTTTCATATGTACATTGGACAGAGGGTGACCACTGTGACTAGATACTCTATGTGAATCTTGTCTTTGAAGGATACATTTTCCCTCACTGGCAGCCTGTATTTATTCTGGTTCAATTGCTCTCTCTCTCTCTCTCTCTCTCTCTCTCTCTCTCTCTCTCTCTCTCTCTGTGTGTGTGTGTGTGTGTGTGTGTGTGTGTGTGTGTGTGTGTGTGTGTGAATATGTGTATGTGTGTGGAGTACATCATGTACAAATTTATGTGTGTGTAATTAGAAAGGTGGATGCATATGCAGGTGCACATAACTGAATATATGTGGAAGTCTGTGTTGATGTTCTATGTCTTTCTTAACAGCTATCTTTTTTTAAATCTTTAATCTTTTTTTACAGTTCAGTTGTTATCCCACTCATGGTCTACCCACTGACAGTTCCTCATGTCCTTCCTCTCCCTAGTCTCCAAGAGGATGACACTCCCCCCAACCTCCAACCCCCACCCAACCCAACCTCCACACTCCCTTGGGCTTCAAGCCTCCTGAGGTTTAGGTTCATCTCCTCTTACTGAACCCAAACCCCGCAGTCCTCTGCTGTATATGTCTTGGGGACCTCATATCAGCTTTGCATGCTGCCTGGTTGGTGTCTCAGTGTCTGATACATCTCGGGGTTGCGGGGACAGGTTAGTTGACTAACCTAAGGGATCTCCCTCTTCCTCAGCTTCTTCCAGCCTTTCCCTAATTCAACCATGGGGGTCCCCAACTTCAGTCCATTGGTTGGGTGTAAGTATCTGTATCTGACTCGGGCTGTTGGACCTCTCAGAGGGCAGCCATGCTAGGCTCTTAGCTGTAAGCACACCATAGCATCACCATTAAGCCCTGGATCTCACCTATTTAGTTAGACTGGCTGGCCAGCAATATTCAGGGATCTGCTTGACTCAGTTCCCCTAACTTTTTTCCTTGGCACTGATGTTATAGACATGTACTGGCTTGCATAATTTTTAAGTAGATGCTAGGAGTATCCAATTTTACATGTTAAACAATTGTTTTTCAACTGGGCCATCTCTTCAGCCATGAATTTTATCTCTATTTCATTGATTTGGTTAGCATTTTTCCCATATGAGAGATTAAAGACTTCCTATTTCCCCTACAGAATATGAGTCTATAATTAATTATTATTTAATAAATTTAAAAAAACTCGCCAAGCATTCAGGAATTCAATTGTGGAATAGAATGTTCTGATCCCAGGTAAATATACAAAGAATTCCCTCATTTTCATGAAGGAGCACACGCTGATAAGCATATTGCAGCAAGAGTAAGAATTGATTTCTCAGTGCTGAATATTGAAGTCGGGGAATGATCTCCAGGGAACTTTGTACAAAGGATTATTTCACAGGAACAAAGCTGTTTGAATCATTATGCTGCACATGCCAAACAATTGATATGGCCACATTCCAAGCATGTCACAGAGTGAATACCATCCCTTTCACCTATTTATGGAATTGAGCTTAGCAGCAGCAGAATGCCCAGCTACTTAAGAGCCATTCTTCACCATGAGTGCTTCTTATGAAGTTCTCATAATTCTTTAAATGTCCCCTTCCAACGGCTGACTAGAAAGCCATTATTTTATTTTAATTAGGAAGGCGAGACTTGTACCTCTCCAGAGGAAATTACTGTGGCCAGATTAGATGCAGAGATGATTTTTTTCAATTAAAATGGTCTCAGAAACCTTAAGAAACACAAAAATGCTTAATTAACAAACAAGTTTAAAATAAAGCCACATTAGTAAATTTTATTAGTAAACATTAATTCTCAGTAGTTTTCTTTTTTTTCCTATTTAGAAGCTCTTCTTTATAGGGTAAATGTAAAAGAGTAATTCAAGCGGTTTTTCTTTCATAGTGCTTTAAAAATCCTGACTTTATGATGTTTGATAAGGCACATTTGAAATTTGAGAACACATTAAAGTTTTTCTTCACTACAGGTCTAGATTTCCCTTTGGTAACTGAAGTAAAAGAAGGGTTTTTCCTTTAATTTATTACTCATTTTACATCCTGATCGATGCCCCCTCCTGCCATTGGTTTCCCCCACCAAACACACACAGAGTCCCTCCCCCCTTCTGCTCTGACAAGTCTCTGCAGAGTTAGTTTTATCCTCTCCCACGGAGGTTAGAATAGGAAGCACAGTTGGGGAAAGGATTCCACAGAAAGGCAACAGATTTAGGGACAGCCCCTGCTCCCGTTGTGAGGGCATCCACGTGAAGATCAAGTTACACATCTACTGTATATGTGTCAGGGCATCAATGCATCTCATGTAATCTCTTTGGTTGGTGCTACAGTCACTGGGAGCTTCCAAGAGTCCAGGTTTGTTGACTCTTGTTAGTCTTCATATGGAGTTCCTATTCCCTTCAGAGACTTCAATCCTTTCCCGTAGCTCTTTCATAAGAGTTCCTGAAGTCCAGCAAATGTTTGGCTGTGGGTCTCTGCATCTGTTTTTTTTTTTTTTTAATTAACTTGAGTATTTCTTATATACATTTCGAGTGTTATTCCCTTTCCCGGTTTCCGGGCAAACATCCCCCTCCCCCCTCCCCTTCTTTCTGGGTGTTCCCCTCCCCATCCTCCCCCCTTGCCGCCCTCCCCCCAACAATCTAGTTCACTGGGGGTTCAGTCTTAGCAGGACCCAGAGCTTCCCCTTCCACTGGTGCTCTTACTAGGATATCCATTGCTACCTATGAGGTCAGAGTCCAGGGTCAGTCCATGTATAGTCTTTAGGTAGTGGCTTAGTCCCTGGAAGCTCTGGCTGCTTGGCATTGTTGTACATATGGGGTCTTGAGCCCCTTCAAGCTCTTCCAGTTCTTTCTCTGATTCCTTCAACGGGGGTCCTATTCTCAATTCAGTGGTTTGCTGCTGGCATACACCTCTGTGTTTGCTGTATTCTGGCTGTGTCTCTCGGGAGGAGAGATCTGCATCCGGCTCCTGTCGGCCTGCACTTCTTTGTTTCATCCATCTTGTCTATTTGGATGGCTGTATATGCATGGGCCACATGTGGGGCAGGCTCTGAATGGGTGTTCCTTCAGTCTCTGTTTTAATCTTTGCCTCCCTATTCCCTGCCAAGGGTATTCTTATTCCCCTTTTAAAGAAGGAGTGAAGCATTCACATTTTGATCGTCCGTCTTGAGTTTCATTTGTTCTAGGCATCTAGGGTAATTCAAGCATTTGGGCTAATAGCCACTTATCAATGAGTGCATACCATGTGTGTTTTTCTGTGATTTGGTTACCTCACTCAGGATGATATTTTCCAGTTCCGACCATTTGCCTACGAATTTCATAAAGTCATTGTTTTTGATAGCTGAGTAATATTCCATTGTGTAGATGTACCACATTTTCTGTATCCATTCCTCTGTTGAAGGGCATCTGGGTTCTTTCCAGCTTCGGGCTATTATAAATAAGGCTGCGATGAACATAGTGGAGCACACCTATGGGCACTTGATTTTTGACAAAGGAGCCAAAACCATCCAATGGAAAAAAGATAGCATTTTCAGCAAATGGTGCTGGTTCAACTGGAGGTCAACATGTAGAAGAATGCAGATCGATCCATGCTTATCACCCTGTACAAAGCTTAAGTCCAAGTGGATCAAGGACCTCCACATCAAACCAGATACACTCAAACTAATAGAAGAAAAACTAGGAAAGCATCTGGAACACATGGGCACTGGAAAAAATTTCCTGAACAAAACACCAATGGCTTATGCTCTAAGATCCAGAATCGACAAATGGGATCTCATAAAACTGCAAAGCTTCTGTAAGGCAAAGGACACTGTGGTTAGGACAAAATGGCAACCAACAGATTGGGAAAAGATCTTTACCAATCCTACAACAGATAGAGGCCTTATATCCAAAATATACAAAGAACTCAAGAAGTTAGACCGCAGGGAAACAAATAATCCTATTAAAAAATGGGGTTCAGAGCTAAACAAAGAATTCACAGCTGAGGAATGCCGAATGGCTGAGAAACACCTAAAGAAATGTTCAACATCTTTAGTCATAAGGGAAATGCAAATCAAAACAACCCTGAGATTTCACCTCACACCAGTGAGAATGGCTAAGATCAAAAACTCAGGGGACAACAGATGCTGGCGAGGATGTGGAGGAAAAGGAACACTCCTCCATTGCTGGTGGGATTGCAAAGTGTTACAACCATTCTGGAAATCAGTCTGGAGAATCCTCAGAAAGTTGGACATTGAACTGGCTGAGGATCCAGCTATACCTCTCTTGGGCATATACCCAAAAGATGCCCCAACATATAAAAAAGGCAAGTGCTCCACTATGTTCTGCATCTGTTTAGACAGCTGCTGGGTGGAGCCTCTCAGAGGACAGTTATGCTAGACTCCTGTCTGCCAGCACAACACGGCATCAGTAATAGTAACAAAATTTAGTGGCTGCACATGGGTTTCTCTCCTGTCTCCCCCCATACCTGACCTGCCACCCGTTTCTCCTCCCCATCCCCTCTCCCACCTAGGTCACTCCCTCCCTCTATATCCCCGGATTATTTTGTTTCCCCTTCTAACTAGGATTGAAGTATCCACACTTGGGCCTTCCTTCGTGTTAAGCTTCATACTGTCTGTGAGTTGTATCACAGATATTCTGTACTTTTTGGTTAATATCCACTTATCAGTGAGTATATAACATGTAGTATAACCTCGCTCAGGATGATATTTTCTAGTTCTATCCATTTGCCTGCATAATTCATGATGTTCTCTTTTTCACAGCAGAATAGTATTCCATTGTATAAGTGAACCACATTTTCTGTATCCATTCTTTTTTTGAGGGACATCTGGGTTGATTCCAGCTTTTGGCTGTTACAAATAAGGCAGGCATGAACAGAGTGGAACATGTGTCCTTGTGATATAGTAGAGAATCTTTTGGGTATATGCCCAGGAAAGGTATAGCTGTGTCTTCAGGTAGAACTATTTCCAATTTTCTGAGTAACTTCCAGATCAATTTACAGAGTGATTGTACCAGTTTGCAATCACACCAGCAATGGAGGAGTGTCCCTCTTTCTCCACATCCTTGCCAGCATGTGCTGTCACTTGAGTTTTTTATCTTAACCATTCTCATTGATATAAGGTGGAATATCAGAGTTATTTTTATTTACATTTCCCTGATGATTAAGGATATTGAACATTTCTTTAAATGCTTCTCAGCCATTCAAGGTTTCTCTGTTGAGAATTTTCTGTTTGGCTGTGTATCCAATTTTTTAATTGGGTTATTTGAATTTTTGTGTCTAACTTCTTGAGTTCTTTGACTATTTTGGATATTAGCCCTCTATCAGATGCAGAGTTAATCAAGATCTTTTCCCAATCTGTAGGTTGCCATTTTATTCTATTGACAGTGTCCTTACAAAGATTTTCAATTTCATGAGGTACCACTTGTCACTTGTTGATCTTGGAGCCTTAGGCACTGGTGTTCTGTTCTATTAGATTCAATGTATTTGGCTTTATGTCGAGGTCTTTGATTCACTTGGACTTGAGCTTTGTACAGTGTGATAAATATGGATCAAATTTGCATTCTTCTACATGTGCACTGCCCATTAGACCAGCACCATTTGTTGAAGATGCTTCCTTTTTAACACTGTATGGTTTTGCCTTCTTTGTCAAAGATCAAGTGTTAGATAAGTTCAACAAAATTGTCTGTGGAATAGCAGTGATTGTTTTACATCAAATGGGGCACAAGTCCTTGTTTCAGATTACTTAGCTCTCTTGACTAACAGGGTTAAAGCACCATGTTTAACTAAAATTCTGGTTCTCTAGTGAGTTTTGTTTTCTATGCTGTAAATTAAAAATAGCCATTTTATCCATAATATTTCTCATAATTCCATGTTAGATGTGAACATCTTTGGGCTTTGGTCTCTTCTATCTTTTCTCTAGTCTCATTGTCAGATGCTAGACTGGAATCTTGGCTCTTGATATATATCAACTCCTGTTCACTCTCTTCTTTACAAATGTATTTAATTTTTTGAGATCATTCATTACTTCTCCCTTTCCATTTTTATCTTCTAAACTGTATCATTTATTCTCTCTATTTTCCAAACCTATGGTCTCATTTTTCACTAATTGTTATTACATGCATATATACATGCATGTGTGAGTTCATGTCCCCAAATATAAGCTATTTAGTATGTACAATGTTATTTGTATATATGTATGTTTTCAGGGCTGACTGAAAGTGTGCTCCTCACTGGGATAGACTACCCTTCCCACTCCCAGCCTCTCTCAGCTGTCTATAGGTTTTTGTGTAGGGGTGAGGTGTGATGAGCTTTTCTCCATTCACTTTGGCATGCCCATTGGTGTCATCTTCATTCATCTCACCTTTTCACTCTTTTCAAATTTTGTCTACCCAGGCATAAAGAGTACCAAGTTCTAGGGCTAGACTTATTTGAGGTCTTTAAATTTTGAGTATCTGTTTCCCTTTCAGCCAATATGTTTGCCTCTGTGGCTAGATCATAAACCTAGAATAAAACATTGGTGTCGTGGAAATGTTTATGATATTAATTGCTACAATTTGGAGTCAGTTATATTGTTTAGTAAAAGAGGAAGAAAAATAAATCATAGTATGTCTTTTCCATGGATTAGTTTGCTTCTATTATTTCTTTCTATGAAGAATTTATAATCATATGGAAAATGTCAGAATTAAATCAAAAGACACACCAAAGAGAGTTTGTGTATAGAGCATTACCATGGCGTGTAAGAACCATATGTATGGAATAATGTGTCTATGGGTAGAAATCAATCAAAATGATGTATTATTGTTTATGTGTGTTTTTGGAGTGATCTGTCATGGATTTCTTTCCTATTTATATTGTGCTTCCCCCTCACAGATTTTTTCTGTAATAAGAAAATAAAGTTATACATCCATTTCTGCAAACAGTTTGGCTTACTGTTTTAACAATTTTTGATCTTTAAAAAATTATATGAACATGCTAAAATTGAATCATTTAATACCAGTTTTGTGTCAGGTTTGATGTCAGTAAACCTCAGATGTTTGTGGGGGATGTTCTGGGAAAATTTCTCTTGAAAAAGACATCAGAAATTTCTGTGCACACTCATCAGCCTGTAGAAGTTTTGATAAGACAGTACACAGAGTTTCAAAAGTTTCTTATAGTTAAACTTATTCAGGGCTGCTATTAGACTTGTATATAGAAATACCTAAAAAGTATGAGATGGTCTGTTTCATTAACTCAGTAGTGGAAGGAAAGCTAGATGGCTGCATGGAACCTGCATTTTCAGAATATAGCAAGATCAAATAGGTTAGGGAAGTTTCCTGAAGACAGATGAGGCTGACATATACTAGAGAAGACCCGCAGTCAGTGAACTTAAATTCTATTTAATAGGGATTCCTACATAGACAAAGAATTCTTGGAGTAGAGAATTGGTAAATAAGGGCTTCTTACTGCTGCAATATTAGAAACCTATGAGTCAGAGAAGACCCAATTAAGAGAACATCATGGGAAGGGAGCCCAGAGAGCCCATAGAGTTTCCAGGAGCCAAAAGGCAGACTTTATAATAGTGCCTGACTCCGAAGAGTGCTTGCTACTAGTTTGCGATAATACCAGACAAGTCAGAAGATTTTAGTCTCTCCAGTTGGACCTCATTTCCATTTTCCTATAGGGTCAGAATGTGGAGTTGACAAGAAGAACATAGGGAAAAGAGTTGGGATAGAAAGAGAGAGAACGACAATGGCATTCCTTAAGGAAAATAGAAACTCTGCAGTTGGATTTATGTTGGAAATATTGGCTATTATATGAGACTGTGTACTTAAATATTGAAGAAGGGAATGTTCATAACCATGATAGGCGACAATGAGCACTGTCCTTTGAAATGAAGACTCAATAGCTCTTTTACCTAAGGGTCTTTTTGTTGTCTATTCCCTGATAATAGTTACATAGACACTTTATGAATGCAAATAACCCCTAATCAATGAATGACTGATGGGAAACAACAAGAAAATACTCCAGATCACTAGTTACTCACTTGAGATACAGTTGACATAGGTGATTCATTGCCACGGAGTGTTTCCTGCTAGGATTGAGTGCCCATTACCCTCTGTAGTCAGCCATTTCATCTGGCTGCCTCTGTTGGCTTCCTTCTATTTCCTTCTGCATATGCCCATCTTTTCATCTGTACTTATAGAATGCTATCCAAAAATCAAGTTTTATAAAATCCTTGTTTTAATGTCTACAGGCTGGCAAGCCTATCTTATGGCAGGAGATATCAGAGTAGGTTTAGAAGAGAGGACCCTAAGATAAGATTTGGCCAGATGGCAATGTTGGGGTTACTGTTACATAGAAACTACTAATATGTCTCTTATAATATACTGATAAATGTAGAAGAAGGAGATCAAGTGACTTTTCAATGCTTGCAGCACGTGGATAGTGGAGAAAAAATGGTGAATGAATCCTCGTTAGTTTCTAATTGTTGTTGAAAATATCCAGAGACGACAAGTGGCTCCGTCATCTTAACAATTAATACCATACTCTCCATGTGACATTTAAATGAACAGGTATTTAATTTCATTTACTAGAGAGCAGGGTGTTCCTTTTTGCTTTCAGGTTAGTGCATGCACGCCACCAAATTCTTTACAAATTGCCAAAGGGCACATTAATTCCCACTCTCGACTGCCCCATTAGTTGAAAGTGCCATGAAATAATGAGAAATGTTTAAGCTGCTTTAAATTCATGTTTGATTTAATGAAAACTAAGAGCATGAAAACTGAGACCCTTTTAGAAAACTGACCCATGTCTTGTAGATATGCAACAAATTTAGATGAATAAATGTTACTTTAGAACTGATGTGTGTTGTGTGTTGTATTTTTTCTGATGTTGACTGATGCTGTAACAGGTAAAATGGGAACATACTACACTCTTTCTTTCCGATTTTACTTTTCCTAAAATTACCTCCACTGATGCTGGTAGAGGATACTACATTTGGTAAATTTATTTATATTTTGATTCAACAGTGGTAATCCATGGGATAATCAGCCTTAATTTATACATCTACAGTAAAACCCATATATTTAGGGCTCAGGAACATGGGGGAAAGAAGAAGAAGACTATGAAAGCCATAGGAATAGAAGTCCCCTGTGTCTGTAGTTATGACAGGGAAGTTACATCATGAACTAGCTACAATACGGCTTCCTAAACAAGAAGGAAAAATACAGTTGTGTTTGACATCACAAATCTGACATCCCAGCTACTTAGAAGGCTGAGGCAGAAGGATCATGAGATAAAATTTGGTTTGGGCTCTGCAGTGAGGTGAAGACCAGCCTAAATAACTTAGCATGATCTTGCCTCAAGATAAACAGGCAGACAGATAAACAGACAAAAGAGGAGCTGAACATTTTCTTTTTCTGGTAGAAGGGAACAAAAGCTACAACTGTTAGGAGGAATCCTGACTGTATTACTACATGACACAGCTCTTCCATGATTAAATGAGAGGAATTTGTTTAAGATCTATGGAAGGTAAGTTGATTACGGGAGACAACATATTTACAGAGTTGAAAGCTGTGTTTTGTTTTGATTTATAGAACTAAAGTAAATATTTATAAGAATTTCAAGCAGATATTGTAGTTCATTGCTGAACCAAGCATACCCACACTGCTGTGCAACCATCACCAAAATCCAGCTGTAGAATTTTGTTATTTTTCCTGCCTGTAACTCTTAGACTGAATACTTGGCAAGCGCAAGGGAGAACATTTAACATTCCCTTTTACATACCTTTGTCAACAATTACAAATGGTTCACATGACTACTCTAGAATTACATCCCCATCCACATCTTTGTTACCATACCAATTTTGAAGACCCGTTCTCAGACTACTGCAGATACTGCTTCTATTTTTTTCCATTAGGAGAGGATTCTATCTTAAAAGGGTTATTTTCACATGACTTAGATTGCAAGAATATCCATTAAACATGAAATTAAACATGCCAAAAGAGAACCCATATTGTCAAAATGCCCACTAAACCCTCCCAGACATCTCAAACCCACCCTTTATCTATCTTCAATATCTCTCCATGCTTTCTTTCTATTTATTAAATAAATTTAATTACATAAAGAGATACATGTTGATAGATGATAACTATCCACAGTCACATAAAGACACAGTGTAAACGCTTGTCTCATGTACAGATAAGAGAAGAAAACCTTTAACTCTATTTTCTACTTCACATGAGCCTGGCACCTTCCAACCGCCAGGAGAATGAAGAGAACTGGAGGGTTTTTTTTATCCCACAAAACGTGATGGTACCTTTGCATCTTCAGTTTTTGAGACAAGAAAGGATTAAAATCAAGTTAGAACAGAAAAGTGGAGATTCTTATTCTGTAGTATTTTCTCAAGGTATTTTTCCCCAAATAAGTTGAGAACCACAATGTTGAGAAGACAATAACATCAAAACTAGAAGGATGGTGGGAATGGCTACATATTGTTCCCATGGACTAGTAGGGAAACAACATCCTTCACAAGAGCCGCAAATAATATAAAATACCTGGGTGTGACAATCTATGTTACAAGAACTTCAAGTCTCTGAAGAGAGAAACCAAAGAAGATCTCAGAAGATGGAAAGATCTCCCATGCTCATGGATTGGCAGGATTAATATAGTAAAGATGGCCATATTGCCAAAAGCAATCTACAGATTCAATGCAATCCCCATCAAAATTCTAACTCAATTCTTCATAGAGAGAGAAAAATCAATTTGCAAATTTGTTTAGAATAATAACAACAGTAGCAGCAGCAGCAGCAGCAGCAGCAGCAGCAGCAGCAGCAACAACAAACAGGATAGCCAAAACTATTCTCAATAATAAAAGAACTTCTGGGGGAATCACCACACCTGACCTCAAACTGTATTACAGAACAATCGTGAATAAAAACTGCATGGCATTGGTTCAGAGACATTCATGTAGATGAGTGGAATAGAATTGAAGACCCAGAAATGAATCCACACACCTATTGGTCATTTGATCTTTTGACAAAGGAGTTAAAGCATCCAGTGGGGAAAAAGACAGCATTTTCAACGTGCTGGTTCAACTGGAGGTCAGCATGTACAAGAACGCGAATTGACCCATTCTTATCTCCTTACAGAGCTCAAGTCCAAGTGAATCAGGGACCTCCATGTAAAATTAGATACACTCAAACTAAAAGAGGAATAAGTGGGAAGAGGCTCGAAAGCATAGGCACAGGGGAAAATTTCCTGAACAGAACATCATTGGCTTAGTGCTCTAAGATCAAGAATCAACAAATGAGACCTCATAAAACTGCAAAGCTTCTGTAAGGCAAAGGACACTGTCATTAGAACAAAACAACGACCAACAGATTGGGAAAAGGTCTTTACCAATCCTATATCTGATAGTGGGCTAATATCTAATATGTACAAAGAACTCAAGAAGTTAGACTCCAGAGAATCAAATAATCCTATTAAAAATGGGATACAGAGCTAAACAAATAGTTCTTAATTGAGGAATACTAAATGGATGAGAAGCACCTAAAGATATGTTCAATACCCTTAGTCATCAGGGAAATGCAAATCAAAACAACCCTGAGATTCCACTTCACGCCATTCAGAATGGCTAAGATCAAAACCTCAGGCGCGGACAAATGCTGGCAAGGATGTGGAGAAAGAGAAACACTCCTCCATTGTTCCTGGGATGCAAGCTGGTACAGCCACTCTGGAAATCAGTCTGGTGGTTTAATTGGGGATTTTTAAAATATGGTGCTCTTTTCTTCTCATTTTTCCCTTTAAAAATTGTGCTATATTTTTAAATGTCCAAATATACAACCTCCTTTTTAAAATTATTTTATTAACTTCAGTTTTATTAAATTTAGGCATGTTAGTTCATCCTGTTATTTTTATACCCTTTCTATTTTTATTGGTGGCATAGTTGTTATTTTAATTATTTTTCACCTATTTAAGTCTTTTTTTCTTTTTTCATTCCTTCCTTCTTTCCTTCCTCCCATGATTCAGTGTATCTAAATCAAGGTCTTATACCTGATAGTGAGTGGTATATTTCTGAGTTACATTTCGTGCCTTGGATTATTTTTAGGTAAACTCCCTCTGTATCTTGGTCTTCCCTCAAATGTGTTACATAATTGAGGTATACTTCAAAATCATTATTTCTGCCTCTGACATCCAAATGCTAGGATACAGCTCTGACTTCATTCCGTCTGCCCTATGCCCTCAGTTTTGAGCAGTCCTTAAAGATTGGCCTTTAAGAGAATGTTGCTCAGTAAAGTGGGTACATAATAATCAAATTTAGAATAGTTGTTTATACAAATAAATATGAAGATGGAAATGGACGGAAAGAAATGAATCTATAGATTCAATGTTCCTGACCATTATTTTAATGTTATTTTTTCAAGAACTTTCTAAAGGAACAATTTCAGAATTCATTTGGAAGCACCAAAAGGGCAAGCCTAAGGCTTCACAACTCTGTTTTTAAAACATCACAGAGTCAAATGAACCATAAACAGAAAAATGTAGAATCAGAGATCGAGATAGAGGACATGTCTATAAACCTATACACCTACAGCTACTGGTCTTTTACAAAGAAGCTAAAACCATGTAAGAGAGAAAAATGACCTCTTTAACAAATAGTGCTTGCGAAGTTAGATATCCATACGTAAACACTAAAAATTCAATCCCTATCTCTCTACTATACTAAAACTACTAAAGTGTATATCAAAGACTTTAATGCAACATTTTGAAGCTATTAGAGGAAAATAAAGAGGAAATAAGTCAAGATATTGGCTCGGGCAATAATTTCCTGAATATAGCCTAAAACAAATTAAAATCAATACTTGGCATGTAACACTACAGTACACTAAGAAATACACACCAAATGAAAAAGCCAAACACCATAAAGATATATCCTACAGAATGGAAGAAACACTTGCCAGCTATTTTAGCTGACATAGGACAAGATTTCAAATTGCATAGTAAACTCGGAAAGTTCATTAACAGAATAAATCATTCAATCAATAAACAGGAAAATATTCTGAAAAGATGCTTCTCTAAACAAGAAGTACAAATAGTCAATCATTTAAGAAAATGTGCAACATATTTAACCTTCAGGGAAATATATGGTAAACTGCATTAAGTCTCCATCTTATGTAAAATGACTATTACTTTTAAAAAGTGTGAGAGTAGGAACCTTTATACACTGTCCATGAAAATATAAGTTACTACATCCACTATGGACATTTCTTTTAAAAAGAAGTAAAAATTATTTAAAATTCCAGCCGGGGAATTCTACTCCGCCATGATCATTGAGTTACCGGATGATAGGCACGTGCGTGAAGAACTATCTTTCTAATAAGCCTTAAGCAGCACAATAGCAGCCATTCCACCACGCTGTTAGAATCTACTTTCTGATCGATAACCCTGAGTTATTTCTTACTATTTACTATGTTCCATCTGGCCTGCTCCTAACTCCAATTGGCCAGTCCACATGGCCACATTTTTATAGGTCAGCTAGCCCATGGCGGCTGGTCTTTTCTCCCTTCTGTATGTTCTGCTATTCCATGACTGTTTCATTCCTTCTCCTTCCGAATTCATGGTCCTTTCTGATCCACCCCTCACCCCAGCCTCAACATCACTTATGTTTCTTATGCCCAACTATGGGTTGTTGGCATTTTTATACACCAAATGATGCGTTTAATATTTGAAAAGTCACCGTTCTACACTACGCTGGGCACCAGTAGGCCACATGGCACCAGTGGGCTGTTCTCTGCAGGCTCTCTGACCCTTTGCTCTAAAATATCTCCACCCTACTCGCTAAGTTCCCATGATGGGTCGTTACCACGCCAGCCCCACATGTCAAATTCTGTGTCTGGCTGGGGTGCCTTGCCACCCTACCTTTCTCTGGAACACAGCTGAATTGCTACGTGATGGAAAACACCACACGAACTTAGTTTAGAATCAACAGGTAACTCAATCACTGGGCACATCCACTAACATCCTAGATAGTAAGTCATAGTAAATAAATCCTCTGATGGCAGATCCTAGCAGATCCGCCATCAAACCGGGGGCCTCTAGTTCTTTACCTCTTGTATTCCAAAATCTCTCCCTGACTAAAAAGCTTCAAGTCCCTTTTCTCCTCCTCGCTTCCCTCCTCCAACCTGGAAGCACTGCCACACCTCGCCCAGTGCTTGGTCTCCTGAAATCTTTATTAATTAGGGGAAGGTCCTTGCCACAACCATTCACAATTAACTGGCGGTAGGATCACTTAGCTAGAGTCTAGGTGCAGACTCTTTTGTCTCTGGGGCAACCAGTTTTGGGGACCCAAATTAGCATTAGAATGTAAGCAGCGTCTGGCCAACCCACTACAAAATGGGAATATGGCTGCCATTTGATACATCTGCGCCACTTCTAGGTATAAGACTAAAGAAAACAGATTAGCATATAACATGAACATCTGCATACATGCATTGCAGTACTATTGGTAAATGTAAAGCTACAAATCTCTGTAGGTACATAAATAATAATCATATACACATACATTCATATATATCACTCATATATGTATGTTTTTATATTCTAGAGTATTATTCATTCCTAAAAAGAAAAATCCCATCAACTGTAAAAAAAAAAAGGTAGAATGGCAGACAAACCTATATAAATGAAATAAATCCGATGAATAAGGATTGATGCCAATATTTTCCAAATGTGGAAGTTTTAATATAAAATGAATGAAGTAGATGGACGACTACTGAAGACGAAGGGGCTTTCAGAGAGGGTTAATTGAAAGCCAAAAAGGAGGCAGATACATATAATCAGATCACATTTCATCCGAATGCTATTGGCAGGTTGCTAGGCTATGGGAGCCTTTTGTGCTGATTCTAAGTAGAAAAACTAGAAAACCCTCAATACGCAAAATGATTCAAACATCACAGCAACTGTGTAAGATTTTTGTACTGACCTGTGCGAAGGCAGGCCAACATAAATCAAATGGAAAAAGAAAACAATGGCATTTATCTCGGGTCAGGGGCTAACCATGTCTCCCGGTGAGTACCTATCTATTTTTGGTTTCACGTCTATGGGTCACAATAACATCAAGACAAATTTTCAGTTAAAAAAAAACAACTTTAATTGCTTAGAATTATTTAAATAGTTCTTGACTATGTCCAATAATTAGTTTAAAAATTCTACTCAGTATTAAATTATCATGTTTTAAATAGTATTTTCTATTTGTCAGGGACTAGAAATATGGAGACTAGAAAGTCCACAACAAAAGAATTCATCTGTGCTCTGGGAACTTTCAAAGTTCAGGGCCAGTAGGAAAGAAAAAAGAGTGTGTGTGTGTGTGTGTGTGTGTGTGTGCAAGTTTGCTCTGCATGTGCAATCTGTTATTGACTTTATCTCTTTTTATTCTTTAGTAACTTCTGCTTCTGCTAATTCTGTTGCCCTCTTGCCTTTTAGATAACAGTCAGAAGTAGATAGCTTGATGAATGTGTTAAAAGTTAATATATTTTAACCTAGAGGAATTTACTCAATACCCGGATTGATATTCCATTTTCAGACAGTTGTGAATGAATGAAACATTCTTAAAAATCTGTTTGGCTGATTATCATAAAATTCACCATAGAAAACCTTGGTCCAGATCATGATATATAAAATATTGTTAGCTGATAATTATTCTGATTTGTGAAGACTAAAGCTGGTAAGCAATTTCTATTTCTTCTCAGAAAAGGATAAAATAATATATTGTAAGAGACATTCCCAGATGCTCATTAAATATGTTAAGCAAAATGTAAGAAAAGTATTTTGCCAAAAAAATGTAACCACGTAGGATTAATATGGTTGACAAACTCAGGGGCCAATACTGTTTTTCTATTCATTGTGTGTCCATGAAAGAGCAAACAGCTGGGATTAGATTTTAATTTATGATACAGACTGTGCTAAAAATGATGAGCAAATTAGCCTATTTATTATAGAAAATCACAAGAATAAAGAAGCTATACTTTTGTCAAAATGCTGTGTTTGTAGAAATCTAGAGGAGACAATGCATCCCATTCTTTTCATTTTGCACACAAATTACCCAGGTGCACAAGATATCCTGGGTTTAGGGAAAAGATGGTTCTACTTGGGTCTATTGTATTTCTGGTATGTCTTAAATTCTTTTAGTATCAGACTCTGCTCTTGTTTGACTGTAGGAAATAAAGAATAAAATGCCTGTAGATCAATGATTAACATCTACCTAATATGTCAACTTCAACTTGGTTGTCCTAATAATTTTCGAATATAAAATGCTACATTCAAACATTTAAAACTGTGGCAGCGGTTTTTACTGGAAGTCTCACACCTGCGGATCCCGGCCCGCAGCAGCTCTCTGCTCCCAAACCCCGTGGGAGAGAGACCTCACCGCCTGGTCAGGTGGGCACTCCTGAGGCTGCAGAGCGGAGGAGACCACCAACACTGTCCACCCCTGCCCACATCCCTGGCCCAAGAGGAAACTGTATAAGGCCTCTGGGTTCCCGTAGGGGAGGGCCCAGGAGCGGCAGGACCCCTGCGCCTGAGACACCACCGGAATCTGAAGGAAACAGACCGGATAAACAGTTCTCTGCACCCAAATCCCGTGGGAGGGAGAGCTAAAATTACAGAGAGGCAGACACGCCTGGGAAACCAGAAGAGACTGCACTCTGCGCACATCCAGACACCAGAGGAAAACACCAAACGCCATCTGGAACCCTGGTACACAGAGGCTCCCGGAAAGAGCGGCGCAGATCTTCTCGGTTGTTGCCGCCGCTGAGAGGACTTAGGCAGTACCCCACGAGCACACTTGAGCCTCGGAACCTCAGGAAGGACCAACTTTTCCCCTGCAAGTGACCTGCCTGGTGAACTCAAGACACAGGCCAACAGGAACAGCTGAAGACCTGTAGAGAGGAAAAACTACACGCCCGAAAGCAAAACACTCTGTCCCCATAACTGACTGAAAGAGAGGAAAACAGGTCTACAGCACTCCTGACACACAGGCTTATAGGACAGTCTAGCCACTGTCAGAAATAGCAGAACAAAGTAACACTAGAGATAATCTGATGGCGAGAGGCAAGCGCAGGAACCCAAGCAACAGAAACCAAGACTACATGGCACCATAAGAGCCCAATTCTCCCATCAAAACAAACATGGAATATTCAAACACACCAGAAAAGCAAGATCTAGTTTCAAAATCATTTTTGATCATGATGCTGGAGGACTTCAAGAAAGACGTGAAGAACTCCCTTAGAGAACAAGTAGAAGCCTACAGAGAGGAATCGCAAAAATGCCTCAAAGAATTCCAGGAAAACATAAATAAACAAGTAGAAGCCCATAGAGAGGAGACACAAAAATCCCTGAAAGAATTCCAGGAAAACATAAATAAACAAGTAGAAGCCCATAGAGAGGAGACACAAAAATCCCTGAAAGAATTCCAGGAAAACATAAATAAACAAGTAGAAGCCCATAGAGAGGAGACACAAAAATCCCTGAAAGAATTCCAGGAAAACACAATCAAACAGATGAAGGATTTAAAAATGGAAATAGAAGCAATCAAGAAAGAACACATGAAAACAACCCTGGATATAGAAAACCAAAAGAAGAGACAAGGAGCTGTAGATACAAGCTTCACCAACAGAATACAAGAGATGGAAGAGAGAATCTCAGGAGCAGAAGATTCCATAGAAATCATTGACTCAACTGTCAAAGATAATGTAAAGCGGAAAAAGCTACTGGTCCAAAACATACAGGAAATCCAGGACTCAATGAGAAGATCAAACCTAAGGATAATAGGTATAGAAGAGAGTGAAGACTCCCAGCTCAAAGGACCAGTAAATATCTTCAACAAAATCATAGAAGAAAACTTCCCTAACCTAAAAAAAGAGATACCCATAGACATACAGGAAGCCTACAGAACTCCAAATAGATTGGACCAGAAAAGAAACACCTCCCGTCACATAATAGTCAAAACACCAAACGCACAAAATAAAGAAAGAATATTAAAAGCAGTAAGGGAAAAAGGTCAAGTAACATGTAAAGGCAGACCTATCAGAATCACACCAGACTTCTCGCCAGAAACTATGAAGGCCAGAAGATCCTGGACTGATGTCATACAGACCCTAAGAGAACACAAATGCCAGCCCAGGTTACTGTATTCAGCAAAACTCTCAATTAACATTGATGGAGAAACCAAGATATTCCATGACAAAACCAAATTTACACAATATCTTTCTACAAATCCAGCACTACAAAGGATAATAAATGGTAAAGCCCAACATAAGGAGGCAAGCTATACCCTAGAAGAAGCAAGAAACTAATCGTCTTGGCAACAAAACAAAGAGAATGAAAGCACACAAACATAACCTCACATCCAAATATGAATATAAAGGGAAACAATAATCACTATTCCTTAATATCTCTCAATATCAATGGCCTCAACTCCCCAATAAAAAGACATAGATTAACAAACTGGATACGCAACGAGGACCCTGCATTCTGCTGCCTACAGGAAACACACCTCAGAGACAAAGACAGACACTACCTCAGAGTGAAAGGCTGGAAAACAACTTTCCAAGCAAATGGTCAGAAGAAGCAAGCTGGAGTAGCCATTCTAATATCAAATAAAATCAATTTCCAACTAAAAGTCATCAAAAAAGATAAGGAAGGACACTTCATATTCATCAAAGGAAAAATCCACTAAGATGAACTCTCAATCCTAAATATCTATGCCCCAAATACAAGGGCACCTACATACGTAAAAGAAACCTTACTAAAGCTCAAAACACACATTGCACCTCACACAATAATAGTGGGAGATTTCAACACCCCACTCTCATCAATGGACAGATCATGGAAACAGAAATTAAACAGATACGTAGACAGACTAAGAGAAGTCATGAGCCAAATGGACTTAACGGATATTCATAGAACATTCTATCCTAAAGCAAAAGGATATACCTTCTTCTCAGCTCCTCATGGTACTTTCTCCAAAATTGACCATATAATTGGTCAAAAAACGGGCCTCAACATGTACAGAAAGATAGAAATAATCCCATGCGTGCTATCGGACCACCACGGCCTAAAACTGGTCTTCAATAACAATAAGGGAAGAATGCCCACATATACGTGGAAATTGAACAATGCTCTACTCAATGATAACCTGGTCAAGGAAGAAATAAAGAAAGAAATTAAAAACTTTTTAGAATTTAATGAAAATAAAGGTACAACCTACCCAAACTTATGGGACACAATGAAAGCTGTGCTAAGAGGAAAACTCATAGCGCTGAGTGCCTGCAGAAAGAAACAGGAAAGAGCATATGTCAGCAGCTTGACAGCACACCTAAAAGCTCTAGAACAAAAAGAAGCAAATACACCCAGGAGGAGTAGAAGGCAGGAAATAATCAAACTCAGAGCTGAAATCAACCAAGTAGAAACAAAAAGGACCATAGAAAGAATCAACAGAACCAAAAGTTGGTTCTTTGAGAAAATCAACAAGATAGATAAACCCTTAGCCAGATTAACGAGAGGACACAGAGAGTGCGTCCAAATTAACAAAATCAGAAATGAAAAGGGAGACATAACTACAGATTCAGAGGAAATTCAAAAAATCATCAGATCTTACTATAAAAACCTATATTCAACAAAACTTGAAAATCTTCAGGAAATGGACAATTTCCTAGACAGATACCAGGTATCGAAGTTAAATCAGGAACAGATAAACGAGTTAAACAACCCCATAACTCCTAAGGAAATAGAAGCAGTCATTAAAGGTCTCCCAACCAAAAAGAGCCCAGGTCCAGACGGGTTTAGTGCAGAATTCTATCAAACCTTCATAGAAGACCTCATACCAATATTATCCAAACTATTCTTCAAAATTGAAACAGATGGATCACTACCGAATTCCTTCTACGAAGCCACAATTACTCTTATACCTAAACCACACAAAGACACAACAAAGAAAGAGAACTTCAGACCAATTTCCCTTATGAATATCGACGCAAAAATACTCAATAAAATTCTGGCAAACCGAATTCAAGAGCACATCAAAACAATCATCCACCATGATCAAATAGGCTTCATCCCAGGCATGCAGGGATGGTTTAATATACGGAAAACCATCAACGTGATCCATTATATAAACAAACTGAAAGAACAGAACCACATGATCATTTCATTAGATGCTGAGAGAGCATTTGACAAAATTCAACACCCCTTCATGATAAAAGTCCTGGAAAGAATAGGAATTCAAGCCCATACCTAAACATAGTAAAAGCCATATACAGCAAACCAGTTGCTAACATTAAACTAAATGGAGAGAAACTTGAAGCAATCCCACTAAAATCAGGGACTAGACAAGGCTGCCCACTCTCTCCCTACTTATTCAATATAGTTCTTGAAGTTCTAGCCAGAGCAATCAGACAACAAAAGGAGATCAAGGGGATACAGATCGGAAAAGAAGAGGTCAAAATATCACTATTTGCAGATGACATGATAGTATATTTAAGTGATTCCAAAAGTTCCACCAGAGAACTACTAAAGCTGATAAACAACTTCAGCAATGTGGCTGGGTATAAAATTAACTCAAATAAATCAGTTGCCTTCCTCTATACAAAAGAGAAACAAGCCGAGAAAGAAAGTAGGGAAACGACACCCTTCATAATAGACCCAAATAATATAAAGTAACTCGGAGTGACTTTAACCAAGCAAGTAAAAGATCTGTACAATAAGAACTTCAAGACACTGAGGAAAGAAATTGAAGAAGACCTCAGAAGATGGAAAGATCTCCCATGCTCATGGATTGGCAGGATTAATATAGTAAAAATGGCCATTTTACCAAAAGCGATCTACAGATTCAATGCAATCCCCATCAAAATACCAATCCAATTCTTCAAAGAGTTAGACAGAACAATTTGCAAAATCATCTGGAATAACAAAAAACCCAGGATAGCTAAAACTATCCTCAACAATAAAAGGACTTCAGGGGGAATCACTATCCCTGAACTCAAGCAGTATTACAGAGCAATAGTAATAAAAACTGCATGGTATTGGTACAGAGACAGACAGATAGACCAATGGAATAGAATTGAAGACCCAGAAATGAACCCACACACCTATGGTCACTTGATTTTTGATAAAGGAGCCAAAACCATCCAATGGAAAAAAGATAGCATTTTCAGCAAATGGTGCTGGTTCAACTGGAGGTCAGCATGTAGAAGAATGCAGATCGATCCATGCTTATCACCCTGTACAAAGCTTAAGTCCAAGTGGATCAAGGACCTCCATATCAAACCTGATACACTCAAACTAATAGAAGAAAAACTAGGGAAGCATCTGGAACACATGGGCACTGGAAAAAATTTCCTGAACAAAACACCAATGGCTTATGCTCTAAGATCAAGAATCGACAAATGGGATCTCATAAAACTGCAAAGCTTCTGTAAGGCAAAGGACACTGTGGTTAGGACAAATCGGCAACCAACAGATTGGGAAAAGATCTTTACCATTCCTACAACAGATAGAGGCCTTATATCCAAAATATACAAAGAACTCAAGAAGTTAGACCGCAGGGAGACAAATAACCCTATGAAAAATTGGGGTCAGAGCTAAACAAAGAATTCACAGCTGAGGAATGCTGAATGGCTGAGAAACACCTAAAGAAATGTTCAACATCTTTAGTCATAAGGGAAATGCAAATCAAAACAACCCTGAGATTTCACCTCACACCAGTGAGAATGGCTAAGATCAAAAACTCAGGTGACAGCAGATGCTGGCGAGGATGCGGAGAAAGAGGAACACTCCTCCATTGTTGGTGGGATTGCAGACTGGTACAACCATTCTGGAAATCAGTCTGGAGGTTCCTCAGAAAATTGGACATTGAACTGCCTGAGGATCCAGCTATTCCCCTCTTGGGCATATACCCAAAAGATGCCCCAACATATAAAAAAGACACGTGCTCCACTATGTTCATCGCAGCCTTATTTATAATAGCCAGAAACTGGAAAGAACCCATATGCCCTTGAACAGAGGAATGGATACAGAAAATGTGGTACATCTACACAATGGAATATTACTCAGCTATCAAAAACAACGGCTTTATGAAATTCGTAGGCAAATGGTCGGAACTGGAAAATATCATCCTGAGTGAGCTAACCCAAACACAGAAAGACATACATGGTATGCACTCACTGATAAGTGGCTATTAGCCCAAATGCTTAATTACCCTAGATGCCTAGAACAAATGAAACTCAAGACGGATGATCAAAATGTGAATGCTTCACTCCTTCTCTAAAAGGGGAGCAAGAATACCCTTGGCAGGGAAGAGAGAGGCAAAGATTAAAACAGAGACTAAAGGAACACCCATTCAGAGCCTGCCCCACATGTGGCCCATACATATACAGCCACCCAATTAGACAAGATGGATGAAGCAAAGAAGTGCAGACCGACAGGAGCCGGATGTAGATCTCTCCTGAGAGACACAGCCAGAATACAGCAAATACAGAGGCGAATGCCAGCAGCAAACCACTGAACTGAGAATAGGACCCCCGTTGAAGGAATCAGAGAAAGAACTGGAAGATCTTGAAGGGGCTCGAGACCCCATATGTACAACAATGCCAAGCAACCAGAGCTTCCAGGGACTAAGCCACTACCTAAAGACTATACATGGACTGAACCTGGACTCTGACCTCATAGGTAGCAATGAATATCCTAGTAAGAGCACCAGTGGAAGGGGAAGCCCTGGGTCCTGCTAAGACTGAACCCCCAGTGAACTAGACTGTTGGGGGGAGGGCGGCAATGGGGGGAGGGTTGGGAGGGGAACACCCATGAGGAAGGGGAGGGGGAGGGGGATGTTTGCCCGGAAACCAAAGAATTATTATTAAGTATTAAATAAATTAAAAAAAAAGAACTCAACTGAACACAACAGCAACCAACTCAACAGCGTTAAACTACATTGAACTGAAAACAAAAAAAAAACCAAAAAAAACAAAAAAAATATTATTTTACTTTCATCAAGAATATCATGATTTTTCTTTATGTCTTTATATTTTATTTAAGTTATACAATTAAAACTTATATTCTGTAGATTACTTATTTTATTAATCCAGCTCTTACATTTAGAATTGTAATAATTTTTTTTTGGTTCTTTTTTTTCGGAGTTGGGGACCAAACCCAGGGCCTTGTGCTTCCTGGGCAAGCGCTCTACCACTGAGCTAAATCCCCAACCCCCAGAGAATTATTATTAATGGCTTTTAAATTTATTTGTATTTTATAATAAAATTCTATTCAAAATTTCATTTTAAAATAAAAAAAACCTGTGGCAGCAGTATTACTCAGGAGTAAATGTTACCAGCAAATTTGATTCCTGGGACCTACATAATAGAAAGAAGACTGAACCCCTTAATTTGTCCTCTGACCTTCACATACATTCACCATGGTACTTTTGCCTGTATACACACACACACACACACACACACACACACACACACACACACACACACACATACACTACACAGAAAATAATTAAATATAATAAAAATTAAAATCTTAAAGACTTTGGATTCATTTGGATGCTTCTTTTTCAAAATGAATTTAATGCTTTATGAGTAAGAGGAAATTTTAGATGCTTCTATGTAGCTTGTTTTGGAATCATTTTGTAGTTTTCATCAAGCTAATTTTAATCAACATGAAAATATGCTTATTTTAGTATATAAATCAATTTTTTAGGTAGTCAATAATAATTAACTGTTGCTGTGCATGTGTATTGTAAAAAAGCCACTTTCTCGAATACCTTCAATTATCACAAATGAGAATACTTCCACTCCCAGAATTTGTGCATGCATAAACAACGAAAACTGTTTCATAAGCAACTTAATCTGTACTTTCAGAGGATCTGTCTAAGAGCATCATTCTATTTTTAGTGTACAGAGAGCTACCTTACGCTGTTACAGCTGTGTGATAGTTCATACATGTATGTAATCTAAATTAATTTCTCAGCCACCTTGTTAAAAATTTAGTTTCTTTTCCATATTTTTTAATCACACAGAAGATTGTAGTATTATGTGAAATAGACAACAAAAATCCCATTAGAATGATAGGATACACTAGAAAATTGGATTGCTAGAATAAAGAAGTATACAAGCACAGCTTTCTCCCCCTTTTATTGAAAATTATTTTTTCTTACATATTGTGTCCTAATTATGTTTTCACTTTTCTTTACTTTTCTTTTTTTTTTGTTTATTTCTATATTTTTTTTATTAACTTGAGTATTTCTTATATACATTTCAAGTGTTATTCCCTTTCCCGGTATCCGGGCAAACATGCCCCTCCCCCCTCCCCTTCTTTATGGGTGTTCGCCTCCCAACCCTCCCCCCATTGCCGCCCTCCCCCCACCAGTCTAGTTCACTGGGGGTTCAGTCTTAGCAGGACCCAGGGCTTCCCCTTCCACTGGTGCTCTTACTAGGATATGCATTGCTACCTATGAGGTCAGAGTCCAGGGTCAGTCCATGTATAGTCTTTGGGTAGGGGCTTAGTCCCTGGAAGCTCTGGTTGCTTGGCATTGTTGTACATATGGAGTCTCGAGCCCCTTCAAGCTCTTCCAGTTCTTTCTCTGATTCCTTCAACGGGGGTCCTATTCTCAGTTCAGTGGTTTGCTGCTGGCATTCGCCTCTGTATTTGCTGTATTCTGGCTGTGTCTCTCAGGAGCGATCTACATCCGGCTCCTGTCGGTCTGCACTTCTTTGCTTCATCCATCTTGTCTAATTGGGTGGCTATATATGTATGGGCCACATGTGGGGCAGACTCTGAATGGGTGTTCCTTCAGTCTCTGTTTTAATCTTTGCCTCTCTCTTCCCTGCCAAGGGTATTCTTGTTCCCCTTTTAAAGAAGGAGTGAAGCATTCACATTTTGATCATCCGTCTTGAGTTTCATTTGCTCTAGGCATCTAGGGTAATTCAAGCATTTGGGCTAATAGCCACTTATCAATGAGTGCATACCATGTATGTCTTTCTGTGATTGGGTTAGCTCACTCAGGATGATGTTTTCCAGTTCCAACCATTTGCCTACGAATTTCATAAAGTCGTTGTTTTTGATAGCTGAGTAATATTCCATTGTGTGGAGCACGTGTCTTTTTTATATGTTGGGGCATCTTTTGGGTATATGCCCAAGAGAGGTATAGCTGGATCCTCAGGCAGTTCAATGTCCAATTTTCTGAGGATTCTCCAGACTGATTTCCAGAATGGTTGTACCAGTTTGCAATCCCACCAACAATGGAGGAGTGTTCCTCTTTCTCTGCATCCTTGCCAGCATCTGTTGTCCCCTGAGTTTTTGATCTTAGCCATTCTCACTGGTGTGAGGTGAAATCTCAGGGTTGTTTTGATTTGCATTTCCCTTATGACTAAAGATGTTGAACATTTCTTTAGGTGTTTCTCAGCCATTCGGCATTCCTCAGCTGTGAATTCTTTGTTTAGCTCTGAACCCCATTTTTAATAGGGTTATTTGTTTCCCTGCGGTCTAACTTCTTGAGTTCTTTGTATATTTTGGATATAAGGCCTCTATCTCAGTTTCTACCTACATCTCCTCCTTTTTGTACCTATGCCCTTTCTGTCTCTCATTACAAAAACAAAACAAAACAAAACAAAACAAAACAAAAACAAAAAAAGGCTTCTAAGGAATAATAATAAAATATAAGATAAAAACATTAGAATTGGACAAAATAAAGAAAAGAAAAAGAGCCTAAGAGAAGGCACAAGAAACAGAGACGCAATCACTCACACACTCAGGACTGCATTCAAACATTAAGCTGGAAATCATAAATATACACAGAGAATGTAGTGCGGACCAGTGTGCTCTGCCTCATTCTCTGACAGCTTTTATAGACAGTATTGTTACGCTCTGTAGTTATCATGAAGTTTTACAGTTCTACTAAATATGTACAAGGACGATCGTTTCCATGCTCTGTGCAAACATCTGAGCACCTTTTATTCTCTTCTCACTGTTCCTCACCTCACGGCAGCTCTCTGCATTTTTCTCATCAGATTTCTGCACCACAAATTCCTATGCCAATGAATGTTTCCTAAAATCTCTCACATCGCTGTTAGGTTTCTTAGTCTTTTGTTGTTGAGTTAGTGGGAATAGGAGTTACTAGAAAATGACTGTGTTCCTTTTGTGAGTGGTACACTCCCCTCCCCTCGGGGTTACATGTTTTTCAAAGTCTCAACTATACTTTCTCTATGAAAAATTTACTAACTTTTGAAAAAGTGGCTACTGCTTAAGACTTGGATAATTGATGATCTGTAATTTGTAATATACATATATATCTGGAAAGTACTTGTCCTGCTGAACCATCTCACCAGCCCCGCTTTCAAATTTAGGTTTAGTAGGACCCCCTATTGTTAAACAGCCTGATGTAATCACATCTTTTTCTTTCCCAGTCAACAGTCAATGGCTGATTTTTCTTGTTAGAAGTTATTCCTGTTCTGAACCAGTACCCTATTCTTGATCATTTCCCAGTTTTTCTTAAGAAGTTGACTTAGGAAGCATTTATTCTGTTCTCCAAATTGTATTCTGCTATACTTTTATATATTCATATTGTCCAGAGCGGACTTTCAGACATCCCAAGGTGTTCTCTATGGATGTCAGATAGATGCCTGAGTTGTTACCATGACAACCCTCGAACTACTTACCATCCCTATCCCTGATTAAACTCATTTCTCATACATGAAAGTTCACTCTTTGAAAAATACAAATTCGAAAGCTTTCATATCATGAAGAAGGCATATGATGCTGTGAGCTGGTATTGATATGAGGATCTCATATCATTTTACATGGTTGCATGAAAGGCATTTAAATATCTTTAGAAAGATTACATTTGTATTAAGCATTTAAAACATCAGTTATTTTCAAACTATCACATTCTGTCCTTCTAAGTGAATCATAGCCATCTATTGATACCCTTTTCTGTAAAAGAATGACTTCATTTTGAAATTTATTTCTAATGAACCTCCTTGTCTATTTAAGCCCAGGATTCTTTCCACATATATTATGAAAAAATATTTTGAAATTCACGTTAAATCAATAAATGTAAACAGTTAAAATTGACTTTACCAAAACTATTACTTTCACTTATTGATTATTTATTTGGTCATTTTTGATACAGGCTCTGGTTATTGGCCCAGGCTGGTCTCCTACTTGTGTAATGGAAAGAGTCACCTTCTTACCGCAGTGCTTGGGTAGTTGGGGTTGCCAGCATGTTCCTTCCTGCCAGACTAATGTCTTTTAAATGTAGGTGCACACATCCCATCTGTTGGATGATTTAATAATGTCATGGATTTCCTGTATTTGATTTGCTCCTCATTTCATTCACAATTATTTCCCTTCAGCATCTGCTCAAAATACTTTTTATTCTTCTTTGTTGATACTCCGTGGACTTTGCAGTGATATCGATATAATTGATGTACCCGTTGCTTCTTTGATTAGATCTCTACAAATAATGAATTATTGGATTATTTTCAATATTGAATTTATGTTTCTTGCCTGCTCATAACTCACAGGTGGAAGTCACAGAACAAGATACATTTTCTCTAAATTATTCTCCTTTTGCTATATTTTACCATATGGTGTGAAATCAACATAAAATATGAAAAGCTATAACCATAATGAAATACATTGGAATTTTCATTTCATATAGAAAATATTTATCTATAATATATTTTATACTTGTCTTCATTCCTAATGGAAATTATTTAGGATATGTTTGTCCTCTAACTACATAAAATCATGTCATACACATTCTAAACTCCCTGCAGATGGGGTCTATTGTATAACCTCTTTCCGAGTCTCTTATCTTCCTATAGCACTTCTCTCACAGCTCCAGTCATTTATTGAATAACTTTGCTTTTTAAGATGATGCACATATTCATAGATTTTAGATTATAATTTGCAACAGGGTAAACTTTAAAAGAAACCTCTATCTGGATGTAAGATTATTGACTATAAATCATTATCACCTTTAATAGTCCATTTTAAGGTTTCATTTAGTTAATTTCTCCACACAAATTCAAAATCTTCTTTACTGTGCTCTAAGAGTCCTATGTATGCTGTGGCTTCATGTGGTGCTTATTGTATCTAACCCTTCCTTTTCATCGAGTGGCTTTTCTCTTTGTTGTTTGAGAGCAAGTCTTGCTTTTATAGTATTTATTTCGGTTATTTAGAATTTTTTAAGATACATTTCTCTTTCATTATCATTCTAGGAATATAATTTTAGAATACCTCATTACTAAATAGAACATCACCTAAGGAATTGTAGCACTGTTACTGTTTTACTATCTTTCCATTTTTACTGTACCTTATTTGCTCATTTAGATAGGTGACCTATCAACACACACATTATATGGGGCTTTTTGTATACATTAAAAACTTGACCTTTCCTTTAGGCAAAAATGAATTGAAAACTTTTAATATTTTAAGAGCTACATTGTTTCAGTGTTGGAAGTATGTCATGATTTTCATTCAGTATTGCTAATATATTTTAAGTTTGCTGTTTATTTTCATGTGGTTTCTCTCTGAAAGTTTAAAGTCCATTTTTCAAGTTTAGTGCACCAACGTTTTCCCATTGTGTCTTTAATTTTAGATTTCTTATCAAACAAAAGTACTCTACTTCAAGGTTTTCTTTAAATATAATAATTTTACTAGCTCTTTGAGGGTATCATATATTTGTGTGTATGTGTGGGTATATGTGTGTATGTATGTATGTACAAGTGAGATTATGTGTGCGTGTGTTTGTGGTGTGTGTGTGTGTGTGTGTGTGTGAGAGAGAGAGAGAGAGAGAGAGAGAGAGAGAGAGAGAATGTTTGTGCATCTCTGTGTAAACACATAATGTATTTTGATCATATTAACTTTCACTCCTCTTTATAACCCCTCTTGGATTCATTCCCTACCCTTTCTCAACTTCATGTCTACTTTCTGTGTTTTTATAGTCCCCAAATTCCAATTTGTGCTGGATATATAGTCACTTGGTATGGAGCTATCCACCAGAACATGGTTGACCTACCAAGAACCATATTTTTGAAAGAAAATTGACTCTCATTCCAGCAAGGCCACTGACTCTTAATAGTTCCTTAGTGAGGGTAGGCATTTGTGGGGCCCTCATTCCTTATGGTGGTTTGTTGATTGGCTTGACCTTGTGCAGGTTTTACCCCGCAACCACATGACCGTGAGTCTATTAGTAAAGGTTTCTTGTCACAACTAGAAGATACTATTTTCTCTGGCTATCCCTAGTTTCTGGTTATTACACTCTTTCCAGCCCCTCTTCATTGATGGTTCCTTAGCTTTAAGGAGGTGGGATATGATATAGATTTCTTCTGTGTAGTTGAACACTCCACCATTTATAAACTCAATGTCTTGCTTCTGTGAACCCTGGCTGTAGCAGTCAAGAGCCAAGCTATCAGGGGGAAACATTCACTTTGGTTGGTATTTTCATGCAGGAAGCCATGTGAAGGCATTCTCAGTTTAGGCTGACATTCTCTACACACTCTCCTTCCAAATGAATATTTTCAAAAATATCACATTTTTATGTCTTAAAGCTGGTGATGGGTCGGACCTTGCAGCATTTATAGAATCCCAGCACAAATTTTATAGATTATGCCAATCTCTCTAACAATTACAGCGTCTTGACATCCATTCACTGTTTTCAATTTCTTTGCAACCTTAGCCAAATCCATGTTCCTTTCCTTGTCAGTTCTCATTTTCATACCTTTTCTGATCTTTCTGTTTTCCTTCATGATAAACCTGGCTAAGGACAATGGAAAATAACCATAACAGAGCTTGAATAATATGCTGCTTATGATCTTTGAATAATCTGAATAGTATGATTTTTCCCCTCAAACAAATTAATGTATTCATGGGAATGCAGTCTCACTCAGGCCATGAGTAAGATGTTGCTCAATGCTTTGCCACCATCTAACATGATTGATCTTTTGTTCACTTCCTAATAGAATCCTCTTTCCCCTCTGAAATCTCATGAGCGGTGTTTACTGTTCACATTTCTGCCAGCATTCTGACCTCCCACACTTCTATCACCATAGCTCCATAAGCTCTGTTTACAGCACTCTAGAGCTTCCGCACCCCACAGTTCTAAACCCTTTCGTTTTCTTCCAGAAAACCAGCCCCAACGACTTATGACCTACATCATCAATTTTATCACAATATCAATAAAAAAGAAATATACCTTGTAGAGCTTCATGGCAAATCTTTCAAAATAAAGAGAGATAATGGGCAATGAAAAATATTACTGAAAAAATGAAAGCAAAAGTGTTGGAATAATTCTGTGGCACACTAAATGGAAACAACCGAAAGATCACCTTCTACTGAATGCTGTTCTTAAATAAGTGGGTGAGCCACACAGTGAACTGCGTTAGATTTGAAAATAAATCCAAAGGAGAGGCAAAGTAGAGCGGTAAAAACAAGACGATTTGGGCTTGAATGGAGACTAAAACTTTAAGAAAATTCCATAGCTACAACTGTTGACAGAACTAGGAACATGGGACTCACTTTTATTTACTTTGTATTTTTTCTGATAGTATTCTGTAATGTGGGAGAAAAAAAGCAAATAAATTCAATATGAGGCTCACTTTATATTTACCATGTATTCTTTTTCGATAGCATTCTACAGTGTGGTGAAAAGGGGCAAATATATTTAATCTTACTTACTAGAGGGAGGTGATAAGGGACAGATCTTGGAAAAAGAAGCAGTGAAAATTAAAGAATTCAATCCAAAAAAAGAAAGTAGACACAGAAGTTGCTTTTCAAAATATACTATAGATACCACTATGTGTCCCATTCCTCATACTAATCCATATATTTATTCTTAGATGTCATTGGGAGGCATGAAGCGAGAAGAATATTGTGCGTGTTTATGTTTATGCCACATATGTTTCCTTCTTTATTCTCCATGTCTAGCATTCAAGACCGTCCAGACTCAGAGTTCTAGTCCTCTCTTAATTAGCTATGTCCTGGAGCTAACAACAGTACTTATGAAAAGGTATTATAAATGTGGATTGATCAAGTGGAATCTTCAGTGAGGCTCATTTTCTTTCCTCAGAGTTCCATAATTCAAAAGTGTGTCTCTTTCTTTAAATGGTATAAGGCCAAGTACATGAGTACTGGCCTTAAATTTGTACTGTGAGTAAGAATTTGAAAGAAACTGTATCTGTAAAGACTGATTGCAGGTCCAGGACCTAGTTACCTTATTTGAGGCTAGTTTTAGCCTCCCCAACAGCCATTTCTGCTCACTTCAGTGTTAGAACTAATAACCTGTGACTAAGAGAAAAAAAAACATTTTAAGATTGATGATCATAGTAGACTAGTGGCTTCCAACAAACCCAAAGGTGAGAATATTATCAGATAGCATCCCAAGCTTTAGGAAAGACTCTTCAAACTTGATGGAATTCACCTCTCTGGTGTACCCACTAATGTATGTTTTTCCTGATTTATGGCTTTCTTTGCTCTGTTATCACAAAAACTTCATGAAACTGCCTCCACTTTAGAGTATAAAAATGTGAATAGCCAATATCTGTGTCTCTGGACAATGGTCACTCAAATTTGGCTCCAGAATGAAGCACTACAAATCTCTTTAAGTTGAGGGCTGGGTTTTTTTTGGGGGGGGGAGCAAAAGTCCTATTTTCTTTGTATGTTTTCCTCATCCCTGGTTTCAAAAATAATCAATCTGACATGTTCTTGCATGATTATAGTTTCAGTCCTTGGAAAGCAGGGACCAGAGGAAGTATTGCCAGTGAGTTCAAAGCCTGTCTGAGCTACACAGAAAGAGTGTATTTTAAACACAAAATCCAAAACAGAAGTACACAGAGAAATCCTGTTTCAAAAAGCAAAACCAAACAAACAAAAAAATTAACTAAACTAATGAGATGTTCCCCACCCTCAGCATCCCTCTCTACATGCTCATCACAATGTGCTCTCCTCTATGAGCTGAAGTCTCCTGTGTCTTTCAGACCAGGAATATCTCAAGAAACCTTTCAGCCGTGAGTGAATTTTGTGTCTGCGTATCTTACTATACTGCTCAAAGCACAATTCTAAACTTGTTTTCAAACTGTTTTGAGTTGATAACCATCACTTTTCTTTTAAATCAACTAATTATCTTTCTCTTGACTAGAGGTAACAGCCAGCTTCATGTTTTCTCTGTTCCTGATCTACTACTGCATGGGTTTTACCCCTTCCAGCCAATTTGACTTTTATTCTGATGAAATCATCCCTGAGGAGGACTGTTCAGTTCTCCATATGGACACAAAATCTCTCATGTTACTCAGCCCTTAGGCTAACTTTGTCTGGCCAGTGATAGAATGTTTATAAAGATTAGTTCAGGCTTCCTTTCTATAAATAGTAGGGATGACCTGGGTAAGTATGATCTAGTATTGTAGGCAAGGGAATAAATTAAAACAAAGTATGTTTCAAAAGAGATCTTGTGGCAACATCAAGAAATTGGCTAGAAAGAGACATGACAGGATTTTTATATATACTTTTCCCCTGATATTTTTTATTAAAAATTATCTAGCTGACTGATCTGGGAGATGGTTATATAGTTTATTTTTTCTTTAACTTTTCTGTACACTCTCTCTTCCTCATTGATTTTTGAGAATCTTTAAATGATGTATATGAATTGTGTTATTAATAGGCCTGGATTATAGTTGTTTTTTTTTTTAACTGTAACAACTTTTGAAATGGATGTGGTAATTTAGATTGGGTATTTAGAAGTGTAGCTAAAATATTAACACTTCAGGGCTGGATCTTAAATAATTATAAAGTATTTAGAGGAATTCCAAAGCACAGGCAAAAAAGCCATAATGACAGCATTCACAACTTAACTTCTTCTAAACTCCACACTGATTGTGCGCATGCCCTCTTCCCATAAATAAAGTACATCTGTGTGGCTGATTTTGCCAGGTCAGGGTATTAGTAACAGAAATTTCTTTCTTCCTTTCATTCACTCTTTCTTTTATTTTAGTGTTTCCTGATTTTTTTTATCCATATATCCTCTCCTGGCTTCAAAAATTTAAGGTATGTAGGAAATACATATTTAATGAAATAGTTTTCTTTTGCGTTTTTCCATTCTAAAGTATTAATTTCTTTTTCTAATTGGTTATTTTATTTATTTACATGTCAAATGTTATCCAGTTGTTTCCCAGTTTCCCCTTTGGAGAACCCTATTCCATCGTCTCTCCCCTTGCTTCTATGAGGGTGCTCCCCACCCACCCACACACTCCTGCTTCTCTGCCCTGGCATTTCCCTACACTCAGGCATTGAGTCTTTAAAGGACCAAAGGGCCCCTTCTCCCATTGATACCCGACAAGGGCATCCTCTGCTACATATGTGGCTGGAGCCATGGGTCTTCTGTGTGTACTCTTTCTTTGGTGGTTTAGTCCCTGGAAGTTTTGGGGGGCGGTATGGTTTGATGATATTGTTGTTCTTCTCTATGGGTTGCAAACTCCTTCAGCTCCTTCAGTCCTTTCACTAACTCCATCAGTGGGGATCCTGCACTCAGTCCAATGGTTGGCTACAAGCATCTGCCTCTGGATTTGCCAGGCTCTGGCACAACCTCTCAGGAGACAGCTATATAAGGCTCCTGTCAGCAAGCACTTCTTGGTATCAGCAATAGTGTATGGGTTTGGTGACTGTATATGGACTGGATCCCCAGGTGGGACTGTCTCTGGAGGGCCTTTCCTTTAGTCTCTGCTCTTCAGTCTCGTTCTCTGTATTTCTTCCCTTGAGTATTTTACTCCCTCTTCTAAGAAGGACTGAAGCATCCACACTTTGCTTTTCCTTCCTCATGAGCTTCATGTGGTCTTTGAATTGTATCTTGGGTATTCTGAGCTTTTAGGCTGATATCCACTTATAAGTGAGTACATACCATGTGTGTTCTTTTGTGACTGGGCTACCTCACTCAGGATGATATTTTCTAGTTCCATCCATTTGCCTAAGAATTTCGTGGAGTCATTGTTTTTTATAGCTGTGCAGTATTCCATTGTATAAATGTACCATATTTTCTTTATTCATTCCTCCTTTGAAGGGCATCTGAGTTGTTTCCAGCTTCTGGATATAATGAATAGTAGAGCATGTGCCCTTTTTATATGTTGGAGCATTTTTTGAGTATATGTGCACGGTGGTATAGTTGGGTCCTTGGGTCTATGTTCAATTTTCTGAAGCCCCTCCAGACTGATTTTCACAGTGGTTGTACCAGCTTACAAACCCACCAACAAGGGAGGGGTGTTCCCCTTTCTCCACATCCTCACCAGCATCTGCTGTCACCAGAGTTTCAAAGAAGATCTCTGAAGATGGAAAGATCTTCCATGCCCATGGCTTGACAGGGTTAATATAGTGAAAATGACCATTTTGCCAAAAGCAATCTATAGCTTCAATGCAGTCCCCATCAAAATTCCAACTCAATTCTTCATAGAATTAGAAAGATCAATTTGCAAATTCATTGGGAATAACAAAAAGCCCTGGATAGCAAAAACTATTCTCCAACAATAAAAGAACTTCTGGGAATAATCACCATCCCTGACCTCAAGCTGCATTACAGAGCAATTGTGATAAATCTGCATGGTATTGGTACAGAGACAGGCAGGTGGATCAATGGAATAGAATTGAAAACCCAGAAATGAACCGACACACCTACGACCGTTAGGGGGTCGGACCAACTCATGAGTGATGCCTGGTTGGTGGCTTGGTGTCTGAGAGATCTCAGAGGGCTGGTTTAGTTTAGACTGCTGGTTGGTCTCTGGGGTTGCCCTCTCCAAAGTCTGGATGCCTCAGGTTGTGATACGGACATGGCTTATTATGGTGAGTGGTCTTCCGTATTATAGACCGCTATGTCCTTATTTGCTAAAGCGTATATGGGAATATTAGTGCTATTCCTTTAACGAGAGCACTAATCTCATTCATAAGGACTTTCCCTACTCACTGACTCCCTCCTCAGACTCCACATGTAAGCCTAGCTTAGCTTAGCTTAAAATTTCAACAAACATCAATCCATCATAATGAGGCTTTGTAGGGGAGCAAATTACTTTAAAAACATGATTACTTAATTTAATGGCTTGCTTAATGCATATATTTTGGAAATGTTTCATGTTCTTTAAGCATCTTTTTCTTTTTTTCTTTCTTTTCCTTCCTTTCTTACTACAGAAGAGAGATTTGCATAAACGAAGTCAAGACAATAACATGTTTATGCCTGGCTGATACCATTCAGATTCAAGCATTCCTGAGTACACACCAGCATGCTGCAGTGAAAATGTATGGCAACACACACCTACAAAAATCACTGTTAACATCTTCTTCATACTTACTCTGTGCTCTATGTTTCTCCCTGGGGAAATATATAAAAAAGGATGCCATAAGTAAGTTTATACCTAATGAATCAGATAGATTCACATATTTCTTTCCCAAGGATACCACCCATTTCCCCCTTAACATCTATATCCACATTTTTCCTGTTACCTTAGGAGATTTGTGCCCAGCCCCTTTTATGTCAAAAGTAAATGTGCTAATTACTAAAGGTTCAGTGCAAATCCCTTTTAATTGGTAACATTTTCATTAATAATCTTCATTTTGCTAGAAACATTTATTAGATTCATTCTTATTTACTTTCTACTGATGCCAAGTCACAAATCCTTGCGTTCAAGTCATGCAATTTAAAATCTCACAATTCGGTACATCTACACAATGGAATATTACTCAGCTATCAAAAAGAACGACTTTATGAAATTCGTAGGCAAATGGTTGGAACTGGAAAACATCATCCTGAGTGAGCTAACCCAATCACAGAAAGACATACATGGTATGCACTCATTGATAAGTGGCTATTAGCCCAAATGCTTGAATTACCCTAGATGCCTAGAGCAAATGAAACTCAAGACGGATGATCAAAATGTGAATGCTTCACTCCTTCTTTAAAAGGGGAACAAGAATACCCTTGGCAGGGAAGAGAGAGGCAAAGATTAAAACAGAGACTGAAGGAACACCCATTCAGAGTCTGCCCCACATGTGGCCCATTCATATATAGCCACCCAATTAGAAAAGATGGATGAAGCAAAGAAGTGCAGACCGACAGGAGCCGGATGTAGATCGCTCCTAAGAGACACAGCCAGAATACAGCAAATACAGAGGCGAATGCCAGCAGCAAACCACTGAACTGAGAATAGGACCCCCGTTGAAGGAATCAGAGAAAGAACTGGAAGAGCTTGAAGGGGCTCGAGACTCCATATGTACAACAATGCCAAGCAACCAGAGCTTCCAGGGACTAAGCCCCTACCCAAAGACTATACATGGACTGACCCTGGACTCTGACCTCATAGGTAGCAATGCATATCCTAGTAAGAGCACCAGTGGAAGGGGAAGCCCTGGGTCCTGCTAAGACTGAACCCCCAGTGAACTAGACTGGTGGGGGGAGGGCGGCAATGGGGGGAGGGTTGGGAGGGGAACACCCATAAGGAAGGGGAGGGGGGAGGGGGATGTTTGCTCGGATACCGGGAAAGGGAATAACACTTGAAATGTATATAAGAAATACTCAAGTTAATAAAAAAATATATAAAAAAATAAAATAAAATCTCACAATTCACAGATATTATTTCCCTTCAGCTAGAATTCTCTTACTGCTTTCTGTCTTTGTAAATTGCATCATCCCATTAGTTTAGCAGCTTTAAAGTAAGTTTTGCTCTTGTGATTTAATGTCATACTGTAGCCAGTGGCAATCTTTGTAATAATTTCTATCTATTTAATTCAACTCACTACTTCATTCTAGGTTGCCATCGTGTAAGAATATGTAATCAAAATTGTTGACCTAAAAATAGATCATGGGATCTAGTATTTAGGTCATACAATAACATAGCATTCCCAATGGAGGAGTTAGGAGAAGGACTGAAGGAGCTGAAGGGGTTTGCAACCCCATAGGGAAAACAACAATATCAATGAAGCAGAACCCCCAGAGCTCCCATGGACTAAACCACCAACCAAAGAGTACACGTGGAGGGACCCATGGCTCCAGCTGCATATGTTGCAGAAGATGGCCTTATCTGGCATCAATGAGAGGGGATGCCCTTGGTCCTGTGAAGGCTTGATGACCCAATGTAGGGGAATGCTAGGGTGGGGAAGCATGAGTGGGTGGGTGGGTGGGTGGTTGAGGACCTTCATAGATGGAAGGGGTGTGAGAATAGGATAGGAGGTTTGTAAAGGGGAACATGGGAAAAGGGATAACATTTGATATGTAAATAATAAAATAACCAATAAAACATTTAAAAAGATAATCATTAAAGTAAATCTAGTTTCTACAACAGTCTTTGCTCTTTGCTCTGTTCTGAACTTTCTATCATTAGGTAGGAACTGTTATGTTTGGCTTTGTACTATAAGACTCTGGTACATGTTTCATTTTTGTCTGATAGGTCTTGATTCCTTCTCAGTTTTATATTTCATATCTCCAGTTATTTGTCACTTCATCTAATACTGAATAACTGAATTTAAACAAATAGATTTGAAAACAGATTGAAAGTTCCATACAATATAGATATAAATAAAGTATGCAGTCTAACAATTAGAAAAAAGTTTTGATAAGTTATTATTGAGTATTTGAGTATTATTGAGTATTCAAGAAGTTTGAGTATTATAAGCATATTACAAGGTTCCATTTTCTCAGAAGGAAACATTTCACACTCTCAAATTGTGTGGTTTGACAGATTACTTAAATAGGTTTGAGCAGAGTTTTAAAAAACACAAAGAATGGGAAGAATAGCCCTGAACCTGAAGGTGATGGATTGGAGTGGTCAGTGGATCCCACAAGAGCTAGCTGCAATGGAAATGACTATTTGACTCCAGCTGTAGCCTTTATCATAGGACTTCATTCACCTGGTGTCACTACTATGGGGATGGGGCTGAAAGAAACAATGCTTGACTTTCCTTAGCCATGAGTTTTGGGATATTGCTATAACAAACAAACATCTGTAGTGGCTTACAGAATATACACATTTATCTTATAGTTCTGGGGGATAAACAATCTTGATAGGTCTCACCGGACTAAAAATCATGGCATTGTACTATTATGTGATTTTTTTTTAATCTCTCTGATTCCTAATCTCATGTCACTTACTCTTTCATTCTTTCATTCTGAGTTTGACCTTCCCATATACTTCTTGACAACAACCTTGTGAGCATAATAAAATTAGAGAAGAAATAAAAATACTGCCCTTTCTGAAGAGTCTATCATGTAAGCCATATCTTCAATGTTTTTGTGACTATGCAGGGCACAAAATCCACTATTTCAGGGTTTTGGAAGCAAATATCTTTGAAAAGTCCTTATTTAGAAGGTCATGTTCTCATTATTTCTCTTCTGGGATGAGCTGGTGGGATTTGCCCTAGAAATAGAGGGGCAAGGGAAACCTTAGAAGTTGTAGTTATAGGTCAGCTCCCCATACTATAGAGATTTATAGATTTAGAGGAACTGACATAGAAGAGGCTCTTATATAGGAATCAACAATGTTATTACGTATCATATTGATTCTATCCTACTAATGTCACAATTTAAATAGACCCTTTGATTTAGAAATTTAATTAGTTTGATATCTACTCTGATTCTACTGTAAAATTTTAATTAAATGTGATTTTAATTAAAAGTCTAAAAATGAAGACAAACAAATTTATGGAAATATTACCACATTAGACTTACTGAAAATTTATTTCTCTTAAAAATCTTTTAATGTGAAGGAAATCAGAAAAAAAGGTAATTTTTCATTATAGAATTCTCAGAATTCATGTATTTTAAAATAAGCAAAGCTTTAGTTAGAATAAACATGATGACTATACATTTGATGCATTATGCAGATGTCTTAATAATTTTCATCTAAGATAATTGCAATCATGACATTTGGTTTTAGAACTCTATTTTAATTTTAAGCAAATATTTTCATAATAACATGAAAATTTCGAGACCAAGCATCTTTAAGACATATGAAAATATTGAAGTCTAATGGGAAAATACGTAAGAGGATATTTCAGAAAAGAATAAAAAGAGACGCATTTTTTAACTTGATACCAAACCATAAGATATAAAGCACTGATTATGCAGCTACGGTGATACTGGTAAGCATTATGAATTAAACAGGAGAGCTATAGATAACATAGCTTCCCTTTGCTTGAGAGTCTTTGTTTTGAAGGGCTCTTGGCTTACAGGATTATAGCTGTTATCTCATAGATTGTGGCTCATGCCCCAGAGGATGTTTGTGAAATGTGTTATTGTGGTTATGAGTCATCCAAGCTACTGCCAATATCTCTTCATTCTGAGGAGTTAGAGAAAGGTGACTCAGTTAAGTCACTGTAATGGATACAGCACACTGTGAAGAATCTGTCACAGGCATCCCTTATTGAATGCTGTCTTTTTCTGAGGGCTGCTGTTTCCTTTTGTTGTATATTTTCCAAGAATATGGAGGTCTTTCATGAAAAATATCTATTCATGGATACTGTTTCTGTTTCCGGGAAAGTGATAGATATTCACTACAGGCACTGAAGCATTTAAGCATGTTTGATTTTATAAGTGGGCCCGTTAGTGCAATCAAGAAGCAACTTCCTGCATTAACATTCCCTCAAGACACACATATTCTGCACAGCAACCTATCCTAGGGATCATTAAGGTGAACATTGCTCCCAGATTTCTCCTTAAAGGCTTTTAACTCTCATTTCTTGTATCTTTATTTTAATTTACTTCTGTTTAATAGATAGCAATTAAAGCTTTGCTCACATTTAAGAATTAGCAAATTTATACACCTTTCACCCTCATTCAGAAAAATAGCAAGGTTATCTGGTTTTGTTTGTTTGTTTCTTCTAAACACTTTCCAAACTATTCTTAGTTCTCTACCATTTACTTCATTCTCATATGTTTGATTCCAAGAAGGAACTGTTTAATGCTAGGCATGGTGGCGCAGATCTTTAATCCCAGTATGCAGGAGGCTGAGGCAGTTGAAATCTGTGTGGTGGCGCAAATGTTTAATCCCAGTATGCAGGAGGCTGAGGCAGTTGAAACCTGTGTGGTGGCGCAGATCTTTAATCCCAGTATGCAGGAGGCTGAGGCAGTTGAAACCTGTGTGGTGGCGCAGATCTTTAATCCCAGTATGCAGGAGGCTGAGGCAGTTGAAATCTGTGTGGTGGCGCAAATGTTTAATCCCAGTATGCAGGAGGCTGAGGCAGTTGAAATCTGTGTGGTGGCGCAAATGTTTAATCCCAGTATGCAGGAGGCTGAGGCAGTTGAAATCTGTGTGGTGGCGCAGATCTTTAATCCCAGTATGCAGGAGGCTGAGGCAGTTGAAATCTGTGTGGTGGCGCAGATCTTTAATCCCAGTATGCAGGAGGCTGAGGCAGTTGAAATCTGTGTGGTGGCGCAAATGTTTAATCCCAGTATGCAGGAGGCTGAGGCAGTTGAAATCTGTGTGGTGGCGCAGATCTTTAATCCCAGTATGCAGGAGGCTGAGGCAGTTGAAATCTGTGTGGTGGCGCAGATCTTTAATCCCAGTATGCAGGAGGCTGAGGCAGTTGAAATCTGTGTGGTGGCGCAGATCTTTAATCCCAGTATGCAGGAGGCTGAGGCAGTTGAAATCTGTGTGGTGGCGCAGATCTTTAATCCCACTATGCAGGAGGCTGAGGCAGTTGAAATCTGTGTGGTGGCGCAGATCTTTAATCCCAGTATGCAGGAGGCTGAGGCAGTTGAAATCTGTGTGGTGGCGCAGATCTTTAATCCCAGTATGCAGGAGGCTGAGGCAGTTGAAATCTGTGTGGTGGCGCAGATCTTTAATCCCAGTATGCAGGAGGCTGAGGCAGTTGAAATCTGTGTGGTGGCGCAGATCTTTAATCCCAGTATGCAGGAGGCTGAGGCAGTTGAAATCTGTGTGGTGGCGCAGATCTTTAATCCCACTATGCAGGAGGCTGAGGCAGTTGAAATCTGTGTGGTGGCGCAGATCTTTAATCCCACTATGCAGGAGGCTGAGGCAGTTGAAATCTGTGTGGTGGCGCAGATCTTTAATCCCACTATGCAGGAGGCTGAGGCAGTTGAAATCTGTGTGGTGGCGCAGATCTTTAATCCCAGTATGCAGGAGGCTGAGGCAGTAGAAATCTGTGAGCCCCAGCCTGGTCACAGAGAGCAAGTTTCAGAACAGCCAATATTACATAATATTGAAACCTTGTCTCAGAGAGAGAGAGAGAGAGAGAGAGAGAGAGAGAGAGAGAAACAGAGAGACACAGAGGGAGATTGTATAATTATCAATTGAAAACTGTTAATATGTTAATGTGATTCCACTTGATGTCATTTCACTTTAAAAATCATTTATCTAATATTATTATAATGATTGAACATTAAAGGCAGAGGTAATGTTTTTCTTCTTTCATTTATTTACCCAACACACTTTACCAAACAGGCAGTATGAGCTTATATTTTAGCATGATATGCTGTGTCTGTTTCTATTTCTCTGTGTGTGAGCATGTGTGTGTGTGCTTGTGTGTGTGTGTGTGTGTGTGTGTATCCTAGTCTATCCTAGACTGCAGATTTAATATATATTTAAGTTTCTGAAAAGTTGTTTTTATAGACACATACTTATGACACATATATACTATGTAGTATGTATACTTGATACTCAAAATGAATGCTAGGCTTAATGTAAGTTTAGTAATCAGAGAGATTGTGTAAGTGAGTGGAGGTGAAATTTGATATTAGGAGATAGCACTTTTTACAGAGATAATGGTAGCCTAGTGCAAGAGGACACAGGGGGAGGAGTTGTACAAAGTAGGGATCAGTGAACACAACTTCTGGAAGAAAAAGACCATTTCCATGTATTTTCAAAGACATCAATGCCAAAAGGGAGAAGGAAATAGGGATAAAATTGAGGAAGGATATTGCATGTCCAAATACTATAGTAGTACAGCTTGATGGCCGGTGAAGGGTTATCATCAAGAAGATTAGATAGGCTCGGCTAGAGCCTTACTGATATAGATGCGGATGCCATTAAGTCTATTCAAACAGTATATCTGGCATGGACAGAGCTTACATAGTCATACTGCACTAGCTGTATTTTACACAGCAGAAGCTATCCCAGTGTTATGGACAGAAAGCACACATATAAGAAGCAAACTAGTGGAGTGATAAAAAGCACTTCATATTCTTAAAAATCATTTTATTTCCTAATTAGCATACATACATAAACATAAAGCAGTCCCAATGTGCAGCATCAAATTTATGGGTAAGAATATTATACGAAAGCTCCAAATATTTCACCTCTAAGTAGAATTTAACATACTGATGCATTTTATTAGTTTTCAATTGCTCGTTTACAAAATAGAACGGATAATGACTTGGAAAACATCCAACATCTTAATGGAAACACATACCACAGTTTCTACAAAGACGAGTTTATGTTGGCAGAGATAGGGTTATAGATGGAGAGAGGAAGGGAAGTGGTGGGGAGAGTGGGAAGGACAAGAATCAGTGAAAGAATGAAACGACAATATCAACCAACCAGACCAACCAGAGCTCCCAGGGAACAAAACACCAAACAAAGAATCTACATGGAGGTTACCCATGGCTCCTGTTGCATCTGTAGCAGAGGATGGCCTTTTCTGGCTCAGTGGGAGGGAGGTCCTTTGTCCTGTGGAGTCTTGATGCTCCAGCATAGGGGGAATGCTAGGCTGATGAGGTGGGAGTGGGTGACAGGGAGCACCCTCATAGAAGCAGGGCAGAAGGGGTAGGGAGTAGGGCGGTTGAAGGGGAATCTGGGAAGGTGGATAACATTTGAAATGTAAATAATTAAAATAACCAATAAAATATAAAAAAGATCAGAGACCACATGAGGATGCTTGTTTGTGTTATCTTTGGGAGTGTGTGAATGCTGGCATGATTTTATTTCTCTATGTATCAGTGTTCTTGTATGTAAAATGGAGATAATATGCTGAACATGTCAGTTAGTATTTATATGAATAGAATAACTTTATATCTATACTTACAATAACACACAGTTGGAGTCTAATAGAAAATGAACATGTGCCAAGTTTATTGTTGAAGATTTATAGCAGAAAAATGAAAGTATATTTAAAATTTTATCAGAGTATGTGACTTTCCTTATGTTGTATTTTTTTCCTGAATCATTATGGTTTTCTTACAGTAATATGATAAACAAAAGGAAGAATTGCTAAATCACCAGGAAGCTCATTAAGAATGATTTAATTGAAATTAAATTTTAGACCACTTAATTAATATCAATTAGCCTTCCCCCTTTAACCATAATTTATCATGTTCTCCCCACAGTCTATATTTGGACAGCTATTACAAACATGACTGGATCAGCTCAATATTCTGTATGAATCTAACAGAAAGCAGGGGCTTTCTTATAGTATCTGTTTCCTGAAGAGACCAGTTAATGCCAAGTTTCTGTGGCAAAGGTCAGTGCTTAATAGATACTGTGGTATGCTTAATAACCCTATCAAATCCTACATGAGCAGCCACAAATTGGAATCTCAACCTATTATTTTTTCTGTCCTGTGATTTCATGCACATGAATTTAGGTGTCCAAACAGATTTCCCGTGAATTTCTATTCCTCTTTCAAACATACTAGATATCAAAAATGTTGGTGATTTTTCTACCAAGGTCAGCCATGCTTCTTTCAATTTCACTCTATTTCAAGGTAAGATAAAAGCATAGTTGTTGCTGTGTGTGATAGCTCATGACTCATGATCCTAGTAAGAGGGATGATAAGAGAAGAGAATTATAAGATTGAGGTTGACAGTCTAAGTTTTAAGCTGGCCTGAGTTGCATAGTGTGGCCCTTTCCCAAAATCAAACAAATAAACAAACGAAACTAAAAAATAAAATAAAACGACAATGTTGCAAAGAATTAATTTTATTGAGCCATATAACACAATTATCGGTACTTCTTAAAATTACGTGGGACATGTGGCCCATACATATACAGCCACCCATATAGACAAGATGGATGAAGCAAAGAAGTGCAGACCGACAGGAGCCGGATGTAGATCGCTCCTGAGAGACACAGCCAGAATACAGCAAATACAGAGGCGAATACCAGCAGCAAACCACTGAACTGAGAATAGGACCCCCGTTGAAGGAATCAGAGAAAGAACTGGAAGAGCTTGAAGGGGCTCGAGACCCCATATGTACAACAATGCCAAGCAACCAGAGCTTCCAGGGACTAAGCCACTACCTAAAGACTATACATGGACTGACCCTGGACTCTGACCTCATAGGTAGCAATGAATATCCTAGTAAGAGCACCAGTGGAAGGGGAAGCCCTGGGTCCTGCTAAGACTGAACCCCCAGTGAACGAGACTGTTGGGGGGAGGGAGGCAATGGGGGGAGGGTGGGAAGGGGAACACCTATAAGGAAGGGGAGGGGGGAGGGGGATGTTTGCCCGGAAACCGGGAAAGGGAATAACACTCGAAATGTATATAAGAAATACTCAAGTTAATAAAAAAAAATTACGTGGGATAAAGGCAATGACAGACCTGCGCAGATTCTGTAGACTTCCCTCGCATTCTCATAGCGCCTACCCTTAGGATGGGTCCCAAACTGGGCCAGCCACTGCTCAGCCACGCAGGGATATTTGGTAATTTTTAAGAAAGTAGAAACAAACTAAATAACTTTTTAGAAAGAGGACTAAGTATTGCTCTTGAATATTTTAAACTATGCTGAGCAGTCAACAGGGAAATTGTGACACAGGAACTTCTGGAGTACGGAAGCCCATTCCCTTTCTGTACCACTGGGATCACATGACCTAGGCTGAAACTGAGCTGGCACACTTAGCCTGATTCACTGAACGATAACCTAAACACAGGCCCTGAGTGAGAGCATGACATCTTCATAAATGGCTGTTAGTGGAAGACACAATGCGATTATTGCGTAACTTACCCATTGATTGTGTTTTTGTGATACGAATAGAGTATACCATATACAGCCCTGAGTTTAACAAGGCCCCAAAAGAGCTTGTTTGTATGGAAAACGGAATGACATTTGTCTAGCCTCAATCCCCAAGGAGAGAAAAGTGGTTCAATGATATTTGAAGTAAAGTTTATAAGACTTACAGCTAATTTAAGACTTTCATCCTAAAACAACCTGAATTCTTCAGAAAGCAATTCTACTGGCTTCATGGATGCTCTTCTGGGATCCCCACAGCAGGCCACCTACCTGCATGCATACAGGTTTAGTTACTGCTTGATGGTAGAAACAAATTCAAAATTAAGAAGAAAAGACAAGCAGAGCTCTGTGTGTCCTGAATTCTTAAATAGTAAGCAAAATACTTCTCTCTGCACTGCTCAGTGACCTTACTCAGCCTTCTCTGCGTTTCATATAGCCATTTGGAAATTAACTTATATCTAGCCAATTGCCGATACTTTCCTCCAGGGCATGTGTGTTCTACTAGCTTTAACAAAGAATATTTGAACTTTAAAACCCAAGTTTTTAGAAAAGCAGGAAACTCAGAAATGCAGAACTACATGGATACTCATATGGCCAACATGAAGTTCCATGAAGTAAGTAACCAGGCTAAGAGAAATCCTGAAGTCAGAAGGGATAAATCTGCCTCCCAGTACCAATACCTCATGTCGTACTGGAGGCCATGTACTTTCCCAGCTCATGAAGCCACTGGACTGATTATCCATATTTCTAGATACTTTTGTTACTTCAGTCCAGAGAAAAAATAACTTTCAAATACAGACACACGGGGTATCACTTATAACAAAACTGAACAGGGCAAGTTTACTCTTAAGGATAAGTAGCACATGCGGGACATTGAGCAGACTCCTATCACAAAGGTTAACCAAGGCCATATTAACAATGTAATGGTAAAACCAGTGACTGTGAACCTACCAAAGAAATCACACAGAAACTTTACAAGACATTGTTTTAGGCACTGATTTTTCTGGATAGGACTTCTAGGCAGTCGGGCTAAAGAGAAAAAAGAATGACAGATGAGATCAAAAAGCTTGTTCACGGTAAAGGAAGCCAGCAATACCGTAAAGTTGAAAAAGTACAGAATGGGAGAGAGTACCATCTAGTCACCTGAAGAGGGTTAATATTGAGAATGTATAAAGATGAAAACAATAACCGAAATCACATACAACCCGCCCACTTTAAAACATAAAGACACAACACATGGGTGTTTCTCAAAATAAAAAAATATAGATCGCTAACAAAAATATAGAACATGAGTTAATTTCATTAGGTATCAGTTAAGTATAAATCAAAACTACTGGGAAACACCTGAGCCCATTTAGAACATTCGTAGTAACAAATGCTGGTAAGGATATGAAGGTAAAAGTTTTGGTGGAAATATAAATTAGTCATTGGCAAGTGGCTCTTTTTTCTTAGAAACTTAATTTATTTCATCCTGTATGTGGCTGTGTCTCTGTAATGTGTATTTACACATGGGTGATGAAGCCAACACAAACTGCAGTAACAGGTAGTTGTGAAGTATTTTATGTGAGTGAGAACTTAGGTTCTATGCAAGAAAAGCAGTTACTCTTTACCACCTAGCCATCTCTCCAGCTTACTGTCAACATCAAATTTGCATATTTATATTCAAAACATATGATTGATATTTCTAATATTTTTAATCTCAGAAGATTTTATAGAGATAGAGAAAAGCTACCTTAGACAAATTCTATACACCCATATAAATTAATTTAACATATTTAACTTTAGGTATAGCTCACTTATTGATTACTCTAGAGCACAGTGAGGAAATACTCATGACCTCATATCAAAAGGCTACTGTAAAAAAAAGGCTACTGTATTCATGTCATTTCTTTTCAGAGTCTCAATAAGTTATGACAAAATAAGTGGCTTTAAAGAATAGAAATTTAATCTCTCACAGTGCTGGATGGAAAGAATATGGTCAACACCCCTCAGGAATCTGCTTGTTCTCAACTCATGGGAGGAACCTGTCCTTGCTTATTCAAGCTTTTGGAGAATCTTGGTAGTACTTAGTTGGACCCATATAATTCTATTTTCCTGCCTAACTCTATGTGTGCCTTTCATTGTCTCAAATGTTCCTATCCCTTATAAAAATATTTTAAGAGGGATTTTATATCAGGACTTAGAATACCAATCTCAATTAGAATCTTAATTAGAATACCTTGGCATTAAGATTCTAAATTATTTCTACATAGACCTATTTAAAATAAAGTCATGTGGAAGGACAGCAAATGTCAGGAGTGTCACATGTCTGACCAGGTACAATTCAACCCATCATAAAATACTTGGTTATTTTCATTGTACGACAAACCTTTTTATGAACTATCTGAGAAATCTGTTTTTTCAGTGAATAAGTAAAATCAGTGACCCATTTCTTTAAAAAAGACGTTTATAATAATTTGTTTATGTTCTATCTAATCCCTATAGCATACACTACTAGATGTATTTTAAGCTGTATTCTGACCCTGGATCCCAGAGAATATAACATGACGTTTGGTGGCAGTGATGGTTAAGTTTTTTCAGTATACTGAAATAGGATCCCATAGATTCTGTAGCTTAAACAATAAGCATTTATTTCTAATGAATGGTTCTGATCCTATATGCTACAACTCTCATGAGGATTTCAATTTGGTTGAAGTTTTTGTTACATTCATCCTCTGTGTTCTTAGACACTGGACCATCAGACATGCCTTCTCACTGTGGCAGAGGGGTAGCGAGGGAGGGAAACAAAGGAGGAGTTAATGTTCTGGCTTATTATGGTGGTTCTACATACATGACCTGCTTAAATCCCATTATATCCCAAAGCTGTCCTTTCTAATGGTTTCCACTTTCCAAGAATATCACATTTATAATTTGGGTTCAATATCAAATTTTTTGGGAAACATAGCATTCGACCCATAGCTGTTTCTCTCAGATTTGAAAATAGCATCAAAGTATTTAATAGTTGTGTGGCATGTGGTGCTGAGATGGAAAGACTGTGGGATTTCTACACCAGATTACAAGAAATAACACTAAGCTACTTTAAATGTAGAAGGTTCATGACAGAACATGAAATCCATCTCTTTCTGAGGAAGCTGGTGTTGTGAGGTATCTACCAGAGAAAATTGCTTGGGCATGAGTCTAATATACTGTCTTTATTAGTCAGTCAGTGACTACACTTGGTGATCAGGATCCCTTTGTAATCCCAAGCTTTTCTCAGAATGACATTTTGGGTTGACATATTTAAGTTGACAAGAATAATTAGTCAGAAGTAGGACTAGAAAATCCATAAAAGCAAGGTTAGTACACTTATATACTTTCCCAGAACAATGGACTTTGATGGATTGTGTCTTGGTTTTCATTTTGGCAGGTAGTACTGTCTATGTTTTATGTCTACAGTTTTATGGCCTGAATGATGCTGCCAGCATGGTGTCAATTGTGCTAAGACTTGGGAGGTTCTATGGAGATCTGAGGGCCAAAGACTGGCACCCAAGAGCAGAAGTATGAGATCCATGTGCATGTAATACAAGGATGAGTTTCTGGGTAAGGATTTTATTACTGTGAGGTCTTGTATGATCTACTATAATTGGGATCAGTTTCCCTAGATCCTTAGCACAAATCTGACCTGGTGGTTTCTGTTCTACTATTCTCAAAATTAAGTTTGATTTCAAGGTGAAAGCCTTTATAAGTTTAAATAGATGAAAAACATAACTTAAAATTGGAGAAATAATTATTACATGTAAAAATGAATTTTGGACCTTGACATAAGTATGGTTACTTAAACAGTCAATGTCAACATCAATCCAATAGCAAGTTCTGCTGCATTAAGAAATTCAAATCTTATGCAAAGCATGTAATTGAAAGAAAATGGATATTTCCACTTAATGGAAAGTTGTCCAAAGTTGCATTATCATAAGTATGCTTCCACATCAGGGATGTTTTACTAAACAGTTCCTGTAAACCATTAACTGTAATTTTATAGTTTGCTCATGTGAAATAATCGGAAGTCCTCAGCAGTAAAAATAATGGCAAAAGCAGTCTGATAATAGTATAATAAATAGTATTATTTATTCCAGAGAGCTGACTGAATGTACATCCTCAAAATACGCAATGCCAGCAACACTCAATAGAATCCTCTCATGGATACTATTACCACGTCTATTTCCCTAATGAAAAAAACAAACAAGATTAATAAACTTAAAGTACTTACTTGGAGACACAACTCATAATATTTAATAGAATAGAATTGTTTGATCTAGGTTGGGGGGAGTCACACAGTAAATCGCCTCACCAATGTCAATGCTTATCAACAATCTTCCCGACTGTCCTGGAATTACACTCAGTAATGAAGATGAAGAAAGCATTTGCTGTACCATTCTGACTCCATCTTAAGACTCCAGCCTTAAACGCCCCTGTTACTAGGTCAAAGTTCATTCCTGTTTTCTGTAAAACTTGGGTTTTAACATGTATTGATTTACTTTTCTGGAATTTGACTTGCTCCCCAGTTTATACCCTAATTTCCATTCTGATAAGATAAGATGTTCTGCCGAATATTTTGAAAATGTTCTACCCAAGTTCCTATGTAACTGAAAACCCCTGGAAAACCGCTATCCTGAAATTGGGGGCTATAATAAACCCCACCTTCTCCTATGTAAAATGCTGTTTTCTCAAACTCCACTCTAGGAAGGTAGCCCTGTCTGACCGAAAATAAAGCTTGCTTAATATTGTAACCCAAATAAATGGGTAATGGTCTACACTCTGATTTTGTGGTATTAACACGTTCAGCTACCATTATGTGACATTATTCAGTCAATGTGGTAAACATATTATTGACAAAACTATTGAATGTGTTAAGTCCCATTCACAACTTTCAGACATAATTCAATGAATAGATGCTATAAATTAAGCCTGCACTTGATTTTTAATTTCAGTTCATGATATTTAGCTATAAATGAAACAGTTACCTATTTTAAGTTCTGTGCTAATACATGGTCTGAACTCTGATAAGGAAAGGAAGAGAGAACAGCTCTCTGTGAGTTTTTGCACAGATATATGCTGTGACCTTATGTATATCAGCTTTGTAAAATAAGGATAATTTATTTATCAACTTTGCCTTGGTTTTAATAAGATTAATGAGCTAATCATTTCTAGGACACATTTTGTAATTCTTTATGACAAGTACATGAAAATGTTCAGCACTATAAGAGGCCAAGAAAGAAAGCTGCATTTATCTTGTCCTGTATCTAACAGACTGTCATAGAAGTTAGAGATAATTCCCCTCTCTTGAAATAATACTGAGGGGAGTAAGCTGCACACCACGACAAGTGCCTGTGCAATCTTTGTGTGGCACATTGAGTGGGACAGACTACTTGGGATAATATAACCATCTCTGTTGTCAAAGTACCCAGTGTAGCCAACAATGCACTAACTCACAAATGAATTCCCAGAGAGTGTTACCTTTTTTAAACCTTTGACTCTAAAGCTATAAAATGTGGACAGTGGTTGCTTCTGTGTCATATAATACATATCCCCATTTGGTTAACGTGCATTCATTATACAAGGCAACTTTGCTAATGGGTGTCCTTGATAGGCTGTCACTAAAAGATCTGGCTCTTGAAAATAATTTGAGAAAAATTTCTCTAGAACCTAGGCAAAATGGCTAGATTTACATAAGGATAGGCTTCATTGTAGAAGAATTTTATTTACTTTCTTTTTTTCTCATTTTTAAAAACGAAAATAGATTTTTTCATATGATATATTCTGATCACTGTTTTCTCCTCCCCTAACTTCTTGCAAATTGTAACCCTCACCCAACACCACTTTCTTTTTCTCTCTCATTAGAAAATAAATACGTATCTAAAAGAATAATAAGATAAAATAAAAAAATCAGGAATAGTATAAAATAAATAAACAGAAGAAAAAGAGCCAAAGAAAAAGCACAAGAAACATAGATGCATAGATGTTTGTGCACACAGGAATCCTACAAATGAAGAAAAAATATAAAACTATAATATATATGCAGAAGACCAGTAGGGTAAAATCAACTTTCAAAATGTCATTGAGTTAGCTTTGTGTTGACTAGCTGTGCAGGTCATGGAGCCTGCCCATGAGAGTGTTTTGAAGAGACATAATTTTCTCTTTGTGAACATAATCAACTGGAGATAACCAGTGGGTTAGGGACTTGTGCTCACTTCTCTCAGTACTGGACCCCTTCTGACTTAGATCCGTGCAAGCCCTGTGCTGCCTCTGTCTCTCTGGTTCCTTATGTGCATTGGTCCTACTGTGTTTAGAAGGCTTTATTTCCTAGGTTACCGCCAGCCCCTGTGTCTTTTACAATCCTTCTGCCTCCTCTTCCACAGGGTTCTTTGAGCCCTGAGGGGAAGGATTCAATCTATCATTTACAAATACTGCTTGATGAAAGTGACATGGGAAACGTTGAATCACTAATTTGCAACAGTGGAGTTTAAAGGTATTGTGAGGTACCAAAAAAGTTCCATGACTAAAACAGAGAAACTGTAGCATACTGCCCAGGGCTTGAAAATGGTAGATATATATCTCCACAGTGCTGCTAATGAAGGGTTTGGAAGTCCACGCAATGAAGATAAGTGTAAGGACTTCATGTTTATAAACAGAATGTAGTAACAGGACCAAAGTGGTAAATGCATGCATGATCAGGTTATAATCATTTATGACAGACTGCTATTGCTATACACAAGGAAATTTTAAAACACTGAGCACGTCACATACTCAGATTACTGGCATGTACCTGAATATTTTATTCTACCAAACTTTGTGACATGGACATTTTTGAATACAGTTGTAATGTAAAAAGAGAGGTTTGGTGAGTATCTTTGTGCTCATGTAGAAAACTAGAAGTAAAATTATCCTGAATTCTGATTTCTAGTTTCACCACCCTTCTTATGAAAGAAATTTTTAAAAATGTCTCCTCCACTCCACCCCCTTTTTAAAAACAAAACATTTCCCGTTGCACAGAGACAAAAAAGAAAGTGTGTGTTCTTTTTGGTGGAGAAGTTTCTGGGATGTCTGTGATTATTATTAGAATTCTTTTTTTTAGGAATTGCACATTTTGCTTGGTGTTTCGAATATAGAAGACACGTATAAATCATCATTCTAATTAGCTTCATTGTTTTCTAATAATTCTGCCTTACAATAGATTTGGTTACCATTCTCCTGGTATGGAATTACAAGCATATAATAATAACACCCTACAGTACCTATGCTTAGGTTCTCTGAGTGCTCTGACATAAATTATCATATATAAGCCTTATAATGCTCAGCACCTTTATTCATGGATGCTTTGTTTTGTTCATAGCTGTCATGATGACATTAGTCACACACAATTTACGTATTTCTATGACTGGTTAGGTATGCAAAGCCTTAATCAACCAAACAGAAAAAATACAAAGTGAAGAGAAGAAAATGTATCACTTATGATTCTGAGAAGATGGATTACCCTTTATAAAATTAGTAAAAGCACCCAAAGAAATCATTTAGAAATGCTCTAGAAATCGTTTTCAAAATATGTATTATTCATATCCATCAGAGACAAATGCCATTGTGTTAAATTAAACCCCACTGAATTGGAGATAGGTCAGAAAACATTAAGGAGAATTCAACGCCCACGGAAACATTTAAAATAAACATCATATTTCATTGAGTTCATTCAGTTAATAGAATGTCTATATTATTTTGTTGTTTCAAGCTACTAATAGCACGCAAACTGTGCTACACAATTTCTAGTCAACTGGAAAAGGGAAAATCTTTTGCTACATCAGAAACAGATTATTTTATGTGAACTAAATTATATTGCGACTGAAGGCTGCTAAGTCTGTAGTTAGCATCTAAGCTTCCCTATCTGATAGAGCAGAAGCCACACATTCCTTGATCATGACACATTCAACCAGGGTGGGGGCCAAATAATAAGTAAAGCAGGCTATTCCTAATGCAGCCTTGCTTCTTCCAATCCTGATAAACCAAAGATAGTTGAAATATATTAACAATCTCACATTTGATTTTAGTTGTGCCCAACCATGATTTGAATAAGACATTCTTTTTCATACTTACAAATTCACATAAATTAGCAAATATTTCAAGGATCTTCTAAAATGATGGAGGCTGAGAAAGATATGACTAGCTAACATAAATTATCTTTTCCTTTAAAACAAAACTCTCTTGATTTTGCTGAGAGGTTAAAAGTAATGTACCTCTTTGTCTGAATCACTCTTTTATTTTAAGATTTATTTATTTATTTATTTATTTATTTATTTATTTATTTATTTATTTATTTATTTATTGTATATAAGTACACTATAGCTGTCTTCAGACACACCAGAAGAGGACATCAGATCCCACTGCAGGTGGTTGTGAGCCACCATGTGGTTGCTGGGAATTGAACTCAGGTCCTCTGGAAGAGCAGTCAGTGCTCTTAACTGCTGAGCCATCTCTCCAGTCCCTGTCTGGATCACTCTTAATATCCATAAATAGATAGCACTGCCTGCAGGCCCATGGAGTAACGTTTGTTAAAGTGCACTTTAAAGAGAAGGAAGATTTGTGGTGTGGTAAGACAGTTACAGAGCAGTGCAGATACCTGTGAAAACACAGGTGAGGGAAGTTATATAACATTATTTATTGTTTTGTTTCCTTAATTTGCATTTTTGAAAATTAGTAAAATCATTAAAATTATAACGTCTCATTTCATTGGCTAATGAATATCAGCACTTCCGGAAATGGTGCCGGCCTCTTTGTTAACTTCATTGACTGAGTCACAGAAAGTGAGGTAAAATTGATCTGCTGTTTCAGAAATTCAGAGAACAACCTTAGCACTATGGCTTGTGTAACCTAATTCCCAGGTTCACACAGTTCACACTTCCCTCGGGTGTTCTATGACGTTGTCCAAACCCATTGGATGCTCTGAGATGTGTGGTGATCTAATGTTTCTGAGACGCCATGGTACTCTGCTAACTCATCCTCTGCCATCTTGTGAGGTCTGTACGTTCCTTTCTGTTACTTCTAACCCTTAAAGCAATTCTTGTTTTGAGTATTTCTTCAAACAAATGAACAACTTCCAAGTTCTTTCTTTTACTCAAATTTTCACTACAAAGAAAACATTTTGTGGATTTTAAGAAATGGCCATTTGAGAATAATGAGCGGGGAGTTCAAACTACAGAATACAGTGCAATAGTAAATATTGGTATTGTAAAATGCAATTTGAAATTATTGAATTTCTGCCTTTCTGTGTAGCCTACCACTTTCATTTCCATGAGCTTCTGTGCATGTTTTGTTCCAGAAATATGACTAAAAAGATATTGAATTCGATTTATTTAAATGCAGACTTGTCCACGTTCTTATTTTACCCATCTTAAGTGCAGAATTTGTTTCTGCACTGCCTAAAACTGATGGAAGCCCTGTGCTGAACAAGTGCTTGCTTTGATCTGCAGCATACAGTATGTATTCCAAAATATGAATTTTTGTTATAAATACATTTTTGTTGTTAAATCATAGACATATTTACTTCATTTCTAATCTTTATCCCCGAGAATTAAGTCTGACTTGTCTGGGATAGGCAAAGTCTGTAGTATCTTCTGAAGTGAGCTTGGACCTTTTAGAGGAGGCTGAAGCTCTCTTAATCATTTGCAGCCCCAAGATCAACTTTTATGTTTATTTTCCATATGTGAGTGACTTACAGGGTGTGTTTCGCAGTGCTTGAATTACTTCACTGAATGTAGGATTTCCTGTTCTGCCTTTGTTGCTGTGAATGACAAGATGGCAAATTAAAATGTTTTTATTTATTTATTGTGTGTGTGTGTGTGTGTGTGTGTGTGTGTGTGTGTGTGTGTATGCGTGTGCACACACATGCATGTACCATGACAACAATTTGTTGCAAGTCAGAAGATAATTTCCTGGAGTAAGTTCTCTCCTTCTACATTTACATGGGTTCCAGGAATTAAACTTAAGTCATTAGGTTTAGCAATGAGCACTTTTATACCTGAGCCATCTTGTCTACCCAGCATGTATTTATTTTAATAATATTATGTTGCCAATATTATTTCTTTGGATATATGAACCATTTTTTCCATTGATAAGATGATGGATGTTTTCTGTTTCTATTTTCTAGGCATTATAAATAGTTCTATTAACCCAGGCATGAGCTGATGTCTCATTGATGAGTGATTTCATTTTTTTGAGTCATATACATGAGTGTTAGATTATGTAGAACTTCTATTTTTAATTGCAATCCATATTTTTCTATAGTAGGGGTAGAAATTGATATTCATACAAAAGTTGCAAGAGTTCCCTCTTCTCCCTCTTCTTCACATTCTTGACATCATTTAATATTATTAGTCTCTCTCTTTATCACTCTCCCTCCCTCCCTGCCTCCTGATCCTTTTTCCTCCTACCCCTACTCCTACTCCTCCTCTTCCCCATCCTCTTCCTCCTCTTCTTCCTCCTCCTCCTTCTCTCTCTCTCTCTCTCTCTCTCTCTCTCTCTCTCTCTCTCTCTCTCTTAGTTTGGTGTAATCTATTCTGGTTTTAAAGAAAAGTTGACAATGACTACTGATATCAAACATTTTTTTTTCTGCCTCCTCCTCCCACCCCACTGATATCGAACACTTTTATATAATCTGTAGGTGATTTATGCTTACCTTTCAGAAGAGTTTGTTGAAATCTATTTCATATCTATATTTGTATGTTTGTTTTTGTTGGTTTTGGTGTTACTTATTCATTTATTTATGTACTTACTTATTTTTTCTATTTACAATTGTATATTCAGAATATTAACCCCTGGTCAGAAGTATAGTTTGAAAATATTTGCTCACATTTGCTCTTTTAATAGTTTCCCCTGCTGCTTTTTAGTTTGATATAATTCAAGTTTTAAACTTACTTCCTGTGTTTGATATTCCAGCACCCAAATATCCCTAAAAACAAACAATAAGCAAACAAACAAACAAAATAAAAATTTAAAAAAAACCTCTTAACCATTCCACTAGAATGAAACTTTTGCTCTGGGATGTTTTGTTTTGCATTTTAATTCTTATAGATTTCTCAAATTGCTTTTTAAAATGATTCATTTTAGGACTAGAGAGATGGCTCAGTGGTTAAGAGCACTGATTGCTCTTCCAGAGGCCCTGAGTTCAAATCCCAGCAACCACATGGTGGGTCACAACCATCTGTAATGGGATCTGATGCCCTCCACTGGTGTGTCTGAAGATAGTGACAGTGTACTCACATACATAAAATAAAAAACAAAACAAAAATAATTCATTTTAAATTTATTTCATGTACATTTGGAGTTTTGCCCATATAAGGTTTTTGGCTCCCTTAGACCTGGAGTTATAGACAGTTGTGAGCTGCCATGAAAATGTTAGGAATTAAAGAGCTTTTGACTTAACCTCTGAAGCAGTTGATCAATACAGCCAAAACTCTAGTTTCCTTCTGCATGTGGATATTCAGTTTTCTCAAAGCCATTAAACAAAAAGGCTCTCCTATCTTCCTTAGAAATTCTTAGGCTCTTTAACTTAAAGTTAATACGGGTTTGGATTTTTACTTCTAATCTTTCCATTCTGTTGCATTTGTTCTTGTGTCTATGCCAATAGTATGCTATGTTGATTATTGTAATTTTGTTGGATATCTAGAAGTCAAATAGTTGAAAAAAACATGATTTTTTATTGCCACAAGTGTTTTCATCATCAAATGTATCATAATGATTTACAATTATTGTTAAAGTAAACATGACTTCCTATTTATAAATATTTGCCATTCTGATTCATAATTTTTTCCAGAAAATTTGAGGAATATAAACTGATGAGTTACTATGCTGTATATTAATGTGAAAATTAAGCATTGTTTTTATTTGAAAAAGTTGTAAGGTAAAGGAGAGAAATAAAAGATAAAATTTGTACATTAAAAAGAGAAAGGATTGAAGGAGCTGAAGTGGCTTGCCACCTCATAAGAACAACCAGAGCTCCTAGGGACTAAACCACCATCCAAAGAGTACACATGGACAGACCTATGACTCCAGCTACATATGTAGCAGAGGATGGCCTTGTTGGGCACCAGATGGAGGAGAAGCCCTTGGTTCTGCCAAGGCTGGACCCCCCCCCCCTCAGTGTAGGGGAATGTCAGGGCAGGGAGGCAGGTTGTATAGGGGGGAAAGGGCATAACATTTGAAATGTAACTAAAAAATATCCAATATAAAAAGATGAACAAAACGAAACATAATAAAAATAACTAATATTTTGTTCATCAACTTAAGAGTAAGATAAACCAAAACCTTTAATCTCCAAAACATTGCATTATGGAAATTCAGTAACTTGGACACAGTGCTGCAATAATGACATGTATAATTAGATTCAATCTCTCTGTGACTTTTGCAAGTGTTACTGTTTAATGGCTCCCAGTTGGATTAAAAATGTGACCCTTGAAGGAATACTAGAATGAGAATTCAAAGCATGCTAGCCTTGAGCATGCCTTCTTTTCAAAGCACCAAACATGGCTTGAGCCTTCAGTTTGTGAAGAGTTAGACCACACTTGGGTTGGGCATAGGTGTCCAACCTCACAATAAAATAATCTTTTACTTGACCTCTTACAAAAATTGATAGTTTTTCCTTATTGTTTTGTTTTTTGAGTAACAGCATTCAGGTCTCTATGCCTATGGTCAAAAGGTGTTGCACTCACATGTATTTATTGTGGGGGCCATTCAAAGCAAAAATTACTTGATGCCTTTTTTGAAAAAGCAAGGAAGTTTTAGAGGACTATATTTAACTCTTGGATTTCTATGGTAATTGTTATTTATAGGCATTGCTAAGCATTCTAATATTTTTTGAAGTATTAAGATCAATTTTCTTTCAAATATTGGCTTCTCATTTCACAGAAACTTCCTTTGGACTATGCCATGAAAGATGGTTGCTGAGCAATCTTTTCTTTGTCACGGTGTTCTGTTCTCTGTCACGCACAAAACGGTTACTACCTTTCCATGGAAAATGTGCTAATCAAAGCAAGTTTACTTCTAACCATTTACTATGATGAGACACACTTAGGAAATTTTACTAGTTTTCATTTTACTTTAGTACTTTTCCAAATGAGATACATGAGTGAATGTAATTACAGTAAGTAACATGAATAGCAGCACCTACCCTCTCATCCTACAAAGGGACCCAAGTACTTCGCTCCATTCCTGTTCCCCTCTTGGAAGCTTCTTTCAGGTTTCTCATTCTTGATATGCATTTTATTGCTTTCTTACATTTCTTTACCAATTCACTCACCTTTACCACTCTGCTGGCTTCATTTCTTCATAACAACAGTGTTCTCGTTGGTACACCTGAAGACCCAGTATGGTGGTTGAGCTGTTACTTTGGTTTTGGTCATCTCTTTTCTTATAGATCTTCCCACAGTGTCTTGATCTTAGAGACACGTTTAAGATTCAATGGCTGTCACTTTGACTATTGAAAAAGTAATTAGTCTACACAGTACACAAAACTGGGAGTAGACTCTGTTTTCAGCTCTGCTAAAAGCATTCTGACTACCACTGTGCCTTCTACATGTGTTCATGATTTTTTTCAGAAACAACCTTCTCCAAACCTCCACAGATTATCCCCAGAGACTGAATTGATAGCAGTACAGATATAGCCAAAATTGTACATATGTGAAAGGAAACAACTAAATATTTAGGAACAACTAAATATTGATGAACACTTAACAAAAGAAAAAAATAGCAGGTTCTGTGGCAGGGCCTAGGGCATCCACACCCACTGTCCTTTTCCCAGATTATAGTACCGGGTGTGGAATTCCTTTCTGTGGATCAGGCTTCACATCCAATCAGAACATGGTGCCACTATTCCGTATATCTTTCTTTGCTAGGGGCTACTGTAAAATTCAGGATTCACAAATGACTGAGACTATTAATGTCTTTCTATCCTATGAACCTGCATAAAGCCCGCCAGCAACCACAAAACCTAGTGGGCAAGGAGAAAGTTTCCTGGTCGGTTTGAAATTGATTTCTGCATGCATTGCAGGCAAAGTATGTTGCATCTTTGGCAACAGGATCATACCCTGTAGTGATTGTGTGGAACCAAGGGCTATGCTAATAGCCTGTATTGTTTTTGAGACCTCTGGAGCTCTCTATCCAATAGCTCCTAGGGAGGTGACAGGCTTTAATAACTTTGCATTTAACAGTGCAGAGAGAATCTTCTATGTACTGTGTGGAAGCATTACCTGTCAATAAAAAGCTGATGGCCTGTTAGCTGGGGCAGGAAACAGAAGGCATTTGTAAGTAATATTAAGCCTCTGAGTTTTTATTTGGGAACTGGGGCTCCAGTGGAAAATCCCAGGGTTATAACAGTTCATGATTTCTTGAGGCTGCATTGTCCGCTAGTGGAGGGTGATAACATCAGAATTGTGGTTTTTATTTAATTGGTTATTTTATTTATTTACATTTCAAACACTATCCCCCTTCCCAGTTTCCCCTCCACTAGCCCCCTATCCCCTCCTCCCTCCCCCTGCATCTATGAAGGTGCTCCCCAACCTGCACACCCACTCCTCCCTTAGCATCCTAGCATTCCCCTATCCTGGGTCATCAAGCCTCCACAGGATCAAGAGATTCCCTTCCCAGGGATGCCAGATAAGACAATCCTCCAATCCTCTCTTACATTCCCAGCAGGAGCCATGGGTAACCCTGTGTACTCTTTGGTTGGTAGTTTGGTGTTTTAAGTTATATTTTGAGATTAGCTTACTAACTTTTAGGCCAAAATAAGGCATTTTAATGTATCTTAGTGTTACTTAACTCAGCCACTACTCCTTCTTTTCTCCATATCTTTACCAACATGTAACTTAGTGCTTCAGCCCCCATATTCTCGGTCTTTCAAATCACATGTATTTTGCTCTTCTTCCGTTTATATTCTTAATTTGGTTGTGAGATTGGAGGTTTACGTGTGGCTTTTCATACATCTTTAGGTTACTCTTTCCTTCCTCCTTGATTTTCTTGTACTCTCACAACCCTCTCTGCCAAGACTGTACTTCCCTTCTTCCATTTTCTCTATATTCTAACATACTTCTTCCCTTAATGCTTTTCCTCTACTAATGATCCCTTTCTAGATCCCCAGATTCCAAAAGCAGTCTAAATGCAAACATGCAAAACAAAAGATCAATGCTAGATTATTCCTGGCCTAAATGACCTAAAACAGCATAATTTCCTGCTCCATTAATTTACCTTCAAAATTCACTATTTCAGTTTTTAACATATAAGTTATATTAATTGTGTGTGTGAATTTTTTCTTACTCATTGATGGACATCAAGGTTGATTACATATCCTAAGCATGGTGGATACAATGGCAATGAGCATGAATATGTAAGACCTCTATATTCAGATGTAAAGTATTCTGGATAAATACCTAGGACTGATACAGCTGGGTCATATGAAAGATCTATTTCCATTTTTTTGAGAAAAATCTAGATTGATTTTTAAAGGGCCATTTTTTAGTAAGTAAGACATGTCAATCATTTTCTAAATTATACTGTAATTTGGCTTCTCAAAAGCAAATTCCAATTAGTCATTCAGTTTTGTAATTTATTATATGAATAAAATTAAACAACATGATTTTGTGCATTTGAAAAGTCATGTTTGGGAATGGAAGAAACTGAAGGCTCTCCTCTTGGATATAACATCAGACTTTTCATAACTGAATCAGCTACAGACTAGTATTGGTGATGTGGAAACCATGGCAAATTCTTTATGAGACAACTTCACTAAAATGTAATGTAATGTAATGAATGTGTGCATACATATATAACTATGTATTTATCTATCAATTTTTATAAATATCTGAAGTGTATATCTCAGGACATTGATGAAAAAATAACTAGATTATCCATCACTGATTTATAACAAGTAGTTATGACAAGCAAAACATACAATTTGTTTACAATATGTGTAAATTTTGCCTTTCTGTGAATTATGTATTAATACTTCATCCACTTGAACATATGAAATATCTCCTGAAAGAAAAACATTAGCAATATCAACGTTTGTCAAACATGTTTTAAAAAAATTCAAGAACAGCTTTTATTTTTTAATCGTTTCTTTCCCCCATTATTTATTATTAAAGAAACATAGACTTGCATTTAATATATTCTAAATCAAATTTATACTCCTTCTCTTCCCTTTAATCCTTCCCCTAATCAACAGTTTAAAACTTTATATTCTATTATGCCCTTTATCCAATCATAACACTCATGCATTTTCCTATCCCTGGAAAACCTCCATGGTTCCTCACTAGTTTCCTGACTTTCATCCTTAATATCATATAAACATATATCTGAAGATAAAAAGCTAGCATCCGCATATGAAAAAGAACACATGATATTTGTCTTTCTGAGTCTGAGTAACTTTACTCAAAGTCATGATTTCTAGTCCCATTTATTTACCTACCTGTGAGTTCTTCAATTGATTGATTTTTCTTTAAAAGGAATAACATTCTATTGTACAAATGCATCACATTTTCATTACCCATTATTCAGTTGGTGTATTCTCCAGTGGATTCCATTTCTTGGTTATTATGAATAAAGCAAAAACGAGCATGGATAAACAAGTTTCTCCAAAATAGGGTATAGTGTCCTTTGAGATTATGCCAAGAGTGGTATAGCTGGATTATGTTGTAGATCCATTTGTAACTTTTTGATGAAACTCCATGCTAAGTGACTGCACCAGTTTTTATTACTTATATACAACTGTATATAAGGATGCCTATTTTCACACTTATGCCTGCATTTGTTATCATTTGTTTAATTGTTTGGGGTTTTGTTTTGTTTTGATCTTTGCAATTCTGATTGAAGTAAGATGAAATCTCCAAATAGTTTTAATTTACATTTCCCTGATGGCTAAGGATATTGACTACTCAAAAAATATTGTTTAATCATTTGTATTTCCTCTCTTGAGAACTCTCTTTAGTTTCATGACCTAATTATCAATTGAGCTGTTTTCTTGTTTAGTTAGTTAGTTTTTTGAGTATTCTAGACACTAGTCCTCTGTCTGATGTGTAGCTTGGTAAGATTTTTCCCATTTTGTAGTTTGACTCTTTATTGAATTGATGTTCTTTGACCAAGGACTTCCACAAAAGGTCGGATATCCTGAATTATTACAAGAGAAAGTAGAGAATAACGTTCAATTTGCTGACACAGAAAAACATTTTCTGACTAGAATACCAATCATTTAGGTATTGACACTGTCTTAGTTAGGGATTCTATTGATCAAACACATGGCCAAAAGCAAACTGGGGGTGAAAGAGGTTGATTCAGCTTACAATTCCCAGATCATAGGACATCACTGGAGGAAGGTTGGAGAGGAATTCAAGCAGGGCAGGAACCAGGAAGCAGTAGGTGATGCAGAAGTCATGAGGGGTGTTTTTTACTTGCTCATTTCTCCTGACTTGCTCAATCTGATTTTTTTTTAGAACCTAGGACTACTAGATAGGGAAAACACCACCCACAATGGGTTGGCCTCTCTCTCATTGATCACTAAATGAGAAAATGTCTTACAGCTGGATAACATAGAAGCATTTCTTCAACTGAGGCTCCTTTCTCTGTAATGACTCTAGGTCATATCAAGTTGACACACAAAACCAGCCAATATAAGCACAGGCAATTTAAAAATGAAACCTCATGAATGTTCTTTATTTTTATATTTTTATATTTATCTATAGTACAATTTTTTAATTATGCCAAATGAATTTATTTTCTTTATGATTACTTGACATTAAAAGAGTCAAGTTGTGATGGCTTAGTATGTTTCTGTGATTTGGAGTAGTGGAGTCATGGATTTTTCAGGAAAACATACAACTGCAACTTTATTTAAAGAGTAGAGTGCCTAACGACATTCTAGACACTTGTCTTTAAACGTACAGGAAACGTTAGTCCTCATCCTTCATCACAGAAGCCTCTTTGTAAGAGATACACCATTACAGGAAACTACAACCAACCAAAATGCAGAGCTGTGGAGCCATGTCCCAGTGGATAAGTGTACAAAAGAACTCCAACATTCAAGCTCAGGAAACACTGGGGAAGAGGGACTAGATAGATCATGAGGGCCAGAGGATCCGAGAATTTGCCTAGAGATTGTATCTCCCAGTAATGTCAAAAACTACAGCTTCGCCATGAGTGCCTCATCGTGACTTGAATAAGGATGGCAAGACATGCCAAAGTAGACAAGTGAAAGACTACGAGGCCTTAATACCAAAAATTACAAACAACTATGGAATACTTGAGAGTAGAAGAAAAAGTCTTCTTCTGGGTGGATCACACCAAAGTCAATTGTTTATCCGATACCAAAAGGTCAGCCCTGAAAACATTCAGAGTGATGAGGTTATATTTAGAAATAACTGCATGGTATAACAATTAAAATAAAGAGGCTATGAATTAAAACAAGAGCTAATAGCAATGAGGGATAAATGAGATAGCTCAGAGGGAAGAAAGGGAAGGGAGAAATGATGTAATTGTATTATAGTATCAAAAAATTAAAATGGAAATAATTTCACTGACTTGAAAATTCCATCCTTGGGACAGTTTTGTGACATTGACTTTATCACCTTCAAGTTCAGCACTTATAAAACCAAATCAATTTAAAATAAAAATATCTTTCAGTCTCTCTCTCTCTCTCTCTCTCTCTCTCTCTCTCTCTCTCTCTCTCTCTCTCTCTCTCTGTGTGTGTGTGTGTGTGTGTGTGTGTGTTACTTGTCAGGAGTTTGTCCTAGACCATCTGGCATGCTAAATATAGATTCCACCACTGAGTTACATCTCTAACTCCTATTCAAGTATTATTTCCATTTTAATTCCAAAACTACAGCTAATCTCTGGTAATAAAGCATGCTTTTCAGCCATAAATACAAAATCAACAAACTAATAATAATATAGGACCGTTGTAAACTATAATTGAATTTTTCAGTGTAGACACATGTGAATGAAAAGCTTTGCCATGGGGTTTGCTTGAAAAGTAGAGATACTTGATTAAAAGTATGAGTAACATATCATTTCAAGCACCAGAAAAAGTTACCAGCAATACATTATCAATATTGTATATTAACTATACTTTAAGATTATCGCCTACACATGCTGCACACATGCTTTGCTCATCACTCCGATTGTAGCAACACACCATTTTTCACAAACCAGTGAACTCTCAGAGATACTTCTGGTATCATGTTGACTGTAAAGGGAAGTTCACATGATGAATTATTCACTTTCCTGGGGAGAGGAAGCATTTAGTGAGTCCCCAGAGAAGTGTTGAGCAGAGGGCAGTTTTAGGTAGACAGACCTCTGGAAGCTCTGATCCTTAGGGTCTGCCTGCCTATTTCAATGAAAACATGTAGTATTCTTTTTCCCTCGGCTTATGCTATCCAGTTGGGTATTTACTTTTAGAAGCAACCATGGTTGTCTAATGTTCATGGAACAATCTACACTGATAATAATAAAATTTATGTTGTTTCTTTTTATTCTTTATTGCCTTATTATTCTTGATATCAGTGTGTTTTAGTTGTAATAATTCTTTTCTAATACTGTCATGTTATGCTAATGTTATACCCTTCTAAAAGCATCTAAATATGTTTCAACAAAGAGAAATTAGATGGGAAATGAGATTGGCATTTTTTAAAATGGAACTGAGGGGAAAATCATGGGTAATTATCCATGGCAGTCTGGCACATGAAAGTTATTAAAATGCTAACACGATTAACAGTATACTTGTAGAAAGAAGAGAAACCAAGCCTTTTGGCTTGTCTATTATCTGGTTTACCAATGTGCTTCTGTCAGGCATAGATACTGACTTTCTATGGCCAAAACTACGAAGAATAGCTCATTGAACCATATTTAGCCCTTTATCAGTGTTCTGGGAAAATGAGTGGTAATGTAGATAGAAGTCACATGCCTAAAGGAAACATTGGATTGCAGTTTTTCTCTACTCAATATTTATACATCAGGATTTGTCTCAAGGAAAATATCATTCTTATGCCCTCAAAAGGCTTGGGTGTTACTTTTCCCATTGATTTTACTAATCCATTTAGAAGCTTTTTGGGTATAATTATGTGGAGGCTAAAATTAATACTAAAATTCTGCTTGACAAAAATTTGCTGGACAAAGAATCTTTTACTACTTGAGGTATATCATATTCTAGTTGCCAGCTTCCTACCATCACACTTCTGTGGCTCTGTGTAGGTAAGGACAACAGATAAATACTTGATTTTATGTCAGAGTAGCCATTACTCATTTGTTTCACAGAACTGAAGTAACCTAGAAAACTGCAACCCACTAAGAATCCTCACAACTTAAGACATTCCTGCTTTTTAACCTTTCTGTATTTGTTTCCTTAAATTTTTTAAAGTTAATTAGAATGAACTAATTTATATCTAACCTGAATTTGGAGGTGTAATATAAATCCTATCAACTGTTTTGTCCCTGTCACTCAGCATAGACCAGAGAGCAGTGTGTGCAAGACATCACAACATCAATCTGTTCACATGTATGAGGATGTATGGGGGAATGTGATAGTCAGGAACATATAATGAATGCTCTTCTACTGTTACATGGTTCAGTGTTCTATATGCCCTGTTATATTGATACAGTCTAGAATCACCAGAGAGTAAAAGCCTCAACTAGAGAATTAGCAGTGTAGGAAATTAAACCAACAATAGACAAAAAGGGTAACATGAAATTAAACCATCTGTTGTACAACCAGGAAAACCATATATCAAGTAAAGAGGCAGCCCACAGATTCAGAGAAAATCCTTGTCAACCATAATTTGACAAAGGATCAATGTGTAGAATATACAAACATTGAACGAGTAACACCCAGAAAACAAACCACACAATGAACAACTGGGTTTACAAAACTAAGAAAGCTCTGTAAAGAATAAATACATGTGACTAGTTCTACATAAAAAGTGTTCAATATCTATAGAGTCACCAGAAAAATAAAGATTAAAATTATTTTGAGATTTCCTTTTACCCCAATAAGAATAGCTCAAATAAAAAGAAAAAAATGATAACAAATGAAGCCATGGATGTGGGGAAAGGGGAACGCCTAAGACACTCTGGTGGGAATTGAAGTGCAGCCACTTTGGAAATGGGTCTGAATTTTTCTCGTAGAAAGAAAGAAAGAAAGAAAGAAAGAAAGAAAGAAAGGAAGGAAGGAAGGAAGGAAGGAAGAAAGAAAGAAAGGAAGGAAGGAAGGAAGGAAGGAAGGAAGACAGGAAGGGAGGGAGGGAGGGAGGGAGGGAGGGAGGGAGGGAGGGAGGGAGGGAGGGAGGGAGGGAGAAATGGAACTGCCCAACATAGGGGAATGCTAAAGTGGTGGATTGGGAGTGGATGGGAGGGTGGGGGAACACCCTTGTAGAGGCAGGGGAGGGTGAAAGAATGAGAGGTTTGGGGAAGGGGAACTGGGAAGGGGATAACATTTGAAATGTAAGTAAGCAAAATAACCAATAAATTTTTTAAGAAAAGTGGAACTGCCATATGACCCAGCTATGCTACTACAGAGCATATACCAAAAAGAATCTCTGTCCTATTACTGCTCATTTATGTGCTATTCTATTCACAAGAGATTAAAATATTCTACATGTTACTTAACTGATGATATATAATAAAACGTGGTACATTTATATAAGGAATATTACTCAAGTTTTTAAAATAAAATTTTCAGGTAAAGGGATGGATCTGGAAGTAATCATTCTTCATGAAATTACTCAGACTCAGAAAGACAAATGTCTCCTTCTCTTTCATATGTGGATGCTGGCTTTAGATATGTATGTTTAGACTGGAGTGCCGAAGAAAGCCAGAAAACTGATCAGGGTCCCTCTGTAGATTTCAAGAGATAGGAATAAAACACAGGCAATATGACTGAAGAAAGTGGCATAATGGGACAGGAAGTGTTAAATGGTGTGGGAACTGAGGCGGAAATGGTAAGAGTACAGGGAGAAAAATTAATACTGAAGAGCTTTGCAAAGACTGCACAAAGTTCTCTACTGTAGATGTCTCCTGGGCTGGAGAGATGCCTCAGTGTACTGACTGCTCTTCCAGAGGTCCTCAGATCAATTCCTAGCAACCACATGGTGGGTCACAACCATCTGTAATGGGATCTGATGCCCTCTTCTGTTGCTGTAAAATTATAAAAAAAATGCTGTCTTTTATCCCGCACTAGATCCAGCACCAAAGTGCCCCAAGATATCTGGTAGGTATCTTTATCTCAATCAGCAAAGCATCTTATTCGCTTTGCTGCATCCCACATCGCACTGCCTATGGCTTCTCTCTGAATCTGACAGCAATCTCCCTACCCATCTAGTTCCCAAGGCAGGTTGCCACCAAGCCAGAAATATACATCCCAATCCCATGCTGGTTTAGTGTCCCCACCTACCACATACACTCTAGAACTTAAATTGCCACATGAAAGAACACACAACACAATAATCTCTGACCCAATTGATAAGATGTAATTGCCCACCTAGATAACATACAATTACATCTAGACACACAAATTCTATACACATCCATCCCTTAAAAATATTCATAACTACCTGTAAATGTGAAGAGAGGAATCTGAACATCAGCCTCCATGTTCTCTCGGTAGCTTCTCCCCTCACTCCAGTCTCCTCCTCACTCTAAGACTTTTCTCCCACCCATCCTTCTCATCCAATGACAGACCTCGTTTTATCTTGTACCTGCCAACACCTGCGTGATGACGTCATCCTACAGAGTGCTGGTGTGTCTGAAGACAGCTGTAGTGTACTTGTATATAATAAATAAATCTTTAGATGTCTCCTGGTGTACATATATTAATTTAAATGGAGTCACCCTATGATGGGGGAAGTGAAGGTGATGCTTGTCCCAAACGGATGAAATAGATAATGAAAATGTAGTGAATTTATACAGTAGAATTATCAGCTATTTAAAAATGAAATTTGTGGTTTCAGTTCAGAGTAAATTGGAAATTCTTATTTCGAATAAGGTAACATAGGCTTAGCTCTATACATTCTGTCAGACATAGATCTTAGCCTCAAATGTTTTGTTTTGCCTGGTTAACTGGAGTGCATCTTTGAACAAGAGGTTAGAAAAAGTCTTTAGTAGAAATGTGTATTAAGGGAATGAAGAAGACTATAAACAGAATGAAAGTAGAGAGAGTGGATACTGTAGACAGAGGGATCTAAAGCATGATGGACCGGAGGAGATGGGGATCAAGGGAACAGCTAGAAGATCCACTAAAACAAATGGACTGTTAAAAAGCCAAGTGGAAACAAACAGCCTTAAGGCTCGACTGGAAATATAATGGAACACATGTGGTACGAAAGAATGTGGGAAGATAGTGGCAATGAAAGGGTTACATAGGAACAGATTGAGGAACGGAGTGCAGTAGGGAAATAAAGAAGGCATTCACCAAAACCAATGACGTAGGAAAAAAGAATTATCTAAACCTGCTAGTATGTGAACTCATTAAAAACATAATTTAACAAGAGGACTTTGAAGATAAGTGCGTAACAGTACTCCCACAGATGTAGGTTATTAAACAAATCTCTTAGTGCCATGTTTAGGATACTTTCCTATAAGTTATTGTTCGGGGACGACTTACATGCTTCAAAACGATGTTGGCTACCGCTACTCCTCCTGCTCCTGATTACCTATTAGAACTAGATAGTTAGACCCTATTGCTGAAGACATCATTCACTTTGATTAGAAGAGACGCATAAAACAGCCATAAACTGCCACGTAAATTGCCTATTGGTTAGCTGTAGGAAGGTGATACGGAAGGTTGTAGGGAGAATGGCATCAGTAGATTTACTCAGTACTGGACCCTGATTACTACAATATCAATCGTCCAACAGAGATTTGTGGGATGGTAAAAACATGCCAGAAAGTTCGGTAAGGTGGAGCAGGTTGAAATCCGGAAACTCGATTGGCACACACCTGAGACTTAGGCGACTCCCCACTCCCTGCCAGATTCCTGATCTGGAACATGTACCATGCTCATCACATAAAAGAAACGTGTCCTATGGTCACATAGGCCCAAAACAAAGCTCTTCATGTTAATGAGGTACCTAGAGACCCAGAGGGTTTAGCCAATAAGCTCCCCTTCCCACACATTCCTCCCTGCAAAAGGTATTCAATCTCAGGTCTACCCTGAGAACTGGATGTGGTACGGTATGCATCCATTTTCCACTCTGAACAACTAATAAACTGTTTAGAACCATGGACTGTCTCTTTCATCAAGATCTGCTGTGGGGAATCATGGACAAGGCATCAAACTCCAGACCGCAGTTTAATTCTCCTGTAAAAGGACTATCTGTGCTCGCTGCCATAAGCCACCAAGCCTGCCCCCATGAAACTAAGGACAATCACAGCTGGGACAAGTCAGAGCTCCAGTTTTCCCCACCCCGGGGCTAGATACTGTCCCCAGACCTCGAGCCCCCTGACTCCATTCTTGGTTCTTCCGAGACTTCCAGCTGCGCCTGGATGTCCAAGAGTCAGAGTCTTGGTGTCTTCACAGGCCCAGGGACCCCGGAGCCAGCTCCAGCTTTCCCACATCTCAGATCAGTGTTTCTGCTCTTCCATACAGCCCTGCAACCTCCCACTCCCACCCCGCAACAGAGGCAAGGGGTAAGCACAGTCAAACTCCCAGCATTCAGCTTCCCCAAGAGGCCACCAGTAGTGGAGTCGACTCCGAACCATAGATGTGTAAACTGGTACGGTAACAGCATGCTTTTTATAGGGGTAACCATCCACTTTCTGATTGAATTTGAGGCCTGTTCTACAAGTGAGAATCCATGATTGGTATTCCGAATCTGTTCATTAGGGGTTGGGAGGTCATAAACCTACATGAAATTAACAATGAAAATTTTCTGTGTAATATTATGTGGAAAATACTGTAGATACAATGCTTTTGACCAAGTTTGGGTATTTGAAAATAGGAGGAAATCAGGAATAGTGATGTACAAGATATTATAAAACCATATATTAGGATCCTGCATTATACAATTTCTTTCCTGGTTTAAACAGCTGCTCTTAGGAAATGATGTCACCTGCAGATTGCATGTTAAGCTCCCTATGACTGAAAGGTTTCTTTCTTTCTACCAAAGGACTAAGGTTTACCTCATTCACAAAGTAAGTTCTCATGGACTAATATTTCAAAATCTCCCAAACCTCCTGAAGGTTTATATGGATTTTTAAGTATCCTTTGTTTAGGTCAGTTATCTTTCTTGAAACAATATTTATGTATTCTCGCCACAATAACGATACCAAATAACTGCTTCTGTAGATGCCTTCAGAGGAGACAGCATTATCCTCCAGACCATTGTAGCAACTAACTGAAAATACCAATGATAAGTTTAAGAAATCAGAATTCTCTAAAGATTTAAGAATGGAGCACAAGGTCAGGAGACTGGTGAGGGAAGTGGGCAACGTCTGTGTACACGGCAATGAGACTGGTAAAGGATGTAGGCATTGTTCGTGTACAGCAATGAGACCGGTAAGAGATGTGTGCACTGTTTGTGTACACAGTCAGGAGACTGGTGAGGGAGGTGGACCTTATGACAGATGTTTGGAAAGAAAATGGTTGTCTCGTGAGCTTAAGTGTCCTATAAGTGCCCAGATTCTTTTTGTACTCACCACTGTCTCTCCAGACATGTATGTTAAGTGTTTCAATAGCATGTAATATTAGCTCACAAGTTATATATGGAGTAAATGAAGGCATGAATGATTTATGAACAGTGGTAAAGAGATCCACCCATGAAGCGTGAATAATCTCTGCTGGTAGTGAAATTGCCTGTTATTAAATGCTAATATGATGAAAAGAGGATTCCTTTATCTAATATAATTTGTTTCTGAAAGAGTTCTTAAATAGAATCGTAAAATGTCTGTGAAGTAGTATTTTCTTTCCTGTGCCTTGCTAAAGGTAACATAAGGAGGCTCTCTCTCTCTCTCTCTCTCTCTCTCTCTCTCTCTCTCTCTCTCTCTCTCTCTCTCTCTCTCTCCCTCCCTCCCTCCCTCCTTCCCTCCCTCTCTCTTTCTCTTTCTTTCTCTCTTTCTCTCCTTCTTTCTTTCTTTCTTTCTTTCTTTCTTTCTTTCTTTCTTTCTTTCTTTCTTTCTTTCTAAAGGAGGCTTTCTTCTGTCTGCTGGTATAAAAGGTGCCTGGGCTGTCTGTGCTGGTGGAGAAATTCAACCATTATCTCTCCTGGTCTTTTCATGGTACCAATGGCATTTCTGTGTGAGACAGTTGCCTGATACAGGATCTATGATTGTGAATCAAATAGAACTAATTAGTTCTGAGCTTGTATCTAAAATGAACTCTAGAATTAGAAGGTTGACTTGTAAAGCAATACATAGAAGAACCCTGTTGAAGAACACAGCCTTAAAATTTGACCCATTCTTGTAAAAATTTGGCACTAGAGGGTACATGATTAAGGTTACAGAAAGAACCATTGTGGTCTCTAATTTTACATAAAATTAGAAATAAGTATAAAAACCATAGATAGTATAGTAGCCAGAGGTAATATATTCTGCATGGGACAAACACATTTTATAGCTGAGGAGACAGATCTATTTAATCACTTTCTACTTTGTACATATAAATGAACTTTGAGGTTGCAAAAACCTTCAGCTCCTTCAGTCCTCCAATGGGGTCAGTGTAGGGAAATGCTGGGGCACTGAGGCAGGAGTGGGTGGGTGGGTGGAGAAGCACCCTCATAGAGGCAGGGGAAGGGGATGGTATAGGGGATTTCTGGAGGAGAAATTAGGAAGGGGGATAACATTTAAAATGTAAATAAATAAAATAACCAATAAAGTGAACTTTGGACACATTTCTGACAATAATTGATAGAACTCATTATGTACACACCAGGGTTGTGATCGAATTGTAATCTAGAAGCAAGGACCCACATATTTTGGATGCTGGAGAGATTGTTCAGTGGTTAGGGTCGCTAGCTGCCTTTGCAGAGGACCAAGTTCTTTTACTGCATACACGACTTCTAAAAAAACATCTGTAACTCTAGTTCCCATTGTGTATGGGCATGGTACAAGAAAGAAAATGCTGCTTCATAGGAATTTTATGATTCTATTTAAGAAGTCAGAAACAAATTATATTATCTATTTATATGTCTATCATCTACCTATCATTTATGTATCTATCCGTCCACCTATTATCTATCTGTCTGTCTATCTATCTATCTATCCATCCATCCATCTATTATCTATCATCTATCTATCTATCTATCCATCCATCTATTATCTATCATCTATCTATCTATCTATTATCTAACGTGTATACATTAATACAGCATCTTACTATATAGCCCTGGCTGGCCTGGGACTCACTATATAATCCATTCTACCCACAAATTCACAAAAATCAAACTGCTTCTGGCTCCCACATGCTAGGCATGAATATCCCAGCACACCTAGATGATTACTCAAATTTCGAGGAAGGAATTAATATTTGGCATTCTTAATTTTAGGATTCCTCTATAATAAGATTATTCTTTGAAAATTTCAGATATTTTAATGTATTTTGATAAATATAATAAAAGGAATCAATGATCATTATGAATTATATAACTTTCTCTTGTATGTTTATTTTTTATTTAAATTTTTGGCAAATAAGCAAATTATGTGTATCTTTACATTTCAATTATCACACTGACTTCTCAAACTACCTTTTCATATTCTTGTATGATTTTATATTGAATCTCTTATGGCACTTAAAATTATGCCTATCCAATTCGTAAAAAGGAAATGATACTTTCTTTTACATGCTGCAAAGTATTTACAAGAAAGCCATTTTATATCTTTTTACAAGCTGAGCTATTGATTTTTTCTTTTTAGATTTGATGTTCTTATTAAAGTTTTATTTCCTTTTGCTTGATTTTGGGGGCATTATCTGAACATTTAAGAATTATAGAGCTTGAAAATGTCTGATATAGATGATACATTAAAATATTTTTAAGGAGAAATGATTTCTGGATTTTATAATTAGTAAGCTCTTTGTAACTGAGCTTCCCTATGTCTACATCGGTTCCCAACTAACGACACAGAAGCAAATTTATTTATGAATTAATTCCTAGGCCTTAAGGTAGGTTTGTTACCCAAATAGCTAGTAACTGAATTATTCTGTTGGCCATGTGGTTGGTTACTGCTCCCCAATTTCTTACATATGACTTCCCCATGGAAAATTTCTAATTCCTGACTCCTTTCCAGAATTCCAATCTCTTCCCAGAAGTCCTGCCTTTTCTCTCTCTCTCTCCTTGCTGTAGGTCGTTCAGCTTTTTACTGACAGATGATGCTTTTACACAGTGCACAGGGATTACCCCAACAAGTTTTTATGAATTAAGTTTCTGAGAACCAAAGACTGGGAAAAAATGGAAAAGATGATTCAGGACTTGGGTTTGGGTGAACAAGAAGAAACTGGCTTTTATTGAGTACATTTACAGTTTTTGTGTATAATATCTCCAGACATACAAGGCACTTTCTTACACTGATTGCTTATTTATTTATTTATTTATTTATTTATTTATTTATTTATTTAATTTATTTAAAACTTTGTAACAAAAATTCTGGAAATATACAATGATATTTTGTAGAGATTATACCATGACAGATAAAAGGAAAAGACAAATTCATGAACTATTTGCTTGTTTCCTAAAGTCTTCTGGGTCTGCTTTTAACCTCCACCGTCCTTCTAAATAATACTAAAGGTTAGTGGGTAATTTCAATCTGCAATGAAAATTAGCTTTGCTCAACATGCCAATTACCTAACAGGTAGACTTTACTTTTATGTTTCTAATATTTTAACACTAGCAGTCACTTGAAGTTTTTCCTGCACTGACACTTGTTAATTTTAATATCTGTCATTGGTTCTTAAAGAAAAGCCTTGCACCTCATCTTTGAAGTAAATAAAAGATTAGAAAGCAATGATTTGTTTGATTAATTTGTATGAGTCCAGCTGTTATAACATTGTTTATAAATTTGGAGAAGGAAATAAAAATTGTTTCCATGTTCCCAAGCCTTCTTATTATGGTCTCTTACCAATTATATTTCATACAAAAAGTGAACTGGAGGAAATATTTAGCCATAATGAAAGAGCTGATAATGGAAACAGATACATAGTTAAATTCTAAGGGGTTCAGGGACTTAGCTCAGTGGTAGAGTGTTTGCCTAGCAAGCGCAAGGCCCTGGGTTCGGTCCCCAGCTCTGAAAAAAAGAAAAGAAAAAAATAATTTAAATTCTAAGAGTACCTTGGGCTTCTAGTCCTTTTAAATAAATTCTTTACCTTGTTTTATATTTGCATTTATCTGTATCCTGAGAATCTTTTAAATCTCTTCCTATTCTCTTCCAGTAAGACAATAAGTCATTCAAAAGCCCTTTTAGTTTCATAGGAATAGAGGTGTTGGGTATTTTTATTAGAATTATAAGGTCCCCATTTAATTTTTTTAAGGGAATCGACTCTGGTTTGCTTAAATATTGCTAGATAATTCTTGATACAAAGCATTTATATAAACCTCCTAAAAGGGAAAAAGGAACGTTTAATTGAAATCCAAAAATCACAAACTCAATTGAGAAAGGGCTGATCTTCACCAGGTGTGAAGAAAGAGACCTCCCAAGGGAGGTATTACTCAGACACTGAGGAGTTTTACTGAGTGTTTTCAGTCACATGTAATTACTGAGTAATGCAAACATAACATTTGCCATCCAAGATGTTTGCAACTTGAAACCCCAGGTAACTTGTACTGAAGTAACTTTGAAGGAAGTTCACTAGGAGAAGATTTTGTAGGAAAGACGTACAGCTAGCCACAGCTGAATCTGAGTCCAGATCTATCTTGCAGGCCATCTTATTAAAGCAGTAGCCACAGCTATGATATACTTGCCTTGTTAGCATATCAGATATGAGCCAAAATAAAAATGAGGACATTAGTGCTCTTCACTGTGATATCTGAGTTGTGTTTAATATTTAGAAACACAGGATTAGCTTTTTTCCAAGGGGAGGAGGTTTATATAATAATGAACCTAATCTGTGTTTAATAAGGTTTTCTTCCTTTGTGTTCATGGCAATATGGAACTAATTTTTGCTTGTTTGCACAGAAGTCCCCACTGCCTTATGTCACATTATAGTGCTAGCATCAGGAATCCAGCAGGTATCAAATGCAGCACATTGCTGGCTACCTGTAGAGATTTTTTTCCTAAATTAATGGAGCAGCTTTTCTATATTCAATGGTGCCTAATAGAAGTGGATTTTGTTTTATTAATACTTTACTAATCTTTATGTTAAAGTCTTTCAAGAAGTATTCTGGTTTGTACACTACATTATAACACAAACTTGAAGAAATGTAAGTCCTAAATTTTTAGAAAAATTAACACAATATCTTTCAAATTTGCACACTTAAAATGTTAATCAAGTAGTTAGTATATATTGAAATGTATTTGAGAGTACACAATATATATGTGTGTTTGGGAATATTTCTGATAAGGTACTGTATATGAAGATTAGAAAAATCTTGGTTTATTCCAATGCTGACTTTTAAATACTTCAAATTGTGAGATTATTAAAAGAATCATTTTAATGGTTTGGAGATAACTTTAAATGATATTGTACTTGTAATAGTTGGTGATTGTATTATATATTGACCACATTTAGTGAAAACACACATTCTCACCGCCACCACAATAAAAATAATATGTGATAACATTTATTTCAATTAGCTACAGTTAGTTATTTTACTAAGCACCCATACTTTAAAAATCAGGTTTTGCTTAATAAATGCATATACTCTTATGTGTTAATACAAAAGTAAAATAAAAAGTAGTATTACAGGGTGCTGCTTTTGGCCCCAAGAAATTTGAATTTGTTCCATTTAAAATATTGTTCCTATAACACCAAATACTTAGATCTTCTAAGACTTAATTATTATGTGAAACTTAGAATATTGAGTTATTTGAACTTTCCTATATACCCTGAACACTGTGGTCATGGCCAATGGGATTCCTTAGTGGATATAGTGATTTGAATAAGAATGTCCCCTTAGGCTCACATATTTGAATGTTCGTCACCAGGGATTGGTACTATTTGAAAGGATTATAAGGATCAGGACCTAGTTGGAGGAAGTGTGGCACTGGGGGCTGAGCTTTGAGTTTTCAAAAGCTTTTACAGACTTCTATGTATTGTTCTCTCTCTCTCTCTCTCTCTCTCTCTCTCTCTCTCTCTCTCCCCTCCCTGTCTCTCTCTGTCTCTGTATCTCTGCTCTCTGTCTCTGTCTGCCTCCCCCTCCCTCTCTCTGCCTAGATTAGGATGTAGTTTTCCCTGCTACTGCTCCAGGACCATGCCTACCACCATGCTCCCCATCATGATGAAAATGGACTAACTCTCTGAAAGTGTAAGCAAGCCCCCAATTAAATACTTTCTTTTATAAGTGTTGCTCTGGTCATCATGTCTCCTCCCATCAATAGAATACTGACTCAAACTGTAGATCCCTGTTACAGAGTGTCCCACTGATGTCGAGTTGTGATGGTAATAGAGCAGGCACTATATCACTGAAATGCATGTTTACATCAAGATTCCAAGTGTGAACTAGGTACAATAAAAGTCCACTGCATTTGGAAGTTCACAATCATTCAGTGCTTATCTAAATTATTGATTTCCTCTCTCCTGATCCAAACGTGTTTCAGGATACTCTAAGTGACCTCCATTGACCTTTACCAGATTGTTAAAGATAGTTTTAATGCACGTGTGTGTGTGTGTGTGCATGTGTGTGTGTGTGTGCGTGTGTGTGTGTGTGTGTGTGTGTGTGTGTGTGTGTAGAAACCATCACAAAATATAATACTTTGTGTTAAAATTAAAATCTTAATTTTACTCCCACATCTCAGGATCACAAACATGGAGATCATCTAAGCTCTGCTCTTGGAGTCTGGAGAGGCCATTATTAGAATGTATCAAATAGATATGGATGGGTTACAGTTGTTTACATAATATCAGTTGTGAATAAAATGCTTACTCATATGTCCAAGAACAATTTTTAGTGTGGTGATATTTAGAAATGAGGCTCTGGGATACATCTTGGGAGTGAGATCAATTTATCTTCTATTTTTTTCCCTCATCCTTTCTCCTTCTATCTGTCTCCCTCTCTCCCTCTTTCCTTCCCTCTCTCCTCTTTGTTATGTTATGTGGGAATTCAATAGGATAACACTAGTCTAGGAACTGAAAAACAAACCCTCTTTAGAAAACTCTGCTTCCAACCCTTTAGTCTTGGATTTCCTAATTTTCAGAACTGTGGTCAATATTGCTGATTTAACCCCTTGCCTCAAATCAGTTTGTCATAAGTCAATTACGACAGTTAATCCAAGTTCCGCTGTAGACTAAGGTATCTGGATTCTCTAGTATGGTCTTGATAAAGTAAGTGAATTTTTGTTGGAGAAGATATGTTTTAGGATGTGGGCTTTGAAGTTTAAAAAACCCACACTGAGCCCAGTGTCTCCTTCTCTGTCTGCAGATCAGGATGCTAAGCTCCCAGCTATTGCTGTAGTACTATACCTTTCTGTTTGCTGCCAATCTCCCCACGATGATGATAATGGACTAACCCTCGGAAACCGTAAGCAAGTCCCCAGATAAATGCTTTCTTTCCTAAGACTTGCCTTAGTCACAGCCACAAACTAAGACACCCAGAATTAAATCATGCCCATGTAAAGATTGATGGAGGCTTTTTTCACCTGTCTGGTGACTCAGAACTTCATAGGGCAATTCTATCATTTATTGTAGCAAGTGGTGGATTTCTCATTGCAGATGTCTCAGGACAGTTGGTTTTTTACCTAGAGACTATCTTCAAACAAAAGGAGGGAGAGGGGGAGAGAGAGATGGAGAAAAGAGAGGAGAGGGAGAAGGAGAGGTAGAACTAGGAAAAGAAGGAGGAGAAGAGTAAAGAAGGAAGAAGGAAGAGGAGGAAGGGGAAGAGAAGGAGGAGGAAAGAGAAGAAGGAAGAGGAAGAGGAGGAGGGGGAGGAGGAGGAGGAGGGGGAGGAGGAGGAGAAGGAGGAGGAGGAGGAGGAGAACAACAACAACAACAACAACTTATAAATCCTAATGATTTTAAGTTGTAGCTACTACAGTGTTACTCCATTAAATGCTGTTGGTACAACCAGGTCCAACTAACTAGTAAAGAAAAAATCATTTTTTGGAGACAGAAGAGTCAAGTATTCACGTCTACCTTTAATTTCCCATATAACTACTTCTGATTAGGCTCAACATCCAAAGGTTTGAATTTTGTTTCTTGGCTAATTCTTAATTATCATCAAGTTTAAGTTATTTGATTTATTTTCACAAATGGATATTAAATCAAGTCAAGGTAAGCTGACATTTAGAAGGCTATTCACATTTAGAAGGCTTCTTTAATACGGGCACTGGAAGCTAAATCACATTTTAAGTTTACACATATACTTTGCCCTCCAAATAAAGAATACTTGGGAAAAATAAAACACAGAGCCTAGTGTTTTAGGTGTAGTCCCAGAGAATCCCAGTAAAGACTGAACACAAGTTAGGATGTTTCAACTCACAAGCTTTTACTTTGCAAAAGGCCGGGAAGAGTACACAGTCAGTAGAAACCAAACTTCCAGCTTTAAATTTTGCTTTTTTCCTGGCTCAGACTGATACCTCTCTGACTACTAGAAGCAGCTTAAGTGGCAGCTCTCACTTGGCCAAGTGGTATGAAGATACACAACAAATGCTCCATCTTCAGAAGATCTTAAAGCTAAACTATAGTGTTCTTTAGGCCATACATATTATATGCACATGTTTTACTTGTAGGATCTTCAACTATAATGAGTTAACAGTACATAAGTACACTGCAAATCAAAGGACCTTCTAGTCTATGAAGATGGCACAGACATGGTGGCTGGAACAACCAAAATTTATTTTCCCTCTTACAAAGACTAAATGTCCATGATTAAGGTGTTAATAGACTATAGTCCTGTTACGGTACACAATGAAAAGCTCTGTTATAAGATTTCTCTTTGGCATAGTAGTTGTTGCCTTTTTTGTGTCTTCTCATTATCCTCCTATATAACTGTGTCATATTGTACTATCACCATGGATTAAAGATCTTGTCTCAAACACAATAATATTATGAAAGATCAGAGGTTACCATGAATTGACAGAAGTATAGAAATCAACGTTTAATACCAAGATACACTATAGAATATTCACTCCAAGATCTTTTGACCATCCTTCTGTCTTCCATTCAGCAATGTCTCTATTACAGCAATGCTGTAGTAAGAAGAAGGAAATAAATGGAAAAAAGGAGAGAAGAGAAAGAAATAATTTGTGTGTTAGAATTAAGCTTCACAAAACCACATAAACCTTCCTCAACCACAAGAGCAAACCTCTTAAATTATACATTATATTATTGGCTATGATGTGTGGGGGATTGGTTCTAATGATTTGAATAAATCTGGTCCCTCAAATGGGAAATCTGCATGTCCTTGTTCCCATTTGGTTTTTGACTGACCAATAAAGAGAGAACAGCCAATGGCTGGGAAGGTAGACTAAAGCAGGACTTGGAGATTTGAACAAATGAGGAAGGCAGGGGTGGGGTTGGGGCAGAAGGAAGAGAAGGGAGCTATCATCATGGCAGGGAAACAGAAAGACCAAACCGAGGCCCACCAACATATGAGAATAAGGGAGAGTGGCCACGTAGGTTGTTTGGGGTAGCAGAGATAAAATTTAGATTTTATTTGAACAGAGGTGTGTAGCAGTGGGGCAGGGGGAACTGGGGATAGCCACTAGAAAGTCCCAGATGCCAGAGACCCAAGAGCCTCCCAGGACCCCACAGGAATAACATTAGCTGAAATACCCAACAAAGAGGAGAGAGAATGGGTAGAGACCATAAGCAATGGATAGGCACAGCCCCTGATTGAGGGATGGGGCCACCCATCCATTTAAAAGTATTAATCCTGTCGAAAGGAAATTCAGGGACAAAGGGTAAAACAGAGACCAAAGGAAAGTCCATCCAGAGACTACACCTCCATAGGATCCATCTCATCTGCAGAGAACAAACCCAGATACTATTGCTGATGCCAAGAAATGCTTGCTGACTGGAGCCTGGTATAGCTGCCCCCTGAGAGGCTTTGCCAGAACCGGACCAATTCTGATGTGAGTTCTCACAGCCAACCATGAGATTTAGCACAGGGATCTTACAGGAGGAGTTAAGGTAGGGAAGGACTGAAGGAAATGAAGGGGTTTGCAACCACATAGGAAGAACAACAATATCAATCAACCCCCCCCCCACGAGCTCCCAGGGTCCCAGAGACTAAACCAACAACCAAAGAGTACACGGAGAGACCTATGGCTCCAGCTGCACATATAGCAGAGGATTGCCTTATCTAGCATCAATGGGAGGGGAGGCCTTTGGTCCTGAAGAGGCCTGATGTCCCTCCCATCATAGGAGGATGCTAAGGCGGTGAGGAAGGAGTAGGTGGGTGGGTGAGCATCCTCAGAGAAGCAGGGGCCCGGGGGAGGGGATAGGGGGTTTGTGGAGGGGAAACTGGGAAGGGGAATAACACTTGAAATGTAAATAAATAAAATAAACAACTGAAAAGAAAGATCTTAACTCAGAAGTACCAGAGGGGAGTGTTTGCTAGAAGGATTATAACTGCCCAGCTTTTGAGCTAGTCAAGGTATCCTAAATATAGCTGTGGCTGCGAGTGCTACCCTACAAGAGTGCAAAGTGGTTTGCCAAATTACTGCCACAGTGATGTTTGATTCAAAAAAAGGTTCCTTCTTTCATTTCTGTCTCTTCTTCCTGCTAGTGAAAATCAATAACATGACATGCGGCGCTATCCAGACATTTCTAATGTACGGCCAGGCTTGGTTCGTTTGATTTTCTGGGCTTATTTGCCAGTTAATCATTTGTTTTTGTATTACAAACTAGTTCGGCTTTGCCTCATTGCGCACTGAAGGTAATCCTTGACAAGTGATTGACCAAGACTCACCAAGCAGTGTTCGAGCTGGTTGGCAAAGGATGCTCACAGAATAGACAGGCTGTCTTGCTGTACAGTCAGCTTGCTTTTCCCTCTACCGTCCAATTATCTACAGGGAAGGAGTCAGAATGATCAATGAATTAAAAGAAGTAAAAGGAGAGTGATATTGAGCATCTTGTTAGATATATTAGACAAGAAACAACCATACATATAGTAGAATAGGAAATTCAGAGGATGTTAGAATGATGGCTGCTACTTTGGTGTTTTGTTTTGTTACGTTTTGCCCAAAGCTGAGGAGTGAACCCAGCGCCTCGGGCTTGCTAGGCAAGTGCTCTTACCACTGAGCTAAATCCCCAACCCCGGTTTGGTGGTTCTTCAGACAGAAAAGGAGTTTTGTTCTGTGGTAACAAAGACAGCAAATAAAACTAGACAAAGTTCTGCTAAATATTTTCTAATGTTAATCGGGTTCCTAACATAAAAACAACATGCTTCTTATTTATTACAAATGATCATAGCATTATTTATATATTTGAAAAAATATTTTAAATCTCTTTGTTCATCTTGTGATTCCTCATGGACTCAGGCCCACAAATAAATGGATGACTTTACTGTAATTATAATGTATTTTAACATTTTATGAGTAAATGCTTCATAGAATGTCCCAATTACTTTTTAAAAATGAAATACATCCTTACACTTATTATCTGCACTCAGTATCTTGAATCGACTTAGACAAAGACTTCATATCAGCTAATCAGATGTCTGGAAGAGATCTGCTCTGTGATACTCACTGCATAAAGTACTAATTGGGCCCAGGACTGAATATTAGCTTTTCAGTACTGCATTAAAGTTTCATAAAGGATGGTAACTTGAATTTGTTTTTATCCTACTCTTCTGGGAGAAATTATTTTCCAATTGAAAGGTTATTTGTAATTAACACTACAACAGAATCTAAAATCCTTAAGCATAGCCAATTATGGAATAATCAGAAAAAAAATTCACAAAAAGACTAGAAGAAATAATTATTCTAAAATTTAATTTATTGGGGTTGGGGATTTAGCTCAGTGGTAAAGTGCTTGCCTAGGAAGCACAAGGCCCTGGGTTCGGTCCCCAGCTCCGAAAAAAAGAACCAAAAAAAAAAAAAAAAGAAAAAAAATTTAATTTATTATCACATAATCCAAAGTGGCAAAGTAACAATTTGAAATAAATATATTCTTGACAAAATAAATTTTCAACGTGTGACTACTCTCTTAAAGTAGGTGGCATATAAAGGCTTTTAGATATTTTCAGTAACAGATTGGCGATGGAAAAACCTTGTGGAATTCACCTTTCATGGTCACATTTGAAGACTGTCATCCTTTCCGCAAATAGTCACTGAACTATGACAAGATCAGTCCCGAAGACTGTGAATAATGTAGGATGTATAGAACGGACTATGACATCAAGAACCCTGTGGTTTTCTGTCATTTATTCAACAGGCTTTTGTTTTACATTACCTACAGTGCTAGGCATCTTATGAGGCATGCCCTGAGGATTAAGTAAAAGATTGTGACATACTTGGTGTTCCCTGCTTTATTTATCATGGAATGTAGGACCCGTGCTTGTAATTTACCTACTGAAGGCATTAGCTAACCGAGCTATAACATTTCTGCAGTATTGTATCTCAGCCCCCCAGTAAGCTATGGCTCATCTCTTACGTTCCTAATATATCTGACCTTACTGCTTTGTCCTACGTTTTAATTGGTTACATCTGCCTTTGGGACCTACACCGTGAAACTGTTTAAACTAATTTTATATTTTCTTATATGCTTTTAACTACTGCTTAACTTGACCCCTCCCCATTATGTCTATCATAACCGATCTCTTACTTGAAAATATACTTTACCAGGAGTCCAAATTCTAGTATCCCATTTGTAGTGTCACCAGTGTGAAAATTATCCCTTGTCTAATTCACTTAAAAACTGACTAAAACCCATGCAATATTTATTTTTAACTCTGAAGAAGGCAAAATATGACCACATTTTAACAATAGAAAGGGAGAGAAACTTGTATATGCAAAGAGAAGCAGACGGAGGTGAACCTCAGTTAATTAGAAGCCAGCCTGTTCTACATAACGAGTTCCAGGACAGCCCAGGACTTCATAGAAAGGTCCTGTCTCAACTTGCCCCCAACAAAACCAAAATCAAAACACAACTTGCAAAGTTGTGGAGCTGAATTCCAATATAGGCAATTGAGAGGTGTAGGAAAATTTTCAGAGGTATAAGAAAGAACGTTCTGAATAGGACTCCGGTTAACCCAGAATTAAGGTCAACAATTGACAAGTGAAACTTCATTAAACAAAAAATAACTTCTGCACAGCTAAAGAAACAACCAACTAGGCAAACAGAGAGCCCACAGGATGAGAGAGAATCTTTACCAGCTATATATCTGACAGAAGATTAATATCCAGAATATATAAAAACTAAAAAAGAGTCAAATATAAAACAAAGACAAACAAGAGATTAACCATAAAACCTACTCAACAAAAGGCAACTATGATACTGGAAGCCTAGCTAAGGACTCCATGATATAAAGTCAGGAATCTGGGAGGGAAAGGGGTAACCCCTACTTTACTAAACTAGCATAACCCATAATGCCCACAGATAAGTGTATTATTCTCCTTTAATCAAGGAATCTTGCCTTTGCAATAGGCAGAGACCGCAGCAGAAAATCACAACCATTCAAAATTCAGAGTTGTCAAACCAGGCAGGTGAGCCATATTTTTAATTCCAGCATTAAAGAGGTGGGGGCAGGTAAATCTCTGTTAGGTTGCAGCCAGTATGGTCTACACAGAGAGTTCTAGGACAACAGAGCTATATACAGAGAGACCCTGTCTCAACAATACTCCCAACCTTAAAAAACAAAAGCAACCAATAAAATAAAATAAAATTGGCTAGAGAGATGGCTCAGCAGTTAAGGGCACCAATTGCTCTTCAAGGGGTCCTGAGTTCAATTTCCAGCAACCACATGGTGGCTCACAACCATCTGTAGGAGGATCCAATACCCTCTTCGAGTGTGTCTGAAGACAGCTACAGTATATTCAATACAGAAAATAAACAAACATTTTAAAAAATACAGTGTTGACTATATAGTACATAGAAGAATAAAACTAATGTACTTATTAAAGAAAAAAAGCAAAGCTCTGGAGACCAATCCTAACTGATACATCTACAAAGCAGCACGAGTCATCTTCATTGTTTCCACATCTTTACTGAAATCCTGTCTCAAGTCCTGGGCCATCTTTATCACTTCTATCAGCTTTCTTGAATATCACTCTAGCACTGAAATTACACGCCACTTCTTAGTTCTACTAAGCTGGGTTTGTTTATTAATTTACTTACGATTGCATGTTTGTGTGTGCACGTGCATCCTTTTGAAAGTCTTTTAACTCTTCGGTGAAGTTTATAGCTGTTCTTTTAAATTCTGTCTCCAGAGTTTATCTAGGTAATTCTTATTACAAATAGTTTTACAGGACTGATAGGTTTAGCAGAGGAGATAGTGGCTTGATTTTTTTCAGTGTCCGTATTTTTGGGATGCTTTGGCATTGGACTTCTTTTGAGGGAGAGAGGGCATGTAAATAGGTGGAAGATATCGGTTGGAAATAGCCTAGGTGGAATGAAGTCTAATAGAAGAGGAGACTGGACTGGTATACAGGATGTGTGTCCTTGTCATAATCTGGACTGTGGAAGTAGATCTGCTTGGGTAGAAGAGTTGGATACAGGTTAGGGTGGGGGACTATCTGGAAGGAGCCTAGAGGTTGGTTATAGCACAGGACACGGTGACTAGACTAGTCATTGCATGTGGCACCTGGGTTAGTTCTGGAAGATTAGGGAAGGTAAACAGAAGGGGGGTCAGGCTAGATTCTGGAAAAGGGTGGATAGGATCTGGCTGGGTGTACAGGATCTAGCTGGGTGGAAACTGGTTGTGGTAGGAAAGGGATCTGTAGGCTGGGCACTGACCACTCGGTAGAAACATTTTACTTAGCTTTCTTGATATAAAATCTCTAGCTAATTTTTTACTGAGTACATTTTACACCATCATTTCATTAGCTGATCTTTACAGTAAAAGACTTGCTAGTGATCTCTTTATGTTGGGAGGCTCCTCATAGCTAGAGTCACACTTTTCAGCCTCCTCACCAAAAGCAAACAAACGAACAAGCAAACAAACAAACAAAAAACCCCAAGAGCTGAAAAGAAACTAAAACTTGTCAGACATATATAATAGCAATTAATATCAAAATTGTGCTTACTGACTTATAAAGAGAAGGTTCTCTTATAGCCATGGCTAAAGAATAAAATTTATCTTAGATTTGCGTATCTGATTGTATTAAATAGCTTGGATAAGAAGATAGAGGGGAATTATGTGGTGATATCCAACTACATGGTCGTTCAAGTCTACACTTCAAATTTTATAGTATTTGTGTTTTTAATTTTGTAATTTTCTGATTTTGAATGAAATTAATAAAACTGGTTTACAAAGAAGACACAGAAAGGTAAGTAATTATGTGTTCATTGGAGTTGAGGTAGGTCCTCAACTGACTTTCCATATTAGAAGCACCATCCGGACTTCAAAACCCAACTCTACCAAAATGGTAACAAAGTCCTAATTCATTAAAGAACATAGTTTCTGGAAAGTCCCAAAACGTACTAACTTGGTCTCTGGCTTTTGTTGTTCTGTTTCTCGCTAACTGGAGTATCCCAACCAGGTTGTGACTTTTTGCATAAAAGACAAAGTGCTATGAGGCTCAGGCTGTGTGACTGGGACAAATTCCCAGTGTAGCTGTTGGTTGGCAATAAAGACTTTCTTTTTACCTTAAGAGTGCCTGTGTGATGGTGTCTGGTGGGCTTTGAAACGTTATGTCATATTCAATTGCTCTCTTAACTGGCTTTGCTTGTTTTTTGTGTCATTTGTTTGCCTCTTCCTCAATTTTACTTTCTGCAATAGTGTTTGAGCTTAACTGATTTAGTTGATCATTTCATTAAAAAGCTGAAAACTTAAAATTTTATTTAGGTGTTAATAACAATAAATATGCATATTTCTTTCTAGGCCTTCCATAGAAAAATACAAAAAGATTGAGGCTTAATCAAAAGAAATTTATGTTATCATAGTTCAGAAAGATAGACATCAAAATTGAAGGTGTTAATGAAGTACTGAAGTTCCTCTCTTTTGCTTAAGATTGGCCTTGTGGGTTTCTCACTTAGCCTTTTTTTGGGGGGGTAATGAGTATCCTTGGTCTGACTTTATTGCCTAAGTTTCTTTTTATAAAGACAGGAGTCAGTGTGGCTTATGTTCTTCCATAACTGTTCATTTTAACTGAATCTCTTGTTTATGAGCCATAACTTGACATTCACATTACATTTAAAGATTGTAGAATTATGGAGTCAGCATATTAATTTGAAGGGAGTTGAGGTGTAGCCACAATTTAATATCAGACAAGAATTGACTGATGCATCATTCATTTAAAATGAATTTATCATTCCTACACTTCAGTTATGATCTGATATTGTGAGTTTTTAGAGAGTAGTGTATGGGGTCCTTGGCTATACTTCTTTGGACAAATAATACTGGGAAAGTATTTACAAATCATCCAAACTCGATATACTGTTTATATTTGCTAATAGGTGACCCAGAGTTTCATTTGTTTAGAAAATTATTTAATCTCTAATGAAAAGTAGCACCATGATCCCTTTAGAGATAGTAAAATAAATTAGTGTATTCACAAACAATAGCTTGCATTAGTAGCCTGTTAAAACTTGTGTTTGTTTTCCGATTAATCTTGGTTGTCAATTTGATTGGATTAAGATTTGTATAGGAGATCAGTAGAGCATGTCAGAGAATATCTGTGACAGCTTTGTGCAGAGAGAAAAGGGACAGGAGGAAGCTGACAAAATGAATGAGTTCATGATTGATTCATTGATCATAATGTGATGGTGCATTAAGAGACGGTGAGAAAGGTTGGTTTCATTAGAGGAAGCAGATCACTGGGAACTTATCCTTAGATCTCTCCAGGTCTCTTCATTTGTGCCCTTTTTTTCTGTGTCCTGGCCACCATGCTGAAAATTGACCCTCCCCATTACACTGGAATGACACTTCTGAAACTATCAGCCCCCATAAAACTTTCCTATCTCAAATTGTTTGGCATAAAGTGTCACAGTAAAGAAAAGTGACTAATGCATGTAATTAGGATATGAAAGAACTCAAGGCTATTGCAGATCTCTGTTTCCTGCTTGGAGAATTTTAATGTCAAAGCAGGAACACATTTCTTTTTGTTATTTATTTATTTATTTATTTATTTATTTATTTATTTATTTATATCCAAAGTGCTTCCCCATCTCTCCCCTTTTCCTCCGAGAGTGTGCCCCATGTATCCTTTCTTTTCTTTTTCTTTCTTTCTTTCTTTTTTTTTTTTTTGCAGCCAGCATTAGCTACTTTGTGGCTTCTTCTTTCTTCTAGTATTCTCCACCCTTCTCTACTCTTTTCTACCTTTTCAACCCCCTATCACTAGATAGGAGACAGAAAAAGATAGAGTGGAAAGGTGCAACATTATTCTCAGACTATTTCCTGCATATTAAGTCATCAAGATCCCTTTAGCAAGTTTGATCTAGGACAAGTTGTATCTTCGCCATCAGGATATCCAATTCCTTTCACTTGTTATATTTTCTTTGTGCATGATTACTTAACAAACTGTGACCACCAACAACCAACAATCTATCATACCTCTAAGGGCCCTCTGAAAAGTCTCTAGAATTCCAAACACCACATAATCACAAAAACTACTGACACTGGAAATATCATGCCCCCGCATGAAGCAAATCAAAGTCAGCTGCTGTGAATAATCTGAAGCTGCCCCATATCTCACACCTGAGATTAAAATAAAAACATAGTTTTATAATATTTCTGTGTTTTTTGAAAGAACCCAAAACTCCAAACTTGTTAAGATGCCATAACTTTAAGTCAGTCAATATTTACAGCTCAGTTTTGCCACTTGTCAGGCAAAGATTTTAAAGCTGTGCCTCAGCTTTTTCATCTTGAGCCAAACTTGTACCTTATCATTACGGAATGCTTACAGATATAATCACAGTAGGATGCATCACAGAACATAGTCAGGCAGCACTGAGAGCAATCAAGCAGCAGTCTACAAAATGCAATGACAAAAAATGCTCGGTCAGTTGCTGGGTGAAGCATCTCAGGGACAGTTATGTAGGCTACTGTCTGCAAGTATAACAAGTATTATTAATAGTGTCAGGGATTGGTTCTTTCCCTTGGAATGGGTTGAAATTTGGGACAGTCATTGGTTGGTCATTCCTTCAGTCTTTGCTCCATCTTTGTCCTTTATGTAGGCAGGACAGGTTTTAGATGGAAGGTTTTGTGGGTATTTACGAAAGCTCAGGAAGTCTTGTGAAAGAGCTGGAAGAAAGATTGAGGTACCAGGAGGGGATATGGACTCTATAAGAAGACCAACAGAGTCAACTAACCTGGACCTTCGGAGGCTCCCAGAGACTGAGCCACCATCCAAAGAAGCACACGGGGTCTGGACCTACTCCCCAACTGATCCTATCCCACAGATATACACCAGATATGCAGCTTGGATTTTATATGGGTCCCTAAACAACTGGAGTGAAAGTCTATCAACAACTGGAATGGAGGCTGTCCTTGACTCTCTTACCTGCCCGTGGATTCTCTTTCCCTAACTGGGCTGCCTTGTGTAGACTCAGTGAGAGAGGATGTGCCTGGTCATGCAATGACTTGATGTGCAAGGGTGGATTGGTACTTGAGGAGAAGAGCATCTCAGAGAAGGGGAGGAGGGAAGAGACTGTGAGGGGGACTATGATTGGGATGTGTCTTAGGGTTTTACTGCTGTGAACAGAAACCATGACCAAGGCAAGTCTTATAAATGGCAACATTTAATTGGAGCTGGCTTTCAAGGTCAGAGGTTCAGTCCATTATCATCAAGGTGGGAACATGGCAGCATCCAAGCAAACATGGTGCAGGAGGAGCTGAGAGTTCTACATCTTTATCCGAAGGAAGCCAGGAGCAGACTGGGCATCCTTAGGCAGCTAGGAGAATGATCTCCAAGCCCACCATCACAGTGTCACACCTACTCCAACAAGGCCACACCTCCTAATAGGGCCACTTCCTGGGCCAAGAATATATAAACCATCACAGGATGTAAAGTGAGTGAAAACAAATTAATAGCAAAAAAGGTGCTGTTCAAAAGTAGGGAATGAATGAATTTATCTAAACTTAGTAATATCAAAGGCTAAAGATATATATTGATTAAGTGATTAAGCAATTCTAATGGTTTCTTTTTGTAAAAGAGAATATAATTATTTTAAATGTTAGTAACTGCAGCAATTACTGAGTGTCTATATAATGTTGAATGTTTTAACCACATCCATTTGAATTAGCTGTCAAAGCTGGGGACTGTTTGGAGAGCTCTGAGTCCAGAAATTGTGCAAGGTCATCTTGGAGGTTCCCAAGTGTGCACAAATCGTCAGAAGTAATAATGGTTTGGGAAGCTCCTCTCCCCACCCCATAGCTGGTGTCATGGTTTGGGGACTTCTGAACTCTTTCTGTCACTAGAAAATCAAATATAAATGTTATAATAGACACAAAATACTAAAATTTGATATAATGGTGGCAATATATCCTTAAAAGAGCAAGAACTATAAACACAGACTGGAGCTCAAATTCTATAGCGTCACAAACGAGCTTCAACTAGATTACCTGAGGTTAATTTTAGAAGAAAAAGTCAGAGTTTAAGATAGTGTTTCATCATCATATTTATTATATGACCATCCTACTTCTGTGTTCCTATTTTACCTGAATGTAACTAGGTTGCTAGTTCCCTGAGTGCAATGTGTTAAAGATAATTCAGCTCAACAATTACAAAATTTCTTACATTTAAAAATTATGATGCCATGGTAAGTTTAGGGGCTTCACTATTTAAATTCTCTCTCTCTCTCTCTCTCTCTCTCTCTCTCTCTCTCTCTCACACACACACACACACACACACACACACACACATACACACACACACACACACACACACTCTTTTCTCTTTACTACATATCTCAGACTTAAGTTGAACTCTCACAGTTTACCTCAGTTTTCCTCCTAAGAGCTGAAATTTCAGGAAGAACCATCATGCCCACTGTTCCTTTTGCTATTTTTAAGTAAAACAGTTGTCAACAAGATGTTGTAAGCCAAGGAAAAGAAAAATTATGTAAAGAATGTCTTCAGAGTCAGCAGGGCATTGTATATTCATCTAACATTTATTGACCCCATTGTGCCAATATTGTTTTAGGCACTCTAGCAACAGCAATAAATAAAACAAACAGTAACTCATGCCTTCTTATGAGAGAAAATAGGGGAGCATGAAGAGATACACAAAATAGAATATATAGCATGTTAAGGTAAATGGTAGCATACATAAAAATGAGATGGATTGAGGTAAGATCAACATATTTAATATCTAACAAATGCATCTGTACTTAAACCCTGACATGTCATTAACAGTTAATCTAGACATAAGAAGAAGGTAGCTCAAGTTGTGGGAGGTAAGAGTAGGCCTCATTCTATACTGAATAGTCTAAAAACAAATACAGTGCATTTGCTAGTCTCATAGTTGAAATTCCTCTTTCAAGAAAATTAAATACAAGAAGATATCACTAAAACATCTTTGAAACATAAGAAACAATGCCTTTGGGGAATTTATTCTAACCATTATTCATCTATTAATTTCATTCGTAAATTGATCTAAAACATGAGACTGTTTCTGAATGATTATATGTGTTTTATCTCCTTGGAAATATTTTTCATATGAGAAGAAAGATGCCAGACAACAATTTTTGTCTCAAAATAAAATTATAACAGTATATGATATGTGGGTCACTCTTAAAACTTTGGACTAGTATACTCAAGCCCTCGTCTCGATTTGAAGAACCATAGGAGAAAACAAACAAATGTGAAGACATAACTTTATGTAATAAGCATTTAATAGAATTCATGATACACACAATAAACATTAAAAAATCTATTGATACAAGTGGTGTGTTAGTAGGGGTATTTGGGTGTGTGCATGTGAACTCTGGGGCAAATACCCAAAGGAATCTCACTCAGCATAGAAATATCTGTACATGTGTGATAACACTGTTAAAAATAAACAAGATGAAATCATTCTAAATGCCTGTCATCAGATGAATTGGTAAAAATACAGTATATGCATAAGATGGAGTTTTATTTATTCATAAGGAAAATAGAACTATGTCACTTGAAGGAATAGTAGAAGTAAGATTATCATTTTCAGCAAAATAAGCCAGAGTCAGAAAAATTCACATATTTCCTCTCACATGTAGAATCTACATTTAGATTTTACATTTCTATGTGTGTATACATATATGAGTGTATGCATTGTATATGTATATATGTGTGTATATATGTATTATATATGTGTGCATGTATGTGTATGTATGTGTGTGTGTATGTATATACAGGCCTACTGTCATACATAGCCAAATATATAAAAACATACATATAATTATATACCCATATATAATTATTTATACACACAAAAACACACATACATACTTGGGTATATATGACATTGTCAACAGCAAACTAATAGCTTTATAAAACAAATATTGGCAATAAAATTATTAAAGTGGAAGAATCATGTCTATATTCAAAACAATTCATAGTGTGCAGCTAGAGATAGGTATTTCTGTATAATACCTACTAACTTACATATTTAAATCTGCTATTTTTCTATTCCCCATAATCACCCCATATTACTGTTACATTCATTTTAGAGAATGGGAAACTGAGGCCCTGAGTAGTTTCAAACTATGCCCAAACCAAGATGGTTTGTAAGTAGAGGAGCCAAGATCTGATTCTAGAGAATGTAAATAAGGACTCAATGTTTAAAAGAGCATTCATTAAAAAATTACATGTAAAATCTTTTTGCATGTGCAAAATTCCCCACCTGTTCCACAGCACACATATGGAAGTCTGAAAATTACTCGTGGAAGCTGGTTCTCTACTTACACCGTGTGGGTTCCAGAGATTGAACTCAGGTCATCTGGTTTAGTAGCAAATACTTTTATTCGCCAAGCCATCTCATTTGTTCCCATGCGTCTTATAACTGCACTTAGAAACACAAAACAGTTTGCCATTCTGAAAATCAAACCTAAGAAAGGAACATAGAGAAGCCCAGATCCCTGGAAAACAGATACAGTCAGTTCACTGTGCTAAGTAACAAGTTCTTTGACATGGGCATAGGGTTCCTCACATCAAAACTAAACAAAGGTGATCCATCACTAACTAGTGAACAACACAGCCATTACAACCCTGGAAAGCCTATGCCTGTGTTTAATACTTTTAAATCTCAGAGTGAATTGATACCTATCAACAAAGAGAAAAAGATTAATGTAAAGAGACATTAAATATTTTGAATGTTATACTCATAGCTTGTCTAGGCTGGGGATATATATATCATGGGGTGAATTACATTTTTGAAAAGAGCAATGATGATATCTCTTCTTATGGGATAGATAAATTCACAGTCAATATATTGGTGATCATTTTCAAGTTTTATGGCTAGGCATTCACCATGTTACTATATTCACGGGTTTGATTTTAAAAAACAGCCTTTCCTTTTGTTCTTTAAATTTCTTTTTCTACTTAATTCCAAATTTATTCCCCAGAATCAAAAGAAAATTGAACATAGGTTATAGACTATTCCCTTAGAGTAAGTAATGGCTAGAAACCTACCCACCTGTCAGTTATTAATTTTTAAAGAATCAAATATTGACCTTGAGTGAAAATATGAATAAAATTATGCAAATTATCTTTCTCAAAATGGCATTGATGCAGTCTAGGTGTGCAAGGGAGTACATCAAGCATTCATACAGTATTGAACACTTTCAATCAGCTGTCCTAGACCTAGGGACGTTATTCACAGAAGTACAATTTGCTTTCAGGGCCTCCTACTGCATTAACACACCAGTGAGACAGTTGTTTTCGATTCCACCAAGGTGAAAGAGAAGTTCTAATTCCCAAGGTGTTCAGGTAATTTAGTGTGCTGAAAGAAATACTCAAGCTTTCATAAGAAAAATTATTAGTTTATATTGTGTGGGGAGGACACCGTAGATTGCTCAGGGCCAATTTCTTCCATATCAGGGTGATTTTTCATATTAAAGCTCTTTCAAAAATAGTTCCAAACATATTTTATGGTAAATTATGATCACAGTGACAAAGCCTGATATGCTTGAAACTCAACTGGCAATCTGAACTCCTACAAAGGTAAGGAACACAAATAAATTAAAATCAGGGAGGCCATTATGGAAGAAGGATAGAGCCTTTGGAAAAGCAGAGATTAAAGTTATCCTTCTGGGAGCGCTTCATTGCAAGCCCTTCTTTAAAATAATTTAATTTAATTCCTTTAAATGTTTCCTTTAACTATAGGAAGAGACTGAATTTCAATAATACTCATTTCCTACCAGCTTAATAAAAAACAAAACAAAACACTCTAGCCATCAGAACGTGGGTTTTGTCATCGTTGCTTCCACAGTGGATGCCAAAAATCACTATCCCTCCAAACAAAGGGTATTATTTGTTTGACGTTTTTTAAATCTTCTTACTTTGCCAGCAGCTATGTGAGATATATTTTATTTTTTTTTCTGGTCACAAAGGATTTTGTTACAACATGAGAGTTTCACTTCCTGTTATTGCGGGAAGGCTTATTGAGAATTGTGTGTATTGTTACCTTGTTCATTAAGGTTGGTGTGTGGGGGGGAGAGATTACTTTCATCTAATCACGTAAAGAATAAAATGTCTTTGCTTTGGAAGAAGTAAACTGCAATTATAAATTTCCGTTGTACTTCAAAACGGAGTGTGAAAAAAAGCTATAGCACCACAATCTATAGGCATTTTTGCTTTTATTTTTATCCCACTAAAATGTGTTAATTCCTTTTGTTTTTTATTCAAGGCTTGTAGGATTCGTTATATGGACATAACTCTTGACTACTTATTTTAATTCAAATAATACAGACTTTAAATGACTGGATTTAATGTTTTTGTCTAGTTAGAAATTTCTAATTAATAGTAATTAAAAGGTCCTGGAATTTATAACTAGCAAATCTGTTATATTGTTGCTCAGACTTTGTCCTATAATAACATTGTCATCAAAAGCTTTTTGAAAAAGAACACTTACCTATATAATGGTTGAATTCCAAAACTCCTTTCAAGTCTTCCAATCCTAATTATCTGATGATGATTCATATATAATGTGCTAGCCCAGTACCCCAGGCTAACCTTGAACTCACAGAGATCCGTCTGCCTCTGTCTCTCCCCTGCCTCTTATGTGATGGAATTAAAGATGTGTACTATCAGATGAAGTGAGTTATTATAGGAGTTCATCAGTCTAGTTGTATTAATCACTTTTTGTTGGGCTTTCTAGTAGCTGTAACTCAACACTCTAATACATGATATTATTTTATATATACACGTATAATAGTACATATAATAAAGTAATATATATATGTGTGTATAATATATCATATATAATATTTTATGATGTATTATATGTAAATAATAAATATATAAATAAATACTACATATTATGTTGAGTGGGTGGCCCCATCCCTTAACTGGAAGCCATGTCTCTCTATTGGAGCTGGTCTCTACAGGTTCTATCTTCCCTGTGTTGATTATTTGAGTTAAAGTCATTCTTGTTGGGTCCTGGCCTTATCTGACATCAATGGGAGGGGAGGCCCTTGGTCCTGTGATGCCCCAGCATAGGGGGATGCTAGAGAAATATATATATATATATAATATTATATAGTATATGATTATATATATATATGTTGAATTACTGTAAGTTTATTGGAAACATTAAAAGATGCAGAAACTCATTGACGGAAAGACAGTGAAGAAGAAGCAAATTTGCCAAGTTTGAAGAACTGAAAAATGATCAACCCTGTGTTGAAAGGGCATGAGGCTATTTGCTACTATTTGGATGTTATTGTATACAGACTAAGAATCATCTCAACTTTGACATTCCACTCTCTATCATATTTGAAAGGTAGAATGTAAAAACATCAAGAGCGACCCCAATATAGAAATGGCCACTTTTGTGTTCTTACTGAGATATTTGAGTGAGTTCAGTCTTTTACTTTCCTGTTTAAGTGGTTTACTAAGGCTTTCCTTTAAACTGTCTACACTGAAAAACACAGACTAAGCCAGACTTGTATTTGTGTTAAGGTTATAACTTCTTCTAGCAAAGTAAAGTATTTTCCAATCTGAAAATTGACCCCTTGTCCCCTATAGAGTTAAAGTTACCTTACTCTTCTTACTTCAGTCTTACTTCAGATCTTCTGAACAGTAAACATCTGTATTAGCACAGTGACTCATAAAGTGTGTAAAGGTCATACAGACTGAACTGGGGCACAGACTCACTATATTGGGAATTGAAGTAGGAGAAAGCAATAGAATTTTCTAACACAGACACTTGGGTGACTACTATCTATTTGGTAGGCCTTTAATGCTGTATTTAAAATGTTCTTCCTGGAGCCTCCCTGGTCCTAGGTCCCCAGCTCATTGTAGACATCTCCCTCAGTCACTTTACACACACACACACACACACACACACACACACACACACACACACACACACACTGATTTCTCAGTCCTGCAGTTGGGATATGGAGACTGAAGTGGCCACCTCGTGTAGTCAGACTGGACTTCCACTGGAGAGAAGGAAAAATCAACCATCCACAAAACCTTTAACCCAAAATGTGTCCTGCTTACAAGGTGTGCAGGAACAAAGATAGAGCAGAGACTGAGGGACTGTCCAACAATGACTGAACCAATTTGAGACCCATCCCATGGGATAGAGCCATCCCATGGGAGAGAGTCAACCCAGAGTATTAATGATATTCTGCTATGCTTGCAGATAGGAACCTAACATGACTGTCTTCTGAGAGGCTTCACCCAGCAGTTGATGGAAACAGATACAAAGACCCACAATCAAGCATTAGGTGGAGCGTAGGGAGTCTTGTGGAAGAGAAAGGGAAAAGATGAAGGGGGTGGGAGGGGTCAAAGACACCACAGGATACCACAGAGTCAACTAACCTGGGCCTGTAGGGCCTCCAAGAGACTGAAGCAACAACCAAAGAGCACATAGGGACTGGACCTAGACCTCCTACACATTTGTAGATGTCCAGCTTGGTCTTCATGTAGGTCCCCTAACAATTGTCTCTGATTCTGTTGCCTGCCTTTGGATCCCATTCCCCTAGCTGGGCTGCCCTGTTTGACCTCAATGAGACAGGATGCTTAGTCTTGTTGAGATTCGATTGGGGCCTTAGGGAGAAGGGTTGTGAGGGTGTGTCTGGGAAAAGAGGGGCGGGGGCTGCAATTGGGATATAAAGTGAATAAATAAATTAATTAAATAAATGGTAAAATGGCTTTCTTCTTGCAATTTTCTTTTCTTCTGGGAATGATATTTCACCCAGGCTCAGATTGATCCCATATTCCAGAGTTTCTGTGTACTGTGTTTCTGTTATTCTTTCCCCACAATTTTCATACCTGTTTAGTAATACAAAATGTATTCAATGATCACATTTATAACTATTGCCATTTTCATTAGTATAGCCACAGACAAATTGGGATATGCTAGTTTTCATTTAAATTATTAATAAGATCCTTTACCCAAGGATTGGGATAAAAACATATATAAGACAATCTGCAGGTGGCATGAGTTAGTGATGTTCCATTGCCTTCAAACCCAAAAGAAGGATTCCTGAGTAAGTGAACAACAGGAGAGAATTATTTAATTGTATGCCTTCTGGAAAAATGTAGAAGGATAATTACATATGAAAATATATGGCCACCTTGCTGCCGATAAATTATTATTCCTCTCAGGACCAAGGATTTAAGAAACATGTCATTTGGGTCTGCTGTCATTGTTACTAGTTTGTGGAATATAAAAATGTTAGACATATGATTTGGTACCTAGCTTTCAAGAAATACCTTCTTAGCATGTACCTGGATGAAAGCATAAGGATATATATAAATGAATACTTAATATGTGGCCATAGTCTGTAATCCCAACACTCATAAGGATGAGGAAAAAGAGTTATTAATTTGAAGAAGGCATGGGCAATACAGCCATACTCTGCCTCTAAATGAGACTCAGGTAAAAACAGCAATCCCTAAATAAAACCAAATACACTGAAGAGTATATTTTGTACATTATTCATGCAGCATTTAGTTGACTATGAATTGTTAACATATAATTATTAATAGTTGTTTACATGAAGTCATTCATAATTTTAATTTTCCACAATTAAGGAATTTCCAGGCTAAAACTATTGCTTTCACGGAAGGGATGGAGAAAGTCATGATCTAATGCTAACCTGATATTCCTACTAATTGTGTGTGGTGCTGGATTGGCTTTAGTTTGCTTGATATTAAAGTTATTTACATGACTGCTCATCTTCCAGCTGGAAGCGAAACAATACTAGTCATTCCAGAATAATGAAATATGCAGCATTGGCTAGGAACCAGTATTCAAGAAAGAACTTTCAGAAACATGGAAATCATTTTAAGAAGATTAGAAACTGTCACCATTTCAAACTCTAGGAAAAATTAACCATGGTTTAATCCAATGAATACTGTTTAATTATTCAGGAGACTTAACCGTGATCAACAATGGAGAGCTGGTTTGCTACAAGTTGTACTGGAAGACAAATAACTCTGCTTTGCATTGGTTTGCTGGAAGTTCTGTTCAGGATGACAAAGCTATGATAAATGCACTTAGCTATCAGTCATAAAGACCAACGCAAGGACAGATGGACCAGTGATTAGTTTGTACAGACTCATTAAGCCATTTTTTTTCTGCTGTGAACTAAATCCTCTGTGAGTGACATCTACTGAGAAAAAAATTAATAAATGTCATGCGCCCAATGTCCCGCCAGCAAGAACGACACGCGGCAACAGGATTCTTCTGCGAGCAAGCCTTTACTGTGTTACAGCTCTTCTTAGTGTTACAGCTCTTCTTAGTGTTACAGCTCTTCTGAACAGGGACCCCGAGCAGCAAAATCACTCAGCTTATATAGACAACAGTATGCTAATTATCTCTCAGGGATTGGTGGGGCTTGGATCACCCCACTACTTGTCCTCCAGGGATTGGCGGAGAATGAATCACCTCATTAGCATATTAACGGTCAACTGAAACCTGGTGCATAAACCGCACATGTGCAGTACCGCTGTTCACCACTAGAGGGAGGCCTAGCAAGGGGACAAGCCTGCACATGCGCAGTAAGTCTTTATATCCAGACAAGGCTGGATGTCGGCGCCATCTTTGTTTCGCCACGCCGCTCTCTACAAATAAAGATTTTTGAGGTTGCCTGTTTGCAAAGTTAGTGCTCTGGGTCGTTGTTTTCTCTAAACTTCTTTCTTTACATGCTTTGTTTATTTTTGGTTATATCATATTATTTTCATAGTAATTTAAATTTTTGTGTCAGTGCACTATATTTTAGGGATTTTTTTTCTATAAGCATTTATTACTTCCAACAGTATTTCTTATATTAAGAGGAAAAAACCTGTAGTGGAAGTCAGCATTTGAGAAATATGTGCTGAGTCCCTATTCTACAGGAGGCCTTCCACTGTGCAGTGAGAATATGCATGCACACAGCAGCAAGGGGCCAGTTCTGGTGACACTTGTATTCAGATTGCTCTTTTCTCTTAGACATTAATCAGACATTACTCTGAAGACAGCACAGGTAAGGTAGACTGAAAGATTCCTTTCTCAGTTATTTATTCTCCATGAGAATTTAATTCATATGACTCATTTATGAAGTGTTGTTAACTATAATATGTGCTTCAAAGAAAGATTCTGGGAGACACCGCCGGACCCTGAAGGAAAATGACCGGATAAACAGTTCTCTGCACCCAAATCCCGTGGGAGGGAGAGCTAAACCTTCAGAGAGGCAGACAAGCCTGGGAAACCAGAAGAGACTGCTCTCTGTACATACATCTCGGACACCAGAGGAAAACACCAAAGGCCATCTGGAACCCTGGTGCACTGAAGCTCCTGGAAGGGGCGGCACAGGTATTCCTGGTTGCTGCCGCCGCAGAGAGCCCGTGGGCAGCACCCCACGAGCGAACTTGAGCCTCGGGACCACAGGTAAGACCAAATTTTCTGCTGTAAGAAAGCTGCCTGGTGAACTCAAGACACAGGCCCACAGGAACAGCTGAAGACCTGTAGAGAGGAAAAACTACACGCCCGAAAGCAGAACACTCTGTCCCCATAACTGACTGAAAGAGAGGAAAACAGGTCTACAGCACTCCTGACACACAGGCTTATAGGACAGTCTAGCCACTGTCAGAAATAGCAGAACAAAGTAACACTAGAGATAATCTGATGGCGAGAGGCAAGCGCAGGAACCCAAGCAACAGAAACCAAGACTACTTGGCATCATCGGAGCCCAATTCTCCCACCAAAACGAACATGGAATATCCAAACACACCAGAAAAGCAAGATCTAGATTCAAAATCATATTTGATCATGATGCTGGAGGACTTCAAGAAAGACGTGAAGAACTCCCTTAGGGAAACACAGGAAAACATTAATAAACAAGTAGAAGCCCATAGAGAGGAGACACAAAAATCCCTGAAAGAATTCCAGGAAAACACAATCAAACAGTTGAAGGAATTAAAAATGGAAATAGAAGCAATCAAGAAAGAACACATGGAAACAACCCTGGATATAGAAAACCAAAAGAAGAGACAAGGAGCTGTAGATACAAGCTTCACCAACAGAATACAAGAGATGGAAGAGAGAATCTCAGGAGCAGAAGATTCCATAGAAATCATTGACTCAACTGTCAAAGATAATGTAAAGCGGAAAAAGCTACTGGTCCAAAACATACAGGAAATCCAGGACTCAATGAGAAGATCAAACCTAAGGATAATAGGTATAGAAGAGAGTGAAGACTCCCAGCTCAAAGGACCAGTAAATATCTTCAACAAAATCATAGAAGAAAACTTCCCTAATCTAAAAAAAGAGATACCCATAGGCATACAAGAAGCCTACAGAACTCCAAATAGATTGGACCAGAAAAGAAACACCTCCCGTCACATAATAGTCAAAACACCAAATGCACAAAATAAAGAAAGAATATTAAAAGCAGTAAGGGAAAAAGGTCAAGTAACATATAAAGGCAGACCTATCAGAATCACACCAGACTTCTCGCCAGAAACTATGAAGGCCAGAAGATCCTGGACTGATGTCATACAGACCCTAAGAGAACACAAATGCCAGCCCAGGTTACTGTATCCTGCAAAACTCTCAATTAACATAGATGGAGAAACCAAGATATTCCATGAAAAAACCAAATTTACACAATATCTTTCTACAAATCCAGCACTACAAAGGATAATAAATGGTAAAGCCCAACATAAGGAGGCAAGCTATAACCTAGAAGAAGCAAGAAACTAATCGTCTTGGCAACAAAACAAAGAGAATGAAAGCACACAAACATAACCTCACATCCAAATATGAATATAACAGGAAGCAATAATCACTATTCCTTAATATCTCTCAACATCAATGGCCTCAACTACCCAATAAAAAGATATAAATTAACAAACTGGATACGCAACGAGGACCCTGCATTCTGCTGCCTACAGGAAACACACCTCAGAGACAAAGAGAGACATTACCTCAGAGTGAAAGGCTGGAAAAAAATTTTCCAAACAAATGGTCAGAAGAAGCAAGCTGGAGTAGCCATTCTAATATCAAATAAAATCAATTTTCAATTAAAAGTCATCAAAAAAGATAAGGAAGGACACTTCATATTCATCAAAGGAAAAATCAACCAAGATGAACTCTCAATCCTAAATATCTATGCCCCAAATACAAGGGCACCTACATATGTAAAAGAAACCTTACTAAAGCTCAAAACACACAATGCAACTCACACAATAATAGTGGGAGATTTCAACACCCCACTCTCATCAATGGACAGATCATGGAAACAGAAATTGAACAGAGATGTAGACAGACTAAGAGAAGTCATGAGCCAAATGGACTTAACGGATATTTATAGAACATTCTATCCTAAAGCAAAAGGATATACCTTCTTCTCAGCTCCTCATGGTACTTTCTCCAAAATCGACCATATAATTGGTCAAAAAACGGGCCTCAACAGGTACAGAAAGATAGAAATAATCCCATGCCTGCTATCGGACCACCACGGCCTAAAACTGGTCTTCAATAACAATCAAGGAAGAATGCCCACATATACTTGGAAATTGAACAATGCTCTACTCAATGATAACCTGGTCAAGGAAGAAATAAAGAAAGAAATTAAAAACTTTTTAGAATTTAGTGAAAATGAAGGTACAACATACCCAAACTTATGGGACACAATGAAAGCTGTGCTAAGAGGAAAACTCATAGCGCTGAATGCCTGCAGAAAGAAACAGGAAAGAGCATATGTCAGCAGCTTGACAGCACACCTAAAAGCTCTAGAATAAAAAGAAGCACATACACCCAGGAAGAGTAGAAGGCAGGAAATAATCAAACTCAGAGCGGAAATCAACCAAGTAGAAACAAAAAGGACCATAGAAAGAATCAACAGAACCAAAAGTTGGTTCTTTGGGAAAATCAACAAGATAGATAAACACTTAGACAGACTAACGAGAGGACACAGAGAGTGCGTCCAAATTAACAAAATCAGAAATGAAAAGGGAGACATAACAACAGATTCAGAGGAAATTCAAAAAATCATCAGATCTTACTATAACAACCTATATTCAACAAAACTTGAAAATCTTCAGGAAATGGACAATTTCCTAGACAGATACCAGGTATCGAAGTTAAATCAGGAACAGATAAACGAGTTAAACAACCCCATAACTCCTAAGGAAATAGAAGCAGTCATTAAAGTTCTCCCAACCAAAAAGAGCCCAGGTCCAGACGGGTTTAGTGCAGAATTCTACCAAACCTTCAGAGAAGACCTCATACCAATATTATCCAAACTATTCCACAAAATTGAAACAGATGGATCACTACCGAATACCTTCTACGAAGCCACAATTACTCTTATACCTAAACCACACAAAGACACAACAAAGAAAGAGAACTTCAGACCAATTTCCCTTATGAATATCGACGCAAAAACACTCAACAAAATTCTGGCAAACCGAATCCAAGAGCACATCAAAACAATCATGCACCATGACCAAGTAGGCTTCATCCCAGGTATGCAGGGATGGTTTAATATACGGAAAACCATCAACGTGATCCATTATATAAACAAACTGAAGGAACAAAACCACATGATCATTTCATTAGACTCTGAGAAAGCATTTGACAAAATTCAACACCCCTGAGGTTGGGGATTTAGCTCAGTGGTAGAGCGCTTGCCTAGGAAGCGCAAGGCCCTGGGTTCGATCCCCAGCTCCGAAAAAAAGAACAACAACAACAAAAAAAAATTCAACACCCCTTCATGATAAAAGTCCTGGAAAGAATAGGAATCAAGGCCCATACCTGAACATAGTAAAAGCCATATACAGCAAACCAGTTGCTAACATTAAACTAAATGGAGAGAAACTCGAAGCAATCCCACTAAAATCAGGGACTAGACAAGGCTGCCCACTCTCTCGCTACTTATTCAATACAGTTCTTGAAGTTCTAGCCAGAGCAATCAGACAAGAAAAGGAGGTCAAGGGGATACAGATCGGAAAAGAAGAAGTCAAAATACCACTGTTTGCAGATGATATGATAGTATATTTAAGTGATCCCAAAAGTTCCACCAGAGAACTACTAAAGCTGATAAACAACTTCAGCAAAGTGGCTGGGTATAAAATTAACTCAAATAAATCAGTAGCCTTCCTCTACACAAAAAAGAAACAAGCCGAGAAAGAAATTATGAAAACGACACCCTTCATAAGAGACCCAAATAATATAAAGTACCTCGGTGTGACTTTAACCAAGCAAGTAAAAGATCTGTACAATAAGAACTTCAAGACACTGAGGAAAGAAATTGAAGAAGACCTCAGAAGATGGAAAGATCTCCCATCCTCATGGATTGGCAGGATCAATATAGTAAAAATGGCCATTTTACCAAAAGCAATCTACAGATTCAATGCAATCCCCATCAAAATACCAATCCAATTCTTCAAAGAGTTAGACAGAACAATTTGCAAATTCATCTGGAATAACAAAAAACCCAGGATAGCTAAAGTTATCCTCAACAATAAAAGGACTTCAGGGGGAATCACTATCCCTGAACTCAAGCAGTATTACAGAGCAATAGTGATAAAAACTGCATGGTATTGGTACAGAGACAGACAGATAGACCAATGGAATAGAACTGAAGACCCAGAAATGAACCCACACACCTATGGTCACTTGATTTTTGACAAAGGAGCCAAAACCATCCAATGGAAAAAAGATAGCATTTTCAGCAAATGGTGCTGGTTCAACTGGAGGGCAACATGTAGAAGAATGCAGATCGATCCATCCTTATCACCCTGTACAAAGCTTAAGTCCAAGTGGATCAAGGACCTCCACATCAAACCAGACACACTCAAACTAATAGAAGAAAAACTAGGGAAGCATCTGGAACACATGGGCACTGGAAAAAATTTCCTGAACAAAACACCAATGGCTTATGCTCTAAGATCAAGAATCGACAAATGGGATCTCATAAAACTGCAAAGCTTCTGTAAGGCAAAGGACACTGTGGTTAGGACAAAACGGCAACCAACAGATTGGGAAAAGATCTTTATCAATCCTACAACAGATAGAGGCCTTATATCCAAAATATACAAAGAGCTCAAGAAGTTAGACCGCAGGGAAACAAATAACCCTATCAAAAAATGGGGTTCAGAGCTAAACAAAGAATTCACAGCTGAGGAATGCCGAATGGCTGAGAAACACCTAAAGAAATGTTCAACATCTTTAGTCATAAGGGAAATGCAAATCAAAACAACCCTGAGATTTCACCTCACGCCAGTGAGAATGGCTAAGATCAAAAACTCAGGTGACAGCAGATGCTGGCGAGGATGTGGAGAAAGAGGAACACTCCTCCATTGTTGGTGGGATTGCAGACTGGTAAAATCATTCTGGAAATCAGTCTGGAGGTTCCTCAGAAAATTGGACATTGAACTGCCTGAGGATCCAGCTATACCTCTCTTGGGCATATACCCAAAAGATGCCTCAACATATAAAAGAGACACGTGCTCCACTATGTTCATCGCAGCCTTATTTATAATAGCCAGAAACTGGAAAGAACCCAGATGCCCTTCAACAGAGGAATGGATGCAGAAAATGTGGTATCTACACAATGGAATATTACTCAGCTATCAAAAACAACGGCTTTATGAAATTCGTAGGCAAATGGTTGGAACTGGAAAATATCATCCTGAGTGAGCTAACCCAATCACAGAAAGACATACATGGTATGCACTCATTGATAAGTGGCTATTAGCCCAAATGCTTGAATTACCCTAGATCCCTAGAACAAACGAAACTCAAGACGGATGATCAAAATGTGAATGCTTCACTCCTTCTTTAAATGAGGAAAAAGAATACCCTTGGCAGGGAAGGGAGAGGCAAAGATTAAAACAGAGACTGAAGGAACACCCATTCAGAGCCTGCCCCACATGTGGTTCATGTATATACAGCCACCCAATTAGACAAGATGGATGAAGCAAAGAAGTGCAGACCGACAGGAGCCGGATGTAGATCGCTCCTGAGAGACACAGCCAGAATACTTCAAATACAGAGGCGAATGCCAGCAGCAAACCACTGAACTGAGAATAGGTCCCCCGTTGAAGGAATCAGAGAAAGAACTGGAAGAGCTTGAAGGGGCTGGAGACCCCAAAAGTACAACAATGTCAAGCAAACAGAGCTTCCAGGGACTAAGCCACTACCTAAAGACTATACATGGACTGACCCTGGACTCTGACCCCATAGGTAGCAATGAATATCCTAGTAAGAGCACCAGTGGAAGGGGAAGCCCTGGGTCCTGCTAAGACTGAAACCCCAGTGAACTAGACTATGGGGGGAGGGTTGGGAGGGGAACACCCATAAGGAAGGGGAGGGGGGAGGGGGATGTTTGCCCGGAAACCGGGAAAGGGAATAACACTTGAAATGTATATAAGAAATACTCAAGTTAACAAAAAATTTTAAAATAAAATAAAATAAAATAAAATAAAAAGGAAATGAAAAAAAGAAAGATTCTGAAATGGAATGAAAGAATATATGTCAATCATGTACTTAGAGCCATTCACCATAATCCAAAAATTCAGTGACTTGTTATTCTTATTTTATTGAAAAGGTTTTGCTTAAGAACTTGAGAATACTATGCAAATATTTTACTTTAAGATACTGTGAACAGAGGTGAACTTGTTGGATGTCTTACCTGACATTTCTTTTTTTTTTTTATCTTTATTGACTTGAGTATTTCTTATTTATATTTCGATTGTTATTCCCTTTCCCAGTTTCCTGGCCAACATCCCCCTAACCCCTCCCCCTCCCCTTCTATATTGGTGTTCCCCTCCCCATCTTCCCCCCTTTACTGCCCTCCCCACAACAATCACCTTCACTGGGGGTTCAGTCTTGGCAGGACCAAGGGCTTCCCCTTCCACTGGTGCTCTTACTAGGCTATTCATTGCTACCTATGAGGTTGGAGCCTAGGGTCAGTCCATGTATAGTCTTTGGGTAGTGGCTTAGTCCCTGGAAGCTCTGGTTGCTTGGCATTGTTATTCATATGGGGTCTTGAGCCCCTTCAAGCTCTTCCAGTCCTTTCTCTGATTCCTTCAACAAGGGTCCCGTTCTCAGTTCAGTGAGAACTGCTGCTGGCATTCGCCTCTGTATTTGCTGTATTCTGGCTGTGTCTCTCAGGAGAGATCTACATCCGGTTCCTGTCGGCCTGCACTTCTTTGCTTCATCCATCTTATCTAATTGTTACCTGACATTTCTTACATCTTTTCTGCTACTAATCCTTGACTCTATTCTGCATTCAAATTGATCACTTGTATAGGCGTAACACTTTCTCTATGCAATGATCCAATTAGTGTATTGTTTTAATGTATATGTGCATTTGTGTGTATCTGTCTGGTGGTAGGGATTAAAGCTTCATACAGGCTAAGCAAACAATAACTCAACTACATGCTTAGTCCATAGACTCTTTAGAACTTCTGATTCTTTTATTATGTCAGTTTTACCTTTCTATATGAAAGAATTTTAACAAATATAAAATCTTGTGTCTTCTTAGCGAGTCATCTTGGTCCCACTGCTATACTTCAAGACTATGATTTCAGGCATATCAATGACATTTTCAGATACCAACATTTGAATCTCTCCATGAAGCCTTATTCTAGATGCCAGATGTATCCTTCTAACTATGCTTTGCAATAAATGACAGGTGTTTTAAATGGACATTGATCAGAGCCATCATATTACCAATGAATGCTAGGAGTTGGGTAAATATTCACTGTCTCAGTCAATGTTCTAATGCCATGAAGAGACATGACCATGGCAACTCTTCTAAAGTAAAGGGTTTAAGTGGGGCCTTGCTTACATTACAGTTCAAAGGTTTAATCCATTATCAGAATGGCAGGAAGCATGGTGGTATGTAGATAGACGGATGTTGGAGAAGGAGATGAGGCACCTAAAGAGTAGCCAGCTACAAGTTTTTTGGCCCAATCACAGGCATGAGTCCATTATGTGGAGTGGTCTTAAGTCTAACCAAAAAGTGGCTGGTTGTTTTTATAACATTCAAGTCACTGTTTTAGTAATGGGCATGTCTTGCCAAGTAGATCATTATCGTATCTCACAATATTCACAGCCGATAAAGACCAATGAATATTTTTCTTCTCTGTTAGTATGCATGTATAAAAGCTTTTCCATAAAAGCACCACTAGAAAAGCTAAGCAGTAAGAATTAAGCTTCCAGGTTGTTCCCAGCTTGATATCTCTATGTTCTATGACCAAATTATGTAGACTCTTATCAATCTATAAAGAGTAAGCAAGAGTGATAGCAGTAATCTGTATTGTTTTGGGTGTCTTTTGAGTTCCACTGACCAACAATTTAAAAAGTATTACCTCAGACCTGGTATTGGGCCTTCTATTTGATAGCTTATTGCATCAGGGAGAGGTGAGAACTCTTCTTCAGTTTGGGAGATTTTTATTTATTTAGTATGTATATAGTGTTCTGCCCTCATGTGTGTCTGCAGGCTAGAAGAGGGCACAAGATCTCATTATAGATGGTTATGACCCACCATGTGGTTGCTGTGAATTGAACTCAAGTCCTCTATAAGAGCAGCTTGTGCTCTTAACCTCTGAGTCCTCTCTCCAGCCATGAAGACTTTTATCCTCCATAGCTAACCTGGTCTAAGATAGAAATCCAACAAAACTTTAGTGCAGCCATAGCTCTATGATTTGGAGAGCACATGAAATGCATGATAACACTCTTCTTTGTATATACATACACTTTCTATCTCGTTTGAAATATGATTTTAAAATCAAATCTCCATTGTGCATTTCGGCAACACTCTGGTGTCTAGTTCTGTTTCAATGTAAAACACACTTCCCAGTTCCATTCTTCTTCTTATATAGCTTTTATTTTACTTTTTTCTACTACCCTAGAAGTAGTACCTTGATATATGCAAGGCAGTCACATAGAAGGGTTCCTATTCAGTTTCCAGTCTGGTACAGATATGAAATTTAGGAATCGAACAGGAACTTATGCTAATTACTGTCTATTGGCTCAATAAAAATGATAGGTGGCAAATTATAGTTTCATTTCATTGTATGGTATGACACTTCCGGATGTTGACTATGGTATTAGAATTTCATGTTTTTTTGTCCACCTCTGTGATGGCTATTCTTGGTGGTAACTTGACTACATCTGGAATGAACTATAATCCAGAAGTGGAGAGTACACCTGTGAGAGATTATTTTTACTTAGATGAAGCCAGTCCTAGTCTGGACCTTTGAGGCAGGAAAATACATGCTGTTGAAGGAAGGCACATATCTTTGAATTAAGACTTTAGGTCAGGAGACACAACTTTTATCTAGACTATACCTTCTACTGGAAGCCTATTTAAGGACATGGGGAAAGGAATCTTTTGTTATTTGCCTTCTTACCCTCATATTGATAACTCATCCATTTCTTTACTGGCATTTAATCCTACTTCTTTGGTATTCTACTGTATACTGAAGACCAACTGAGATATTCAGCCTTATGGACTAAAGAAATACAGGACGTACTGTTCATAGACAGCTATTGTTGAATTATCTGTACAATAGCCTATAAGTCATTCAAATAGAGTATATATATATATATATACATATATATATACGCGTGTGTGTATATATATATAAAGTTATATTACTCTAGAGAACCCTAATACACCCTTCAACTATGTAGTATTAGTATTTTAATTAGTAGGAATTCTGTAATATTGCCTTGCAGCATATCAGCCACTTTAAATTGAAAGTTAGAAATTCTGTCTCCTAACAGAAAAACTTATAGTATGAATAATGATAGCCTGGAGCCAAAAAGAAATGAGTTGAAATTCTGACTCAAACACTTAGCATCTTCATGTGAACATGTCCTTTAACTTTCTGAACATGAGTGTCCTTATGGGAATGAGAGACATAGGTGAGAGCAGCCATGTAAATTGCTTACCAAACTGTCTGATAGAAACAGTTGATGAACAGTCCTGCCTCTTTCATGAGTTGTCTGCTCTAGGAACGATTTGTAAGTGACATATGGGTACCCAGACATTCCCTATTATGATCCACCATTATTAATTCCCCCAGTCCTGACCTATTTCTTTTCTGATATTTTTATTGTGAAAAAGTCCAAGGAACTAGTAATCTATGACACTTTACCTATCTTATCCTATCCAGTGTTCATAACACTTTTATCAAAAATACATTAGAAGTCATTGTTTTACAGCTTCATTGGACTTTAGGGCACCTTGTTTTCTCTATGAATGACATCTCATTCATATATTCAACACTTTCCTATTTGTATAGATTGTTGTTTATTAGTTTATGCTGACTGGTATATATTAACTTGTACTATACACAGAATTGTCATTATTATATTTGTAAACACAATTAAGTTTTTACACATATTCTGGATATAAATTATTCGTGATTATATATACGTACTTCATTTTCTAGTATGTCAATTTTAGTCACTGTTTTGATAAGTTAAGGAGCATTAAGTTTTTACTAAACTCAGTATACTATTTTTTCAGGTAATTTTTAATTTTGTGTTCTGTTTCACCTATGTCAGGGAAATGACATGATGTATGGATTAGAGTACATTTTATTCAGTCAGTGTTCCCAGTACCATTCACTAAGAAAATTGTCCTTTTTTTCACTAAATGCGTTTCCTTTTTATTTATGCATATTTTCCTTTGTACACACATTGATGTATATATTATATGTATGTATGATATAGATAATATATATTATCTTCTTCTATACCTTTAAGAACTATAGTACATGTCTTTCTTGAATATTAATTGGACATATAATTAGGCATTAGCTTGTTCAACTATTTTGTTTTATAATTGATTATATGACTGAAAGAGTGTTGATTTTTTAATCAAATTACTAACATAGATATTATACTTAAAGGTACCACTGGCATTTAAAATACTGCATTAAATGTGTTTACATCCTCTTAGGTCTTCTTGGATTTCTTTCTTCAGAGACTTAAAGTTCGTGTCGTGTGTGTGTGTGTGTGTGTGTGTGTGTGTGTGTGTGTGTGTGTGTGTGTGTGTATTTCTTTCAGATGCTTGGTTAGAGTAGCACCAAGATATTTTATATTATTTATGACTATTATAAAGCATGTCATTTCCCTAATTTCTTTCTCAACCCATTTATCCCTTGGTTAGAGAAAAGCCACTGATTTGTTTGAGTTAATTTTATATCCAGACACTTTGCTGAAGCTGTTTATCAGCTGTAGGAGTTCTCTCAAAGATATTTTTGGGTCACTTATGTATACTATCATATCATCTACTAATAGTGACTTGAGTTCCCCCTTTCCAATTTGTATCCCTCTCAATTTTATCTCAATTTTCTTTTGTTGCCTAATTACTATGGCTAGAACTTCAAGTATTATATTGAATAGATGAGGGAGAGTGGGCATCTTTATCTTGTTCCTGATTTTAGTTGGATTGCTTCAAGTTTCTCTCTATTTAGTTTGATGCTGGCTATTGGATTGCTACATATTGCCCTAATTATATTTAGGTATCACCTTGAATTCCTGATCTCTCCAATACTTTGAACATGAAGCTGTGTTGTATTTTGTCAAAGACTTTTTTGGTATCTAATGAAATGCTCAGCTGTTTTTATTTTCCTTTGAGTTTGTTTATATAATGGATTACATTGATGGATTTCTATATATTGAACCATCCTTGCAATCCTGGGATGAAGCCTACTTGATCATAGTCAATGATTATTTTGATGGGTTCTTAGATTTGGTTTGCAAGAAATTTATTGGGTATTTTTGCATTAATTTCACGAGGGAAATTGGTCTAAAGTAAGACCTCAGAAGATCGAAAGTTCTCCCACGCTCATGGATTGGCATGATTAGCATAGTAAAAATGACCATCTAACCAAAAACAATCTACAGAATCAATCTATCCCCATCAAAATTCCAACTCAATGCTTCAAAAGATATAAAGATTAATTCTTAAATCTATCTGGAATAACAACAACAACAGCAACAACAACAAAACAGGATAGCAAAATCCATTTTCAACAATAAAAGAACTTCTGGGGCAAGCACCATCCCTGACCTCAAGCTATACTACAGAACAATTGTGATAAAAAATGCATGGTCTTGGAACAGAGACAGACAGGTAGATCAATGGAATAGAATTGAAGACTCAGAAGTGAACCCACACACCTATGGTCACTTGATCTTTGGCAAAGGAGTCAAAATCAGACAGTGGAAAAAAGACAGCATTTTCAACAAATGGTTCTGGCTCAAGTGGCGGTGACCACATAGAAATTGATCCATTCTTATCTCCTTGTACAATACTGAAGTCCATGTGGATCAAGGACCTCCATATTAAGCCAGGTACAATGAACCTAATAGAAGAGAAAGTGGGAAAGAGCCTCGAATACATTGGCACGGGGGGAAATTTCCTGAATAGAACACCAATGACTCATGCTCTAAGATCAATAATTGACAAATGAGACCTCATAAAATTGAAAAGCTTCTGTAAGGCAAAAGGAAACTATCAATAGGACAAATCAGAAACCTACAGATTTTTAACAATCCTACATCCAATAGAGGACTAATATCCAAAATATGCAAAGAGCACAAGAAGTTAGACTCCATTGAACCAAATAACCCTATTAAAAATGGGATACAGAGCTAAACAAAGAATTTTCAACTGAGGAATCTTGAATGGCTAAGAAGCACTTAAAGAAATGGACAACATCCTTAGCCACCAGGGAAATGCAAATCAAAACAACCCTGATATTCCACCTCTCACCAGTCAGAATGACTAAGATAAAAATTCAGGTGACAACAGATGCTGGCAAAGATGTGGAGAAAGAAGAACACTCCTCCATTGCTAGTGGGAGTGCAAGCTGGTACAACCATTCTGGAAATCAGTCTGGCAAGTTCCTCAGAAAATTGGAAATAGTTCTACCTGAGGAGCCAGCTAGACCACTCCTCGGCATATATCTAAAAGATGCTACAACATGTAACAAGGACACATGCTCCAATATGTTCATAGCAGCTTTATTTATAATAGCCAGAAGCTGAAAAGAACCTAGATGTCCCTCAACAGGGGAATGAATAAAGAAAATGTGGTACATTTAAATAATGGAGCACTACTCACCTATCAAAAACAATGACTTCATGAAATTCACAGGCAAATGGATGGAACTTGAAATTATCATCCTGAGTGAGGTAACCCAGTCCCCAAAGAACACACGTAGTATGTACTCACCGATAAATGGATGTTAGCCACCCCCTCCGAAAAGCTCAGAAGATCCACGATACAACTCACAGGCCATATGAAACCCATGAAGAAGGAGTAACACCCCAAAGCTTGGATGCTACAGTCCTACTCAGAAGGGGGAAAGAAAATAATCTCAGGAAGTAGAGGGAGAGAGTGATCTGGGAGGGAGAGAAGAGTGGGAAGGAAATGGGGGGTTCAGATAAAGGAAGAGATAGGGGAGAAGTACAGAGGGTCAGGAATTTGAAAGGAGGTGTTTAGCCACTAGGAAGTCCCAGATGCCAGGGATCCAAGAGGTTCCCAGGACCCAAGAGGACATTAGCAGAAATAACTAGCAAAGGGGAGATAGAACCTGTAGAGACCATATCCAGTGTATAGGAACAGCCCTCGTTTAAGGGATGGAGTCACCCACCCACTTCAAAAATATTACTCCAGAATTCCCCCTATCCAAAGAAAATGCAAGGATAAAGTGTGGAACAGAGACTGAAGGAAACACCATCCAGAGACTGCCCCCACTTAACGAGTCATCCCACCTGCAGACACCAAACCCAGACACTACTGCTGATGCCAAGACGCACTTGCGGACAGGTGACTGGTATAGAGGTCCCTGAGAGGCTTGGCCAGAGCCTGACCAATACAGATGGGGATGAAAGAGCCAAACATGGGACTGAGTGCTGAGACTCTAACAGACTGTAGGAACTGAAGGGGATTGCGACTCCATGAGAAGAACAGCAATATCAACCAACCCGACTCCTCAGATTTTCCTGGGACTAAACCACCAACCAAAGAGTACACATGGCTCCCGATGGATAACTAGCAGAGGATTGCCTTATCTGGTTTCAATGGGAGGGGAGTCCCTTAGCCCTGTGGAAGCTCAATGATCCAGGGTAGGAGAATGCCAGGGTGCTGAGGTGAGGAAGGAGTGGGTGGCAGGTGGGGGGTACCCTCATAGAGCACGGGAAGGGGGAGGAAATAGGGAGTTTGTAGAGTAGAAACTGGGCAGGAGGATAACATTTGAAATGTAAATAAATAAATAAAGTAACCAATAAGAAATGAAAAAAATTTAAATGTGTTTATATTTAAATCCTAGGTATCTTTAAACCAAGGCAATCCTATGAGGAGCAAATTCCGTGAAATAAGTAGCAAGAAGAAGGTTGAGTCTTCAGATTTCCTGGTCTGAGAAGGGAGGAAGAGATAGAGGGAAATGAAAGAAAGAATGAATGAACCAGACACTTGTAACCCCGTGAACATAGAAAAGAGAAAAAAAATTCTACCTCCTTTGAAACAAATCCTACCCAGAGATTTACTTCTTTACCTCGTGAATTTTAAAGCACTTCTGAGTCAAAAAAGCAGTGGTTTTATATTGTCAATCCTAAATAAATAACCTCAGGAATTACTTCTTTTTCCTGAAAGGGGCACATGTTTACACTAATTTTAACTGACTGGTTTGCTTTGGAACAAGCAGCCGAGTTCAATATTTCACATATAGTAGTTCATTAATATGAAGCCCCAAAATATTGTGAGATTGAATTGCAGTGATGTTTCATTTTTATATTACTCTAGAATGACATAAATTTAGGACGGTTTTCATCTACAGATAAAAATTCAGGACAGGTATGTGCTGTATGATGCATTTTTCATTTTTCATTTTTTCCCAGGAGAAAGAACTGATACTTTAATCTATAAAATATGAAACAAGGTTTTGAATGTGAAATGCGAAATGGGTGCTTGTCAGTTTTTGCCATTTTAACTGTTGTATGCATCACTTCACTTTGTGACTATTTATTTACAAATGGGATATGTTTTAATTCATTTTCCTTTTATTTCTGATATTGTAACTTCATTATGCCATTTCCCCTTCCCTGTCTTCTTCACGCCTTCTCAATACTCCTGGCTTAGCTCTTTCAAATTCATGGTCACTCTTTTATTCTTTTGTGCATTTACATACATGTGTATACATATATATTAGTGTAGTTTGCTTAGTCTGTACAGTATTGCTTGTCTGTATATTTTCAGTGCTGACCATTTGCTGTACTCTTTCCTGGGCAAAGACTATTGTTTTGTAAGTGGATTAGGAGAGGGAAGAATTCACAGTTTGCAACTTAGTAGTCTTGTAAGGAATTCTTGAAGTTGCCAGATGATAGAGTATTTTTGCCATAATTACCTTTTAATTTAAGAATAAACTTTCAGTATGTTTTTAGAAAAAATGTCAAACAAATAAACTTTATAAACAAAATTTGTATATTGAATAAGAACAGCGACCCGACAGTGTAGATTTGACTACAGTCTAAAAAGGTCTCATACTCCTCATGAGCAGTTCGGGTCTTCTGTATGGACCATCTCTGTTCTATTTTAGCTTCCACCAATGGGGAGATGCCCATGTATGAAATTCAGACATCATTCCTTCCGCTCTGTCTCCTGTTTTCCAGATTTGTACAATCCATATACATTTTAAAATTTGATTTTTGATGGGACTAGTGCTTTAGTCATTTATTTAAATATTTTATTTCTTTCCATAAGATATTAATCATTATTTTATAGAGAAATATTGGGTTCATATTTAACAAAATGGAAAAACAATAAGGAAACAGTCTTAGAAAATTTATTAGGGGGTGAATTACTTTACAATGGTGTTTAATATTCTATTTTGGGTTACATTATTTTTCTGGAACAAGAGTGCGTCCAGAATTATTAGGAACCAGGCTGTTAGATTTCTTGTCAATAGTTTTATACAGGGTATACAACATTGCATTGAAATTAATTAATACAATTTGCTTTGAAGATAGTAAAATTGTTGAGCAAATAAATATAATCTAAATGTTGATAACAGATAGATGAAGATAGAAGCCTGAGAACTGGGAAGATGCCTTAGCAGTTTAAAACACTGGCTGCATCTGATCCCGGCCCACAGCTCCCTCCACCCAAATCCCGTTGAGGGGAGAGCTAGACCCTCAGAGGTGTGGATACTCCTGAGAAACCAGAGGAGACTACTCTCTGCCCACATTCCTGACTCAAGAGGAAAACGTCATGTGCCATCTGTGTCCCCTACGCACGGGGACCTGGGAGCAGTAGGGATAGGACCCTTCTGGTTGCTGCCCTCAAGGAGAGCTGAAAGCCAGTCACCAGGAGCGACTACACGCCTGAGAGCAGAGGTAAGACTAACTTTTCTGCTCCAAGTTACCTGCCTGTTGGACTCAGGACACACAAAAGCAGAAGTCCTCTGGGACTGGAAACTTTCAGTTTCTGGCTGTGTCCGGAACTTTTCTGATCCCGGACCACAGCTCCCTGCTCCCAAATCCCATGGGAGAAAGAGTTGCACACCCAGAAGTGTGGGCGATCCTGAGACTGCAGGACAGACTGTCACTTCTGCCCACCTTTGCCCACATCCCTGGCCCAAGAGGAAATTACATAGTGCTCTGGACACAGGAATATAGAAGCGGTCAGCTGCAGGAGATCTGAGCTCCGGATCTGCACCTGGATCTGAACTGAACTGGTCAAACCGCTCCCTGTACGCAAATACCACGGAGGGGAGAGTTATACCATCAGAGGTGCAGACACTCCTGTGAAGTCAGAGGACATTACTCTCTGCCCACGTTCCCAACTCAAGAGGAAAACACCTTGTGCCATCTGTGCGCCCTGTGCACAGGGACCTAGGAGAAGTAGAGGCAGGACCGTTCCGGTTCCTACCCTCACAGAGAGCTGAAAGCCAGCCGCCAGGAGCAACTACATACCTGAGAGCAGAATACTCTGTTCCCATAACTGGCTGAAAGAAACAGGAAAACAAGTCTCCAGGAGTGCTGACACACAGTCACACAGGAGGGTCAGGCCACCATCAGAAACAGCAAGACAAGCTAACACCAGAGACAACCTGATGGTGAGAGGCAAGCACAGGAACCCAAGCAAGAGAAACCAAGACTACTTGGCATCATTAGATTCTCCCAGCAAAGCAAGCACTGGATATCCAAACACACTGGAAAAGCAAGATCGAGATTTAAAATCACATTTTATCATGATGATGGATGACTTTAAGAAGTCATAAATATATAAGAAATACTCAAGTTAATAAAAAAATAAAATGTAAAAAAAAAAGAAGTCATAAATAACTCCCTTAAGGAATTACAGGACAACACAAGTAAACATCTAGAAGTCCTTAAAAAGTTTCCTTTAAAGTTCTTTAAATCCCTTAAAGAACTACTGGAAAAAACATCCAAACAGGAGAAGGAAATGAACAAAACCATCCAGGAGTTAAAAATGGAAATAGAAATTATAAAGAAAGCACAAAGGGAGACAACCCTGGAGATAGAAAGCCTAGGGACGAGATCAGGAGTCATAGATGTGAGCATCACCAACAGAATACAAGAGATAGAAGAGAGAATCTCAGGGGAAGATGATACAATAGAAAACATCAATACAACTATCAAAGATAATGTAAAACGGAAAAAGCTCCTAGCCCAAAACATCCAGGAAATCCCGGACTCAATGAGAAGATCAAACCTAAGGATAATAGATATAGAAGAGAGTGAAGACTCACAACTTAAAAGGCCAGTAAATATCTTCAACAAAATCAAAGAAGAAAACTTTTCTAACCTAAAGAAAGAGATGCCCATAAACATACAAGACACCTACAGAACTCCAAATAGATTGGACCAAAAGAGAAACTCCTCCCATCACATAATAGTCAAAACACCAAATGCACAAAACAAAGAAAGAATATTAAAAGCAGTAAGGAGGGAGATCAAGTAATATAAAGACAGGACTATCGGAGTCACACCATCCAGATAAGATGGTTGAAGCTAAGAAGTGCATGCTCACAGGAACCGGATATAGATCTATCCTGAGAGACACAGCCAGAACATGTCAAATACAGAATGCTAGCAGCAAACCACTGAACTGAGAACAGGAACCCCGTTGGAAGAATTAGGGAAAGGACTGAAAGAGCTGAAGGGGTTTACAACCCCATTAGAACAACAATGCGAACCAACCAAAGCTTCCAGGGACTAAACCGCTATCCAAAGACTATACATGGATTGACCCAGGGCTCCAACTGCAAATGTAGCAGTGAATAGCCATGTTTGGGCACCAGTGGAACGGGAAGCCCTTGGTCCTGCCAAGTTGGACACCCAGTGTAGGGGATTGATGAGTGGCGGGGGTTGGGGGGAGAGGCGTGGATGGTGAGGCGAACACCCTTATAGAATGGGAGGGAGAGGTATTAGGGGGCTGATGGACAGGAAACTGGGAAAGGGAATAACATTTGAAATATAAATAAGAAATACCCAATTTTTTTTATCTTTATTAACTTGAGTATTTCTTATTTACATTTCGATTGTTATTCCCTTTCCCAGTTTCCGGGCCAATATCGCCCTAACCCCTCCCCCTTCCCTTCTATATGGGTGTTCCCCTCCCTATCCTCCCCCCATTACCGCCCTCCCTCCAACAATCACCTTCACTGGGGGTTCAGTCTTGGCAGGACCAAGGGCTTCCCCTTCCACTGGTGCTCTTACTAGGATATTCATTGCTACCTATGAGGTCAGAGTCCAGGGTCAGTCCATGTATAGTCTTTGGGTAGTGGCTTAGTCCCTGGAAGCTCTGGTTGCTTGACATTGTTGTTCATATGGGGTCTTGAGCCCCTTCAAGCTCTTTCAGTTCTTTCTCTGATTCCTTCAACGGGGGTCCTATTCTCAGTTCAGTGGTTTGCTGCTGGCATTCGCCTATGTATTTGCTGTATTCTGGGTGTGTCTCTCAGGAGAGATCTACATCCGGTTCCTGTCGGCCTGCACTTCTTTTCTTCATCCATCTTATCTAGTTTGGTGGCTGTACATGTATGGGCTGTATATGTGAAATGCCCAATTTTTAAAAAATGGAAAAAAATAAATAAATTATAAAAACAAAACAAAACTAACAACACTATGTGCTCTTCCAGAGGTTCTGAGTTCAATCCCAGCACCTACATGGTGGCTCACAATCATCTATTAGGGATCTGATGCCCTCTTCTGGCATGCAGGTGTACATGCAGCAAAGCACTCATACATTAAATAAATAAAATAAAATTTGAAAAAAAAATAGAAGCTTAATTCTATAAGGAAAACTTTTTATAGCATGGATTAATTTTGTCTACGAAGTTGCTATATACTATTTTATTTATTTTTTGGAGAACTTCATAAATGTGAACAAATATATTTGTTCATATTTACCTACTACCTGTCTTGTCCAACTCCTCTTGAATCCCCTCACAACCCGTCTCCATCTTAATGTTTTTATATCTTATTTTTTTAATAACCTATTGAGGTTACTAAATTAATTAATATTGCTCATATATTCATGGGTATGGGCCATGCACTGGAGCATGGGCATCCTCCCAGGGGCCACACCTCAGAAGAAAATTGTCTCTCTTCCTCTCTCAGTTACCATTAACTGCCAATACTCTCTAGCTATGGATCGGTCCTTAGGTGCACCCTACCCATTCTATAATGTCAGCAGGCTTAATCTTGTGCAAATTGTGTGCAAGCAACCACAGCTGTCGTGAGATCATTAATGGAGAGACCCTGTCATGTCCAGCACACACATTTTGCTGTAAACTCCTATGTGTTTTAAATACACATTGTCTTAGGTTGCTTCCTATTTCTGTGATAAAACATCATGACAAAAAGCAACTTGGGGAGAAAAGCAGTTATTTCACTTTACAGTTAATAGACTACCATGAAGGAATATCATGGCAGAAACTCAAGTTACCAAATTAGATAAGATGGATGAAGCAAAGAAGTGTAGGTCAACAGGAACAGGGTGTAGATCTCTCCTGAGAGACACAGCCAGAATACATCAAATACATAGGCGAATGTCATCATTAAACCACTGAACTGAGAATAGGACCCCTGTTGAAGGAATCAGAGAAAGGACTGAAAGAGCTTGAAGGGGCTTGCAACCCCATATGAACAACAATGCCAAGCAACCAGTGCTTGCAGGGACTAAGCCACTACCCAAAGACTATACATGGACTGACCCTGGGCTCCAACCGCATAGGTAGCAATGAATATCCTAGTAAGAGCATCAGTGGAAGGGGAAGCCCTTGGCCCTGCCAAGACTGAACCCCCAGTAAAGGTGATTGTTGGGGGGAGGGCGGTAATGGGGAGAGGATTGGGAGGGGAACACCCATAGAGAAGGAGAGGGGGAAGGGTTAGTGGGGTATTTGCCCCGGAAACCTGGGAAGGGAATAACAATCGAAATGTAAATAAGAAATACCCAAGTTAATAAAGATGAAAAAAATAAAAATTAAAAAAAAGAAAACTCATGTAGAAGTCATGAAGAAATGTTTGCTGCCTCTTTTCTCATGGCTTGCTCAACCTGATTTTTCATACAGCCAAGGATCGCGTGCCTAGGGATGGTATTGTGCACAATAGACTAGGCCTTTCCAAGGAAACGTCCCACAGACTTGCCGACTAGCCATTTTGATGGGAGACATATTCTTAATTGAATTTCCCTCTTTTCACATGACCCTAACCCATGTCAAATTGACAAAAATAATAACTAGTACCCAAATCTTTTGTCATATTATCTTCCAGTGCGTGATTCAACTCATTTATTTTTAACAAAGAACTTTCAAATTTCGATTAAATTCTAAGTTGATTTGGAGGTCTCATTTTTTTCTGTTTGCTCTGTATAAGAACTTAATGCCTTCCTCAAGGTCAAAGACTTTTTCCTATTTACTTGGAAACCTGACAGCATTATCTATATCGTTAGCCCAAGAACAGTTTAGCTCAACATTTCCCTATGAGATAAAGTAAAAAGTGTTTGCATACTGCATTTTTCCTTTGTGAATGTTTTCCTATGGCCAAATATACAAAATCCCTCAAGTTCTCAGCACCATTGTTCAAAGTTAAATTATCATCTCAGCCTCATCATTTGCTAGAATGACTAGGAATTCCACAGTGACTTACCTGTACAATAATACCATATTGCCTATACCACAGCCATCTTCTAATGTGTTTTTTATAAGCTTACAATTTGACCTTCTTATGTTGAAGCTGAACCCTTAATGTGAATGAAACTGCAAGTGAAGTTTATAAAAAGTGACGAGTTCATGAGCCCTTCACCTATGTGAATAGGATTCATTTAGATCCATTATATGAGTGGCCATAGGGAGTTCCTTGTCATTTTAGATCTGCAAGAGCATGGTTAGATGACAGAGGTGGTTACCTTGGTTTGTCCAGACTGCACAACTGAGAGAAATGAGTTTCTGTTACATTAAATAAGACTTAATAGTCTATGAATTTCTGTCACACAGGATTACTCATTTTGAAATCAGTCACGATAAGTTTTCCAAACTTGGTTTTCAAAATTATTTTAATGATTTTAAGGTCTTTTATATTCCCATGTAAACTTGGAGTCATCTTACCAATTTCTAGACAAATCTTGGAAATTAAAATTAGACTTGTTGAAACTGACAGTTTTTCTAACTTGAATGTAATTCTGCCCTTGTTTAGAGCTCTCTCTTAATTTTGCTTATAAGCAATTTTTTATATTCTGTGTAGAGATTTCAGTCACTTTCTTATATACATCTCTCATGTTTTGAGGTTCTAAGGTACATAATATTTGTTTTTGTTCAGTATTCATTGTAAGGAAATTTAAAAATGCTCAATATTAACCAAATCATATGACATTTCTAAATAAAGTACTCATCACTACCTGTAATTTACTTCTCTGTATTTCTTAAGATTTTCTAATACAAAATATTGGCATCTGAAAATAATCTTTCTCCTTTTATTTAAAAAGCATGGAATTTTTTCTTTTCCCAGAATCACTGCAGTATGTAAAACCCTCAGATAATTGTGAACTAACTAGAAAATGTTGCATTCCTCTTCTTTTCCTGATTTTAGGAGAAAGCACTCAGGATTCATGAACAGGTATGCTTTTCATAGGTGCTGTCTATCAAACTGAGGCTGCCTATTTTAGTAGTAGGATATGACCAAACCTGTATCTTAAATACCAAACAGACATCATTTAACTTCAGTGAATCTTGATTTTGAAAATACTCATTTTGGGAGCCACAGGACAATTTTAAAATAATTATTCGACTGCTTATTCTAAGACCTTATTTTTCAATTTTACTTACTTTTCAACACTTAGAAATAGCATTTTCTTAATGTGTGTATACCTATATATGTGTATATATATATATATGATTACTCCTTATATTCCTTTGTATTCCATTCTCTAATGCACTTATTTAATTTTTAATAATTTCTATCTTTTCAGGTTGGCATGAATAGTATAAGAACCTATAACCCTAGTAATGTTTTTCTAAGAAAATGTAGCTATCAATGTGAAGTCATAATTACCTACAAAACTATTACTGAAAACAAAGTTACCAACAGAAATAAAGCTATACAATGAGAACAAAGGAACTTTTTAGCAATTACACTTGTATTTAAAGTATTCTTATTATAAACTAAGATGTTCAACTAGAGTTTTATAAACCAAACATATTTCAGTAGTGTACAAAATCCACAGGCAGGCCACGATTGAGCTCCAAGATACTTTATCTTTGAACATTCTGTTTAGCACCTTTTCTTGTTTCTGCATTCACCATATCATTTATAATAGAACATTATTATCAGTACTTACATTTCACTAGAGATAAATGAGCTTAGAACAAAAGGAAACTTCATTTTCCCCTCATATTACCTACCAAAGAGAATGTGTTTTGTTTCAGAGTTTCATTTTAAAACCCTGAACTGAATGCTGATGAGATCAGAATTCTCCATCCTTTCTAAGACCTGATGTTTGGCTAATTACATTGAAGAGAAGCATCGGCAAACTAAATAACCTTGATTATACTGAATAACAGATGAATGACTAAGACCCAGGACAAGGCATTAATTAACTATCTAATTGCCACATAATTCCAGCTGATTATTCTATTTATTCCTCTCCTTGTTTGGATAATAATTTCCTGCATGGAATAAAAATTATACAAGAATTGTTGGCAAAGGTCATAGACAGAGGCACTGGGATTCATACAGGGGCTACCTGGACATCATTGTCAATGCGTTAGGAGATTTCTTACATCTACAGCTAATGTTGCAGCATTTGTAAAGATAGCAATTCATTACCACACCTTTTCTGTCCTTGAAAAACAAACCATCCTACAGCATCCGATTGCTTCCTGATGTGAGGTGACACTTCTCTGAAGGCAATGACAAATCTCTCTCCTAAAAGCACAAAAGAAAATTAAAACCAAACAACTGTTATGCAGTTAATATAAAACCAAAGTTACTTTGTTTCTGAAGTGGAGTTTCTATGAAATGAGACAACTTTGACTCTGTGTTTGGATTCAGATTTATATTGTTTATATATGGTGGGAAGAAGAATACATCTGTATTCCAAAAGTTAAAGTCAACATGCCCTTTAGATTTAGTAAAAGAATATATAAATATAGTTAAATAGCTATATAGTTTTAAATGTATAGTTATCCTTCTTTATCTGAGGACCCTTATTGCTTAGACCCAAAATGGATATCAAAATCTTTAGATTCTCATCACTAAGATAAAATATCCATATTCCTATACTTTGTCATCCCTAGATTATGTATAATTAACATGCTATGCAAATATTAAATAATTTCCTGTATATATTGCTCAGGAAATAATGACAAGAAAGAACTAGTGTGAACATATTCAGTACAGGTGAAATTTTTAAAATATTTTTATATGCTATTGAATATAAATGAAGAACCCATTGTAAGTGTGTGTGTGTGTGTGTGTGTGTGTGTGTGTGTGTGTGGTCACAAGTCAGAAGAAATAAATTGTTTTAATTATGAACTTTGGTCATATCACCAAAAGAAAACAGAAGAGCTTAGCATTGTGTATGTAAGAAATTGTGTTTATTTTTTTCTTTCCTTGAACATGCTTTCATATGTATCCACACAGGAAGACTTAATAAAGGGTTTGGTTGTAAACGGAGCCCACATTACACAGGATTACAAAGACTAAAACTGTGCCACATGATTTTAAGAAACAGTATTTTCGTGTTACTTAATGCATATTTTATTTTTAATTATTTAACTTGTACAAACTGATGAGACTCTGTGCTGTGTTAGTCAATTATTTGTCACAGTGGTGGAACCACCTAAGGAAGGAAAATTTTAGTTTGGGCTCACAGTTTTAAATGGATCAGTCAATCCAGTGGAAAAGCATAAAAGAAAAGAGAGGTTCACATTGTGGCACCCAAGAAGAGGAGAAAGAAAATGTCTATCATACCAGGCATCTTTCTTCTCCATTAACTTCATTCAAGCTCCCCACCAGTGGAAAGTGGAGGTTACATTCAGAGTGAGTCTGGGTCCTTCACTTAATCCTCTTTGGAAACACACAGACATATTACAGAAACCTCAAAAACACATAGAAGTACACTTCACAAATCATTTAGGAATCTCTAAACCAAGTTTATGTCAACAAAATTAACCATTATTGTCTAGGAATATTTGATACTTGTATATAAACTAAAACAATCCTTTCAGAGTGTTTAATAATTGCATCTCTTTGAATAGTGGAAAAATATAACCTGTAATAATTGTTTAAATTTATTAGGTACAAGGAGATATTTTAATATATGTATATATGTCAAATCAGAGTAATTAATAAGAAATTTTTCCTTGTCCATGTGACAGCTAGATATGTACAAATGTAGCACACTAGAATAGAAAGACACATGATACATACTTTAAGAACTAAGAATTAATATTTATTGAATACTCCCTGTTGAAAGAATCAGAAAAAGGACTGGAAGAGCTTGAAGGGGCTCCAGACCCCATGTGAACAACAATTCCAAGCAACCAGACCTTCCAGGGACTAAGCCACTACCCAAAGACTATACATAGACTGACCCTGGGTTCCAACCTCATAGGTAGCAATGAATAGCCTAGTAAGAGCACCAGCGGAAGGGGAAGCCCTTGGCCCTGCCAAGACTGAAACCTCAGTGAACGTGATTGTTGGGGGGAGGGTGGTAACGGGGAGGGGGAGGATGGGGAGGGGAAGCCCATATAGAAGGGGAGCAGGAGGGGTGAGGGGGATGTTGGCCCAGAAACCGGGAAGGGGAATCACAATCAAAATGTAAATAAGAAATACTCAAGTTAATAAACATTAAATAAATAAATAAATAAATAAATAAATAAATAAATAAATGCAGGGATGGAAATGGAGAAGAGCCTGAGGGAAAAAAGGTCCAGGCACAGGCCCAAAGTGGAATCCAGCTCAAGGGGAGGCCCCAAGACCTGACACCATTACTGAGGTTATGGGGCATTCACAAAATGGGACCTATCATGACTGATCTCCAAAAGACCCAAGAAGCAGCTGAAAGAGTCAGATGCAGATATGTGCACCCAACCAATGAACAGAAGCTGCTGACCCCTCTGGTTGAATTAGGAAAAAGCTGGAGGAAGCTAGGGAGGAGGGCAACCCTGTAAGAGAACCAGCAGTCTCAATTAACCTGGATCCCTAAAATCTCTCAGACACTGGATCACCAATCAGGCAACATACACCATCTGAGATGAGACCTCCAACACATACAACAGCAGAGGACTCCTAGGTCTGGCTTCAGTCAGAGAAGATGAGCCTAACCCTCAAGAGACTGGAGGCCCCAGGAAGTTTAGAGGTATGGTGGGGTGGGTGGGATGGGGACATCCTTATGGAGACACAGGGTGGGGGAGGTATGGGATGTGGAACTGTCTTGGGGGGGTAGGCCTGGAGGGGAATAAAATCTGGAGTATAATAATAAATAAATAAAAATTTTTAAAAAGCTAAAAAAAAACAAAAAACAAAAATGAATTCATCCATGAGTACTTCTTCAACATCAGTCTCCTTCCTATTCCTTAGCATTTCTACTGCCTCAAGGTTTATCTGCTTTCTTTTGAATTTTGAGCAACTGAAATGAAAATTTTGTTCCCTTCAGTAGTTTGCCTGGATTGTTCTTTCCATAAGTTACAAAAGAAAATGTACAGATATAAATGCCATAATAGTTCTTTCTTTAAAGTTTCTGAGATTATAATATAATTATATTTTACCCTTCCCTTTGCTCCCTCAAAACTCCCCCATACACTCTCCTTACTCTCTTTCCAATTCATGCCCCCTTTCCATTACTGCTGTTACAAACATAGATACAGTTTGTGTGTGTATGTATATTCCTCAATACATAAGTATAGCCTGCTCGGTTTGTACAGTGTTACTAATATGTAGTCCTATAGTTCCTGAAACACCATTGTAACTTATGGAGTATGAATACAAACATTATTCTGGAACTTACTCTCCAGGCTAAAATCCCTCTGTATCTGTACTCCCTGTGTGGCACCATATAAGCTCTCTGACTCTTTTAACAACTAGCTTACTCAGACGCCACATTGGAGTCCTGTTGTTGATTTGATGTGTCCTTTGGTCCCATGCCCACCTTTAGCAACCTGTCTAGCTTTCTGTAACCCCTTGGTCACATCACTGTAGTGAAGGGGAGGCTTAGGAATTTCTATTTTTGTATGATGCACTTTAAACAGATGAATTCACCTAAAATTATTATTATTATTATTATTATTATTAATATTGCAGTGGTGAACCACACCTTTAATCCCAGCACTAAGGAGGCAGAAGCAAGAGAATATTTGCGAGTCGCATGTCAGCCTGATCTCAAGATACAATTCCAGATCAGCCAGGGCTTCATAGAGAAGCACACTGTCACACACAACAATAACACCTCAACAACAACAAAAGAAGAACAACAACCACCCAAGAGTCTATTTTTGTGTTAGTCATCTACTCCTCAGAATGAGGTCTGCCCCAAAATGGCACTGACATATCAGTGTTGCTACACTGGAGAAAACCCTTGATTTTCCATCTCCCAACAGATTTCAATTAGAGAACTTCTTAGTTAAGTGTGGGACTTTGTGTTTATTTCTCTCTCTCTGTGCTTACAGTTGTCCAGCTCACTCAAAGAAAATATCCAATTAAAAAAATAAAGTATTTAGAGGTCAAAAAAATAATTCATTCTCGTGGAAGTACTTGCCAGTTTGCAAAATCCCTCCGCAGCTGCACGGAGAGGAGTAGGGACAGCTGGATTAAACATGAGCTCCTGCTTTAGGAGCTTGGCGTCTTGGATAACAGCCAATTCCTTTTATGTTCTAGTGCTTCTATGTGGATTTGGATGACTCATCTTTCTCTGTCCCTCTCTATCTCTCTTACTCTTTTCTGAAACAATTGCTTACAATCTCATTCTGGACCCTCCACAAACATCCCAGCATTCATTAAGCCTTGATGTTTAAACTGGGCACTCAAAAAACAAGGGTAGTATCAGTATTGGGTATCATGGAGCTATACATGTTGCAGGCTGTGCTTTTTTATTCCTGAATAGCAATATAAATCAATCGCTTAAAAATAGTTGTATCTATTTCAAAGAAATTACTATAGTACATAATAGCAACCTTCATGATTTAGAATGGGTGCTTTTAGCTGCTACTCCCAGTATCAATCCAAATTGCAGAAAATAAGGAGATTTTGCTATTTCTTCAACAGCATCATGATATGCAAGGATCCTCATGGTTCTCCACATGGATGCAGTTCACCTCTATATTGTTATTTGCTGACAATGACAACACACCTCATGTCTACAGCTTTGATCCTCCGAGGATGGAACCCAGCTTTTCTCTTCTCTGCTGAAACAATGCAAAATGTGTTCATGTAATAAGTAAAACTGTGTACAAAATATTCATTCCAAACGATCAAAGTCATTCCTAATATCTCACACAGGAGCTATTATTAGCTTATATATAGCTATTATTAGCTAGAACTTATAAATTAGGGAGTGATTAGCCCCAGACACACATAGGTAGTAGGATAGAGAGCAAGGTTATTGAAGCAGATCCTCAGACTCTGTTCCTTTGTCTGCCCCACTGCTTATCAGGCACAGCTAATATGGATGAAACAACTCACTCTTTTGTTGGTGGGAAGATTTCTCAGATGAATATGCTTGAATGTACTTATGTTAGAGGTGAAATTTTCATGCTTTATCTTCCAAACCTTGTTAGATCAACCTTGCCTGTGAATAATTGACTACTACTCCCTGACTTAGTTCTTTATTACAGAACCTAAACTGTCTTGAAGAGTTTCTAGTAGAGCCTTGTAGGCTAGAGATTGAAGGTGGAAAAAATATGGCTCAGAAAGGCAAGAATTTGCTCAACAGAAAGTCCTTTATCTCACAATTCTAAATATGACTTTGTTTTTCTTTTAAAATTATCTAAATTTATACTAAACATCTATGTCTGAAAACGTGCAGTTCCTGTTATATTGCTTTCAATATAGTAATAAAGTACTGAGCATCTTAAATAAATGTTATATTCTCCTTTATATATATGTACATATATGTACATATATGTATTTGCATATGAGAGATGCATATATACACACATGACAAGTATTCTGACATTCATATTATCATATAGTCTATGTTTCACAAGTTTTCATATGTATTTCCACAAGTAATAACTGACTTATTCCTACAAACTTGACGATTTTCATTGCAAACAAATAATACTTTACTACTTTTTAATACTTTTGTTTTCTTTTGCATTATACAGCTTTGTTGAGGTAAGTCATGTATCATAAAATTAACACTTTAAGATATGCAGTCAGGTAGATTTAGATGTATCCATGGACTTGTACAGTCATTACAATTAAATTGAGCACACTTTCACCACACAGAATTAATTTCATTTCAATCACCACTTTCTTCCCACTCTTGTCTCAGACAAGCCCATGTAGACCACGAATATAATTTCTCTCTGATGATTTCTTTGGGCCAAGGTACTTCATGTAACTGAATTACTGTTACATGATCTTTTGATTCTAAGTTCTCCTAATTTTCCAAGGCTCGTCCATCTTGCAGATCCTTCATTAACTGTATATGGAGTGTGTTCCATATGGGCATGGTCTGAGTGACCCTATGAGCTCTGGTAGTGTCGGTTGGGAGGCTCAGGAATGTTCAGGAGGATGGGTCCAGCTAGTTGAAGGAATAGGTTACTAGGAGGCTGACGAAGATTATAGACCGACCATTGGTAGACTGAAGCTCTCTCCCTCCTGATCTCACAGGATTTACACATCTTCCACTACACACTCCTGCTACCAGGAACTGAGCTCCTACCTCCTGCATTCCTATCATGATAGACTGAAACCAGGACTCATGATAAATATTTCCTCCCTTAGCTCGCTTCGTTCAGACCTATAATACACAGCAGTACAAAAGTAACTAGTACAGTATTATGTTCTTATTTACTGCTAAATAATATTCAATTTTTTGTTTCTAATATTTCTCTTCCATTATGAATCATTTAGCTTAGAAACTGCTTAAGCTTTTGTGTGTTTTTTCAGTTATTCTATATATATATATATATATATATCTAGGAATAGATTAAAATTAGATTTTAAATTTCATACATAATAAACTGCTTCAGAGTTTGGGTAAGAGTGTTTTCACTTCTCCCTTATATACATGGGAATTGAACAAAGCATTACTTTTTAGATTTCATATATAATATCAGCTGAGCTCTTATATTCAAAACAATTTGTTACAGTAGGCTTCCACAAGTCTATGCTAAGAGAGAGCCTACTAAATTACAGGTTGGTGAAGACCTCTATACCCCTGCATCTATTTAACATCATGGAGATTCAAAGATTAGAGAAAAACTTGTGAGGCCCTATCTTACTTACTCTAGTTAGGGTTAATTTTACCATAAAGCCCTAGCTCATTAATGACTTGAATAGAAACAAATCACCTTAAATATATTTTCTAATGTGCTCTACAGTTTTTCCCCCACACTTCATTTTTTTTCTTTCTGTTAACTCATGTTTCTATCAAACAAGCTCATGAAAATATATAAAGAAAATTTTGAGAACCTACCCAAAAATCTGAGAATGGCATTTCCATATGACCTGGTGCTAACCCTCCTGGGAATACATCATAAAGAATCAAAGGCGTGGCTGACCTCATAGTTCAGGTGTAGAAAGCATGTTTACCGTGATGTGTTCCATTTCCAGTGCTGTTCCAACTCTGTAGACTCGTTCTTACTTTTAAGCTTGATTATGTTTAGCTTTATTTCATTCACTGGTCTTCAATATAGGCATTGCGTGCATGTGCAAGCATGCGTGTTAAGAGAAGAGGGGCAGAGATACCTGTGTCAAATTTGTCTGCCATCATGATTAAAAGTCACTGACTACTACTTCAGAAGCAATTTTTAATATTATGATTTGCTTGAAGTCTATATAATTTCAGGTATAGCACTTAATTTGTCATACTGGAGGAAAAATTCTTGAAGTCATTCACCAATAATTATACACAATATACTGGCAAAAACAGTTTATGTGCTGGTAAAAACTGGTTTATGTATAAATCATAGTCACTAATTGTTTAATATGATTTATCTGCATTTTATAGAGAGTCTCACAGCTGCAGGAGCCCTGCTGTCCAGACTGCACCCAGATCTGAGTTGACCCGGTCAGACAGCTCTCTGCAACCAAATCCTGTGACACGGAGAGCTGGACATTCAGCAGGGCAGACATGCCTGGGAAACGAGAGGACTACTCTCTGCCCACATTTCTGACACTAGAGGAAAACATCTAGTGCGATCTGGTCCCCCTGTGCACAGGGACCCAGGAGAAGTGGGGCAGGCCCTTGTGGTTGTTACCCTCACAGAGAGCTGAAAGCTAGCCCCAAGGAGTGACTTTAGACCCGAGACCAGAGGTAAGACCAACTTTTCTGCTCCAAGTAACCTGCGTGGTGGACTCAGGACACACAAAGGCAAAATTCCTCTGGGACCAGACACTTCTGGTTTCTAGCTGGCACCCAAACCTCGTTGATCCTGGCCCACAGCTCCCTGCTCCCAAACACCATGGGAGAGAGAGCTGATCGCCCAGAAGTGTGGGCAATCCTGAGCCTAAAGGGCAGGACAGACCGCCACTTCTGCCCACCTTTGCCAACATTTTGACTCAAGAGGAAACTGTATAGGACCTCTGGACATAGGCAGATTGGAGCAGTCAAGCTGAAGTAGACCTGCAGACCAGAGTGTGCCCAGATCTGAAAGGATCCAGTCAAACTGCTCCCTGCATCCAAATCTCATGGGAGAGAGAGCTAGACCTTCAGAGGGGCAGACACGCCTGGGAAACCAGAGGAGACTGTGTTCTGCTCACATTTCTGACTCCAGAGGAAAATACCTAGTGCCATCTGGGACTTAGGAGAAGTAGGGGAAGGCCCTTCTGGTTCCTGTCCACAGGGACAGCTGAAAGCCAGTGGACAGGAATGACTACACACCTGAGAGCAGGACACTATGTTCCTATAACTGGTTGAAAGAAAACAGGAAAACAGGTTTACAGCAATCCTGAAACACAGGCCTATAGGACAGTCAAGCCACTGTCAGAAATAGCAAAACAAGGTAACACCAGACACAACCTGATGGTGAGAGGCAAGCGAAGGAACCCAAGCAACAAAAACCAAGACTACATGGCATCATCAGAGCCCAATTCTCCCACCAAAGCAAACAATGAATACTCAAACACACCAGAAAACCAGGATCTAGATTTAAAATCACATTTGCTCATGATGATAGAGGACTTTAAGAAAGACATGAAGAACTCCATTAGAGAAATGCAGGAAAACAAAAGTAAACAAGTAAAAGCACTTAAAGAGGAAACATGAAAATCCCTGAAAGGATTATAGGAAAAAACAATCAAACAGGTGAAGGAATCGAAAATGGAAATAGAAACAATAAACAAAGCAAAAAAGGGAGACAACCCTAGATATAGAAAACCAAAGGAAGAGACAAGAAGCCATAGATACAAACATCACCAACAGAATACAAGAGATAGAAGAAAGAATCTCAGGAGCAGAAGATTCCATAGAAATCATTGACACAAATGTCAAAGATAATGTAAAACAGAAAAGGCTACTGGCCCAAAACATACAGTAAATCCAGGACACAATGAGAAGATCAAACTTAAGTATAATAGGTATAGAAGAGTGAAGACTCCCAGCTCAAAGGACCAGTAAATATCTTCAAAAAAAATCATAGAAGAAAACTTCCCTAACCTAAAGAAAGAGATGCCAATAAACATACAAGAAGCCTACAGAACTCCAAATAGATTGGACCAGAAAAAAATTCCCCCCATCACATAATAGTCAAAACACCAAATGCACAAAACAAAGAAAGAATATTAAAAGAAGTAAGGGTAAAAGGTCAAGTAACATGTAAAGGCAGACCTGTAAGAATTACTCTACATTTCTCACCAGAGACTATGAAAGCCAGAAGATCCTGGACAGATGTCATACAGACCCTAAGAGAACACAAATGGCAGCCCAGGTTACTGTACCAGCAAAACTCTCAAATAACATAGATGGAGAAACCAAGATAGTCCATGACAAAACCAAATTTATACAATATTGTTCTACAAATCCAACCCTACAAAGGATAATAAAAGGAAAAGCCCAATACAAGGAGGCAAGCTATGCCCCAGAAAAAGCAAGAAACTAATCTTTTTGCAACAAAACAAAGAGAAGACAAGCACACAAACATAATCTCACCTCCAAATACAAAGATAACAGGAAGCAAAAATCACTATTCCTTAATATCTCTCAACATCAATGAATTCAATTCCCCAATAAAAAGAAACAGATTAACAAACTGGATATGTAATGAGGACCCAGCATTTTGCTGCCTATAGGAAACACACCTCAGAGACAAAGACAGACACTACCTCAGAGTAAAAGGCTAGAAAATAATTTTCCAAGCAAATGGTCTGAAGAAGCAACCTGGGGTAGTCATTCTAATATCGAATAAAATTGATTTTCAACCAAAAGTCAGAAAAGATCTTTATCAAAAAAGATAAAGAAGGATATTTCATATTTAACAAAGGAAAAATCAACCAACATGAACTCTCCATCATAAATATCCATGCTCCAAATACAAGGGCACCTACATACATAAAAGAAACCTTACTAAAGCTCAAAACACACATGGCACTTCACGTAATAATAGTAGGAGATTTCAACATCCCACTGTCATCAATGCATAGATCATGGAAACAGAAATTAAACAGAGACATAGACAGACTAAGAGAAGTCATGAACCAAATGGACTTAACAGATATTTATAGAACATTCTATCCTAAATCAAAATGATACAACTTCCTCTCACCACCTCATGGTACTTTCTTCAAAACTGACCATATAATTGCTCACAAAACAGGCCTCAACAGATACAGAAAGATAGAAATAATCCCATGTGTCCTATCAGACCACCACGGGCTAAAGCTGGTCTTTAATAACAATAAGGAAAGAATGCCCATATATGCATGAAAGTTGACCAATACTCTACTCAATGATAACCTGGTCAAGGAGGAAATAAAGAAAGAAATTAAAGACTTATTAGAATTTAATGAAAACAAAGGTACAACATACCCAAAGTTATGGGACACAATGAAAGCTGTGCTAAGAGGAAAACTCATAGCTCTGAGTGTCTGCAGAGAGAACCAGGAGAGAGAATATATCAGCAGTTTGACAGCACACCTAAAAGCTCTAGAACAAAAAGAATCAAATACACCCAGGAGGAGTAGAAGGCAGGAAATAATCAAACTCAGAGCTGAAATCAACCAAGTAGAAACAAAAATGTCTATACAAAGAATCAAGAGAACCAAAAGCTGGTTTTTTGAGAAAATCAAGAAGATAGATAAACCCTTAGCCAGACTAACCAGAAGACACAGAGAGTGTTTCCAAATTAACAAAATCAGAAATGAAAAGGTAGACATAACAACAGAATCAGAGAAAATTCAAAAAAAGCATATCCTACTACAAAAGCCTATATTCAACAAAACTTGAAAATCTGGAGGAATTGGACAATTTCCTAGACGGATACCAGGTACCAAAGTTAAATCAGGTACAGATAAACCATTTAGACAACCCCATGACTCCTAATGAAATAGATGTAGTTATTAAAGGTCTCCCAATAAAAAGAGCCCAGGTCCAGACAGGTTCAGTGCAGAATTCTATCAGACCTTCATAGAAGACCTCATGCCAATACTATCCAAACTATTCCACAAAATTGAAACAGATGGATCACTACCGAATACCTTCTACGAAGCCACAATTACTCTTATACCTAAACCACACAAAGACCCAACAAAGATAGAGAACTTCAGACCAATTTCCCTTATGAATATCGATGCAAAAATACTCAATAAAATTCTGGCAAACCGAATCTAAGAGCACATCAAAACAATCATCCACCATGATAAGTAGGCTTCATCCTAGGTATGCAGGGATGGTTTAATATACAGAAACCCATAAACGAAATCCACTATATAAAAAAAAATACCTGAAAGATAAAAACCACATGATCATTTCATTAGATGCTGAGAAAGCATTTGACAAAATTCAGCACCCTTTCATGATAAAAGTCCTGGAAAAACAGGAATTCAAGGCCCATAACTAAACATAGTAAAAGCCCTATACAGCAAATCAGTAGCTAACATTAAACAAAATGGAGAGAAACTTGAAGCAATCCCACTAAAACCAGGGACTAGACAAGGCTGCTCACTCTCTCCCTACTTATTCAATATAGTTCACGAAGAACTAGCCAGAGCAATCAGACAGTGAAAGGAGATCAAAGGGATACAGATTGGAAAGGAAGAAGTCAAAATATCACTATTTGTGCAAGATATGATTGTACATTTAAGTGACCCTAAAAGTTCCACCTCAGAACTACTAAACCTGATAAACACCTTCAGCAAAGTGGCTGAGTATAAAATTAACTCAAATATATCAGTATCCTTCCTCTACAAAAGAGAAACAGCTGAGGAAGAAATTAGGGAAACGACACCATTCATAATAGTCCCAAATAATAAAAAATACTTAGTGTGATTTAACCAAGCAAGTGAAAGATCTGTATGATAAGAACTTCAAGCCTCTGAAGAATTGAAGAAGATCTCAGAAGATGGAAAGATCTCCCATGCTCATGGATTGGCAGGATTAATATAGTAAAAATGGCCATTTTACCAAAAAGCGATCTAAGATTCAATGCAATCCCCATCTAAATTTCAATCCAATTCTTCATAGAGCTAAGAACAATTTGCAAATTCATGTGGAATAACAAAAATTCCAGAATAGCTAAAACTATCCTCAGCAATAAAAGGATTTCCATGGGAATCACTATCCCTGAACTCAAGCAGTATTACAGAGCAATAGTGATAAAAACTGCATGGTATTGGTACAGAGACAGATAGATAGACCAATGGAATAAAATTGAAGAACTAGAAATGAACCCACACACCTATGGTCACTTGATTTTTGACAAAGGAGCCAAAACCATCAAATGGAAAAAAGATAGCATTTTCAGCAAATGGTGTTGGTTCAACTGGAACCATGTCAGCATGTAGAAGATTGCAGATTGAACCATTCTTATCTCTCTGTCCAAAGCTTAAGTCCAAGTGGATCAAGGACCTCCACATCAAACCAGATACACTCAAACTAATAAAAGAAAAAGTGGGGAAGAATATTGAACACATGGGCACTGGAGAAAATTTCCTAACAAAACACCAATGGCTCATGCTCTAAGATCAAGAATCAACAAATGGGATCTCATAAAACTCAAGGCAAAGGACACTGTTGTTAGGACAAAATGGCAACCAACAGATTGGGAAAAGATCTTTACCAATCCTACAACTGATAGAGGCCTTATATCAAAAATATACAAAGAACTCACGAAGTTAGACTGCAGGGAGACAAATAACCCTATTAAAAATGGGGATCAGAGCTAAACAAAGAATTCACAGCTGAGGAATATCGAATGGCTGGGAAGCACCTAAAGGAATGTTCAACATCTTTAGTCATAAGGGAAATATAAATCAAAACAACCCACAGATTCCACCTCACACCAGTCAGAATGGCTCAGATCAAATACTCTGGCGACAGCAGATGCTGGTGAGGATGTGGAGAAAGAGGAACACTCCTCCATTTTTGGTGGGATTGCAAACTGATACAACCACTCTTGAAATCAGTCTGGAGGTGCCTCAGTAAATTGGACATTACACTACCTGAGAACCCAGCTATACCTCTCTTGGGCATACACCCAAAAGATGATCCAACATACAGCAAAGACACATGCTCCACTCTGTTCATAGCAGCTTTATTTATAATAGACAGAAGCTGGAAAGAACCCAGATGCCCTTCAACAGAGGAATGGATACAGAAAATGTGGTACAGCTACACAATACAATACTACTCACCTATCAAAAACAATGACTTTATGAAATTCATAGGCAAATGGATGGAACTGGAAAATACCATTCTGAGTGAGGTAACCCAATCACAGAAAAACACCCATGGTATGCACTCATTGATAAGTGGCTATTAGCCCAAATACTCAAATTACCCAAGATGCACAGATCACATGAAACTCAAGAAGGGTGACCAAAATGCAGATGCTTCACTCCTTCTTTAAAAGGGGAATAAGAACACCCTTGGGAGGGAATAGGGAGGCAAAGTTTAGAACAGAGGCTGAAGGAATGCCCATTCAGATTCTGCCCCACATGTGGCCCATACATATACAGCCAGCAAACTTGATAAGATGGATGAAGCAAAGAGGTGCAGGCTGACATGAACCAGATATTTATCTCTCCTGAAAGACACAGCCAGAATGTGGCAAATACCTAAGCAAATGCCAGCAACAAACTACTGGACAGAGAACGGGACCCCCGTTGAAGGAATCAGAGAAAGGACTGAAAAAGCTGAAGGGGCTTGAGACCCCATGTGAACAACAATGCCAACCAACCAGAGCCTCCAGAAAATAAGCCACTAGCCAAAGACTATATATGGCCTGACCCTGGGCTCCAAATTCATAGGTAGCAACGAATAGCCTAGTAGGGGCACCAGTGGAAGGGGAAGCCCTTGGCCGTGCAAATGCTTGACCCCCAGTGAACGGGATTGTTGCGGGGAGGGCAGTAATGGGGGAGGATGGGGAGGGGAACACCCATATAGAAGGGGAGGGGGAGGGGTTAAGAGGAAGTTGATCTGGAAACCGGGAAATGGAACATTTGAAATGTAAATAAGAAATACCCAATTTAATAAAAATAAGTAATTAGGAAGAATGCTAAAAAAGACAATAATTGCTTTTATAGGAAAGATTGAACTTAGCAAAGAGAAAATTCCATAATAAAATGATATTTTAAAGAAATAGGTGATTAAAAAAGAATTAAACTTTCAATGTGTCTTTGTTGACAGCTTACTTTCTTTATGTGCTAAGACAGCAGGGTTTCTTAAAGGCTTAGAACTTCTGAACTAGAAAAAATTAAATATTAAAAACAAAAATTATGTTGGTATCTGTCACTATTTACCACAAGTTCTGTTAACTTCTCTTTTATGTATTGGAATTAGATTAAAAGTGTGTGTGTGTGTGTGTGTGTGTGTGTGTGTGTGTGTGCGCGCGCGCGCGTGCGTGTGTGTGTGCGTGCGTGTGTGTGTGCGTGCGTGCGTGCATGTGTGTGCGTGTGTGCGTGCGTGTGTGTGTGCGTGCTTGCGTGCATGCGTGCGTGCGTGTGCGTGCGTGTGTGTGTGCGTGCGTGCGTGCGTGTGTGTGCGTGCATGCGTGCATGTATGTGCGTGTGTGCGTGCGTGTGCGTGTGTGCGTGCGTGCGTGCATGCGTGCGTGCGTGTGTGTGCGTGCGTGCGTGTGTGTGCCTGCGTGTGCGTGCGCGTGCGTGTGTGTGTTTGACTGCAGGTACACACATGCCACATTACACAAGGCCAGTGTATACCTTTTAGGAATCTCTTCTCTCCTTACACTGGGTTTTTGGGCTCAAGCTAACATTGTCAGGCTTGTCTAGCAAGTGGTTTTACCTCTGAGGAGTCTCTCTAGCTCAAGTGTTGATATTCTTTAAGAAAACCAAGCCCCAAATTCCAGTGCTGAGCTAATTCTCAATGTATAAGCTACAGAGTAAAATGCAAATCGGGGAAACTACCCTGAAAGATGTCTACACTGAGCTAATAAAGTAGACTCTTTAAGGAGAAGAAGAAATGTAAATGGAAAAGGAGGGTTAAGGTTAAAATAACAATAAGAATATCTGAAAATGTCTCATAGAATTAGACTTTAAATTATTGACCTTTAAAAAACCTATTATATGCATAAATATATATATGAAATATATACATACATATATATACATTCATATATGTATACATATATATATATATATATTTCTATGTACAAACACACATACAGTTTTAACAAACTTTTCTCATCTGGGCTGACAGTGATCCATGTGGAAACTAAACACTACTTAATAAAACACCTAATGTCTTATATAAAAAAAACCCTCTTTTTTTTTTCGTTATTGGCCAAGGCTGTCCAAGAGATTCTCCAAACACACTGCCAATTGCTGATGTCTTTGGTTACCTTCACCAATTATGGAAGTTCAGCCCTTCTTGCTGACACTTTATGCCATGCATGTACCTCAGACACGATGCCCAGAGGTACAAAACTGCACCTGGCCTAATACTTCCTCCCTAAAAACAAGTTTTCTTGGTACCAGAATGTGCCATTCGATCTTTCAAAATAGGGAGACAAGCTACATTTCAATGCAGTCATGACATCTGTGAACCACATCAAGGCCCAGGATGGCATATATCTTGCCAGTAACCAATGACTCTATAATTGGACCCATGACATGTTCAACAAGACAAAGACTATGCTTGGTTCTAAAAGCCTAGGTAAATTAGAATGGAGCACAGATTCAAAGCTTACATGTTAACATCCACATATACAAGAAAACATATTGTCTTAGGGTTTTCCTGCTGTGAACAAGCACCATGACCAAGGCAACTCTTATAAGGACAACATTTAATTGGGGCTGGTTACAGGTTCAGAGGTTCAGTCCATTATCATCAAGGCACATGGGAGCATCAAGGTGGGCATGGCTTTAGAGAAGCTGAGAGTTCTACATCTTCAGCTGAAGGCTGCTAGGAGAAGACTAGCTGCCATATAACTAAGATGAGGGGTCTTAAAGCTGCAAAGGCCCTACTCCCTAATAGTGCCACTGCCTAGGCAAATCATATTAAAATCACCACACATATAATATTTACGCTTGGACATATCGATGACATATCTCCAGGTGATGGTTTTTAGCTCCATTCACATACCTATGATTACCTATGGATTTTGTGTTTCATTTTACTTCACTAATTATAATGTTGGATTGTGCAAACGCATAATATTTTCAGTATTGCTTTATCAGTTAATGGACATCTGAGCTCGAATTGGGCTAGAATGGAAGGTTGAGAAGTGTGGTTGGAAATAGCTCGAGGGATCTCGAGTCTACGCTAAGATTAAGAGTACACAAAGAATCAAGATAGAATGAGCAGAGAGAATCCTACAGGTGTCTGTAGTAGGATGCAGAGTAAGTCTGAAGAGACATCATATACTATTTATTTTAAACTTTAAGGAACAATATTCTGGTTTTCATTTAACAACATTGTTTTCTCTTTTTTTCTTCAGTGTCAACAACTAGAAAAGTCTTTATCAAAATAATTTACTGTCTACATTTCTATATTTTTAAATTTGTATTTTTGTGACTATTAGAGGATTTGAATTCCTATTCACATACTCAGTGTACTTTTCTTGTCAATATTAATTAACTTACTTTTTGTGTACATTGCACATGTCCTGTCTCTATATCGGGCATCATCACCGTGTCCTAGTTTGCTTTATGTTACTGTGATAAAACACTCTGACAAAATAAAACTCAGAAGATCGAAAGGTTTATTTGACTTACAGGGTACAATCTATCATGCACTGAAACCAAAACAGGAATTTTGAAAAATAAACTAAAGCAGAAAACATGAAGGAATTATTTTAATTCGTTTTCTTTCAGTATTATAATTGGTTCTTTAAAATATTGTCCTGGCCCACTTGCCTAAGAGCGTTTCTACTCACAGTGGCCTGTGTCTACCTAGATCAATTAGGAAAAAAAAGGGAGGCAAAGTTTAGAACAGAGACTGAAGGAACGCCCATTCAGAGCCTGCCCCACATGAGGCCCATACATATACAGCCACCAAACTAGATAAGATGGATGAAGCAAAGAAGTGCAGGCCAACAGGAACCGGATGTAGATCTCTCCTGAGAGACACACCCAGAATGCAGCAAATACATAGGCGAATGCCAGCAGCAAACCACTGAACTGAGAACAAGAACCCTAGGAAGGATTCAGAGAAAGGACTGAAAGAGCTTGAAGGGGCTTGAGATCCCATATGAACAACAATGCCAAGCAACCAGAGCTTCCAGGGACTAAGCCACTACCCAGACTATACATGGACTGACCCTGGGCTCCAACCTCATAGGTAGCAATAAATAGCCTAGTAAGATCACCAGTGGAAGGGGAAGCCCTTGGTCCTGCTAAGACTGAATCTCCAGTGAATGTGATTTTTGGGGGGAGGGCGATAATGGGGGGAGGATGGGGAGGGGAACACCCATTTAGAAGGGGAGGGGAAGGGGTTAAGGGGGATGTTGGCCTGGAAACCGGGAAAGGGAATAACATTTGAAATGTAAATAAGAAATACCCAATTAAAAAATAAAATAAATGGGTTGGGGATTTAGCTCAGTGGTAGAGCGCTTACCTAGCAAGCGCAAGGCCCTAGGTTCGGTCCCCAGCTCCGAAAAAAATAAAATAAAATAAAATAAAATAAAATAAAATAAAATAAAATAAACCTAGGTAAGTACTCAGTGCTAGAACAGTCATGGTTATTGGAGAAGGATCTATAGCCATTGGTTTACTAAACCAGCATAATCCCTAACAATATTTTATAAAATTTGTCCTTAGATAACTCACAGAACTGTAGTTTTCCATCTTCATCAAGAAGTCTTCTCCACAGCCATCAAAATGCAGAGTTGTGAAGCCACGTCATTTATAAAAACAATCTTGTACCTAGTGCTCAGGGAATACTAAAGAAGAGGAGAAAGAGAGATTGTGAGGAGCCAGAAGATCTGGGAGTTTTCTGTAAATTATGTCTCCTAGAAATGTCAGAAAATACACTGTTCAAGTCTCACCAGCATGACTGCCTAACAACACCAATGGACATGATGATGTGGACCTGGAAAATCCTACATGGCATCAGCCCTACACAAAGAACTGTAGGCAACTGAGAAAAGCTGAAAGTGAGAGGATCTTCCCCAAAGAAGATCACACTTGTATTTTGGTCAATGCCAAATGGTTAGCCCTAAAAACATTCGTACATACAAGTAACACTATACAGACTAAACAGGTTATATATATAACATATTACATTATATATATATGTATATATATATATAGTGGCAATAACAACTAGTGAAAAATGAGTATAAACTTAAAGACTGGAAAAGAATATATGGGAGCATTTAGAGAAAGGAAAGGGAATAGAGAAATATTACAATTATAATATAAAAAAGAAAAAATGGCTTTCTTTAACTTTATTGAAATAGCTTCTTTTTAATACATTCTTAAATTTTACATGGAAAATCTATTTTCTTCATAGAGAAAAATGCCTTAGAGAGGCATCTAAATTTTGAACAAAACAGAATGTTTGCCAAAGATTTTCTTGAAACTTGAAAAAAAGAGTACTGCTTATTTCAAGTAAGAATGAAATTCAGGACGATTTTTCAATTACAACACACACAACCTCCACCCCCCCACACACACACATACTTACATAAAGATGTCTCCATAAAATCCTTTCCCTCAGGCCTCAGAGAGCTCTGTGGAAAAGGACATAGAAAGAGTATAAGGACCACGATGAATGGAGGATGCTGAGGAATCAAGGCCTTCTGAACACAGCATAGCCTACTTGCATCTGAACTCACCGAGGCTGAGGCAGCATGCACGGGGCCTGCATGGGTCTGCATCAAATATGGTCCTGGAGCTGAAAGAAGAGGAGAACACATGCTACCATTCCTCATACAGAAGCTACCTGCAATTGATAGCCATTTTCAAATGAAAATTTTCTTTTTGTCCAAGGTGAATCACTGGAGAAACAAACCACTCTTAAGGGTAGGCCCCATGACTTGTAGGAGATCACCAGCAGTAAATGAATCCAACACCATCTTTGAAGTTCTTTGTCTTATAATGTTAAGACAAAGCATTTTTGATTGTTTTATTTTGGCTTGTCTTCTTTTTCCTACTTTATAGATCTTTTGTGAATATATCACAACTTCTGGTTTGAATTTTTTTGGATTCCTGAGTACGCACATACGTCTTGCACCCATATGTGCTTCTTGTCTTTTGTCTTTGGCTCTTTTCTTGTTTTATCCTATCCAGTTTGTTTGGTTTTGGTTTATGTTATATATTTTATCTATTATGTCATTTTATTATTATCCCTTAGATGTCTTTTGTTTTCTAGAAGAGAAATGGTGTGAATCCAGATTGGGGGTTGCGGGGAGGGACGAACTGAGAGAAGTAGAGAGGAAGGGGAAACCATGACCAAAATATAGTGCATGAAAAATAATTTTCAAGAAAAGAAAATTTTTACAGCATATGTAATTGTTTTCATTGATACTACTTCAGTATAGCCTGGTGGTATAAAATGCCTGAGCACATACACCCATTAAGGCTCTACTTCATTTTAGGATATCATAATAGAAAACATAAGGAAAAACAAGTTTCTATGAGGAAAGGACATTGCTAAAACCTAAAATGGTACAAGAGAAGGCAAGCAGCATACACTTTACAGGATGTGAATGAAGGAAAAATTAATACTATTATGACTGCATGGAACCACATAAAATGAGGATCATCAGAGGCAAATTGCTGCAGAGAGCACACAGAAAGTCTCAGATGTAAGTGCCACCAGCTTTCCTCATACCTCAGAATGTTAGCTGCATGTGGAGCCCAACTTTGAGGCAGAATATCCCAGCTCTCTGTGAGATGAGCTTGAGCTGAATGAAGCATTGAAAACAAGTTAAAAATGAGCTTGAGAAAAGTGAGGAAATGAGATTGTGACCTGATATTATCTGCCAGATCTGCCATCAACTAACTGCCTTCTTACCGCATTTTTATCTGGTCCTCAGAGTATGATTTATAGCTGGATCTCCTGCCACTACTGGACACATAAGCTCAAGCTGAGGTGGTAGTGTCATTGTTGAGATGAGATGTGCTCAGACTGGCAAACTAGATAACATTAATATAAAAATGCTTGCGGCTGTTGATACTTTAACTTGCCTGTAAAGATATATAACAGGGACATAAATGACTCCCAAATTTTTTTCTACAATAATATTCTTTGAAAATCAAAAAAAAAAAACGTCCTGAGTATAAACCCCATTAGATCTTAAATCATGCTAATAATATACATTGACAAAAGGAGAGAAATGGTAATTTAGTGGTTTTCATGGTCCTGTTCTAGAGCTCAGACATTTGTATAGATAGGCACCCAGAAAGTCTACTGACATACTTATATATGTTTTGAGGAATACATATATGCATACATGTGAACATACTTACTTTCTAAAATGTCTATGGTAAAGTATGTTTTATAATACCCATTGTAAATGTTAATAATAAGACTTTAAAAATATGAACTAGTTACATTCCACCATTATTTCACTTGCATCAAATACTAGCATGCCAAACAAGTCAACAGTCACAGTCACCCGAAACTAGCAAGTTAGCAAAATACCTTTCAGTTATATGATGAAAGGGGAGGTAAGGCTGTAAACTCAGAGGAGCTTTGAAAACACCTGAAGTATAACGGGCATTGTTAAATCCAGACTGGACATTTATCAATCTCCTGGTATCTGCATTCTTACAGCTCTTTTCTTTTTGAAATATAAATATTAAATAAACACAAATACATCTTTGCATTCACTATTTTCCTGGGAAATAGTCCTAATCTTTTTCCCCGTACAGGGTATCTATGTGGGGCATGGATCACTATGGCAGGCTAACAGAGTCTAACTACATTGTCAGTCTAAGGCCTGGAGCAAACAGCTCTACAAAGGTGAAGTCTGGCAGCGTTCATTGCACTGGGTCTGTGCTTCTTCAAAAGCTAGCATTCAGGGTTGTGACAAGCTGGCAAAGAACAATTGGCTGGAATTAGTGGCATTGTGTGCAGCTGGCTTATTGCATAGTTTCTAACAACACACTGACCAGAACTGATTATGTCAGAACAGATTTCCCTAAGTTAGGAGCCTTGCAGTCAGCACTTCCAACAGATAACCAGATCAGAATGTGCCTGTGCAAGAGCTCTGAGGTAACCCTGAATGCTAAAGGATGGCTTTGAGAGGCCGGTATCTTAGTGAGATGTTAAAGACACAGATCAGTCAGACCTAGAAAAACTGCTATTCCTTCCTTCCTTCCTTCCTTCCTTCCTTCCTTCCTTCCTTCCTTCCTTCCTTTCTTCTTTCCTTCCCTCCTTCCCTCCTTTGTTTCTTCCTTTTGAGATCTCTCACAGAATTTACTTACAGAAAAATAATTTTAAGGTAAGTATTTTTTATTAAATGACAATGAAAACAGTCCCACAAAATCCCTAATAATATTTTCACTTTCATCAACTTTTAGATTATAGTTTCATTACAACATTTCCTCTTTCTGTTCCTCCTTCTAAACCCTCCCACATACCCCCATGCTCTTCTTCAAATTCATGGCCTTTTACTCACTAATTGTTATGGCACGCATATATGTATATCCACATATATTCCTAAATATAACCTGTTCAGTCCATATAATGATGACTGTAAGTGGTATTGAGGGCTGACCATTTGGAATGTGATAACCAATAGTGTGCTTTTCTCTGTAGAAGGCCACCTCTTCCATTTCCGGATATTCTTACTTGCCTATAGTGCTCTGTGTATGGCTGAGGCACCATGGTCTACCCCCATCTACTTTGGCCTGTCTATTGTTCTTGTCTGGCTCATATGGCATATGAACAGTAACGTTGGTGAGAATTTAATTGTTATAGCTTCTGAGAGTAGTAGGAGATGCAAATAATTGACTTTTATAACCTTTCCATTATTCCATCTTCCGCAGCGTTCCCTGAACCTTAGGTGTGGGGCTGTTTTGTAGATGTATCCATTAAGATTGGGTTCCACAAGACTGAATCCCCAGTGAACGTGATTGTTGGAGGGAGGGCGGTAATGGGGGGGAGGATGGGGAGGAGAACACCCATATAGAAGGGGAGGGGGAGGGGTTAGGGGGATGTTGGCCCGGAAACCAGGGAAGGGATTAACAATCGAAAGGTAAATAAGAAATACTCAAGTTAATAAAGAAAAAAAAAGATTGGGTTCCACAACTCTGCATTTTAATTGGTTGTGGTTTTCTGCAGTGGTCTCCTGTTTCAAAGAGAAGTTTCCTTGATGAGAAGTAAAGATCATACTTTTCTGTGGGTGTCAGGACAAATGTTTATGGATTATTGTTGGACATTATGATTGTTTAGTAAGTTAGTAATTCTACTTTCTCCTCCAATAACCATTACCTCACTATCACTGAGCAGTTAGATATTTTTCCAATACAGGAATGGTTTTCTTGCTTTTAATCAGGTCCTAAGACTAATTGGAAAGCTATTGGTTACTAGCAAGGTATGTAACCCCGGAGTATTTGTACCACACTGTCTTTGATGTGATTCATAGGTGTCATACCTGTGTAGGATTGTTGGTTCTCCTTTAGCAGGTTGCATGTTCTCTTCTCCTACCATGAAACCACTCCTCAGAGAGATGTGTCTATATCAATTACAGCTCTGGAGTCTCTGGGCCATGATCACACCTGAAATGGATGGTGTCTTCAGTATTTGGGACTGACTTTCAACTTCTGAAAACCAAAGACAATAGCAAAAGGCTATATGTTCTTAGAGTCTCTTGGACAGCCATGGAAAACAACTCAAAAGAGGGCTTCTCACTCTAGTATTCTGGTTTCTAATTTCCATAATCTAGGGTTGTTCAAGGACAACTATCTCCCAAATAACAAAGTTCATTTAAACAATGTGAGATTATTTTTAATGCACAGAATTAAATACATTACAGGTTTTTTGGTAAATAGTTAATACAATGATATTTGTGGATTTTATACATTAGTATTATCATTATTATTATAATTATTATTTATCTTTCTTCCTTCTCTTTGAAAAAAATGAGATTCTAAACTCACAAGGAGTCTAGCATGTATACAACTTGCTTTATCTAAATGTCCATATGTACAATTATAGCTTGCATTGATTTTCTTATAAAATTTAAATTATTCACCTAGACTGTTATATTTCAAGGCAAGAATGTTACATTTGTCCTAATACCACAAAGAATAATTTGAGAATGGTTGGCAAACCTGTTCTTATTGGTCCTGTTCATTCACAGGTTCTCTTTTTGTCCAATGCTAGGTCTTGACCTTGGGTGGGTGGTGCTGCTGTCACAGATTACCCATAGATCTCTCCAGGTGAGATCCATTCATGGATAGGAAGTCTGAAAATGGATCTTTGTATCTAAACCCATAGTTTACAGTACGGAATCCTCATTATGTTGTACACAATGTGGTCTCTAACAAGTGTACAATGCTAGGTGTTCATCACAGTGGTGTCTTTCTGGATAGCGTCCTTGCCCTAAGAGTCTTGAAAGGTTCACCTGTCACTCCCAGAAGATAGCACTGTAATAAAAACTTTCCTATTCTTACTGTTATTTTCTTTTTCTTTTTTTTCAAGTTTCCTATTTTTTTCTTTAATTTTTGTTATTAACTTGAGTATTTCTTATATACATTTCGAGTGTTATTCCCTTTCCTGGTTTCTAGACAAACATCCCACTCCCCATCCTCCCCCCCCTTGCCGCCCTCCCCCCAACAATCTAGTTCACTGGGGGTTCAGTCTTAGCAGGACCCAGGGCTTCCCCTTCCACTGGTGCTCTTACTAGGATATTCATTGCTACCTATGAGGTCAGAGTCCAGGGTCAGTCCATGTATAGTCTTTAGGTAGTGGCTTAGTCCCTGGAAGCTCTGGTTGCTTGACATTGTTGTACATATGGGGTCTCGAGCCCCTTCAAGCTCTTCCAGTTATTTCTCTGATTCCTTCAACGGGGGTCCTATTCTCAATTCAGTGGTTTCCTGCTGGCATACGCCTCTGTGTTTGCTGTATTCTGGCTGTGTCTCTCGGGAGAGATCTACATCCGGCTCCTGTCGGCCTGCACTTCTTTGCTTCATCCATTTTGTCTAATTGGGTGGCTGTATATGCATGGGCCACATGTGGGGCAGGCTCTGAATGGGTGTTCCTTCTGTGTCTGTTTTAATCTTTGCCTCTCTATTCCCTGCCAAGGGTATTCTTGTTCCCCTTATAAGAAGGAGTGAAGCATTCACATTTTGATCATCCGTCTTGAGTTTCATTGATCTAGGCATCTAGGGTAATTCAAGCTTTTGGGCTAATAGCCACTTATCAATGAGTGCATGCCATGTGTGTTTTTCTGATTGGGTTGCCTCACTCAGGATGATATTTTCCAGTTCCGAACATTTGCCTACGAATTTCATAAAGTCATTGTTTTTGATAGCTGAGTAATATTCCATTGTGTAGATATACCACATTTTCTGTATCCATTCCTCTGTTGAAGGGCATCTGGGTTCTTTCCAGCTTCTGGCTATTATAAATAAGGCTGCAATGAACATAGTGGAGCACGTGTCTTTTTTATATGTTGGGTCATCTTGTGGTTATATGCCCAAGAGAGGTATAGCTGGATCCTCAGGCAGTTCAATGTCCAATTTTCTGAGGAAGCTCCAGACTGATTTCCGGAATGGTTGTACCAGTCTGCAATCCCACCAACAATGGAGGAGTGCTCCTCTTTCTCTGCATCCTCGCCAGCATCTGCTGTCACCTGAGTTTTTGACCTTAGCCATTCTCACTGGTGTGAGGTGAAATCTCAGGGTTGTTTTGATTTGCATTTCCCTTATGACTAAAGATGTTGAACATTTCTTTAGGTGTTTCTCAGCCATTCGGCATTCCTCAGCTGTGAATTCTTTGTTTAGCTCTGAACCCCATTTTTTAATAGGGTTATTTGTCTCCCTGCGGTCTAACTTCTTGAGTTCTTTGTATATTTTGGATGTAAGGCCTCTATCTGTTGTAGGATTGGTAAAGATCTTTTTCCCAATCTGTTGGTTGCCGTTTTGTCCTAACCAAAGTGTCCTTTGCCTTACAGAAGCTTGGCAGTTTTATGAGATCCCATTTGTCGATTCTTGATCTTAGAGCATAAGCCATTGGTGTTTTGTACAGGAAATTTTTTCCAGTGCCCATGTGTTCCAGATGCTTCCCTAGTTTTTCTTCTATTAGTTTGAGTGTGTCTGGTTTGATGTGGAGGTCCTTGATCAACTTGGACTTAAGCTTTGTACAGGGTGATAAGCATGGATCAATCTGCATTCTTCTACATGTTGACCTCCAGTTGAACCAGCACCATTTGCTGAGAATGCTATCTTTTTTCCATTGGATGGTTTTGGCTCCTTTGTCAAAAATCAAGTGCCCATAGTTGTGTGGGTTCATTTCTGGGTCTTCAATTCTATTCCATTGGTCTATCTCCCTGTCTCTGTACCAATACCATACAGTTTTTATCTCTATTGCTCTGTAATACCGCTTGAGTTCAGGGATAGTGATTCCCCTGGAAGTCCTTTTATTGTTGAGGATAGTTTTAGCTATCATGGGTTTTTTGTTATTCCAGATGAATTTGCAAAATGTTCTGTCTAACTCTTTGAAGAATTGGATTCGTATTTTGATGGGGATTGCATTGAATCTGTAGATCGCTTTTGGTAAAATGGCCATTTTTACTATATTAATCCTGCCAACCCATGAGCATGGGAGATCTTTCCATCTTCTGAGGACTTCTTCAATTTCTTTCTTCAGAGTCTTGAAGTTCTTATTGTACAAATCTTTTACTTGCTTGGTTAAAGTCACACCGAGGTACTTTATATTATTTGGGTCTATTATGAAGGGTGTCGTTTCCCTAATTTCTTTCTCGGCTTGTTTCTCTTTTGTGTAGAGGAAGGCTACTGATTTATTTGAGTTAATTTTATACCCAGCCACTTTGCTGAAGTTGTTTATCAGCTTTAGTAGTTCTCTGGTGGAACTTTTGGGATCACTTAAATATACTATCATATCATCTGCAAATAGTGATATTTTGACTTCTTCTTTTCCGATCTGTATCCCCTTGACCTCCTTTTGTTGTCTGATTGCTCTGGCTAGAACTTCAAGAACTATATTGAATAAGTAGGGAGAGAGTGGGCAACCTTGTCTAGTCCCTGATTTTAGTGGGATTGTTTCAAGTTTCTCTCCATTTAGTTTAATGTTAGCAACTGGTTTGCTGTATATGGCTTTTACTATGTTTAGGTATGGGCCTTGAATTCCTATTTTTTCCAGGACTTTTATCATGAAGGGGTGTTGAATTTTGTCAAATGCTTTCTCAGCATCTAATGAAATGATCATGTGTGTTTTGTTCTTTCAGTTTGTTTATATAATGGATCACGTTGATGTTTTTCCGTATATTAAACCACCCCTGCATGCCTGGGATGAACCCTACTTGATCATGGTAGATGATTGTTTTGATGTGCTCTTGGATTCGGTTTGCCAGAATTTTATTGAGTATTTTTGCGTCGATATTCATAAGGGAAATTGGGCTGAAGTTCTCTTTCTTTGTTGGGTCTTTGTGTGGTTTAGGTATAAGAGTAATTGTGGCTTCATAGAAGGAATTCGGTAGTGCTCCATCTGTTTCAATTTTGTGGAATAGTTTGGATAATATTGGTAGGAGGTCTTCTATGAACGTCTGATAGAATTCTGGACCTGGGCTCTTTTTGGGTGGGAGACCTCTAATGACTGCTTCTATTTCCTTAGGAGTTATGGGGTTGTTTAATTGGTTTATATGTTCCTGATTTAACTTCGGTACCTGGTAGCTGTCTAGGAAATTGTCCATTTCCTGCAGATTTTCAAGTTTTGTTGAATATAGGCTTTATAGTAAGATCTGATGATTTTTTGAATTTCCTCTGAATCTGTAGTTATGTCTCCCTTTTCATTTCTGATTTTGTTAATTTGGATACACTCTCTGTGTCCTCTCGTTAGTCTGGCTAAGGGTTTATCTATCTTGTTGATTTTCTCAAAGAACCAACTTTTGGTTCTGTTGATTCTTTCTATGGTCCTTTTTGTTTCTACATGGTTGATTTCAGCTCTGAGTTTGATTATTTCCTGCCTTCTACTCCTCCTGGGTGTATTTGCTTCTTTTTCTTCTAGAGCTTTTAGGTGTGCTGTCAAGCTGCTGACATATGCTCTTTCCTGTTTCTTTCTGCAGACACTCAGCGCTATGAGTTTTCCTCTTAGCACAGCTTTCATTGTGTCCCATAAGTTTGGGTATGTTGTACCTTCATTTTCATTAAATTCTAAAAAGTCTTTAATTTCTTTCTTTATTTCTTCCTTGACCAGGTTATCATTGAGTAGAGCACTGTTCAGTTTCCACGTACATGTGGGCATTCTTCCCTTATTGTTATTGAAGACCAGTTTTAGGCCGTGGTGGTCCGATAGCACGCATGGGATTATTTCTATCTTTCTGTGCCTGTTGAGGCCCTTTTTTTTGACCAATTATATGGTCAATTTTGGAGAAAGTACCAATAGGAGTTGAGAAGAAGGTATATCCTTTTGCTTTAGGACAGAATGTTCTATAAATATCTGTTAAGTCCATTTGGCTCATGACTTCTCTTAGTCTGTCTACGTCTCTGTTTAATTTCTGTTTCCATGATCTGTCCATTGATGAGAGTGGGGTGTTGAAGTCTCCTACTATTATTGTGTGAGGTGCAATGTGTGTTTTGAGCTTTAGTAAAGTTTCTTTTATGTATGTAAGTGCCCTTGTATTTGCGGCATAGATATTTAGGATTGAGAGTTCATCTTGGTGGATTTTTCCTTTGATGAATATGAAGTGTCCTTCCTTATCTTTTTTGATGACTTTTAGTTGAAAATTGATTTTATTTGATATTAGAATGGCTACTCCAGCTTGCTTCTTCTGACCATTTGCTTGGAAAGTTGTTTTCCAGCCTTTCACTCTGATCTAATGTCTGTCTTTGTCTCTGAGGTGTGTTTCCTGTAGGCAGCAGAATGCAGGGTCCTTGTTGCGTATCCAGTTTGTTAATCTATGTCTTTTTATTGGGGAGTTGAGGCCATTGCTGTTGAGAGATATTAAGGAATAGTGATTATTGCTTCCTGTTATATTCATATTTGGATGTGAGGTTATGTTTGTGTGCTTTTCTTCTCTTTGTTTTGTTGCCAAGACGGTTAGTTTCTTGCTTCTTCTAGGGTATAGCTTGCCTCCTTATGTTGGGCTTTACCATTTATTATCCTTTGTAGTGCTGGATTTGTAGAAAGATATTGTGTAAATTTGGTTTTGTCATGGAATATCTTGGTTTCTCCATCTATGTTATTTGAGAGTTTTGCAGGATACAGTAACCTGGGCTGGCATTTGTGTTCTCTTAGGGTCTGTATGACATCTGTCCAGGATCTTCTGGCTTCCATAGTTTCTGGCGAAAAGTCTGGTGTAATTCTGATAGGTCTGCCTTTATATGTTACTTGACCTTTTTCCCTTACTGCTTTTAATATTCTTTCTTTATTTTGTGCGTTTGGTGTTTTGACTATTATGTGACAGGAGGTGTTTCTTTTCTGGTCCAATCTATTTGGAGTTCCGTAGGCTTCTTGTATGCCTATGGGTATCTCTATTTTTAGGTTAGGGAAGTTTTCTTCTATGATTTTGTTGAAGATATTTACTGGTCCTTTGAGCTGGGAGTCTTCACTCTCTTCTATACCTATTATCCTTAGGTTTGATCTTCTCATTGAGTCCTGGATTTCCTGTATGTTTTGGACCAGTAGCTTTTTCCATTTTACATTATCTTTGAGAGTTGAGTCAATGATTTCTATGGAATCTTCTGCCCCTGAGATTCTCTCTTCCATCTCTTGTATTCTGTTGGTGAAGCTCGTATCTACAGCTCCTTGTCTCTTCTTTTGGTTTTCTATATCCAGGGTTGTTTCCATGTGTTCTTTCTTGATTGCTTCTATTTCCATTCTTCTATTTCCATAATTCCTTCAACTGTTTGATTGTGTTTTCCTGGAATTCTTTCAGGGATTTTTGTGACTCCTCTCTATGGGCTTCTACTTGTTTATTTATAATTTCCTGGAATTCTTTCAGGGATTTTTGTGACTCCTCTCTATGGGCTTCTACATGTTTAATTATGATTTCCTGGAATTCTTTCAGGGATTTTTCCGATTCCTCTCTGTAGGCTTCTACTTGTTCTCTAAGGGAGTTCTTCACGTCTTTCTTGAAGTCCTCCAGCATCCTGATCAAATATGATTTTGAAACTAGATCTTGCTTTTCTAGTGTGTTTGGATATTCCTTGTTTGCTTTGGTGGGAGAATTGGGCTCCGATGATGGCATGTAGTCTTGGTTTCTGTTGCTTGGGTTCCTGTGCTTGCCTCTCGCCATCAGATTATCTTTAGTGTTACTTTGTTCTGTTATTTCTGACAGTGGCTAGACTGTCCTATAAGCCTGTGTGTCAGGAGTGCTGTAGACCTGTTTTTCCTGTTTTCTTTCAGCCAGTAATGGGGACAGAGTGTTTTGCTTTCGGGCGTGTAGTTTTTCCTATCTACAGGCCTTCAACTGTTCCTGTGGGCCTGTGTCTGGTGTTCACCATGCAGGCCACTTGTTGCAGAAAAGTTGGTCTTACCTGTGGTCTCAAGGCTCAAGTTTGCTCGTGGGGTGCTGCCTACGAGCTTTCCGAGGCGGCAGCAACCTGGAAGATCTGCGCCACCCTTGCCAGGAGCCTCTGTGCACCAGGGTTCCAGATGGTGTTTGGTGTCTTCCTCTGGGGTCAGAGATGTGTGCAGAGTGCAGTCTCTTCTGGTTTTCCAGGCGTGTCTGCCTCTCTGTAGGTTTAGCTCTCCCTCCCACGGGATTTGGGTGCAGAGAACTGTTTATCCGGTCTGTCCCTTCAGTTCCAGCAGTGTCTCAGGCACAGGGGTCCTGTTGCTCCTGGGCCCTCCCCCACGGGAACCCAGAGGCCGTATACAGTTTCCTCTTGGTCCAGGGATGTGGGCAGGGGTGGGCAGTGTTGGTGGTCTCTTCCGCTCTGCAGCCTCAGGAGTGCCCACCTGACCAGGAGGTGAGGTCTCTCTCCCACGGGGTTTGGGAGCAGAGAGCTGCTGCGGACCGGGATCCGTGGGTTTGGGACTCCCGGTAAACACAGGAAGTGCCCGGTCCTAGAGGAATTTTGCCTCTGTGTGTCCTGAGTTCACCAGGCAGGTCTCTTGCAGCAGAAAAATTGGTCTTACCTGTGGTCCCGAGGCTCAAGTTTGCTCGTGGGGTGCTGTCTACGAGTTCTCCGCGGTGGCAGCAACCAGGAAGATCTGTTTACTGTTATTTTCTAATACAAAGGCATCCTGGCAAAAACAAGCAAACAAACAAAAACAAACATAAAACAAAACAAAAAGAAAGAAACCAAATAGTTAGTGTATTAAAGACTAGCAGAATATAGTATCCATGAGAAAGAAACCTATTCTGGGATTCTGAGGCTATTTAAAAAAAAATGGGACATGTAAGGAAAAATTTGTATGTATATCACACGTAAAATGTGTGTATCATTGAATATGCAGAGAAGGAATTATTTGTAATGGCATGGACAGAAAGAATTATAACAATAACAGTAAAGCAATTTAGTTTTTACAACATAATGACCACCTATACTATGTTCTACAGTGTCCTGTTACGGTAACTGCTCAATAAATGTTTACTGAATAAATGTTGGTGTGGAACTAAGGACAATTTAATTTAACCTCGGTATTAAAGAGTATTTAAAGGATGTACTTATATAAAATGTATCAGATTATTCAAAGAGAAATTGACCCACTGTTTTTATATGGACATATGGTTATCATTTTCTCCTTTGTCTATTACTCCTTGAATATGTATTGCTTCCTTTCCATATGTATATGTTTCTTTTTACATGAATGTAACTAAATCTGAGTTTTCCCTTTTTACTTTAGTGGATTTACTAAACTTTTTCACATTGTTTATAATATTCGAGGTTTCATTGAGTGTACTTATATGTAACTGAAGAAAAGTAATATATATAAATAGAATAAATTATATATAATCATTGCAATATATATACATATATATATATATATATATATTATATTGAATGGGTCTCTGACTCTTTTACCTGCTCCTGGGACTCTTCCTTTCGTTGACTGACAATGTCCAACTTCAATATGAAATTTTTTGCTTCATCTTATTATATTTTATTTTGTCTTGTCATGTTTGGTAGTTATTTCTTAGAAACCTATTATTTTAAGAAAACAAATGTTCTTAAAATACAATAAATTATATATATAATTACAAATATAATTTTATATATATAATTATAAATATAATTTATTCTAAGAACATTTATTTTTTCCCAGATTAGATTTATTTCATATCAGGAAAAAAGTACTGTGAAGTATAAAGGCTTTATGGTATATTGAGACTCACATGTGTCCTATTTTGTATTATCTCTTGTAATTGTTCTTTCAATCCTACATAAAGGAGTCATTGTTTTATGGAATTTTTATTTTCAAGAGACATATTCGTTATGGTTGGATAGATGATCCAAGCTAAAGAGTACTCATATCTCTTAGAGCCAACCTGCACTCATGTTCTAGAACCTAGATGGTGACTCACAACCATCTATAATCTCAGCTCCAGATCTAATATGTTCTCCTGACCCCACGGATACACAACATACACACTGAATACTTACATACAAGCAGCGAAACACTTGTCAACATGAAAATAGAAATAAGAAAGTCTTAAAGAATAGCTATGTTAATGCTGATAAGACCTGGTGAATTTACGGTCAATATGAGAACATGGAATTTTGGGGAAACATTGTGTCTTTAGCTGCTGTTTTGCCTCTCAGATACCTAACACACACATTAGCATGTGTCCTAAAAGCAAGTCACATCTGTAAAAATAAGGAAAAAATTCTATACTAACTGCTCCTCTTTTAATATGCTCTTCTATAATCCAATTGATAAATCTCATAAAGATAACACATTGTTTCATCTGCTGAAAGGATGAGAGCAAAGTGTCTGTTTAAAATCTACCAAAACTGCTTTTAAAAATACATGCAAATTTTATATTTATAATTTTATATATTATATTTATAAATCAAAAAGTGCATTATTATAATGTTAGCAGCTGTTCTCTACAGCTGTTCTCTATAGCACTACCATAAATTAAGACATCAACATTTAGAAAGAAACATCAACATCTATATTTTCACTATTCTTATTCAAAAGTATAGCAATACTGAATTTTCCAATATCAGGTAGAATAATTAATTTTTTAATTACCATTTGACATTGTATTTTAAAAGCAGCTATGCCTAAGGAGAGATTTCAGAAACAATTTTAGTCTGTTTCAGTTTGTTTCTAAAACAAAGGGGTTCATATTTTCCTCTATAGGTGGTTAAGAAGAACCTTTTTCAATTTGTAATTTCCTAGAGTTATTGCACCAACAAAAGAGTTCTCCTTACAGAGCAGAACAAGCAACTGCTCAAAGCAGCTGTTAGGCTCTCAGCTCTTTGGGGAAATATGTGCTTTTCCTTTTTCTTCCTTTGCGTTTTAGCCCCAACGCACTGACAGTGCTGTTCCATTTCCTTCTGTAAAATGAGCTGCACTTGAAAAACAAGACTAAGAAGAAAAGTAATTTTTTTAAATTCTAGTGTTTTTAAGAAGAAAAATAAGATGATGAAGAGATGAAGGAATAATGTTTGCTTTCTCTGAAATCTGTATTTCTTACTCAATTCAGGGACAACTAAACTGTTTTCAACACATTTACCATGGGGATTTTGAACACAAGCAACACAGAACCCTAGAGAGGGTTATTTCCCAGGCTGATACCTCTGGCTAGTCTTGGTGTGAATTTGACTACATCTGGAATCAACTAAGAACCAAGCAGCTGGTTACATCTGTGAGAGATTTTTTTCTTAGATGATTCGAGTAGGAAGACCTATTTTTTAATAGATTCTTTTCACACACAGTACATCCTGATTATTTTCCCTCCTTTCACTCCTCCAAGTTCCTCTCCACCTCCCCTCCCCTCTGGATCTATTCTCTTTCTCATATTAGAAAAGAACAGGTTTCTAAGAAATAACTACCAAACATGAAAAGACAAAATAAAATATAATAAGGCGAAGCAAAAAATTTCATATCGAAGTTGGACATTGCGAGCCAACGAGAGGAAGAGTCCCAAGAGCAGGTTAAAGAGTCAGAGACCCATTCATTCTCATTGTTAGGAGTTCCATAAAAGACTAAGCTAACAGCTATAATATTTATGTGCAGGATTTGGTGTAGATCCATGTAAGCCCCGTGCTTGCTGCTTCAGCCTTTGTGAGCTCATATTCTCTTTACTTAGTTGACTCAGAGGATCCTACTCTCCTGCTATCATCCATCTGCTCTGACTCGTACAATTTTTCCTCATCCTCTTCTGGGGAGTTCTCTGATCTCTAAAGGGAAGGATTTGGTAGAGATCTCTAACTTAGACTCTGCATCTGGTCCCACCTGTGAGAAGAAGCCCCTCTGATGATGACTGGATACGGCACTGACCAGTGAGTACAGCAGAATATCATTAGGAATCGCTTTAGTGTCTGTTTTCTTTTCTCAGATCTCTTGAGGTGGGAAGAGTCACCTTCAGTCTGAGCCACATCTTCTGTGGAACCTACCTTAAGGACATGGGAGAAGGAAGTTGACACTCTTTGCCTGTGTGCTCTCACTTTTGCTGGCAAGTCCATTCCTTCCCAAGCATTAGGGTCTAAGTCTTTGGGATTCTGGTGTATACTGAAGACCAGCTGACATCCAAGTCTGGAATGAACAATTCCTAGATTCTTGGACCTTCCATTTATAGACAGCCATTGTTGGATTAACTGGATAACAGCTTGTAAGCAATTCTAATAAATGTGTGTGTGTGTGTGGTGTGTGTGTGTGTGTGTGTGTGTATGCATGTGTGCGTGCATGTGCATGTGCATACACATGGATATGGTTAATGAATAAGGATATGATGTAATGCATTCTATAAGCTCTGTTGCTCTAGAGAACCCTGACTAATACACCAGCCAACTGACACCATTTTTCAGAACATGTTTGTCTTCTTCCTACCCAGTGTCAAAAATTTCCATACTTCCTATTTAGAATTGCCTCTAGAACACATCACAATTCCTCACTTGTTTCTTCATTTTGAAAATCTGTGTAAAGATTTTAAAAAATATGGCCACACCTTAATTCTATTTCTCCCTGCCCAATCCTCAATTTCTTACTAAAATATGCTTGCTAGTTATCATTTTACTTAAACTGAAAATTCTCATATCCCCCAACTTGACAAATATGCAGATCGTTTTATTTTGCTTTCAGCTGTGAACGCCTGGAAAACAAGCAGAGTATTTCTGTTCTTTATTCCATTCATGTTTAAACATGGTTCATACGTCTGCTGTGACATTGAATTAATGGTATGTAATATCTTAAAGATGACTTGGGGAATATAATTATCTATCAGACTTTTTCTAAGCATTTCCTTAATAATAATAAAGTTGCTGTTGTCTGGACCACAGTTTTCTCTACATGTTCTACATTAAACCTTCAAACAAAATTTATAAAAATAAAGGTCTTATTGTTTAGTTGTTTTATGTCCTATACCATGTATAATAATACACTTGCCCAATGACCTTATTAGGTGACACTGCCTGAATGACAGAACACTGACTTGGAAATACTGCTTGTCTCTTTATTTCCATTCAACTTTGGTAGAAATCACACAATACAAAATTTACTTAAGCTAAGAAAAAAAAAGCAGCACAGCTGTCAACCATTGTGTTTATATGAAAGGGCAAGAAAATATGGTGGTGGAAAAACAAAATGAATAGAAAATAGAAGGCAAGTTTCAATTAACCCATAGAGTAAACTGGATTTCAGATTGCAGGAGATAAAGTGCTATTACCAGAAACACTTCTTACTAAATTCTGAGAGAATTGTTGCTTCAAAAGAAGAATCTCTATATTCCTGCTTTTTCTCTAGGTAAAATAACCTCAGATACATGGTAGTAAATAACGTATATTAGGATATATTTCTGCATTTTCAGTTATCTCAGGAAAAATGAACCAATGCAGAGAGTGTATCTTTCTGCTTGTTGCTGTAATTAAAGGCCTTATCTTTTCACTCTGAACAAAATTAGCTTTTTGTTACATTCATAAAAACTAACTGAAGTCGCACCCATTGTGCAAACATCATGTATATGTGCAGGTCAATGTGTTCTCTACCAAGAAAGGGCTTTTTCTGTGAGACAGTAAATATTTTAAGTGATGCTCTGCTATGTTTTGTTGGTTCTCTTTCTTTGAAAAATGCATTTATAATTATATACCTTTCACTATAAAAGCAATAGCATTATCACTGACTTAAATTGTTTTTGTTTGTGTATGAGAAAACCCATAAAATGCACATGAAAATGATAATATAGAAAGGCCAGGATTAATGACTAAACAGAATGTGTCTCCTGCTTGTCTCCAGGGTAATCTGTATACAGTCACACTGCTGCCTCAGCTCCATCCATCTGAACTCCCACCCTCAGCAGGACTTAAGGTAATTTAGGCTTAGCACAAACTCCTATGGCTCAGGGTTGCTAAGTCTTAGAGGTATTTTTGGAGCATTTTTGTGTTGCTCACATACTTTAAAGACCTCCTGTAAAAACAACTTAAATATGTAATTTGACTCCTACCATCAAATCCCAAACCATTTGCACTGTTCATCTACAATCTGTGGCATTTTGCATCATCTAAACTCTCATGCAGACACCCAGTGCTCCTAGCCTAAAGGCACCTCACCACACTGACATCCATACTCCCATTTTCTTGTATTAGCCTTTTTCCTGGAGACCATGTATTCTGACAGCCTCTCATCACTCATCCTGAGAACTTTCAGCTTCACTATGAGTCTTTCCCAACTACTGTCTTTCTACAGTGCTATCTGACAGAATTTGCTTTGTTCTGCCTGGAATCCTATGACTATTGATTTGTCTTCTAGACAAGTCCCAAAGTTCCAAATTAAACATTCAAGATTTCTGGTGATGCATGGTATTACTTGGCGGATTTTCAAAATATAATGGCAATCTCTTTGTGCTATTCCCATTGTGTAAAAAGGTTATTGCCTTTTAGAATCTCTATCTCAATTAAAACCTTAGCACCACAGATCCTCCCAGCGTGTGCATGCACGTGCGCACGCACACACATGCACACACACACATACGCACACACATACACGCACACACATACACGCACACACTACATACTTAGATCAAACCACTATACATAGTGTGATAGTTTGAATATGCTTGGCCCAGGGAGTGGCCCTATAGGAAGGTATGGCCTTGGAGCAAGTGTGTTGCTGTGAGGGTAGGTTTGGAGACCCTCCTCCTAGCTGCCGGAGGATGCTCAGTCTGTTCCTAGCTTCCTTCGGGTGAAGATGTAGAACTCAGCTCCTCCTGCACCATGCCTGCCTGGATGCTGGCAGGTTCCCACCTTGATGATAATGGACTGAACCTCTGAACCTGTAAGCCATCCCCAATTAAATGTTGCCCTTTATAAAACTTGCATTGATCATGGTGTCTGTTCACAGCAATAAAACTCTAAGACACACACTACATCAGACATAAACACACACACCCTCCTACACATAATACATACTGCATACATACACCATGCCATTATAATACATCAGAAACACATACACAAACATACACACCATGCCCTCCTACACAGCATACACATACACATACACACACACATACACGATACCCTCCTACAATAACACACACATACACATGCACACACATGATTTCAGTGATCACAGCCTTTGGCTGTAATCTTAAATGCCACATATCTAAAGTACCTTTTGATAATATCACATTAACTCCAAAGCTGCTACTCTTTGGAATCCGTCATACTTTCCTTTCCTAAGACAGTCTCCTTTACTGTAAATTTTCTTACTCCCAGGAATTTTTCTTTTACCCTGAGCTATAAAAATATTCTTCATAAGACACTGTGCAGTGTCTTAGAACTTTTTAAGTGTATTTTAAATGTAGTGGGAGTTGAAGAAAAGGTTTCTCTATTGCCTATTTGCTGTTTGAGTCAACTTACATATTTTCTGGAGAGAAACTGTATCCAATGTGTGTTCTATGATTCTTTTTGCCATTTTTATCATTCTTACTCAAAAACTTAAATCACTTAAGCTTAGAAAACATTATTTCCTATTGAATTAATTTGGCTTTTTTAGAAATTCGATCAGTTTGAAAATAACAAATTCTCATATCTGTACTTGTAAAACCACTTTAAAAAAGGTTGAATGAAAAATAATCAATGGAAATTATAGGGTGCTTCTACAAAAGAAGGATGATGGCAATCATTCATGATTTCCTAAGGTGGAATCTCATTTTCTCAGAGCATCTACAGAGGGCATGAGTTCTCCATAAGCCAAAACCCCAGAGATGCTCTACTTCCTTTGAAATGCTCCAACCATTCTTTCCACTCTTTTGTAAAATTCATCTGATATTTCAGCGGGTACTGTTTAGCATGATATCTATTGATACCTAGAGATATGTGTTAGATAAAAATGATAACTCAGAAACACAATATGAAGGCCAGGCTTACTAGCATTACCAGAAATAGATCTTAATTCATTCTCTCTCTCTCTCTCTCTCTCTCTCTCTCTCTCTCTCTCTCTCTCTCTCTCTCTCTCTCTCTCTCTCTGTTGTTCTAAAGCTAAAACTCAGGATTTCCCTCTTGCTACACAAGTGCTGTACCACTGCTTTTTCTCTACCAACCTCCTCTACCCCAGAAAGATTTCTTAAACATGTCAATTTTGGACTTTCCATGAAAAAAATTAATGGATTTATCACAAAGTAATAGAAATTACTGATATAAAGCCTATTAACTTTCCATTGAAAATGCTTTCATTTCAGATAAATTCTCTGCTCAGTAATTCTTGCCCAATATCTCCAGACTTCATGCTGTTTCCTTTTGCATTCGCTCATTTCTTACTATCAATGATTACTGGCCATTTTGCTATAATTTGCTATAGTCCACAACTTGGTTGGGTGCTAGATAAAATGACCCACATTGTGGATTAAGACTCCTCCCTGGCAGAGACTGTAATTTAGAAAGGTTGGAAAGGAGTCATTAGACCTGTTTCTGGCAGTGTGAACATCTTGCCCATTGAAAACAATTAAAGTTGACTAACTTTTAAGGTTTTAAAAGTTATATTGAATACAGATAATAAAATACTAAGAAATGTTCGAAAGCTCAAATCAAAAAGTCTGTGGGGAACTAGAAAGATAACAGCTCTCAGAAGTCAGGCCTTATTTGTTTCCTGATGAGCCTTGCAGAATTTGAGGTTGTATTTTATGTTTTTTTAACTTATAGGATTTGCAGGCTATGGAAAATAAGCTGTGTAGGAGACATGGCCTAAAGTGTGTCTCCAAAACATGATGCTTTAATGATAACTGTAATTTAGAAACTGTAGGGAAAGTACTCTAAGTTTTGTTTTGAATATTTTTCTGTGTTCAAAAAGACAGAGATACCTAACATTTCTTCTTCTTACCATTTAAAAACATAAGTTAGTCTTCTCATGGCTTTATAAAATTAAGGTTCACTCCAAGTGTCTCCTAGTGTGGGAACCAAACTGTTTTTACTCTGTGCTTGTGAGTCTGAAAGGTTGGCTATTTCTCCAGCAACACAATCACTTCTGTAGTGATGGCCAAAGCTGGTCGTCCACTGGTCCAGTTCAGTTACTAGACCATCGGCCTCAAGAAATACCAGAGCTTACAGAGTGAGGGCCTAACTCCACCAAAAGACTCAACTTCAGATCTTGTCCAACTCTCAGCCTAAAGAATGTCTGCTGCAATGGCTACAGAATGGAATTCCCATGATCCTTCCTACTGGTTTCAACACTTGGCTAGAAATACACTGCTTATACTTTCCTGTTATTATAAATTATCAGCCAGGTGAAAAGGGGGATTGTGCAAGGTCTGAAAAAGTACTGAGAGAAGGAATTTTCATCCCTGAGGAGTTTTCAGCCAATGTATCTAAAAGGTTTTGTTTACTTCACATAAGTCAACATGTTTAGCTGTCCAGAAATCCTATAAACTTTTCACTCTGGGTTCTGTCGTCATTTTCTGAATAGTTACAGTTGTTAAAGACTGGACAGGGAGATCCAGAAAAGTCAATTTCTTCTGCTTTTGTTATTTGTGTATATGTATGAAGCAAGAACTATTTTGACCTGCTACTACAGTAGACTTGCCTTCAGGAGAGAGTTATGAGCTAGGAACCATAGAAGAAAACAAACTAAAGCAAAACACAACATCCATACACACATACATACATACATACACACACACAACACACACACACACACACACACACACACACAGGAAATACACACAGTGTAGGTAGGGAAGGAAGCAGAGGCAGAACACAATATTATTTATCTTTAATATGAATACTTAAAATGCATGGATGTAAATGGCAAAGATAAAAGTGTATTATAGCTATAATTGCAAGGGAGAAGTATAGAAAACAGACTAGAGAAACATCATTTTGCTTCAAAAACAAAGCAAACCAAAAATAATATTAGCCTTTTAAACATTCTTTAAAAATTCTAAGTCTTGCGCTTACCACCTTTTATTCTTCCATCTAATTTAAAATTTTAAATGAATATTTCATAGTGGTTTTAAGGAAAACTGTATTTGTAATCAGTTTTTATTTCATTTAAATAAGAGAATTATAGATTGGTAGAACAAATTGTACCAAGCCTATGGTAGCCTTGGTAGTGGGAAAGGAAGAGCAAATGGAGCTTCTTTCTGAAGGTTGGACTTTGCAGGGAGAAGGAAGAAGAAAGAATCTGAAGGTCCAAAAGAGAGCTGTTGGAGAACAAGCAATAAATATAAAGCAATATTGATTCAATTAAATAACAGTCTCCTAGAACTATCTATGGGAGGACTTCTCAGACTTATCTACCACTGATTACAGGTGGCTCACAGAACCACCTACACTTTGATGTTATTATAAATTATCTTGGGATTGTTTTAAATGCAAATTATTTAGGCAGAATGTCAGAATCCTATCAGATACATATAACAATAATCATTAGGCAGTATGTATTTCAGAGTGTGAATGCAATCTGATCTTTTTGTAGATGACAGTATCATATCACAATGTCAAAAGGTTGGACATTCCATATCAAAATAACAAACATAACCCTCCATAGTAACAAGTCATTATACAACATACTTAGATTTCTCATGTCAAAACAATAAATATATCTGGGTACTTAGGAATAAATCTAATATAGATGTTGAAAAACTTATTCATAAACTCTATACAGTGTCTGAAAATATAAAATGAACAGAATACAGTGAGCTTTCTATCTCAAATTAAAAAAATAAGTAATAAAAGTGTTAATTTCTTAGAGGAGAAATTCTTGAGCCCCAAGTTCTATATTTCCAATGAGATTCATGTAAAATGCCACTGTTGCTCTACTTAACAATGCTAGAGGTTAGGGAAATAAGTGTACTACTAGATACAGGGGTGATGAGGGAGGTATATGTTGTCTATATATAGAAAGAATAAGGAAGGAAGGTGGCAAATTGTTAAGAGTGAAGTCTTCAGTATATTTCAAGTATATTTAGAATTAATTTTATAGATGAGGACAGAATTGTGGAGCATTTCAATCCCAAGAATTCCATAAGCAAATCTTTGTTTAAGAAATAGTAATGTGTTGGAGGTGTGGAGGGCCTAGAGGGCAGATAGGCTTGAGAAGGTGGAGTCAATTGAAGGGTATGTGTCATAATTTTGGTGAAAGACAGTGAATGACACAGAGCAACATCATGGCAGGATACATGTTTTAGCATCATCATATTTCTGTGTTCACCTTTTGATGCTAATGCTTGCATAAATTTCGGAAAGGTGACAATGATTTTTATCTCAGAATGCACCATAGTCAGTGTATTATATGGCAGGCAACTGACATATCGTTAAAAAAGAATTGGTAATATTTCTCTATGTGAACTGGACACCTTTACAGGACACTTCTATTAATTTGATTAATGGTAATCTTAGACTTTTAATTTGGCTGGTTGTGTAGAAACACTTTGACTTTTCACAGCTTCCTTATGTAACTAACTCCCTGAACCCTCCAATTGTAATGTCTCCCTGTCCCTTCAAACACATGTAAAATGTTCACGTCAGTCTTTAGAACCTCTTGGGTCTTTTCTCTTTTTTTGTCCATCTTTATTAAATTGAGTATTTCTTATTTACATTTCAAATTTTATTCCATTTCCCAGTTTACAACACCTAACCCCTCCTGCACCCCTACTATATGGGTGTTCCCCTCCCAATCCTCCCCCGATTACTGCCCTCCCCACAAGAATCCCGTTCAATGGGGGTCCACCTTTGGCAGGTCGGAGGGCTTCCCCTTCCACTGGTGCTCTTACTAGGCTATTCATTGCTACCTATGAATTTGGATCCCAGGGTCAGTCCATGTATAGTCTTTGGGTAGTGGCTCAGTCCCTGGAGATCTGGTTGGTTGGCATTGTTGTTCATATGGGGTCTCAAGCTTCTTCAGCTCTTTCAGTCCTTTCTCTGACTCCTTCAATGGGGGTCCCATTCTCAGTTCTGTGGTTTGCTGCTGGCATTCGCCTATGTACTTGCCATATTCTGGCTGTGTCTCTCAGGAGAGATCTACATCCAGTTCCTGTCAGCCTGCACTTCTTTGCTTCAAGCAACTTATCTAGTTTGCTGTGTGACCAACCAGGACTTTTGGCCTTGAGTAAGCAGGATATGGCCCTTGGTGCCTGCGCTGTTGGTCTCTGCTCTCCAACCCTGCTGCCTTCCTGAAAACAGCCCCTAGCTGGGAAATGGAAAATTACTGCATTGGTCCACCCTGGTCTGGTGATCTCTTGAGTTTCAGTTTAGCGTGTATATAAGGAACACGTCTTTTCCAATAAAGTGGCATTTCGTTCACCTACCAAATGACTCTGTATTTTTCTTTTTAATCTGCAGGCCCTCGTTGACTCAGGGTAGCAGGTTAGCTATGCAGGCATAGCTGACAAGTGGAGGTCCCACCGACATCGGAAAGAAGGGAGAAGCTGATGGACCGCTCTGGGGTCCTCCAAAGAAAAGGAGCGAATTGATCGAGCAAACCGAAATAAGTGTTTTGGGGACCACCATAGGAGCGGCACACAGTCACAAGCTGTTAAAAAAGCAGCTGAATGGCATCCTTGAACATCGGGGAACCGCCGTCAAGGTGAAGGTAATTGGGGAATTCGTAAAAGATTTAGAAAAATTTTGTCCTTGGTTCCTAAGTAATGGAGCTTTTAATGCTGAGGACTGGGATCGTGTACATCGGCATTTGTGCCAAGCATGAGAGCGGCATGGGCCGCTCATTTTCAAAACCTGGGGATATTTGGAGGCTAGTTAAGAATGCCCTTGGGCTGGGGATTTAGCTCAGTGGTAGAGCGCTTACCTAGGAAGCGCAAGGCCCTGGGTTCGGTCCCCAGCTCCGAAAAAAAGAACCAAAAAAAAAAAAAAAAAAAAAAAGAATGCCCTTATTAGTGAAAATGAATTAGTGAAGGAACAATTGGCTGAGGCTAAGAAAACTCTTAGAGACATTCAAGAGGAATTTGCTAAGGAGTCTCTTCAGGGGACTTCGTCCTCTTCTTCCGACACAAGAATCTGAGAGTAGTGAAACACCCCCTAATGAGGGTGAAAGAAAGAAGAAAAAGGGTAAACTTGGGAACAAAGATCATAAAGGGGCTTCTGCACCCCCGCCACCATATAATCCTACATGGCCTGATGAGGAACATACAGAGGATCAAGAAGAAGTAGACTGGGACTGTGAGCCACCCACATCAGGAGGGGTGATGTTAAAATCGGAAAGAATATAGGAAAAAAGGATAAGCAAGAACTGTACCTGGTAGTTGAGGTACCAGACCCTAATAACCCCAGACAAATGCTTCACCAGCATCAGGCTTTGTCATTTAAGGAAATAAAACAATTGAAGGAGGTTGTGATATTTTATGGCCCTCAGGCTCCTTTTACCAAATCTTTGTTTGAGTCCTTTACCTTTCTTAACCTTACACCCTGGGATTTGCAACAATTTGTAGAGCAATTCTCTCAGTGGGGTACTATCTACTGTGGAGGAGTGAATGTCAGGAACAGTGTACCAAAGTGGCTCATATGAATCTTCAGGCTGGGCAACCACAATTTAATTTGGAAGCGTTGACAGGGTCTGGAGCTTATGCTGGACTTGCACAACAAATTCAGTATTCCCCTGGCATATATGCCCAGATTGCTGCTGCCAACCCAGCCTGAGGTGCCTTGCCTAATATAGGGTCAGAGAAAAACTTACTAAGGTAGTGCAAGGCCCTTCCGAAACATATTCAGACTTTGTGGCCAGATTAATGGCTTTGGCAGGAAAGATGTTTGGTGATGTAAATACTGCCATGCCCGTAATTAAACAATTAGCCTTTGAGAATGCCAACAAATATTGCCAGGAAGCTTTTCGACCCCATCAATTCAAACCATTGAATGAATATCTAAAGATTTGCAAAGATATTGATGGAAATCATATTCAGGCTCATCTTCTTGCTGCTGCTCTTCAACGAGGACTGGGAATAGGAGGTGCTAAACCCAAAGGGTCTTTCAATTGTGGACAACCGGGGCATATGAAATGAGATTGTCCCAGACACAGAGAGCAAGCCCCTGGGAAATGCCCCAAATGTGGAAAGGGTAATCATTGGGCTAATGAATGTTGATCCTGGTTTGACATGCAGGGATGACCGGTTTCAGGAAATGAGACCAGGGCCCTGTCCCAGGGCCCGAAAGCAAAAGTGTATAGGACCTTCGAGACACCCATTTGGTTTGTCCCCTGAAGCCACAATACTTTTCAGTTGCAGACCTCAAGCGAGGAACCCCAGGGGGTGCAGGACTGAACCTCTCTGTTCCGCTGCCCGAGCAGTATTACCCTCTGATATGGGGGTTCAGGCACTCCCCACTGGGGTCTATGGGCCTCTACCCTTGGGAAGCTGGGGTCTTTTGCTGGGAAGAAGTAGTGTCATCCTTAGAGGGATTCAAATTTTCCCGGGCCTAATAGATAATGATTTTCAAGGAGAGATAATTGTCATGGCTGCCTGCTCTCGGGGAGTTCTTGTCATCCCACAAGGGGAGAGAATTGCTCAATTAATTTTATTACCCTTACCCAAATGTGGTAATGAGAATATCTGAGATTATAGAGGACAAAGGGGGTTTGGGAGCACTGGCTCCTCTTCTGTTTTTTGGACAATGGAATTGGATCAATGCCCTGAGATAGAATTAGTTATAGAAGGGAAAAATTTTAACGGACTTCTTGATACTGGCGATACTAGTGTCATATCTGCCCAATTTTGGCCATCGGCTTGGCCTTTGCAGGATTCCGACACTCAGGTTTCCAGCATAGGAGGATCTCCTACCATCCACCGTAGCACTAAGATTTTAAAATGGCAGGATCCAGATGGACAAAGTGGACATTTTCAATCCTATAATATCAAGAGCTTACCTGTGAGTCTATGGGGGAAGAGATATACTAGAAAGTATGGGGGTTGTGTTGACTACCCGTTATTCCAAACCTGGTAAGATGTTACATAAGTGGGAATGGAGAGGAGAGGGGCTAGGTAAAACTTCTCAAGGAAGCCCATCTCTTATTAGTGTCCCTGATTCTCTGCAAAGGATGTCCGGTGATTGATCTGGGGTCGGAACTCCAAATTTATCCTAAAGGCCACTGTTACCTCTCCTCCTATCACATGGAAGAAAAATATGCCCATGTGGATTGAACAGTGGCCTCTGACCCAAGAGAAACTGGAGGCTGCCCAAAAATTAGTACAAGAACGGTTCGATGCCAGTCATTTGGTTCCCTCTATTTCCCCATGGAATACCCCTATTTTTGTCATTAAGAAAAATCTGGCAAATGAAAACTTTTGCAAGATTTGAGAGCTGTTAATGATACTATGGAAATTATGGGAGCTCTTCAACCTGGATTACCCTCTCCAATGGCCATCCCTAGAGGATGGGAATTGATTATTTTAGATTTAAAGGATTGCTTTTTTACCATGCCCCTCCATCCTGAGGATTGCAAGCACTTTGTCTTTTCAGTCCCTTCCACAAATTTCAAGGAACCTGCCAGGAGATTTCACTGGGTTTGCTTACCTCAATGTATGGCTAATAGCCCTACCCTATGTCAAATGTTTGTTGCCCAAGACCTTGTGAAGGTTAGAGCACTTTTTCCTTCTTGCTACATCCTCCATTATATGGATGATATTTTGCTTGCATCAGCCTCTAAACAAGAGCTGTTAGAGGCTTTTGCCACCATGACAGAAAGGCTTACACAATTTGGGCATGTTATTGCCCCTCAAAAGGTGAAAATGGGGTATCCTTTTCAATACCTTGGCTTTCAAATTGCTAAATCAGGTACTCGTCCACAAAAATTGCAAATACGAGTGGACCAATTAAAAAATTTGCATGATTTTCAAAAATTATTAGGAGATATAAACTGGGTAAGATCTTCAGTGGGATGTCCCTCCGGCACTTTAAAACCACTGTTCAACCTCTTGCAAGGGGACAATCCTACATCACCCAGAGCTCTCACTCCAGAGGCTAGACAAGCTCTTGTGAACTTTCAGGAGGCCTTGTCCAGGTCCATGCTTAGCCAAATTGATTACAGAAAGGGATTAAAGTTGTTGGTTTTTCCTTTTCAATTTGCTCCCATAGGATTACTTTGGCAGGATGCACCCTTATATTGGGTTAATCTGCCAGGCTCTCCACATAAAATTGTTGCTGGTTATCCTAGTCTAATTTTGTCTATTTTAATCAAAGCTGAGGAAATAGCTAAACAATATTTTGATATTTGTTTACAAAAAATTATTGTGCCCTATACTAAAGAGCAGTTGGCTTATTTAATGGCCAATGATGAGGGATGGGGTTTGTTTTGCTTTACTACTCTTGCAGGTTTTGATAATAATTACCCTTCAGATAAGAGTGTTCAGTTTTTTAAAGCACATTCTATTTGCTTTCCTAGAATAGTGAGAAAACATCCAATTGATGGAGGTAGAATAGTTTTTTACTGACGGCTCTTCTTCTGGAATAGCAGCCATAGTGTCTGAAGGACAAGTTAATACCTTGACATTTTCCCGGGTGTCTGCTCAATAAACTGAATTGGAGGCTCTATGCTTAGCCTTGAATCTTTATTCAGAATCCATAAATATATATACTGATAGTGTTACTGATATGTGGCTAATATTATTAAAAATTTAGAAACTGCTCCTTATATTGATTATCATTCCTCTGTCACTGATGCCCTTGTATGAGTGCAGAGACTGTTGTGGATGAGAAGTGCACCCATGTTTGTTGACCACATCAGGGGACATTCAGAATGGCCTGGTCTGTTAAGTGCTGGGAATGTGAGAGTGGATGATGCTACCCATGTGATGTTAACAGTGGTTGAACATGTTCAGCCTTTACATAAAAAAATTTATCTGAATGCAGAAAGTTTAAGATTTCATACTGGATATACCAGAGAGCAAGCATTGGGAATTAGTGCTACTTGCCCAGATTGTGTTCCTTTTATTCATTCTCCAAACTTGGGGGTGAATCCCTGAGGCCTTCTTCCAAGAGATGTATGGCAAATGGATATAACCAATGTTGCCAGTTTTGGAAAGTTGTCATTTGTACATGTTTCTGTAGATACTTATAGTGGCCTTCTTTTTGCTTCTCCACATTCAGGGAAAAAAGCCTGAGATGTTAGAAATCATTGTTTAGCAGTCTTTGCCTAAGCTGGGGTACCATGAGTGATGAAAACAGATAATTGACCTACCTATAGCAGTAAAAACTTCAAAAATTTTTTAGATCAGTATAATATTTCTCATAAGGTGGGTATCCCCTACAATCCTCAAGGATAAGCCATTGTTGAACACAGCCATGCTAAGATAAAAAATTATTTAGAAAAAAATTAAAGGGAATGATATATTGGGCCCCCTTGGCACACCTTATGCTAAATTACCTTATATATTATATATTTTAAATTTTTTATTAGTAGATAAGGAGGGTAAGTCCGCTTCTGATAGGCATTGGAGGCATTCTGAAAGGACGAATTATGGGTTTGTTAAATGGAAAGATCTCCAGTCAGGCTCCTGGAAAGGCCCAGTTCCTGTTTTATTAAGGCTTAGGGGATCAGTGTGTGTTTTTCCGAAAGGTGCAGATGGGCCCTTTTGGATTCAGGAGCATTGTGTGCGGCCTGTTGATAGTCCCAGCAATCAGTGTGGAACAATGGAGCTTGGTGCAGAATCCTTCTATCCTGATGAGCATGAACCTTGATGCTTCTGTATTTCCTAGCATTTTTGCAAGAAAATGACCTTTGGGTAGGCTTGCTGACAATGTGCTCCTAGAGGAGCATCAGGTAAATGGTACCTTTTTATTGGAAAATACCTTATGTTTCTTGAAGGAAGTTAATCAGAGTAAGTATGGTAATGTTTCCTCAGCCTTTTTAGATAATTGTAAATTACTGAGCAATGCCACTTTTGGCCAATTTAGAAATAACACTGCTGTTCAATTTCAGAATATTTTGTACCCTGTGTTGCCTATGAGGTGGAGAAATATTACTGGCAGTCCCCTGAGACCTGCTCCTAATTGTTGGCTTTCCCCAGGGAATTTTGAAGTTAAAGCACCCATACTTGGAGAGATTGTTCCCCCTTTTCTGCTTGGCCATTAGATGAGGAAGTTGGATTTTCTGGACACCAACCCCCAGTAAGAATTCCACCCTGCAGTCCACACCTCATTGGTATAGAAATCCAAGCCAGTATGGGGTGTGGCCTCTTTTTGCAGGGTTTTTCCTCTGCGGGCCTCAGGCATGTTTAGACATGACTCCTATCCTATTGCAATCTGGGGATTTATCCAATGGATCAGCCTCTTGGAATGAATCCTTTGAGGCATCTGTTAATGTTACAGTTAGTCACAGACTTAATAATCACATCTTCACTTTGTCTTATTAGCCTCTTTTATTTTGTTGTATCTAAACTGAGTGTGGGGGAAGGGAGTAAACTAAATTGTTCTATAGGTTCTTGTTTTCTAGCCAATTGTTGGAATGCTTCCTGCCATGCTAGAGCGGTGGTGATTAGAATTCCTGGACCATTGTTGATGCCCATCCGTACCAACAACAGTGAAGGCCTCATGCTATATAGACACAGGAGAGACTTCGGTATTACCGCTGGAATTATTGCTGCCATCACCATTGCTACTGGAGCAGCTATAGGCGCCGGGTTCGCGCTATCAGGCCAAGTACAGACTGAACAAATTATCTGGAAGAATTTCTGATGCTCTGCTCACTCAAGCTGATGTTAATTCCCATTTTCATTATCAGCAGGTGGCTTTAATGAGACTCGGGTGGACCCTCTGTATGGCACTGGGTTCTTCTCCCTAGTCCAGCAAATGGGGACCTTGGTAAAAGAATGGGCAGGAGCAGCCTTTCTGGGCATTTTGCTAGTAGTAGTATGTGGCACCGTTTGGTGCCTTTGCTGACTGAGAAGACAACAGATTCATTCTCAGGCCGTAGTGCGAGGATTGGTCCTCATGCAGAAGCATGAGGTCCACGCAGCTGAGTTTTGGCTATCCATGCTTGATAGGCACTGATCAAAGACAGGCAACTTCCCTGACCCTTGGATAAACCTAAGACAGGGGCCTTGAGAATGACAAGATTACCCAATGATGGTTAAGACCAAGGATGCGTTCGGGTAAATCCTAAGACAGATGGTGCCTATTAATTAAAGAAAAAAGGGTGAATTGTGACCACCTGGGCTTTTGGCCTTAAGTAAGCAGCATATGGCCCTCAGCGGCCCGCACTGTTGGTCTCTGCTCGCCCACCCTGCTGCCTACCTGTAAACAGCCCCTAGCTGGGAAATGGAAAATTACCCCATTGGTCCACACTGGATGGGTGATCTCTTGAGTTTCAGTTTAGCGTGTTTATAAGGAACACATCTTTTCCAATAAAGTGGCATTTCGTTCACCTACCAGATGACTCCGTATTTTTCTTTTTAATCTGCAGGCCCTCGCCAACTCGAGGTAACAGGTTAGTTATGCAGGCATAGCTGACATTGGTGGCTGTATATGTATGGGCCACCTGTGGGGCAAGCTCTGAATGGGCATTCCTTCAGCCTATGTTCTAAACTTTGCATCCCTATCCCCTCCCAAGGGTGTTCTTGTTCCTCTTTTAAAGAAGGAGTGACCATTCACATTTTGGTCATCCTTCCTGAGTTTCATGTGTTCTGTGCATCTAGGGTAATTTGAGCATTTGGGCTAATAGCCACTTATCAATGAGTGCATACCATGTGTGTTTTTCTGTGATTGGGATACTTCACTCAGGATGACATTTTCCAGTTCCATCCATTTGCCTATGAATTTCATAAAGTCATTGTTTTTAATAGCTGAATAGTAGTCAATTGTGTAGATGTACCACATTTTCTGTATCCATTCGTCTGTTGAAGGGCACCTGGGTCCTTTCTAGCTTCTGGCTATTATAAATAAGGCTGCTATGAACATACTGGGTCCTGTGTCCCTGTTACATGTTAGAGCATCTTTTGGGTATATGCCCAAGAGAGGTATAGCTGGTTCCTCAGGTAGTGTAATGTCCAATTTTCTGAGGAACTCCAGACTGATTTCCAGAATGGTTGTACCAGTCTGCAATCCCATCAACAATGGAGGAGTGTTCCTCTTTCTCCACATCCTCGCCAGCATCTGCTGTTGCCAGAGTTTTTGATCTTAACCATTCTGACTGGAATGAGGTGGAATGTCAGGGTAGTTTTGATTTACATTTCCCTCATGTCTAAAGATGTTGCACATTTCTTTAGGTGCTTCTCAGCCATACAGCATTCATCAGCTTTGAATTATGTTTAGCTCTGAACCCCATTTTTTTATTTTTTTATTTTTTTTTATTAATTTGAGTATTTCTTATATACATTTCAAGTGTTATTCCCTTTCCCGGTTTCCGGACAAACATCCCCCTCCCCCTCCCCTTCCTTATGGGTGTTCCCCTCCCAATCCTCCCCCCATTGCCGCCCTCCCCCCATAGTCTAGTTCACTGGGGGTTCAGTCTTAGCAGGACCCAGGGCTTCCCCTTCCACTGGTGCTCTTACTAGGATATTCATTGCTGCCTATGAGGTCAGAGTCCAGGGTCAGTCCATGTATAGTCTTTAGGTAGTGGCTTAGTCCCTGGAAGCTCTGGTTGCTTGACATTGTTGTGCTTTTGGGGTCTCGAGCACCTTCAAGCTCTTCCAGTTCTTTCTCTGATTCCTTCAACGGGGGACCTATTCTCAGTTCAGTGGTTTGCTGCTGGCATTCGCCTCTGTATTTGCTGTATTCTGGCTGTGTCTCTCAGGAGCGATCTACATCCGGCTCCTGTCGGTCTGCACTTCTTTGCTTCATCCATCTTGTCTAATTGGGTGGCTGTATATGTATGGGCCACATGTGGGGCAGGCTCTGAATGGGTGTTACTTCAGTCTCTGTTTTAATCTTTGCCTCTCCCTTCCCTGCCAAGGGTATTCTTTTTCCTCATTTAAAGAAGGAGTGAAGCATTCACATTTTGATCATCCGTCTTGAGTTTCGTTTGTTCTAGGGATCTAGGGTAATTCAAGCATTTGGGCTAATAGCCACTTATCAATGAGTGCATACCATGTATGTCTTTCTGTGATTGGGGTAGCTCACTCAGGATGATATTTTCCAGTTCCAACCATTTGCCTACGAATTTCATAAAGTCATTGTTTTTGATAGCTGAGTAATATTCCATTGTGTAGATGTACCACATTTTCTGTATCCATTCCTCTGATGAAGGGGATCTGGGTTCTTTCCAGTTTCTGGCTATTATAAATAAGGCTGCGATGAACATAGTGGAGCACGTGTCTCATTTGATTGTTGAGGAATCTTTTGGGTATATGCACAAGAGAGGTATAGCTGGATACTCCGGCAGTTCAATGTCCAATTTTCTGAGGAACATCCAAAATGATTTCCAGAATGGTTTTACCAGTCTGCAATCCCACCAACAATGGAGGAGTGTTCCTCTTTCTCCACATCCTCGCTAGCATCTGCTGTCACCTGAGTTTTTGATCTTAGCCATTCTCACTGGTGTGAGGTGAAATCTCAGGGTTGTTTTGATTTGCATTTCCCTTATGACTAAAGATGTTGAACATTTCTTTAGGTGTTTCTCAGCCATTCGGCATTCCTCAGCTGTGAATTCTTTGTTTAGCTCTGAACCCCATTTTTTAATAGGGTTATTTGTTTCCCTGCGGTCTAACTTCTTGAGCTCTTTGTATATTTTGGATATAAGGCTTCTATCTGTTTTAGGATTGGTAAAGATCTTTTCCCAATCTGTTGGTTGCCGTTTTGTCCTAACCACAGTGTCCTTTGCCTTACAGAAGCTTTGCAGTTTTATGAGATCCCATTTTTCGATTCTTGATCTTAGAGCGTAAGCCATTGGTGTTTTGTTCAGGAAATTATTTCCAGTGCCCATGTGTTCCAGATGCTTCCCTAGTTTTTCTTCTATTAGTTTGAGTGTGTCTGGTTTGATGTGGAGGTTCTTGATCCACTTGGACTTAAGCTTTGTACAGGGTGATAAGGATGGATCGATCGGCATTCTTCTACATGTTGCCCTCCAGTTGAACCAGCACCATTTGCTGAAAATGCTATCTTTTTTCCATTGGATGGTTTTGGCTCCTTTGTCAAAAATCAAGTGACCATAGGTGTGTGGGTTCATTTCTGGGTCTTCAATTCTATTCCATTGGTCTATCTGTCTGTCTCTGTACCAATACCATGCAGTTTTTATCACTATTGCTCTGTAATAGCTTGAGTTCAGGGATAGTGATTCCCCCTGAAGTCCTTTTATTGTTGAGGATAGCTTTAGCTATCCTGGGTTTTTAGTTATTCCAGATGAATTTGCAAATTGTTCTGTCTAACTCTTTGAAGAATTGGATTCGTATTTTGATGGGGATTGCATTGAATCTGTAGATTGCTTTTGGTAAAATGGCCATTTTTACTATATTAATCCTGCCAATCCATGAGCATGGGAGATCTTTCCATCTTCTGAGGTCTTCTTCAATTTCTTTCCTCAGTGTCTTGAAGTTCTTATTGTACAGTTCTTTTACTTGCTTGGTTAAAGTCACACCGAGGTACTTTATATTATTTGGGTCTATTATGAAGGGTGTCGTTTCCCTAATTTCTTTCTCGGCTTGTTTCTCTTTTGTATAGAGGAAGGCAACTGATTTATTTGAGTTAATTTTATACCCAGCCACTTTGCTGAAGTTGTTTATCAGCTTTAGTAGTTCTCTGGTGGAACTTTTGGGATCACTTAAATATACTATCATGTCGTCTGCAAATAGTGATATTTTGACCTCTTCTTTTCCGATCTGTATCCCCTTGACCTCCTTTTGTTGTCTGATTGCTCTGGGTAGAACTTCGAGAACTATATTGAATAAGTAGGGAGAGAGTGGGCAGCCTTGTCCAGTCCCTGATTTTAGTGGGATTGCTTCAAGTTTCTCTCCATTTAGTTTAATGTTAGCAACTGGTTTGCTGTATATGTCTTTTACTATGTTTAGGTATGGGCCTTGAATTCCTATTCTTTCCAGGACTTTTATCATGAAGGGGTGTTGAATTTTGTCAAATGCTTTCTCAGCATCTAATGAAATGATCATGTGGTTCTGTTCTTTCAGTTTGTTTATATAATGGATCACGTTGATGGTTTTTTGTATATTAAACCATCCCTGCATGCCTGGGATGAAGCCTACTTGATCATGGTGGATGATTGTTTTGATGTGCTCTTGGATTCGGTTTGCCAGAATTTTATTGAGTATTTTTGCGTCGATATTCATAAGGGAAATTGGTCTGAAGTTCTCTTTCTTCGTTGGGTCTTTGTGTGGTTTAGGTATAAGAGTAATTGTGGCTTCGTAGAAGGAATTCGGTAGGGCTCCATCTGTTTCAATTTTGTGGAATAGTTTGGATAATATTGGTATGAGGTCTTCTATGAAGGTTTGATAGAATTCTGCACTAAACCTGTCTGGACCTGGGCTCTTTTTGGTTCGGAGACCTTTAATGACTGCTTCTAATTCCTTAGGAGTCATGGGGTTGTTTAACTGGTTTATCTGTTCCTGATTTAACTTCGATACCTGGTATCTGTCTAGGAAATTGTCCATTTCCTGAAGATTTTGAAGTTTTGTTGAATAGAGGTTTTTATAGTAAGATCTGATGATTTTTTGAATTTCCTCTGAATCTGTAGTTATGTCTCCCTTTTCATTTCTGATTTTGTTAATTTGGACGCACTCTCAGTGTCCTCTCGTTAGTCTGGCTAAGGGTTTATCTATCTTGTTGATTTTCTCAAAGAACCAACTTTTGGTTCTGCTGATTCTTTCTATGGTCCTTTTAGTTTCTACTTGGTTGATTTCAGCTCTGAGTTTGATTATTTCCTGCCTTCTACTCCTCCTGGGTGTATTTGCTTCTTTTTGTTCTGGAGCTTTTAGGTGTGCTGTCAAGCTGCTGACATATGCTCTTTCCTGTTTCTTTCTGCAGGCACTCAGCACTATGAGTTTTCCTCTTAGCACAGCTTTCATTGTGTCCCATAAGGTTGGGTATGTTGTACCTTCATTTTCATTAAATTCTAAAAAGTTTTTAATTTCTTTCTTTATTTCTTCCTTGACCAGGTTATCATTGAGTAGAGCATTGTTCAATTTCCACGTATATGTGGGCATTCTTCCCTTATTGTTATTGAAGACCAGTTTTAGGCCGTGGTGGTCGGATAGCACGCATGGGATTATTTCTATCTTTCTGTACCTGTTGAGGCCCGTTTTTTGACCAATTATATGGTCAATTTTGGAGAAAGTACCATGAGGAGCTGAGAAGAAGGTATATCCTTTTGCTTTAGGATAGAATGTTCTATAAATATCCGTTAAGTCCATTTGGCTCATGACTTCTCTTAGTCTGTCGACATCTCTTTTTAATTTCTGTTTCCATGATCTGTCCATTGATGAGAGTGGGGTGTTGAAATCTCCCACTATTATGGTGTGAGGTGCAATGTGTGTTTTGAGCTTTAGTAAGGTTTCTTTTACGTATGTAGTTGCCCTTGTATTTGGGGCATAGATATTTAGGATTGAGAGTTCATCTTGGTGGATTTTTCCTTTGATGAATATGAAGTGTCCTTCCTTATCTTTTTTGATGACTTTTAGTTGAAAATTGATTTTATTTGATATTAGAATGGCTACTCCAGCTTGCTTCTTCTGACCATTTGCTTGGAAAGTTGTTTTCCAGCCTTTCACTCTGAGGTAGTGTCTGTCTTTGTCTCTGAGGTGTGTTTCCTGTAGGCAACAGAATGCAGGGTCCTCATTGCGTATCCAGTTTGTTAATCTATTTCTTTTTATTGGGGAGTTGAGGCCATTGATGTTGAGAGATATTAAGGAATAGTGATTATTGCTTCCGTTATATTCATATTTGGATGTGAGGTTATGTTTGTGTGCTTTCATTCTCTTTGTTTTGTTGCCAAGACGATTAGTTTCTTGCTTCTTCTAGGGTATAGCTTGCCTCCTTATGTTGGGCTTTACCTTTTATTATCCTTTGTAGTGCTTGATTTGTAGAAAGATATTGTGTAAATTTGGTTTTGTCATAGAATATCTTGGTTTCTCCATCTATGTTAATTGAGAGTTTTGCAGGATACAGTAACCTGGGCTGGCATTTGTGTTCTCTTAGGTTCTGTATGACATCACTCCAGGATCTTCTGGCCTTCATCGTTTCTGGCGAAAAGTCTGGTGTGATTCTGATAGGTCTGCCTTTATATGTTACTTGACCTTTTTCCCTTACTGCTTTTAATATTCTTTCTTTATTTTGTGTTTGGTGTTTTGACTATTATGTGAAGGGAGGTGTTTCTTTTCTGGTCCAATCTATTTGGAGTTCTGTAGGCTTCCTGTATGTCTATGGGTATCTCTTTTTTTAGGTTAGGGAAGTTTTCTTCTATGATTTTGTTGAAGATATTTACTGGTCCTTTGAGCTGGGAGTCTTCACTCTCTTCTATACCTATTATCCTTAGGTTTGATCTTCTCATTGAGTCCTGGATTTCCTGTATGTTTGGACCAGTAGCTTTTTCCGCTTTACATTATCTTTGACAGTTGAGTCAATGATTTCTATGGAATCTTCTGCTCCTGAGATTCTCTCTTCCATCTCTGGTATTTTGTTGGTGAAGCTTGTATCTACAGCTCCTTGTCTCTTCTTTTGGTTTTCTATATCCTGGGTTGTTTCCATGTGTTCTTTCTTGATTGCTTCTATTTCCATTTTTAATTCCTTCAACTGTTTGATTGTGTTTTCCTGGAATTCTTTCAGGGATTTTTGTGTCTCCTCTCTATGGGCTTCTACTTGTTTATTTATGTTTTCCTGGAATTCTTTCAGGGATTTTTGCAATTCTTTCAGGCATTTTTGCGATTCCTCTCTGTAGGCTTCTACTTGTTCTCTAAGGGAGTTCTTCACGTCTTTCTTGAAGTCCTCCAGCATCATGATCAAAAATGATTTTGAAACTAGATCTTGCTTTTCTGGTGTGTTTGGATATTCCATGTTTGTTTTGATGGGAGAATTGGGCTCCGATGGTGCCATGTAGTCTTGGTTTCTGTTGCTTGGGTTCCTGCGCTTGCCTCTCACCATCAGATTATCTCTAGTGTTACTTTGTTCTGCTATTTCTGACTGTTGTTAGACTGTCCTATAAGCCTGTGTGTCAGGAGTGCTGTAGACCTGTTTTCCTCTCTTTCAGTCAGTTATGGGGACAGAGTGTTCTGCTTTCGGGCGTGTAGTTTTTCCTCTCTACAGGTCTTCAGCTGTTCCTGTGAGCCTGTGTCTTGAGTTCACCAGGCAGCTTTTTTGCAGCAGAAAATTTGGTCTTATCTGTGGTCCCGAGGCTCAAGTTCGCTCGTGGGGTGCTGCCCACTGGCTCTCTGCAGCGGCAGCAACCAGGAAGACCTGTGTCACCCCTTCCGGGAGCTTCAGTGCACCAGGGTTCCTGATGGTCTTTGGCTTTTTCCTCTGGCGTCCGAGATGTGTGTGCAGAGAGCAGTCTCTTCTGGTTTCCCAGGCTTGTCTGCCTCTCTGAAGGTTTAGCTCTCCCTCCCATGGGATTTGGGTGCAGAGAACTGTTTATCCAGTCTGTTTCCTTCAGGTTCCGGCGGTGTCTCAGGCAGGGGTCCTGCCGCTCCTGGGCCCTCCCCCACGGGAGCCCAGAGGCCTTATACAGTTTCCTCTTGGGCCAGGGATGTGGGCAGGGGTGAGCAGTGTTGGTGGTCTCTTCCGCTCTGCAGCCTCAGGAGTGCTCACCTGACCAGGCGGTTGGGTCTCTCTCTCTCCTGAACCCCATTTTTTAATAGGGTTATTTGTCTCCCTGCAGGCTAACTTCTTGAGTTCTTTGTATATTTTAAATATAAGTCCCCTATCAGTTGTAGGATGGGTAAAGATCTTTTGCCAATCTGTTGGCTACTGTTTTGTACTAACAATAGTGTCCTTTGCCCTACACAAGTTTTGTAGGTTTATGAGATCCCATTTATCGATTCTTGATGTTAGAGCATCAGCCATTGGTGTTTTGTTCAGGAAATTTTATCCAGTGTCCATGTGTTCGATATTCTTCCCCACGTTTTCTTCTATTACTTTGAGTGTATCTGGTTTGATGTGGAGGTCCTTGATCCACTTGGACTTAAGCTTTGTACAGAGTGACAAGCATGGATCGATCTTCATTCTTCTACATGCTGTGATCCAGTTGAACCAGCACCATTTGCTGAAAATGCTATCTTTTTTCCATTGGATGGTTTTGGCTCCTTTGTCAAAAATCAAGTGACCATAGGTGTGTGGATCCATTTCTGGGTCTTCAGTTCTATTCTGCTGGTCTATCTGCCTGTCTCTGCACCAATACCATGCAGTTTTTATCACTATTGCTCTGTAATACTGCTTGAGTTCAGGGATAGGAAGTCCCCCGGAAGTCCTTTTATTGTTGAGGATAGTTTTAGCTATTCTGGGCTTTTTGTTATTCCAGATGAGTTTGCAAATTGTGCTGTCTAACTCTCTGAAGAATTGGATTGGTATTTTGATGGGGATTGCATTGAATCTGTAGATCACTTTTGGTAAAATGGCCATTTTTTTCTATATTGATCCTGCCAATCCATGAGCATGGGAGATCTTTCCATCTTCTGAGATCTTCTTCGATTTCTTTCTTCAGAGACTTGAAGTTCTTATCATACAGATCTTTCACTTACTTGGTTAAGATCACACTGAGGTACTTTATATTATTTGGGACTATTATGAACGGTGTCGTTTCCCTAATTTCTTTCTCAGCTTGTTTCTCTTCTGTGTAGAGGAAGGCTACTGATTTATTTGAGTTAATTTTATACCCAGCCACTTTGCTAAAGGTGTTTATCAGCTTTAGTAGTTCTCTGGTGGAACTTTTGGGATCACTTAAGTATACAATCATATCATCTGCAAATAGTGATATTTTGACTTCTACCTTTCCAATCTGTATCCCTATGATCTCCTTTTTCTGTCTGATTGCTCTGGCTAGGACTTCAAGAACCATATTGAACAAGTAGGGAGAGAGTGGGCCACATTGTCTAGTCCCTGATTTTAGTGGGATTGTTTCAAGTTTCTCTCCATTTAGTTTAATGTTAGCTACTGGTTTGCTGTATATAGCTTTTACTATAGTTAGGTATGGGCTTGAATTCCTGTTCTTTCCAGGACTTTATTCATGAAGGGGCATTGAATTTTGTCACATGCTTTCTCAGCATCTAATGAAATGATCATGTGGATTTTATCTTTCACTTGGTTTATATCATGTATTACATTGATGGTTTTCTGTATATTAAACCATCCCTGCATGCCTAGGATGAAGCCTACTTGATCATAATGGATGATTGTTTTGATGTGTTCTTGGATTCGGTTTGCAAGAATTTTATTGAGTATTTTTCCGTCGATATTCAAAATGGAAATTAGTCTGAAATTCTCTTTCTTTGTTGGGTCTTTGTGTGATTTAGTTATAAGAGTAATTGTGGCTTCATAGAAAGAATTTGGTAGCACTCCGTCTGTTTCAATTTTGTGGAATAGTTTGGATAATATTGGTATGATGTCTTCTATGAAGGTCTGATAGAATTCTGCCCTGAACCCATCTGGACTTGGGCTCTTTTTGGTGGGAAATCTTTTAATGACTGCTTCTATTTCTTTAGGAGCTAAGCGGTTGTTTAAATGGTTTATCTGATCCTGATTTAACTTCAGTACCTGGTCTCTTCCTAGGAAACTGTCAATTTCCTCCAGGTTTTCAAGTTTTGTTGAATATACGCTTTTGAGTAGGATCTGATAATTTTTTGAATTTCCTGATTCTGTTGTTATGTCTCCCTTTTCATTTCTGATTTTGTTAATGTGGATAAACACTCTGTGTTCCCTGGTTAGTCTGGCTATTTGTTTATTGATCTTGTTGATTTTCTCAAAGAACCAGCTTTTAGTTCTGTTAATTCTTTGTATAGACATTTTTGTTTCTACTTGGTTGATTTCAGCTTTGAGTTTGATTATTTCCTGCCTTCTACTCCTCCTGGGTGTATTTGCTTCTTTTTGTTCTAGAGCTTTTAGGTATACTGTCAAGCTGCTGATATATGCTCTCTGCTGTTTCTTTCTGCAGGTACTTGGACCGAGTTTTCCTCTTAGCACAGCTTGCAGTGTGTCCCATAAGTTTGGGAATGTTGTACCTTCATTTTCATTAAATTCTAAAAAGTCTTTAATTTCTTTATTTCTTCCTTGACCAGGTTATCACTGAGTAGAGCATTGTTGAATTTCCATATATATATATATATGTTGGTGTTGTTTCCTTATTTTTATCAGCCTATGGTGGTCTGATAGAATGCATGGGATTATTTCTATCTTTTTGTATCTATTGAGGCCTGTTTTTTGACCTATTATATGGTCAATTTTTGAGAAACTACCATGAGATGGTGAAAAGAAGGTATATCCTTTGGTTTTAGGATAGAATGTTGTATAAATATCTGTTAAGTCCACTTGGTTCATAACTTCTGTTAATCTGTCTATGTCTCTGTTTAATTTCTGTTTCCATGATCTGTCCATTGATGAGAGTGGGGTATTGAAATCTCCTACTATTATTCTGTGTGGTGCAATGTGTGCTTTGAGCTTTAGTAAGTTTTCTGTTATGTATGTAGGTGCCCTTGTATTTGGAGCTTAGATAATTAGGATTGAGAGTTCATCTCTGTGGTTTTTTTCTTTTGATGAATATGAAGTGTCTTTCCTTATCTTTTTTTAATACTTTTGGTTGAAAATCGATTTTATTCGATATTAAAATGACTACTCCAGCTTGCTTCTTCAGACCATTTGTTGGAAAGTTGTTTTCCAGCCTTTTACTCTGAGGTAGTGTCTGTCTTTGTCTCTGAGCTGTGTTTCCTGTAGGCAGCAAAATGCTGCGTCCTCTTTAAATATCCAGTTTGTTAATCTGTGTCTTTTTATTGGGGAATTGAGTCCATTGATGTTGAGAGATATTAAGGAATAGTGATTATTCTTTCCTGTTATCTTCATATTTGGAGGTGAAATTATGATTTTGTGCCTCTCTCTCTCTCTCTCTCTCTCTCTCTCTCTCTCTCTCTCTCTCTCTCTCTCTCTGTTGCAAAATGATTAGTTTCTTGCTTTTTCTAGGGTGTAGCTTGCCTCCTTGTGTTGGGCTTTACTATTTATTATCCTTTGTAGAACTGGATTTGTAGAAAGATATTGTGTAAATTTGGTTTTGTCATGGAATATCTTTCTCCATCTATGTTAATTTAGAGTTGTGCTGGATACAGTAACCTGGGCTTGCATTTGTGTTCTCTTATGGTCTGTATGACATCCATCCAGGATCTTCGGGCTTTCACAGTCTCTCATGAGAAGTCTGGTCTAATTCTGATAGGTCTGCCTTTATATGTTACTTGACCATTTTCCCTTACTGCCTTTACCATTTTTTTCTTTGCTTTGTGCATTTGGTGTTTTGACTATTATGTGACAGGCATAGTTTCTTTTCTGGTCCAATCTATTTGGAGTTCTGCCGGCTTCTTGTATATTTATGGGCATCCCCTTCTTTAGGTTAGGGAAGTTTTCTTCTATGATTTTGTTGAAGATATTTACTGGTTCTTTGAGTTGTGAGTCTTCACTCTCTTCTGTACCTATTATCCTTAGGTTTGATCTTTTCATTGTGTCCTGGATTTTCTGTATGTTTTGGACCAGTAGCTTTTTCTGTTTTATATTATCTTTGACAGTTGTGTCGATGAGTTCTATGGAATCTTCTGCTCCTGAGATTCTCTCTTCTATTTCTTGTATTCTGTTGGTGATGCTTGTATCTATGGTTCCTTGTCTCTTCCTTTGGTTTTCTATATCTACGGTTGTCTCCCTTTGTGCTTTATTTATTGTTTCTATTTCCATTTTCAATTCCTTCACCTGTTTCATTGTGTTTTCCTGTAATTCTTTCCAGAATTTTTGTGTTTCCTTTTTAAGGGCCTCCAGTTTTTTACTTGTGTTTTCCTGCATTTCTCTAAGGGAATTCTTTATGTCTTTCTTAAAGTCCTCCATCATCATGATCAAACGTGATTTTAAATCTAGATCTTGCTTTTCTGGTGTGTTTGGATATTCAGTGTTTGCTTTGGTGGGAGAATTGGGCTCTGATGATGTCGTGTAGTCTTGGTTTCTGTTGCTTGGGTTCCTGTGCTTGCCTTGCACCATCAGGTTGTCTCTGATGTTACCTTTTTCTGCTATTTCTGACAGTGGCTTGACTGTCCTCTAGACCTGTGTGTCAGGAGTGCTGTAGACCTGTTTTCCTGTTTCCTTTCAGCCAGTTATGGGAACAGAGTGTTCTGCTTTCAGGCATGTAGTCATTCCTGTCCACTGACTTTCAGCTGTTCCTGTGAGCTCGTGTCCTGAGTCCACCAGGCAGGTCACTTGGAGCAGAAAAGTTGGTCTTACCTCTGTTCTTGGGCCTGACATCCCTCCTATATGCTTAGTTACAGCTCTCTGTGAGGGCAGCAACCAGAAGGGCCTGCCCCTATTTCTGGGTCCCTGTGGGCAGTGGGCCCTGATGGCGCTAGATGTTTTTTCTCTAGAATCAGAAATATGGGCAGAGAGTAGTCTCCTCTGGTTTCCCAGGTGTGTCTGCTCCTCTGAATGTCTAGCTCTCCCTCCCATGGGATTTGCATGCAGGGAGCTGTTTGACCGGGTCCCTTCAGATCCAGGCGCAGTCTGGACTGCAGGGCTCCTGCAGCTTGACTGCCCCATCTTCCTGTTCCTAGAGGATGTATACAGTTACCTCTTGGGCCAGGGATGTGGGCAAAGGTGGGCAGAAGTGTCGGTCTCTCCTTTCCTGCAGTCTCAGGATTACCCACACGTCTGGGCAATGAGCTCTCTCACCCACGGGATTTGGGAGCAGGGAGCTGTGGGCCAGGATTAGCGAGGTTCTTGGGTCTTTTCTTAATGCTTTCATATTATATTCTCTTCATAATTGCTACTAACAAGCTAAAAATTGATATTTAATCTTTCCACAGTAAAATTATTTTCTAGCAATTTTATTTTCTCTACCACCACAATATACGTGCCATAGTAACAATTATATTTTCATATAATTAATAACTATGTTTCCTATGTGAGCTATGCTGCCTTACTTAGGGTGCATAGCCACTGAATATTGAAATGAGTAAGTGAATTTCCCAAGCTATATAATTTACCTTATTACTTCAATCCAAATTAAAACATTCTTAAAGTTTATATTTCAAGTACATAAAACACCAATAATACTTATTTTGCAAGGGCATACAATCTGAAATGTACTATTCAATTAGCACAGATTTTCAATCCAGGTAGCATAGATAATGTTAGTTAGCTTCATAAGTTGAACTACACTCATTATTAGCTATTGGTAAAAGGAAATATTCCTTTTGAAAATTCTTTGACATCATTTCGACTTTACCACTTGCAAGATAGACTTTCAAATTTTTCTGACAAGAATGGCATTGATTATATGCTTTATGTGAATATAATACCTTTTGCAATTTTAGGCAATGATCAGTTTGATCATTTTCAGATCCATTTTTCTTTTGTTAGGTAAAATTTAAAACCATTGAGATAAAATAGCATGTTTTCCCCTTACCTAATAGAAATTGTTTTTCTTATTCTCCATTCCTAATTTTTACCTTCTCCTCAAAAGGAGTGAAAAGAATTATTCTTTCCTTGAGGTCGATGAAATTTCAGGGACAACTCAGAAATGAGCCTCACCTCTTTCCATAATCATGGTGCAATTATACCATGATGCAATTATAGGCTGGTAACTTCATACTTTTTTATTGCTATTTAAATATTTGAAAACATTCTAACTATGAATAGCAGCGTTGTTGTCTTTAATATATAATATATGAATATAAATATTTATTTAACATAATATATGGTAAAAGGACTACAACAGGAAGTGAAGTCATAGAACAGTCCTGAAATCTTTGTCTTGTTTATTTTTAGCATCACATTGCCATTTTCTATCATTATAATAATATAATTCTGCATTTTATATCTTAGTGGGAGGCCTGAATTGATGGACCAGAGAGCTAATTGGAATGTAAAAGTGATTGATGGCTGTAATGATGAAGTGAGTGTTGGGCCGTAAACCGTATCTTTGCAATCACCACAATATTTGCTGAATATAATACAATTTGCCATGTTGTATCTGTTGACATAAAACACTTAGCAATTGGAGTCAAGAGTCTCCTTCCATCCGTTTTTTATATGCCTGTATAATGCACATATTCTGAGAAATAATAGCCTAATCTTTAACGCAAATATAATCAGTTGATCCTTGGACTTCTTGAAAATCAAACACTTCAAAATTATGTATGTCTCTTGGACATTACAGTGAAAACAAGTACTATGGAATTCATTGTCAAAAGAACCAATAGAGTCAGAGTACAGATCATAGGTTTGTATAGCTGTTATGCTATGTGTAGGGTCGAGGGTGGGTCGTTTTGTTTATGCTGGAGCCTACCATTGGATTTATTGGGGTATCCAGGTATACTTCAGCAGGTGCAGAAAATATGAACGAATTAAGGGTGATATATCTCTGCTCCATAGTTTTAGTTTTCTAAAGAATCTACTCTTTAGCCAGAGCAATTAAATATAGGTGAGAGGAATTTCACAATAAACATTTACTCCCATTTCTTATCTACATGATATTGTTCATCGTACAAAACAGAGACTCAGTATCTGCTTTATGGAAAAAAACACATTATTTGAGTCAGTTGGATTTGGATATATTATAACCATGAGTTATAAAGAACTTTCAGTTTGCAACTTGACAATAATTTCAAAGAAAGTCAGTCATTCAGTCTCTCTCTCTCTCTCTCTCTCTCTCTCTCTCTCTCTCTCTCTCCCCCATCTCCCTCTCTCCTTTCCTTTGTACTTTCCTTTCTCCTTTTGCTCCTTTCCAATATATCTCTTACAAATCTTGGATTATAGCAGTGATCTCTAAATCTGTCTATAGCAGGTAGTAAACTTGGAATCACTCTGTTATGAAGGGCAGGTATAAAGAATAAATGTGAAAGCAATTGCAAGATGTGGTTGATAATACATCTCTTAAGAGTATAGAGAGAACAAATAATGAGACTAACTGAAGAGGCACAGCAGAAATTAGATTCTGCAGAAAAATCAGCAGTCTGGAAATTAGCATCACAACATCATTATATTTAATAGTAAGGCTATTGTATCATTTGATTGTTTTGCTTCATTTAGACATATTTACTTTTCATCAATATTCTTCACCTCCTACCACCCATTGAGTTAACCAGTATGTTCTTCCAAATACACATGCTTATACACACACAGGCATGCACACACACACACACACACACACACACACACACACACACACTCACACATATACATACACACACTCACTCATTCTTCAAATATCAACTAACATGTTGTTTTCTTCTAACAAATAGTAAATAATAGTTCTTTCCAATGTTCTTGCCACATCTGATTATTTTTCTATATTTTATAGTATTCTATAAAAATCGATCTATGTTTACCTATAAGATAATTGCCTAAATAGAAATATAAACTAGATACCCAAAAAGCTGATATCTCCTGAATAATTATCTCTGAATTGACAGGTTATAGCACATTCCTACTAAACAAGACATGGCTGTATGCTTCCTGGCCAGGTTGAATGCTTGTTCATAGAGCTGCCTAATATGTTTCTATTTTAATAGCTGTCTATTTTATTTGCATCTGATTATATTTAGTGAAGTAATTATCTATTCTTTTTACCAAAATTACCTTTAGCTATTACCATGAATATATTTTTACATTATCTTGCATTCTCATTATGGTATTTTAAATTTAATTGCTATTCTTTGTGTATTTAAACTGTATTAATTGTTGCACACAACTTATTAAATTTCATTATGTAATTTATACTTTAAGTTTTACAATAAAATATCAAACTTTATATCCATCTTTCCTCATAATGTTTTGTTTATTGCCCTATATTATTCTTGTGGTTGACTCTTAGTCAACCTAGTAACATATACTTTAGATAATTTTTAAGCAAGTAATTCATTTAAAATACCAATTGCTTGAATTTAATGATTATAACTAGTTTTTATAATTTTGCTAAAACTAATTTCCAGGGCTCCAACTGCATATGTAGCAGAGAATAGCCTTGTTGGGGCACCAGTGGAAGGGGTCTTGCCAAGGTTGGACCCCCACTGCAGGGGAATGTGGGGGAGGGAAACAAGGGGGATATCGGGGGAATACCGGTATGGGGGAGGGGAAGGAGAGGGAATTGGGGCTTATGGACAGGAAACCAGGAAGGGGAATAACCTTTGAAATGTAAGTAAAGAAATATATAATAAAATTTTTTAAAATCAAAAAAATGTATAAATTATGTGCAAAAAAAGACAATAAAAAAGTACATGATGACTGGGAAAATATTTCCTCTTGTTTCTTTGAACACAAGTAAAACATTTCTGTTGATGTAAAGTATCATTTGATACATTTTGATATGATTTGAACCACCATAAACAGTATGGTAAGTTTTATTTTGTTCATTCACATTTAACAATAAATTCTTTACAAATTATCGTTGTATGTTTATAAATAGCTGTTCATAAGAGGACTTGAGATTGTAGATTTAATTCCATTTCTATTAGTGAGAACATTTCACTTGTGATAAAAATATATAGCACAAACTCTAGATTCCATAACATGTGAAGAATCCCATATGTTTGTGATGAAAAGTTTACTAAGTACATATTGTGAACTACACACGAAGCTAGATGTCAGGATCATTTTTAGTAAAATATATCAACTGTGTTATGGTATGGATATCTTCCAAATTTATATGTTAAATATAGTTAGTATACCAATTGGTATAAGCAAATGATAGCATTTCTGTACCATGGTTAAACTATGAGAGTGTGAAGGGGTGAGTTGTGACAACTCATGAACTCAGTCTTTTGCTTTTCCATCTTTCCGCAACATGAAGATGCAAACTTTCCATATAGTGGACAAACATTCAAAACATCCAGAAAACAGAGAACAACCTTTGAGAGACACAGAAACTGATGATCTCTTGGCCACTCAGCCTGCATAACTGTGAAGACTGGTTCTTCAATGTTTTGTTACAGATGTACCAACAGATTAAAACAATACTCATGTTAATTGACACATGGGCAAAGTAAAAAACAAAAACAGTGGATTGCAAAGCAATATGAGATGGGGCTGTGGAGACGAGGTAGTGGGGAAAGTTCTTCCAGCCATGGCATGAAGAGCTGAGTTTGGATCCACAGACCAAGCCAGGCATGGTAGGCCTAGTCTGTGACTATAGCATTGTGGTGTTGGGGGCAGAGCTGAAAGAAGCAGAAACAAGTTAGGCAGTGAGTCTAACCAAATAGTGAGCACTAAGTCTGCTCAAAATATGAACTGGAGAGAGATCTTCATCTCTCTTTCTGTTCTTCCAGATCTAATCCCTCAGTCTCATACCAAGCTCTGTAGCAGACTCTTTTTTATCTTTGACGCTATCCCCAGTGGATCATGAGGACCTTTTTCTCCAACTTACCATCCTACAATGCATCCATTATACCAGACTCTAATACCAGCAAGCATTCCCTGAAAACACACAAGCTGAGCAGGCCAGAGAAAGAGGTAAGCTAATGGAAAAATCTTCAGTACTGCCTCCTCTCACCAAATCAAACCCCCAATGCCATGCCTAGTTCTTAAAAAGAACAGGTGTTGCTTCCCTCATTGTCCACATCTGGATCCAACACTTTCCCCTCCCTGCTAAGCCACAAGACTCCTGCTAGGAAATAAGGTAGGCTAACTTTAGATCTTCACTTCTCTTTCCATTCTTCCTGATCCAATCCCTGAGTTTCATCCCCACTGTTATCTTCTTGGGGTGACCTTTCTTCATGTACAACTCCCAGTCCAAGGAGACTAAACAATCAGATCCTGGCGGTACACTTCTTTCCTTCCACTTGTGAACCCCCTTGATTCCTAGTTTATTTCCTTTCCTAAGTGTCAGTTTCCCATACCATGAAACACATTTTACCTGGAACCCCAAGTGATGACACCTATAAGGTCCACAGAAAATTCTCTACGAGGCAACTCAGCCACCACACTTGCCTAAAATCCAGAGAGGAAACAGAAGCAAAGGAACAAAACACCAGTCCCACAAAGATAAAACCAGATGTAACCAGCACCTATGTAATCTTTCCAAATCCAGAGGCCTAGTCACCAGCTTTAAACAAAATAAGTAACAATCAGGACAATTTGCTTTCACCACAGCCCAGCAACCCTACCAGAGCAGTGCCTGAGTATTCCAAATAAGCTGAAGAACAAGAAAGGACTTTAAAACAGCCTGTTTGGGTATGGTAAAGGTCCTGAAAGAGGAAATAAAGACACCCTTTAAAGCAATCAAGAAAACATAAACAATGAGGGGAAATGAATAAAAGTGTTCAAGGTTTGAAACAGGGGAAAGAGGCAATAAAGAAAACACAAAATGAGAAAATCCTAGAAATTAAAAATTTAACAATTCAAGGAGAAACTACAAAGGTAAGCTTCACCAACCGAATACAAGAGATGACAGAGAGAATCTTGGGCATTTAAGATACAATAGAAGAAATGAATATATCAGACAAAGAAAACATTAAATCAAAAATAGTCCTGATATGTAACATATAGAAAATTTGGGACACTATGAATAATAGAATAATAATAAATAATGGATAACTATGGATCTAAGAATAATAGAAATAGATGAGGCACCCCAGCTCAAAGGCTCAGAAAAAAATACTTTCAACATAATCAAAGAATATTTTCCTAACCTAAAGTAGGATATACCTATAAAGGTACAAGAAGCATATAGAACACAAAATAGATTGGACTAGAAAAGAAGGTCTCATTGGCACATAATAATCAAAACACTAAATTTACAAAACAAAGGAAGAATATTAAAAGCTACAAGAGAAAAAGACCAAGTGACATATGAAGGCTGACTTATTAGAATTACACCTGACTTCTCAAAGGCAACTCTAAATGTCACAGGCCCTGGACAGTTGTACAAACTATAAGAGACAAGCAAGGCCAGCCTAGACTTCTATAATCAACAAAACTTTCAATCACCATAGATGGAGAAAATTTATAAAACCTAATTTAAGCAATATTTATTTATAAATCTAGCCCCACAGAAGGTGCTAGAAGAAAAACATCTAACTAAAGAGGTCAATTCAACCAAGAAAGCACAGGGAATAAATAATTGTAAGCCAGCAAAATCCAAAAAAGGGGAAACACACACACATGCATGCATGCACGCATACATGCATGCACACACCACCACCACCACCACAACCACCACCACCAATAACAACCAAATAAGAGGTAGCAATAATTATTGGTCATTGATATCTCTCAACACCAATGGCCTCAATTCCCCAGTAAACAACCCAGACTGAGAGAATGAATCCATGCTTCTGCCGCATCCGAAAGACACATCAACATCAAAGATGGGCACTATATCAACATAAAGGGTTAAAAAAAGATATTCCAGGTAGATGGACCTAAGAAGAAAGCTGGTGTGACAATTTTAATATCTAGTAAAATTGACCTTCAGATCAAAATTAATAAGAAGAGATAGGGAAGGACACTATATACTCATCAAATGAAAAATCCAGTGGCATACTATTTCAATTCTTAACATCTATGCCCCAAACACAAGGAAAGGCAAGTACATCAAAAAAGTAAAACTACAGCTTAGATCACATATTGATCTTTTCACATTGATAGTGGGAGCCTTTAACGCTCTACTCTTAACAAAAGACAGGTCAGGTCATCCAAACAAAAACTAAACAGAGAAATGAGAATAGATATACCTCAAGATCTAGCTTTACTACTATTGTCATATACAAAAGAATACTTCATCCTACTATAAGGATACTTGCTCAACCATGTCCATAGCTGTTCTATGCATAATAGAAATTAAAAACAACCTACATGTCCCTCAAAGAATAATGGATAAAGAAAATGTGGTACATTTACACAATGGTATTTAAAAATGGTAATTTAAAAATGGTATCATGACATTTGCTAACAAATGGTTGGAACTAGAAAAAAAATCATCCTGAGTGAGGTAACTAAGATCTAAAAAGGGAAATATAGTATGTATTTGCCTATATGTAGATAATGGCAGTTAAGTAAATAACAACCAAGCTGCAATCTATAGGCCTAGTTTAGTTGAAGTTTAGTTGAGATATAGAGGAAAGGATTAAGGCAGGGTTCAGGGGGTAAATGCATTTCCTGGTGAGGGCAAAATAGAATACATTTTATGGGTGAACTGAGTTAGAAGGGACAGAATCTGAGAATCAGTTGAGAGAAGGAAGGTAGATGGGATTGGGAATGCAGAGAGAAACAGCTAGAATGGAGGAGTATTTGAGGGTTGTTACAGAAACATAGTACAATGGAAACACCCTAAAATGATCCTAAAACAGTCTTCAAATAATGAGTAAGACAGGGTTCCAACTGGCCATCTCTTGTCACCAAACGAAGCATTCAGTGATGGAACTGAGTTACATTCAGTTGAATTGTTGGCCAAAGAGTTCCCATGAAAATCCCCTAAAAACCCAGGTCTCCACAAACTGACAAGACACCAATGCTGAAGACAACACTGATATAACTTATTAAACAGGAAAAAGTCAAGCTGGTGTCTATATGTTCTCTATGTTCTTGTGTCTTTGTACATGAAGGTACTCTGCAAGCTATCACAAGAGTAACAAACACTATCCCAGCCACAAACCCTTTGATCTACAATGCTGTTCAGCCTCCAAATTATGATAGGACATTAGCCATACAAAGCTTGCCAGAGTAATCAACCAATGTTTGACTTGACTTAAGTCTGCTTCCACAATTTGGATACCATACCCAATGCTGCTTGAGTAATCAAGAACCAAAGATTAAATAGCCCAGAGACATAAGGTAAAAGCAAATACTATTTGTTTTTAAAAATAAGTAGTGATAAAAATATTCCTAGTGATATTCTGTTATACTAATAGATCAGTTCCTTCTTAAGCCATCTTCAGAGAAAATTCCTTGTGCAGCAGACAGGAACAGATTCCCACAGCCAGACATTAGACACACACACACACACACACACACACACACACACACACACACACACACACCACACACACACACACCACACACACACATACACCCACACACACATATGCACACACAACCGGAAACAGAGAGACAGAGAGATAGGGAGAGAGTGGCAGGCAGGCAGGGAGGCAGGCAGGCAGGCAGGCAGGCAGGCAGGCAGGCAGACAGACAGACAGACAGACAGACAGACAGACAGACAGACAGAGCAACCTTGAAACACGTGGCTTTAAATGGGAGGTCTTCATCAAATTGCTCCCTTCTGAACTCTATTTGTAGAATAGGTGGCAGAAAAAGTATAAGAGCCAAAGGGCCAAAAGGGAGGGAAAACACCAGAAGTACAAGGCCCTCTAAATCAACTGAACAAAGCTCATATGAACTCACAGAATCTGAAACAGTATGTACATGTCTTGACACTAGTCTGTGCCAGGTCCTCCGTGTATTTACTATAGCTCTTGCTTTAGTATTTGTATGGCACTCCTGGATGTGAGCCAGTGGATCTCTAAGTCTTGTGGCTTCTTGTTGGGCTCTTTTCCTTCTTTTGGTTTGCGTTGTCTGACTTCATATGCTTTCTTTGTTTTGTTGTTATCTTTTAGAAACCTGTTCTTTTCTAGCGAAGAACAGAAAGGGAGTGGATATGGATGGGAGGGAAGTGGTAAGGAAGTGGGAAGAATAGAGAAAAGGGAAAATGTAATCATAATATATCATCTGAGAAAATAATCTATTTTCAATAAAAGGAGAAAAGGTAAGTTTAAAATTTCATTTATATCTCTAGTATCACTTAGAACTTTCAGTGAAGAAAAAATATCCAAGGGAATAATGCTTTAATTTTAGAATCATTAATTATTGTAGAAAGTAAGAGACTAAAATTAGCATTGGATTAGACAGACCCTTTATTAGTCTTTGGAAAATACATGGGAAAAGATAGGATCCCAGAAATGTTGGGTATCATTTATTCTAACAGCAAGTCTTCAATAAGTTCTCTGATACCTCATCTCAGATGAGACTTCAACATAAGGCAGACTCCCCCACCCCCACCCAAGACAAGTAAGCTAACACTTCAGCCATTATCTAACTTTTATTTACATCATGACATGGGAATCTCTGGTCTCTTTGGAAGTTTAGTTGTGTCCTGTGATGTCTTTCCAGAAACTGACTTATGAGAGGATGGTTTTGCTGAAGCAGACATGTGGAAGGAAGCTTTGCTGAGAACAGACATTTGGTGATTTTCTGTCAGCAGCCTGGGTAAAGGGTATGTGGGGTTTTGCTAGAGCTGACACTTGAGAGAACCCGTGATGTTTGGAAGGGATATGCGTATAACCTAACAGACAGTGGATGACAGTGTGTAGTACTGTATACCTTACCCTTTTCTGGCCATTGTCTGTCATGACATCATAGAGAGAACACACCAAAGAACCTCTGGTGATGTTCCTGCGACGCCTTGCCACTTCTGCAAACTCAGGCCAATTGGCAGAGCCTCATGGTTTCTTCTGGATTCACCTCTAATTGCTCATTCATGGACAGTGTTTGCTAGTGGATTGAGCTGCCACTGCCGATTCATGTAAACTGAACTGCTGATATCCTGACAACACAGATTGTATTTGTTCTAAAGAACTGTTCCTAAACAGGTCCACATCCTATTTTGCTCTTTTAACTTTTTTTCCCACTGCCTCTGGTACATGCTGGGCTAGAAGGAAGGGTAAAGCATTTAAGAACCCTCATTAAAAGTAGGTTTTGAAAAATCTAAGCCAACATTATTACACTTGATTGAGGAAATTAAAAATAGACAAAGAAAACAGGACCAAGCTTTTGTCAACCACAATGTTAGTTACTTTTATATTGTATGCAAGTCTTCCTTCATACGTCCATTATTAAAACATTTCTACCTATTTGGAAAATAATAAAGTGGAGAAAAAATGATTAAGGAACACATAACACATTATCTTTTGTCTTCTACATGCATGCGCACATGTAAATATATGTATGCACACACATAAATGTATGTATGAGTACAGGCACACACACAAATAGAGAAATATATCACTCACAAACCCGCACACATGTGCATACACACACACACACACATACACACACACACACACACACACACACAAATAGAGAAATAGAGCACTCATCTAAGGTTGGTTCAGAGAAGTTTCTTAAGAAGATAATATCTAACTTGGATCTAATTCTCATTATTCAGCTAATTGTACTAAGGAAAAGCTTTCAATATTGTTACAAGCAGAGAAATCAAGAAACACAACATGCCTGATTAAATAAATGGAAGACAGTTATCAGTGGTCTGAAAGTATAGAGCATTAGAAAGGCAATGGTAAAGAAAGAATTATACTGTGGAGTAGTACAGGGCTAACTCACAAAAACAAAAGCGTGCAGTAAGTGGACCAGTTTAAGTGCTTTTGACTGACAATAAACACACTGTGCTGGTCTCAGGGACAGTAAAGGGAAGCTTAGCAGGCAGAAGGAATTGGTTTTCATTCTAAGTATGCCTAAGTTTCAGTACAGTTATTTATTTTGGCCAAAAAGTCAGTCATTCATGTTTTTTGCATTAATGATGAAATGCCCAGCTAAAGAAGCACAATCAATTAAAGTTATCGCTTTTTATTTTACTTATTTATTTATTTTTGTGGTGTGCACATGTGCCACAAAGTCCATATGGAGGTCAGAATATAACTTGCAGGTGGCAGTTTTGTCCTTCTACCATTTGGATGCAATGCATCAAACTGGAGACTGTCAGATCTGACAGCAAGGACCTGTGCCTACTGAACCCACTTGCAGTCCCAGTACCAACAATTGAACAGGATGATTATATAAGCAAAATTATTATCAAGAGTCTCTTTAAATAATCAGTTTTATACACAAACATTTAAAACTAAATGATTAAAACTAAATGATTTAAAACTAACTGATTAATCATGAAAACCTGTAAGATGATAGCACGTGTGCTGATTTACAGGTATGGCAATGGCTATCCATGAAAATGTGTGCATGCATGAAGAGAGGCACTCAACTGTATGAAGGTAATATGCTGAATAGCATGTCCTTTGTCCAAGAAATGAAAAAAGACACAAACAAAAAGAGCATAGACAATAATAAATTGGCATAAACACTTAAATATTTGTATATATCAGGGGAATATCTATAATAGGTTTAAAGCCCTTCCCTTATTCGAGTGATAGATGACTGTGGCTGGCGGATGTGTAGTGGTAGCAAAGGGGCGTGATCACAGAGATGTTTATAAGATAAAATCAGTAGGAAGTGTGCAATAAAGCAATGGTTAAGAATAGTGCAGATGAAGCGGAGGAACAGGATATGTGGGGCCTTTTATGTAGAAAAAACTATATACTGCTGGGCAATGCTTGCAGAATGACTAAACCCTGCTTCCTTGTGAAGGCATATTAAGAGTTTTCCCTTCCACCTCATCTCAACCAACGCTCAGCTTCTGTTCTCACCCACCTATCAGTGCCTCAGACGAGCCTCATCAGTCAAAGCTACCATCCTGAATTCCAGGTTTCTTCCTGACTCCAAAATGTTAGGGCTCTTAGAAATCTCAAACTCCATCTATTGGAAGACTCCCACATTGTCACATCCCCTTACCTATTCTGGCATTAAATGCCTTGATCACCTCCTACTTCTTTGTAGTAGGAGTTCAGGCTGATGGGACTCTGTCTTCTTCCTTCTGCAATCAGCCAGATGTTATCTGTCTCTCAAGTCTCCGAGAACAGTCTTTGTCACCAGATGGAACGATTTCCCAAACCTAATTCCTGTTTTTCGTTTTTCATACATCTGCAAGAGTTATCCAACACCTCCCACAGAGAGTTAAGTAACACATGATCTGGGTCCAACGTGTCCATCCAACTACATCTACCGAAACGGACGGGATAGCCTCTGTTCCTTCGTTCTATTTTACTTAGCTATCCCCAGGAGGAAGCATGTGCATCTTAATCATCTCTGTCTTTTCTCGAGCCTTGCCTCTGTTCTATCCGTTGCTTGCCATTTGCAATCATTCTTCAGGCTCTTGGTGAATGTTTAGCATTACTACCTGCAATTCCAGGCAGAGGCACAATTCACAGAGGCCCACTCTCCTCTGAAGAAGAAGCAGCAACCACACCCTCACTCAACTGCAGTCAGCTAAGCATAGGCCTCTGCCTTTCTGTGCTACAGGTAAATTGGGGGTGTCAAGCTTCCCTTATCTCTTTTTACTGTTCCACCATTCAATCACAGACATATTAGATGCTTGATGGGTACTTTTGTATCATCAACCTACATTATCTTTTCTATATATACATGGGCATGATGCTTGGTGTGTGTTATAATGAAATGTTGCAATAAACTGTTGTGGTTTCCTTATTAGTACTTCAATATTGAGGATGTACCGAGCATGGTCAGACTTGGGAAAGCCACACTATTCAAAACCTTTGCAAGAAAAATCTCTTATGTCTAAGCGCATCTACTGAAATGGCATTGCCAATGAATCCTTGAAGGATTTAAAGTTTTTTTATTGTAAAGCAAACTACAAAAGCACTGAAGTTGTTGCTGGTAACATTGAGTTTTTTCATACTAAAAGTGATTTCGTGGACTTGCTTTTCAAATATTAAAAAATATTTTATGTAAATATCACACTACTTATAATTTATAACACTTCCTAATTTCAAATACTTATTTCCCTAACTGCTGGTGCTAAATTCTGACAAAACATAAGATAAAATCTTCAGAAGTAGCAGGATAATTTGTGTGTGTGTGTGTGTGTGTGTGTGTGTGTGCTTTCTAAACTTTATCCTCTTAGTAAGTATCCATTCGTTATCTAAAATAGAGACCCTCAAAATTGAGTGAATAAAAGATTATCAAAATAGCATACATACAAAGAGTTATTGCCCAAATTAAATATTTGAAATATTTGAAGTATGAAAGGATTAGCCTCTGTGAACCTCTGTCAATAATACTGTGGAGAATTCACTGAAATCTACCTTTATTACTGGAAGGGTTCACATTGACATGTAGGGAATCTGCTCCACAGAATCCTGGACCATTATTCATCCCACTACCTAAAGAAAGGGTGTTTAAAAAAGCTGTTCTGCAGAAGGCTGTTCCTGGTATTTCGCAGAAGTAAACATTGGTGTAATTTTGAAATTGCAGCTGTTTCTACAGACTCAAATTGTAAACATAAGTTCACATCACTCTCATTGATTCATAATCCTCCATGGTTCCTTCTACTCCAGTAAATTTTGCCAGGACATGAAACAAGAACAAAAAGAATTTAAAAGTATTTGTATATCTTCAACGGTGCTGCAAAATCCTGAAACTACTGGTCAACTTTTAGGAGAGATATCAGAATAAAGATTTTTAAACTTTATCTGTGTAGCAATATGGTAGTTAAAAATCATAAAAATTATACAACTGACCTTGCCATTGATAAAGACATAGAAGCAGTAGTACTCTTTATTGGATGCTTATTATGTAGTAAACATTAGTCCAAGAAGTTTATTTATATTTTGTTAAAAATTTGGGATTGGAGATACTGAACTCAAATAAAATTCTATAAAGTGTGGTGGGACTAAGGCAGATGTGATTCACCTGAGGCTTTCATTGTGAAATAAAAGTAGGCCAAGTACAGAGAGTGGAAATCAAATGCTTGATTGAAATAATGGGCTGGAAAAACCTAACTGCATAAAACTAACATGTAAACAGCGCAGACACTGTGAAAGTGTCCCCTTTCAAATCCTGTCTTTCAACAGCAAACATGTCTTGTTAGTTTTGGTATCATTTCAAATACAGAATATTCTGTACATTTAAGAATTTGAGTACTCATTCCTTTTAAAAAAGTACAAAGTGAGGAAAGTAAATTGTTTAAAATCATACCGTGCTATATACACGTTTTTGGCAGATTGTCACAACCAATATCTACTTTCATTTTTTTTATTAACTTGAGTATTTCTTATATACATTTCGAGGGTTATTCCCTTTCCCGGTTTCCGGGCAAACATCCACCTCCCCCCTCCCCTTCCTTATGGGTGCTCCCCTCCCAACCCTACCCACATTGCCGCCCTTCCCCCCATAGTCTAGTTCACTGAGGGTTCAGTCTTAGCAGGACCCAGGGCTTCCCCTTCCACTGGTGCTCTTACAAGGATATTCATTGCTACCTATGAGGTCAGAGTCCAGGGTCAGTCCATGTATAGTCTTTAGGTAGTGGCTTAGTCCCTGGAAGCTCTGGTTGCTTGGCATTGTTGTTCATATGGGGTCTCGAGCCCCTTCAAGCTCTTCCAGTTCTTTCTCTGATTCCTTCAACGGGGGACCTATTCTCAGTTCAGTGGTTTGCTGCTGGCATTCGCCTCTGTATTTGCTGTATTCTGGCTGTGTCTCTCAGGAGTGATCTACATCCGGCTCCTGTCGGTCTGCACTTCTTTGCTTCAACCATCTTGTCTAATTGGGTGGCTGTATATGTATGGGCCACAAATGGGGCAGGCTCTGAATGGGTGTTCCTTCAGTCTCTGTTTAATCTTTGCCTCTCTATTCCCTGCCAAGGGTATTCTTATTCCCCTTTTAAAGAAGGAGTGAAGCATTCACATTTTGGTCATCTGTCTTGAGTTTCATTTGTTCTAGGCATCTAGGGTAATTCAAGCATTTGGGCTAATAGCCACTTATCAATGAATGCATACCATGTATGTCTTTCTGTGATTGGGTTAGCTCACTCATGATGATATTTTCCAGTTCCAACCATTTGCCTACGAATTTCATAAACTCGTTGTTTTGGATAACTGAGTAATATTCCATTGTGTAGATGTACCACATTTTCTGTATCCATTCCTCTGTTGAAGGGCATCTGGGTTCTTTCCAGCTTCTGGCTATTATAAATAACGCTTCGATGAACATAGTGGAGCACGTGTCTTTTTTATATGTTGGGGCATCGTTTGGGTATATGCCCAAGAGAGGTATAGCTGGATCCTCAGGCAGTTCAATGTCCAATTTTCTGAGGAACCTCCAGACTGATTTCCAGAATGGTTGTACCAGTCTGCAATCCCACCAACAATGGAGGAGTGTTCCTCTTTCTCCACATCCTCGCCAGCATCTGCTGTCACCTGAGTTTTTGATCTTAGCCATTCTCACTGGTGTGAGGTGAAATCTCAGGGTTGTTTTGATTTGCACTTCCCTTATGACTAAAGATGTTGAACATTTCTTTAGGTGTTTCTCAGCCATTCGGCATTCCTCAGCTGTGAATTCTTTGTTTAGCTCTGAACCCCATTTTTTAATAGGGTTATTTATTTCCCTGCAGTCTAACTTCTTGAGTTCTTTGTATATTTTGGATATAAGGCCTCTATCTGTTGTAGGATTGATAAAGATCTTTTCCCAATCTGTTGGTTGCCGTTTTGTCCTAACCACAGTGTCCTTTGCCTTACAGAAGCTTTGCAGTTTTCTGAGATCCCATTTGTCGATTCTTGATCTTAGAGCATAAGCCATTGGTGTTTTGTTCAGGAAATTTTTTCCAGTGCCCATGTGTTCCAGATGCTTCCCTAGTTTTTCTTCTATTAGTTTGAGTGTGTCTGGTTTGATGTGGAGGTCCTTGATCCACTTGGACTTAAGCTTTGTACAGGGTGATAAGCATGGATCGATCTGCATTCTTCTACATATTGACCTCCAGTTGAACCAACACCATTTGCTGAAAATGCTATCTTTTTTCCATTTGATGGTTTTGGCTCCTTTGTCAAAAATCAAGTGACCATAGGTGTGTGGGTTCATTTCTGGGTCTTCAATTCTATTCCATTGGTCTATCTGTCTGTCTCTGTACCAATACCATGCAGTTTTTATCACTATTGCTCTGTAATACTGCTTGAGTTCAGGGATAGTGATTCCCCCTGAAGTCCTTTTATTGTTGAGGACAGCTTTAGCTATCCTGGGTATTTTGTTATTCCAGATGAATTTGCAAATTGTTCTGTCTAACTCTTTGAAGAATTGGATTCGTATTTTGATGGGGATTGCATTGAATCTGTAGATTGCTTTTGGTAAAATGGCCATTTTTACTATATTAGTCCTGCCAATCCATGAGCATGGGAGGTCTTTCCATCTTCTGAGGTCTTCTTCAATTTCTTTCCTCAGTGTCTTGAAGTTCTTATTGTACAGATCTTTTACTTGCTTGGTTAAAGTCACACCGAGGTACTTTATATTATTTGGGTCTATTATGAAGGGTGTTGTTTCCCTAATTTCTTTCTCAGCTTGTTTCTCTTTTGTATAGAGGAAGGCAACTGATTTATTTGAGTTAATTTTATACCCAGCCACTTTGCTGAAGTTGTTTATCAGCTTTAGTAGTTCTCTGGTGGAACTTTTGGGATCATTTAAATATACTATCATGTCATCTGCAAATAGTGATATTTTGACCTCTTCTTTTCCAATCTGTTTCCCCTTGATCTCCTTTTGTTGTCTGATTGCTCTGGCTAGAACTTCAAGAACTATATTGAATAAGTAGGGAGAGAGTGGGCAGCCTTGTCTAGTCCCTGATTTTAGTGGGATTGCTTCAAGTTTCTCTCTATTTAGTTTAATGTTAGCAACTGGTTTGCTGTATATGGCTTTTACTATGTTTAGGTATGGGCCTTGAATTCCTATTCTTTCCAGGACTTTTATAATGAAGGGGTGTTGAATTTTGTCAAATTCTTTCTCAGCATCTAATGAAATGATCATGTGGTTCTGTTCTTTCAGTTTGTTTATATAATGGATCACGTTGATGGTTTTCATATTAAACCATCCCTGCATGCCTGGGATGAAGCCTACTTGATCATGGTGGATGATTGTTTTGATGTGCTCTTGGATTCAGTTTGCCAGAATTTTGTTGAGTATTTTTGCGTCGATATTCATAAGGGAAATTGGTCTGAAGTTCTCTTTCTTTGTTGTGTCTTTCTGTGGTTTAGGTATAAGAGTAATTGTGGCTTCGTAGAAGGTATTCGGTAGTGATCCATCTGTTTCAATTTTGTAGAATAGTTTGGATAATATTGGTATGAGGTCTTCTATGAAGGTTTGATAGAATTCTGCACTAAACCCGTCTGGACCTGGGCTCTTTTTGGTTGGGAGACCTTTAATGACTGCTTCTATTTCCTTAGGTGTTATGGGGTTGTTTAACTGGTTTATCTGTTCCTGATTTAACTTCGATACCTGGTATCTGTCTAGGAAATTGTCCATTTCCTGAAGATTTTCAAGTTTTGTTGAATATAGGTTTTTATAGTAAGATCTGATGATTTTTTGAATTTCCTCTGAATCTGTAGTTATGTCTCCCTTTTCATTTCTGATTTTGTTAATTTGGACGCACTCTCTGTGTCCTCTCGTTAGTCTGGCTAAGGGTTTATCTATCTTGTTGATTTTCTCAAAGAACCAACTTTTGGTTCTGTTGATTCTTTCTATGGTCCTTTTTGTTTCTACTTGGTTGATTTCAGCTCTGAGTTTGATTATTTCCTGCCTTCTACTCCTCCTGGGTGTATTTGCTTCTTCTTGTTCTAGAGCTTTTAGGTGTGCTGTCAAGCTGCTGACATATGCTCTTTCCTGTTTCTTTCTGCAGGCACTCAGCGCTATGAGTTTTCCTCTTAGCACAGTTTTCATTGTGTCCCATAAGTTTGGGTATGTTGTACCTTCATTTTCATTAAATTCTAAAAAGTCTTTAATTTCTTTCTTTATTTCTTCCTTGACCAGGTTATCATTGAGTAGAGCATTGTTCAATTTCCATGTATATGTGCGCATTCTTCCCTTATTGTTATTGAAGACCAGTTTTAGGCCGTGGTGGTCCGATAGCACGCATGGGATTATTTCTATCTGTCTGTACCTGTCGAGGCCCGTTTTTTGACCAATTATATGGTCAATTTTGGAGAAAGTACCATGAGGAGCTGAGAAGAAGGTATATCCTTTTACTTTAGGTTAGAATGTTCCATAAATATCTGTTAAGTCCATTTGGCTCATGACTTCTCTTAGTCTGTCTACGTCTCTGTTTAATTTCTGTTTCCATGATCTGTCCATTGATGAGAGTGGGGTGTTGAAATCTCCCACTATTATTGTGTGAGGTGCAATGTGTGTTTTGAGCTTTAGTAAGGTTTCTTTTACGTATGTAGGTGCCCTTGTATTTGGGGCATAGATATTTAGGATTGAGACTTCATCTTGGTGGATTTTTCCTTTGATGGATATGAAGTGTCCTTCCTTATCTTTTTTGATGACTTTTAGTTGAAAATTGATTTTATTTGATATTAGAATGGCTACTCCAGCTTGCTTCTTCTGACCATTTGCTTGGAAAGTTGTTTTCCAGACTTTCACTCTGAGGTAGTGTCTGTCTTTGTCTCTGAGGTGTGTTTCCTGTAGGCAGCAGAATGCAGGCTCCTCGTTGCGTATCCAGTTTGTTAATCTATTTCTTTTTATTGGGGAGTTGAGGCCATTGATGTTGAGAGATATTAAGGAATAGTGATTATTGCTTCCCGTTATATTCATGTTTGGATGTGAGGTTATGTTTGTGTGCTTTCACTCTCTTTGTTTTGTTGCCAAGACGATTAGTTTCTTGCTTCTTCTAGGGTATAGCTTGCCTCCTTATGTTGGGCTTTACCATTTATTATCCTTTGTAGTGCTGGATTTGTAGAAAGATATTGTGTAAATTTGTTTTTGTCATGGAATATCTTGGTTTCTCCATCTATGTTAATTGAGAGTTTTGCAGGATACAGTAACCTGGGCTGGCATTTGTGTTCTCTTAGGGTTTGTATGACATCAGTCCAGGATCTTCTGGCCTTCATAGTTTCTGGCGAGAAGTCTGGTGTGATTCTGATAGGTCTGCCTTTATATGTTACTTGACCTTTTTCCCTTACTGCTTTTAATATTCTTTCTTTATTTTGTGCGTTTGGTGTTTTGACAATTATGTGACGGGAGGTCTTTCTTTTCTGGTCCAATCTATTTGGAGTTCTGTAGGCTTCTTGTATGTCTATGGGTATCTCTTTTTTTAGGTTAGGGAAGTTTTCTTCTATGATTTTGTTGAAGATATTTACTGGTCCTTTGAGCTGGGAGTCTTCACTCTCTTCTATACCTATTATCCTTAGGTTTGATCTTCTCATTGAGTCCTGGATATCCTGTATGTTTTGGACCCGTGGCTTTTTCTGCTTTACATTATCTTTGACAGTTGAGTCAACGATTTCTATGGAATCTTCTGCTCTTGAGATTCTCTCTTCCATCTCTTGTATTCTGTTGGTGAAGCTTGTATCTACAGTTCCTTGTCTCTTCTTTTGGTTTTCTATATCCAGGTTTGTTTCCATGTGTTCTTTATTGATTTCTTCTATTTCCATTTTTAATTCCTTCAACTGTTTGACTGTGTTTTCCTGGAATTCTTTCAGGGATTTTTGCGATTCTTTCAGGGATTTTTGCGATTCCTCTTTGTAGGCTTCTACTTGTTTATTAATGTTTTCCTGTGTTTCCCTAAGGGAGTTCTTCACGTCTTTCTTGAAGTCCTCCAGCATCATGATCAAATATGATTTTGAAACTCGATCTTGCTTTTCTGGTGTTTTTGGATATTCCATGTTTGTTTTGGTAGGAGAATTGGGCTCCGATGATGCCATGTAGTCTTGGTTTCTGTTGCTTGTGTTCCTGCGCTTGCCTCTCGCCATCAGATTATCTCTAGTGTTACTTTGTTCTGCTATTTCTGACAGTGGCTAGACTGTCCTATAAGCCTGTGTGTCAGGAGTGCTGTAGACCTGTTTTCCTCTCTTTCAGTCAGTTATGGGGACAGAGTGTTCTGCTTTCGGGCGTGTAGTTTTTCCTATCTACAGGTCTTCAGCTGTTCCTGTGGGCCTGTGTCTTGAGTTCACCAGGCAGCTTTCTTGCAGCCGAAAAGTTGGTCTTCCCTGTGGTCCCGAGGCTCAAGTTCACTCGCGGGGTGCTGCCCACGGGCTCTTTGTGGCGGCAGCAACCAGGAAGACCTGTGCCGCCCCTTCCGGGAGCTTATGCAGCCTCATGAGTGCCCACCTGACCAGGCGGTGAGGTCTCTTTCCCATGGGGTCTGGGAGCAGAGAGCTGCTGCGGGCCGGGATCCGCGGGTGTGGGACTTCCGGTAAACACAGGACGTGCCCGGTCCTAGAGGAATTCTGCCTCTGTGTGTCCCGATTTCACCAGGCAGCCTTCTTGCAACAGACAAGTTGGTCTTACCTGTGGTCCCGAGGCTCAAGTTTGCTCGCGGGGTGCTGCCCACGGGCTCTCTGCGGCGGCAGCAACCAGGAAGACCTGTGCTGCCCCTTCTGGGAGCTTCAGTGCACCAGGGTTCCAGATGGCCTTTGGTGTTTTCCCTGGCGTCCGTGATGTATGTATAGAGAGCAGTCTCTTCTGGTTTCCCAGGCTTGTCTTCCTCTCTGAAGGTTTAGCTCTCCCTCCCACGGGATTTGGGTGCAGAGAACTGTTTATCCGGTCTGTTTCCTTCAGGTTCCAGAGGTGTCTCAGGCAGGGGTCCTGCCGCTCCTGGGCCCTCCCCCACGGCTACTTTCATTTATTTTAACAGCAATGTAATATTCTTAATGACAATGAAGCACTATTTAGCCAGCCAGTGTCTTGCCAAATGACAGTCTTTCAGTTGCAGGATTTTGATGTTATGAACGGTGTTTTGATGGATGTCCAGATGAGTGTCACTCACAGACTTTAGAGGTAGAGCTATAAAGCTGAGGTATGTGCAGACATTATTTTTCTCTTGAGAAACCATAAGTTTACAAAAATGAATGTAGAGGTTTGGTTTTAATCTTCAGAACCCAAACAAGGTTTTGTTAGTCTTGATTTTTACTTTTGCTTTATTTCACCATGAATGCTATTGGACATGTTAATTCTTTTTGTTTCTTCCATCTTTATTAACTTGGGTATTTCTTATTTGCATTTCGAGTGTTTTTCCCTTTCCCAGTTTCCAGGCCAACAACCCCAACCCCTCCCCCTCCCCTTCTCTATGGGTGTTCCCCTCCCCATCCTCCCCCCATTACCGCCCTCCCCACAACAATCCCGTTCACTGGGGGATCAGTCTTAGCAGGACCAAGGGCTTCCCCTTCCACTGGTGTCCTTACTAGGCTATTCATTACGACCTATGAGGTCAGAGTCCAGGGTCTGTCCATGTATAGTCTTTGGGTAGTGGCTTAGTCCCTGGAGGCTCAGGTTGGTTGGCATTGTTGTTCATATGGGGTCTCAAGCTCCTTCAGCTCTTTCAGTCCTTTCTCATTCCTTCAATGGGGGTCCCATTCTCAGTTCAGTGGTTTGCTGCTGGCATTCGCCTATGTATTTGCTGCGTTCTGGCTGTGTCTCTCAGGAGAGATCTACATTTGGTTCCTGTCGGTCTGCACTTCTTTCCTTCATCCATCTTATCTAGTTTGGGCCACATGTGGGGCAGGCTCTGAATGGCCGTTCCTTCAGTCTCTGTTCTAAACTTTGCCTCCTATCCCCAACATGTTAATTCTTAAAGGTCTTCTCATATTGACGTTATTATAAGGAATCTTGTCTCAGTAAACTTTTAAAGAACACCACCATATTGTAAATTTACATCCAATGTGAAAAACAGGATCCAGTGAACCTGTTCTTTGACAATCAATCTAAAAGTATGGACATGCTTTTTAATATACTTGACTATAATTGGCATATTGTAATATAGGTTTCACATGTAGAATTTTTTGTTTTGTTGAGTTAATGTTATTATTCTCTCTCTGTTGAAAATATGGATAGTGTGATGCAGTTGCCTGCGTTCCAATGACTGTCAATTTGTTGTAATTGATTTGTATTAATTTCCAATTAATGTTTGACTTTCTCTTTTCTTTACTGAGACAGTGTCACCTTCTGTGGCCCAGAGCGTTCTCAAATATGCATTAGCCCTCCTGCCTCAGTTTCTCAATTGTTGGGATCACAGGTGTAAACCACTACACCTTAGTTCTTGAGAGTTACTTTATAGTTTTCTGTTCAAGATCATTTTAATAATGAGAATTTGATTGTCAGATTATTTTTCCTTTGTTAACCTAACCAAAATTGTTGTTCCCAATATAGCTTTCTTTTTCCTTTATAGAAAAATGCACAAACATGAATCTTTGCAGTAGCTGCCTTTAGGACTATTTTTTCTGAAGTAATTTTTAGATTTAAATTCTTGAATCTTCTTTCTTTTTGCCTGTGATTTTCTGTTTTTTTCCCTCCTGTGTGGGCTTCTGTAGAATGTATGATTTGAGTTGAAGTGTAAACTGCATTTCTTCCCAAACAAATATACTTTTTACTTAACAATGTAATGTGTCTTTTAGCCCCAAGCACGTGTGACAAAACTACTCACATTTTAGGATCATGCCCCATTCATAATGTCTTAGAACTCAACTTCAGTTTTCTTTTTCAGGTTTGGATAAAGAGAAATCTAGTTCAAACATCTTTCTGACACTTTCAGCCCCGCATTTTATAATCCTGGTGCATCCCCTCAAATATGGAGTTATAAACCTTTAAACCACGAGACATGGGCATTTCTAACTGTTTCTGTGCCATATAAATTGATATTGCTATCAGCATGAATTTTATCTGTGGATTTGATGAATGTTTACGTGTACTTTAGGAAAGGTCACTTCACTATTAGCCACATCTGATGGCAAAGTATGAGTCTCCTCACTGCTGGAATCAGGTGAGTAGACAACTTTCATTCTTCCTCCCCTCCAGCACTGTAATTGGCTCCTCCCTTCACAGCCCTGTGGCAGACTCCCTGCGCGTATGTTTTCCTACCCTACCACCACTCACTGGAACTCCGCTGAACCAAGTAGTGGTCCAAGCATTCTTCCTTCCTCCTGTCCCTTGGTTTCAGCTACATATATCTAGCAACACTCTCTACCCAGGGAACCCAGTGGTCACACCAGCATGGAAATAAGATGGGTTATCTTTCCCCACCGTCCACCACTACAATTCTCCAGCCTTCATCCCTATCTCTGTAATAGATTACTTTCAGGGGCCGTTCCTCTCACATTAGCTCCAATCCCGGTGGACTACAACAAACCCCACAAAAGATCCACTCATCCTTCTATCAGCCCTTTGTATCACCCACAGATACCGACAAACTCTATTTTGGATTCCTCATGACCACACAGGGCTGGGACTCGGATGTAGGAGATGTTTGACTCTCATTCCTGTTCCCGCATTACAACTGCTTCAGTCTCATTACTATCCCTGGAGCAGCCTACTTCCAGTCCTCTCCATTTACACTATCTTTATTCCTTGAGGAATCCAATCAACCCTGTGGTAGACACCAGGACACATTTTAGCCTCCCTTCTAGCCCACTCGCATCCCTTTTTGTCAGTCTTTAATACCTAGAAGCATTCTGCCTTGAACCCTCAGAGGTCATACCTGGCAAGGACTTGGATGTTCACACTGTCCTTTCTGTTCTCCATCACTACCTTTCTTTTATTTTTCTTTTTTCTTTTTTTCGGAGCTGGGGACTGAACCCAGGGCCTTGTACTTGCTAGGCAAGCGCTCTACCACTGAGCTAAATCCCCAACCCCATACCTTTCAATTCTCATCCTCAATCACATAGCAACCTAATGACAGGTGCCTCTTCTCCCATCTCAACTTCCATCACTGGAGACTTCAACTCTCTTGGTTCCCATACAGGATCCCATGAGCCTCATCATCATGGTTTGTACAGATTCTTCTTTGTCTTACTGCAACTTATTTGCAGGAATCTTCACCTCCTCTCCTCCTTACCAACATGCCTCTGACTCCATTGTAGCCTGGTCTCTTAGTGTGCATAAACTCCCCTTATCTCTTATGTCTGTTTTTCTGCTATATCCCTTCTGACTTACAGATGAGACGAGAGCACTGTATATCAACGCTGTTTCTCTATTCTCGGTTCTTTGTCTTCAAAGTTCTTATCTTGGTCAAACTATTTTCAAGTTCCATAATCACTGCCCCCCAAATCTTACATGACCACCATTGTAATACTTGTATAAATATATTATCTCTTAGGTTGTTTAGGATTTATTTGCATAGAAGTATCTTTAAAGTATAGCATTAAGATTAGATTGAATTAAATAATGTATTCAATTTATTATCTCCCTCACTTGCAGCTCTTTTGAAGGTCTGTCTATTTTCCTGCCCTTGCTTATCTATCTTTTTAGTAATACAGACACATGAAAGTCAACTGAAAATAATCACAAAATCTCTGTGATCAATGCTCTTGTTTTGGTCTCCTTTGACCACAAAATTCTCAATGCCACATAAAAGATGAAAATTATATATGTGAGGTAAAATGTTATTAAATGTAAAATTTACCTCAGCAAAAGACAATCTACTATTTCAGAATTTGTGCTCAAACATTACAAAAGTATATATTATATTATACAGAATCCATTTACTATTTTTGGGACAAATAAAATATATGATGGTGTCTACTGATGTAAAAACCTACATAAAGGAGTACCCAAGAGTCTTTTACAATGAATAACCAGGAATGAATTTTAAGAAGAATCATGCTAGAATAATATGTACAACCTATAAAAATTTATTGAAGGACATAAACAGTGACTGGAATAAATTGAGTCATAACCTGGTTCTGGATGATAGGAGTGAGTGCTTTCATGGTGTCAGTTTCTATCAAATTCTGTATCACTGTACACAGACAGAAATCCCAACAAAATATTTGTGCAGTTCAATACTAAGCCCATCAAAAACAAAAGTTAAGAACTTATTTTAAACATAAAATAAAGTGATGAGTTATGCTACAAGGATTAGAGTGGGCACGTACATGTTTTTGAAACCTGAGAGAAATAGTCTCCACAATTTTTATTATCATGAATGAAATGCTTCTATGCTTTTAAAAATAAATAAGTTTTAAACTGACTCAGATACTACACAATGTTTACATGCATAAGAAAACCACATGGAAGGCTACATTGATAGGTATATTTTATAGTTTTATATAGAAGATAAATAAATTTTAATATTAATTTGAAACATAAATTATATAACATAGTGAAAATAATTTAATGATAGAGAAATTAAGCAATAGCACATTGGTGATAAAATACAGAAAAACTATTAAATTCAACTGATATCTTAAAAGTCTTATAAAAACACAGAAAGAAGCACTGAAATAAATGCAAGAATTTAGTATGGTATTTTATAGATGGCTGTTATTTATATACATAGAAAAAAAGAAAGCTAGAAAACAAAAGTTCCTGAAACATTTTATTTATTTTATTTACTGATTAGTTATTAGATATTCCTATTAGTTTTTTAAATCAATCTCTTCTGTCCCCCTCTGTGTGTGTGTGTGTTTGTGTGTGTGTGTGTGTGTGTGTGTGTGTGTGTGTGTGTAATTCATAGATTTTGTAAAATAAGTTATAAACTATTAGTTACTTATCTTGATACTGTTAGAAATTTCAGGAGTAACAACACAGATGACAAAAATGTTCAACACCACTAATCATCAAGGAAATATAAGTCTATCACCACTGTGAAAGTAAGTTATACCGTTCTCTCACATCTATTCAGAAAAATTAAGATGAAAAAAGGAAGGACTGAAATAAAAGAGAACTTGTTTGCAATGTTGACAGAGACATTTATTTGTGTAGTCAGTATAGAAAACCTCAACACATTATAAATAGAACTGCCAGATCATCCCCAGTTCCCTTAGTGAGCACCTAGCCAAGGAAACCAATCCATATGTCATACACATCCGCTCCTCTGTGTTCATTGTATATTTACCTGTAGTAGTCAAAATAGAGTCAATTTAGGAATCCACCAACAAATAAATAAATAAATAAATAAAAATATGGTAAACATATTCAAAAGACCATAATTAAGTCACAGTTATTTGGACAAACAGATGTATCAAGAGACCATACTATGTTGATGAAAATTAACTACAGAAGAAAAATGTTGACTATTGCCATTTGTAAATGAAGCCAGAAAATCTGATGTCATAAACTAAGGAATAAAATGGTTGCTGGTGAGTGCAGAGGAGATGTTCATCAAGAATGCAAAATCTCTATTACATAGAAAAAAAACATCTTTAAGGAATCAATTGTAAAATATAATGGCTGTAATCAATAGCATTTTTATGGAGAATCTCTACTAATCAATTTAAATGCTGTCACTGTGAAGAATTCTATGGAGTAAACACGTTAACTACTGATCATAGATGCGTATATGCATATATACACACATAGGGAGAGCTTCACAGCATTGTTTATGACGTGGAAAAAAGTGGAAGTAAGATTAAGAATTTCTGTGACGTGGCCTACTAAAAATCTTTTCTCCCTTAGATGAAATAGCAACACACTTTTATCCAGTCTGGAATTTTACAGATTGAAAATATAATAAGGACTGGGCATATATTTCACAGAAGATTTCACAAAGGGACATGGGATATAACATATGCGCATGCATTTATCAGCCTGTGTTCTTAAACATACAAAAACATCTCTAGAAGGGAATTCATTCTATTTGGTAGTAAATCTGTAGATGGAAAGGGGAGATTAAATGGAAGGGACAAGAGCTTTGCTGTTCTATCCTCATGCTTCTTTTAAAACAAAAAAATTATCACATTTAATTATACTATTAAAGGATATTTAGGAGGGGCTGGGGATTTAGCTCAGTGGTAGAGCGCTTGCCTAGGAAGCGCAAGGCCCTGGGTTCGGTCCCCAGCTCCGAAAAAAAGAACCAAAAAAAAAAAAAAGGATATTTAGCTGGTGGTGGCTGCTTAGTGTCACTGGAATCCAAATATGCCAAAGATTAGAAAACTAAACAGATGTTTGGACATTGCACAATTCAAATAAGATCACTCTTTTCTTGAAGACAACGGTTTATTTTTTAGTAACGAGGTCAGATGGGAGGCAAAGATCTATTGGGAATTTTAGTTATTTGTTTAACCTGACTATTCAGAGCTACAGAAAAGCAGCTGGATTGCTTCTCAGAGGCATAGAGAAAGATCAGTGACACTCCCTCTCCATATGCCCCCAAAGCAGGGGCCACAGGAGGCTACCTCAGGGCATGCGGGGTCTGGAAGCTTTTGTGTGCAGCTGCAGGAACTCATGCTATGGCTTCATGGTGTTCAGTCTGAAAGAGCAGAAAGAGTCATCAAAATGCCTGAGTAGAGGGGACATTTTATTGAACCATCTCCTGAGCTAAATTAATCGAGCAATGAAACATGACAGTTCAATAGGTGAAATTATCAAAGGAAAACGGACCCCTGCCCCGGGCAGAGGCCACAGATGGGTGCCTGAGCTATTCTGAGAAAAGTGATTGCTTCATGATAAAAATATAATTGACCCCTATTGTTACATTGCCATTTAATGAGTCCTATCCAGCACCTCAATAAGCCAAATAGGAAGGGATGGTGTCTGAGGGGTTTGACAGTAACAGCTGATGCTAAACCACATAAAGTTACATGGTTTTGAAGAGAAACTGTCCTTCGTATGGATAAATCAAAGAAACCTTTCAGTTGATTCTTTCATTGGAACTTTTAGCTAACACAGAACTTAAAGAATGTAGTACTTGATTTCAAAAGACTAAAATAAATTAATTTAATTTCAGAAAAAAATAAAATAAAATGTTATTTTGTGAGAAAACTAAAAAAAAACAGTATTAAATGCCAGCTGTCTCGTGATTTATTCAATCATTTCTTTATAAATCAAGCAAAAGCATTTAATGAATATTAAGAATTCTGGTATAATGATAGGAACCATTACATAAAGGAATCACAGTTCTTATTTGAATCACGTCTTAAACTTGAATGCTTAAACAATTAAGCTATCTAATTAAACAATTAACTAGGATGCTTTAGATGGAAAAAATTAAAATCTGAGCTCACACTAGATTAAACAATGGTAATTATTTGTTGGTATGCGTGGAAATCCAGTGACTGATGAGTTATCAGGGTTGATTAATCCCATGCTTCCAGTGTTGTTTGTGTGAGTCTGTCTGCCCATATTATTCAGTGTAATCTTTCTTTTCTTTCTTTCTTTTTTTTTTTCTTTTTCAGAGCTGGGGACCGAACCCTGGGCCTTGCGCTTGCTAGGCAAGCGCTCTACCACTGAGCTAAATCCCCAACCCAGTGTAATCTTTCATAAGTTTGTTGTTGTTGTTGTTGGTGGTGGTGGTGGTGGTGGTGGTTTTTATGTAGCACTACACAATACATGGCCACTGGAGAAAATACACTCTTTATCTGTTGCATTGTTTCAGAATTAATCACAATGCCATTATTGAATGATTACTTTTAGGAACAATAAATAATTCTTAGAATTCTTGGAGCTTCTGTGAAAATGGGAATATGATTTGCTTCTTCTAGGGTTTCTTAGGTTGGATAAAGGTGGGGACAGATATAAATATTCATATTAAAGGAAGAAGGGGTGACCATATCTCTTCTCAGTCATTAAACTGCAATCTGTACCATTTAAATAATCCTAAAATATCCTGAATTTTTACTTATACATGCACACATAAAGATCTTCAACTTGTTATGCTTTGGTAGGCAATACATATCCAAAATGCATTATTTTCTTTCTTTTTTTTTTGGATTTTTTTATTTACACGTCAAATGTTATGCTCTTTCCAGGTTTTCAGTCTATAAACCCGCTATCCCATCCCCCCCTGATTCTATGAGGGTGTTCCCCCATCCACCCATCCTCCCATCCATACACCCCTTCCTGCCCCCGCGCCCTGACATTCCCCTACACTGGGGAGGGAGGTGGTCCAGCCTTGGCAGGACCAAGGGCTTCTCCCATTGGAGCCCAACAAGGCCATCCTCTGCTACATACGCAACTGGAGCCATGGGTCTATCCGTGTGTACTCTTTGGATGGTGGTTTAGTCCCTGGGAGCTCTAGTTGGTTGGTATGGTTGTTCTTATGGGGTTGCAAACCCCTTCAGCTCCTTTAATTTTTTTCTCTAATTCCTCCATTGAGCAACCTGTTCTCTGTTCAATGGTTGGCTATGAGCATCCACCTCTATATTTGTCATGATCTGGCACAGCCTCTTAGGATACAGTGATATCAGGCTCCTATCTGCATGCACTTCATGGCATCAGTAATATTGTCTGGTATTGGTGGCTATGTGTATATGGGCTGGATCCCCAAATAGGGTAGGCTCTGGATAGCCTTTCCTTGAGTCTCTGCTCCAGACTTTGTCTCCATATTTGCTCCTATGAATATTTTTGTTCCCATTTCTAAGAAGGACAGAAGCATCTGCATTTTGGCCTTCCTTCTTGAGTTTCATGTGGTCTGTGGATTATATTATGAGTAATCTGAGCTTTTAAGCTAATATCCACTTATCAGTAAGTGCATACCGTGTGTGTGTGTGTGTGTGTGTGTGTGTGTGTGTGTGTGTGTTTGTGATTGGGTTACTTCACTCAGGATGATATTTTCTACTTCCGTCTATTGATCTATGAATTTCATGATGTCATTGTTTCGATAGCTAAGTAGTACTCCTAAGTAGTACATTTACTTTGTGTAAATGTACCACATTTTCTGTATCCATTCCTCTGTTGAAGGGCATCTGGGTTCTTTCCAGCTTCTGGCTATTATAAATAAGGCTTCTCTGAACATAGTGGATTGTGTCCTCATTATATGTTGGACCATCTTTTGGACATATGCCTAGGACAGGTATAGTTGGGTCCTCAGGTAAGTACTATATACAATTTTCTGAAGAATCTCCAGACTGATTTCCCTAGTGTTTGTACCAACTTGCAATCCCAACAACAATGGAGGAGTGTTCCTCTTTCTCCATATCCTCTGACTGGTGTGACATAGAATGTTAGGGTTGTTTTGATTTGCATTTCCCTGATAACTAAAATGTTGAACATTTCTTTAGGTGCTTCTCAACCATTCTACAATCCTCAGTTAAAAATTCTTTGTTTAGCCTTGTACCCTATTATAATAGGGTTATTTGATTGTCTGGAGTCTAACTTCTGAGTTATTTGTATATATTTGATATTAGCCCTCTACTGAATGTAGGATTGGTAAAGATCTTTTCCCAAGCTGTTGGTTGTCACTTTGTCCTAATGATAGTGTCCTTTGTCTTATAGAAGCTTTGCGATCTTATGGAGTCCCATTTGTCAATTCTGGATCTTAGAGCATAAGCCATTGGTGTTCTGGTCAGGAAATTTTCTCCAGTGCCCATGAGTTCAAGATTCTTCCCCATTTTTTCTTCTATTTGTTTGAATGTATGTAGTTTTATGAACACATCAAAACTATCATTTATCATGATCAGTTAGACTTCATTGCAGGGTTGCAAGGATGGTTCAATATATGGAAATCCATCAATGTAATCTGCTATACAAACAAACTAAAAAAACACACACATGATCATCTCATTAGATGCTGTGAAAGAATTTGACAAAATTCAACACCTCTTCGTGTTAAAAGTCTTGGAAAGATCAGGAATTCAATGGCCATACCTAAACATTGTAAAAGCAATATACAGCAAACCATTAGCCAACATCAAGCTAAATGAAGAGAAACTTGATGCAATTCCATTAAAATCAGGGACTAGACAAGGCTGCCCACTCTCTCCCTACCTATTCAACATGGTACTCAGAGTCCTAGCCAAAGCAATCAGAAAGCAAAAGGAGGCCAAATGGATACAAATTGGAAAGGAAGAAGTCACAATATCACTATTTGCAGATGATAAATAGTATATTTCAATGACCCCAAAAATTCTACCAGAGAATTCCTAAATCTGATAAACAACTTCAGTAAAGTAGCTGGATATAAAATTAACATAAACAAATCAGTAGCCTTCCTCTACTCAAATAACAAACAGGCTGAGAAAGAAATTAGGAAAATGACACCCTTCACAATAGTCCCAAATAATATAAAATACCTCTGTATGATCCTAACCAAGCAAGTGGAAGATCTGTATGACAAGAACTTCAAGTCTCTGAAGAAAGAAATTGAAGAAGATCTCAGAAGATGGAAAGACCTCCATGCTCATGGATTGGCAGATTAATACTGTAAAAATGGCCATCTTGCAGAAAACAACTTACAGATTCAATGTAATCCCCATCAAAATTCCAACTCAATTCTTTGTAGAGCTAGAAAAAGCAATTTGCAAATTCATTTGAAAAACAAAAAACCAAGGATAGCGAAAACTATTCTCAACAACAAAAGAACTTCTGAGGGAATAACCATTCCTGACCTCAAGCTATATTACAGAGCAATCATGATAAAAACTGTATGGTATTGGTACAGAGACAGGCAGGTAGATCAGTGGAATAGAATTGAAGGCCCAGAAATGAAGCCACACACCTATGGTCACTTGATCTTTGACAAAGGAGCTAAAACCATCCAATGGAAAAAAGATAGCATTTTCAGCAAATGATGCTGGTTCAACTGGAGGTCAGCATGTAGAAGAACTAGGTTATGGAGGAACTGGGTTCTGATGATGCCAAGTGGCCTTGGTTTCTGTTGCTTAGGTTCTTGCCCTTGCCTCTCACATCTGCTTATCTCTGGTGTTAGCTGGTTTTACTGTCTCTGACAGTGGCTTGACTGTCCTCTAAGCCAGTGTGTCAACACTACTGGGAGACCAGCTCTCTCTCCGTGGTATCTGGGTGCTGAGAGCTATGGCACAGGGTCAGCTCAGGATCAGCTCAGGGTGCAGACAGAAACTGTAAGAATCCTGCCCCAGACTACTCCTCGATTCCTGTGTCCTGAGACCTCTGAGCGGGTTTCTCAGAGTAGAATTTGTGGCCTTACTTGTGCTCTCAGTTATGTCAGCACTCCTGGGAGACCAGCTTTCTCCCAGTGGCATCTGGGTACAGAGAGCTATTGCACATTGTCAGCTCTAGGAGCAAGTGGAAACCGGAAGTATCCTGTCCCAGACTGTTCCTCGGTACCCGTGTCCTGAGAGCTCTGGACAGGTTCCTCTTAGGCCAGGAATGTGAGCAGAAATCATGGTCTCACCTGTGTTCTCAGGTGTGTGAGCACTTCTAGGAGACCAACTCTCTCCCAGCAGGATACGGGTATAGAGAGCTGTGGCATGGGTTCAGCTCAGAGCACAGACAGAAACCAGATGGATCCTGCCCCAGACTGCTTCTTGATTCCTATGTCCTAAGGGCACCGGTGGGTTCTTCAGACCACAAGTGGCGGTCTTACCTGTGCTCTCAGGTGTGTCAGCCCTCCTAAGAAACCAGCTTTCTCCCAGAAGGATCTGGGTACAGAGAGCCGTGGCAGAGAATCAGCTCTGGATAAGGACGGAAACTGCACATTCTTGTCTAAATCAACTATATATTTACAATGTAGTTCAAAGATTTGAGCACGCTAATAATATCAGCAAAACACTATTTAGAGATTTGTGAGTTCTTGACCTTGTTGGAGCTGTAAGATTTCATTTTCAACACTTATGTGCTGAGATTAAACTAACATTTGACACAGTAGAAATATATTGTGCTATAGAGCTCAAAAGGCTGGAAGTCTGTGAAGTACACAGGTCATTAAATGAACAGATGCAAGCTCTCCAATGAGCCTTCTTGTGTTTTCCCTCAGTACATGAATTTCCAGTACCATTCTTGCTTTACATGGACTACAAATACCCAGACGTCAATAATCCCTTCAATAATATATATTTGTCTCTATAACACAGGCATGCCTGGTGTTCAGCAAGGTAGAAGGAGGGGATTGTACCTCCTCATGATTGGACTTACAGCTTTCTGTGAGCTTCCACATGGCTGTAGGGAAGCAAGCCTTGGTCCTCTTCAAAATTAAGCCCTCTTAATCATTGCACTATCTCTCCAGTCTGAAAATGTATTTCTTTAAAGAAGGAATAAAATCTAATATTGTTTACTTACTCATTTATATGTATGTATTATCTCAGATTATGTTTTTTGTTTGCATAAAATATGTGAGAGGCACATTGAGATAAGAGTTAAGAATCAAGGAAAATAACCAAGAAGACATATTTGATACAAAGTGTAGTAAAAGTATTGGCGTAACAAATGTTCTATTTTGCTCTATGGAAAACTGTATGGAAATTTTCTACTTTATGAGGCCCACTAATACATAGACCTATCTATGATAAAAACAATGAGAAAATAATTATACTTTGAAATAACTATATACGAGTTAGAATCTCTGCTATAGCAACATACTAGATAAAACACAGATTATTAGGAACCCAAAATGAAAACCTTAATTTTCTTTACAAATGCTAATTTTGTTTGAATGAGATGTAACTTTATACCTTTTCATATTAGAGAAAGGAAAACCTGAAATGACAGCCATTATGTGCAACATCCCGAGTTTCTATGTTGATTAAAGCACTCTGTCATTCATTCAACAATTATTTATTATTCAACTATAATGTTTCTACATGGGAAGATCTTTAGCCAGAAGTAGACAATAGTCTGATAGAGGAAAGTATTGGGCTGAGCATCCTTACCCACTAATTCAAAGCATGAACTATTCTTTATAATTTGTTATTTTTTAATCTTTATTAACTTGAGTATTTCTTATTTACATTTCGATTGTTATTCCCTTTCCCAGTATCCAGGTCAACATCCCCCTAACCCCTTCCCCTCCCCTCTATATGGGCTTCTGCTCCCCATCCTCCCCCCATTATCACCTTCCCCCCAACTATCACATTCACTGGGGGTTCAGTCTTGGCAGGACCAAGGGCTTCCCCTTCCACTGGTGCTCTTACTAGGCTATTCATTGCTACCCATGAGGTTGGAGCCCAGGGTCAGTCCATGTATAGTCTTTGGGTAGTGGCTTAGTCCCTGGAAGCTCTGGTTGGTTGACATTGTTGTTCATATGGGGTCTCTAGCCCCTTCAAGCTCTTCCAGTCCTTTCTCTGACTCCTTCAAAGGGGATTCCATTCTCAGTTCAGTGGGTTGCTACTGGCATTCGTCTATGTATTTGCTGTATTCTGGCTGTGTCTCTCAGGATAGATCTACATCTGGTTCCTGTCAGCCTGCATTTCTTTGCTTCATCCATCTTATCTAGTTTGGTGGCTGTATAGGTATGGGCCACATGTGGGGCAGGCTCTGAATGGGTGGTCCTTCTGCCTCTGTTCTAAACTTTGCCTCCCTATTCCCTGACAAGGGTATTCTTGTTCCCCTTTTAAAGAAGGAGTGAAGCATTCACATTTTGGTCATCCTGCTTGAGTTTCATGTGTTCTGTGCATCTAGGGTAATTCAAGCATTTGGGCTAATGGCCACTTATCAATGAGTGCATACCATGTGTGTTTTTCTGTGATTGGCTTACCTCACTCAGGATGATATTTTCCAGTTCCATCCATTTATCTATGAATTTCATAAAGCCATTCTTTTTGATAGCTGAGTAGTATTCCATTGTGTAGATGTACCACATTTTCTGTATCCATTCCTCTGTATCCATTTGTTATATGTTGGGGCATCTTTTGGGTATATGCACAAAAGATGTATAGCTGGGTCCTCAGGAAGTTCAATGTCCAATTTTCTGAGGAACCTCCAGACTGATTTCCAGAATGGTTGTACCAGTCTGCAATACCACCAACAATGGAGGAGTGTTCCTCTTTCTCCACATCCTTGCCAGCATTTGCTGTCACTTGAGTTTTTGAGGTGAAATCTCAGGGTTGTTTTGATTTGCATTTCCCTTATGACTAAAGATGTTGAACATTTCTTTAGGTGTTTCTCAGCCATTCAGCATTCCTCAGCTGTGAATTCTTTGTTTAGCTCTGAACCCCATTTTTAATAGGGTTATTTGTCTCCCTGCAGTATAACTTCTTGAGTTCTTTTTATATTTTGTATATAAGCCCTCTATCAGTTGTAGGATTGGTAAAGATCTTTGCCCAATCTGTTGGTTGTCATTCTGTCCTAACAACAGTGTCCTTTGCCTTACAGAAGCTTTGCAGTTTTATGAGATCCCATTTGTCGATTCTTGATCTTAGAGCATAAGCCATTGGTGTTTTGTTCAGGAAATTTTCTCCAGTGCCCATGTGTTTGAGATGCTTCCCCACTTTTTCTTCTATTAGTTTGAGTGTATCTGGTTTGATGTGGAGGTCCTTGATCCACTTGGACTTAAGCTTTGTCCATAAGCATGGATCGATCTTCATTCTTCTACATGTTGACCTCCAGTTGAACCAGCACCATTTGCTGAACATGCTATCTTTTTTCCATTGGATGGTTTTGGCTCCTTTGTCAAAAATCAAGTGACCATAGGTGTGTGGGTTCATTTCTGGGTCTTCAATTCTATTCCATTGGTCTATCTGTCTGTCTCTGTACCAATACCACGCAATTTTTAGCACTATTTCTCTGTAATACTGCTTGAGTTCAGGGATAGTGATTTCACCTGAAGTCCTTTTATTGTTGAGGATAGTTTTAGCTATCCTGGGTGTTTTGTTATTCCAGATGAATTTGCAAATTGTTCTGTCTAACTCTTTGAAAAAGTGAATTGGTATTTTGATGGGGATTGCATTGAATCTGTAGATTGCTTTTGGTAAAATGGCCATTTTTACCATGTTAATCCTGCCAATCCATGAACATGGGAGATCTTTCCATCTTCTGAGGTCTTCTTCAGTGTCTTTCTTCAGAGGCTTGAAGTTCTTATCGTAAAGATTGCTTGGTTAAAGTCACACTGAGGTATTTTATATTATTTGGGTCTATTATGAAGGGTGTCGTTTCCCTAATTTCTTTCTCGGCTTGTTTCTCTTTTGTGTAGAAGAAGGCTACTGATTTATTTGAGTTAATTTTATACCCAGCCACTTTGCTGAAGTTGTTTATCAGCTTTAGTAGTTCTCTGGTGGAACTTTTGGGATCACTTAAATATACTATCATATCATCTGCAAATAGTGATATTTTGACTTCTTCTTTTCCAATCTGTATCCCTTTGATCTCCTTTTGTTGTCTGATTGCTCTGGCTAGAACTTCAAGAACTATATTGAATAAGTAGGGAGAGAGTGGGCAGCCTTGTCTAGTCCCTGATTTTAGTGGGATTGCTTCAAGTTTCTCTCCATTTAGTTTAATGTTAGCTACTGATTTGCTGTATATGGCTTTTACTATGTTTAGGTATGGGCCTTGAGTTCCTATTCTTTCCAGGACTTTTATCATGAAGGGGTGTTGAATTTTGTCAAATGCTTTCTCAGCATCTAATTTTTAAGTTTTTTATTTACTTTTACACTCCAGATTTTATCCCGTCCTTGTCCACCTTCTGACTGTGCCATATCCCTCACCTCTTCCCTGCCCAGCACCCAGAGTCCACAAGAATGTCCCCACCCCACCCACCCCACCAGACTCTAAACTTCCTGGGGTCTCCAGACTCTTGAGGGTTAGGAGCATCTTTTCTGACTGAACCCAAACCCAGGTGTCCTCTGGTGTATATGTGTTGGGTGCCTCATCTCAGCTGGTGTATGCTGCCTGGTTGATGATCCAGTGTCTAAGAAATCTTGGGGGTCCAGGTTAATTGAGACTGCTGGTGCTCCTACAGTGTTGTCCTCCTCCTTAGCTTCCTCTAGCTTTTCCCTAATTCAACCAGAGGGGTCAGCAGCTTCTTTTCATTGATTGGTTGCACATATCCTCATCTGACTCTTTCAGCTGCTTGTTGAGCCTTGTGGAGAACAGTCATGAGAGGTCCCTTTTGTTTAGTGCTCCATAGCCTCAGTAATGGTGTTGGGGCTTGGGGTCTATCCTGGAGCTGGATCCCACTTTGGGCCTGTCTCTGGACTTGTTTTCCTCAGGCTGTTCACCATTTTCATCCCTGCATTTCTTTCAGATAGGAAAAATTATTGGTCAGAATTTTGATTATGGATTAGAAACCCCATCCCTCACTTGATGCCCTGTCTTTCTGCTGGAGATGAGTTTAATGAATTCCCTGTCCCTACTGTAGGGCACTGTAGGTCCTCCTCTTTGAGTCTCAAGGGTCTCTCACACCCCAGGTCTCTAGTACATTCTAGAGCATCCTCCCAACCTTCCTCCTGAAGTTGCCTGTTTCCATTTTTTTCTGCTGGTCCTCAGGGCTTCAGTCTTTTTCCCAACCCAATACCAGATCATGTTCTCCTCTCCCAGAACCCCTATCCACTTTCCCTCCCCTGTGCCTCCCTCCCTGCTTCTCCCTGGAGAAGGGTTGCTCTCTTCTCCCTCCCAAATGGCACTGAGGCATCCTCACTTGGGTCCTTCAGCTTGTTGACCTTCTTGAGCTCTGTTGACTGTATCTTGGGTACTCTGTACATTTTTTTGCTAATATACACTTATTAGAAAGAACATGAATGTCCTTTTGGGTCTGAGTTACCTCAGGATGATATTTTTCTAGTTCCATCCATTTGCCTGCAAAACTTGGGATTTCCTCTTTCTTAGTAGCTAGGTAGTATTCCATTGTGTAAATGAACCACATTTTCCATAGCCATTTTTCTGTCGTGGGACATCTGTGTTGTTTCAAGCTTCTGGATATCACAAATAAGGCTGCTATGAACATAGTTGAACATGTGCCCCTGTGGCATGGTGGGGCATCTTTTTAATGTATGCCCAAAAATAGTACAGCTGAGTCTTCAGGTAGAACTATTTCCAATTTTCTGAGGAACCTCCAAATTGATTTCCAGAATAGTTGTACCAGTTTGCAATCCCACCAGCAATGGAGTAGTGCTCCCAAAGGAGGGCACCAAAATGGAACTCAATTTAATTGATTAATCATGAATTTCAAGTTTAGGAAACATAAACTCAAATCAAGCATTTTTTAAAATGGGATTTGGAGTTTTTTGAATTTGGCAGAAGCTAGAGAAGGGAGGAGACTCTTATAGCATATGAAAGAGCATGAAGGCACATACTGAATAAAATATGCAAGAGAAAGGGATCTACTCAGTTTGTATAATGTTACTTTTATGTATGTTTTCAGGTCTGACCATTTGGTATTTGATAACTAACTACTGTTAGCTCCCCTGGGGAAGATCTCTGTGCTCACATAAAAGCACTAGGGAAACCAGGAATCTCTTTAACCTTCTTTCCATCCAGAAGCCTGGGAGTGGATGTGGTTAAAAGCCTCGTGGCCAGGCCATAATAAATTTCTCTGACAGTCAATCTGTATATAGCACTATCCTCCCTCATACCCTGATTTCAAGGGTTTTTTTTCACTTAATCTATAGAATCTTTATGAAAGACATCACTTTTACTTTAAAAAGAATTTCAGTGTAGTCATAGCTTCAACATTCTTGAGTACATTGAATTGAGTTAATTATTACCAGAAAACTATTTTTCAAATTGTGTTGTGCTTAAATATACTGAAAATAAGCTACCTGAGGCCAGACTCTTGAAATTTTAACCAACATCAACTACTGAGCTGTATTGAACTGAGCTACCTTTTATCTCTCTTGGGTCTTTTCTCTGCTGGTCTTTCTGGTTGCAGAGACCCCACAACTATACTCCATCAAATTGGAAAATCTAAAAGAAATAATATATATATATATATATATATATATATATATATATATATACCCAATGAAAGTTAAATTAGCAACAGATAAGCAATTTTAAAAGGCCTATACTGAAATACGGTAATTAAAATTCTCCCAATGAAAAAGAGCACAAAGCCATATAAATTTAGTGCAGACTTTTATGAAACTTTCAAAGAAGGATTAATGCCAATACTGCTCAAATTATTCCACAAAATAATAAATGTAAGAAACACTGCCCAACTTTTTTTTTAATGACACTCCAATTACCCTTCTATCTAAACCACAGAAACATCAATTCCCTTTATGATGATAGGTGCAAAAATTCTCAACAAAATATTTGCAAAATAAATCCAAGAATGCATTAAAAAGATCATCTACCACAATAAAGTAGGCTGCATCCCAGAGATACAGGTATATAATATGCAAATATATAAATATAACCTACCATATAAACAAAATGAAAGATAAAAGCCATATAGTCATGTCAATCGATGCACAAAAGACCTTTAACAAAATTTAATGGCTCTTAATGATAAAAGTATGGAGAGACTTGAGAAACAAGGAATATACTTCAACATAAGACAATTTACATCTAATCCAGGGTGAAAAATCAACCTGTGCGGAGCACTCTGGAGTTGTGAAATGTTGAAGGAATTCTTGCTTCTTGATTGATTTAATCATGAGTCTGCCAACATCTGACTTTGTTTTTGATTAAGACATGTGTTATATCCTTCCAGATACCTCCACTTACATATATGTCTCTCAGAAACTGCCCAAAGCTGAAGGAAATATGCTTAGTCAAACATAGATACTGCATACCATAAATTTTCCACATAAGCATTTGTGGTCATTTTTTACTTCCTGGAATTGGTCATGCTTTCTGTTGCTTGCCTTTAAAAGACACTGAGAAAATAAATTTGCTGTTGGTATGGTATTGACATGCAGCCCTCCCACATCTGTCTCTAGAATCTTCTGTCTTTCCTATAATCATCCTCACTCTCCCAGTCATAGTTTTCATGTTGACTGGCCAGCTTGCTCAGGAACTGGCCTAGTCTGAAGGCTGGACTTTAGGGAACTACAGGGGACATAACTGGAAGTGAGGTGCTCAGGAAAAGTGAAAGTGTTGGGAGCAATGAGTAACTTTTGAGAGTAAAAGACATAGGAAAACAAAGATAAGAGAGCTCAGAAAAAGCAAAAGACATAGAAAAAAAACAGAAGAAACAAGAAAAATGGGACAAGGAAATATTTTCTTGCTTTTTGTACATGTGCGCAGAGATATGCTTGGAATATGGGAGCTAAGATAAGTAGCTGCTGCTTACATTTTTAGATTTTGTAGAGGAAGAGTATGTCCTTGGTTCAATCAAAAAGAGACCAAAAATTTAGAAACTTGAATAAAAGTAGGAAAAAAATTGTATGATCATTATGATACCCATGAGCATGAGAAAATCCTTGTGGACATTTTTAGCTTGTGGCCTTTAATTAAGGACATCCTGGAACCGAGACATGAGATAGAAAAGGTGCAAGTGGTGGTGTTAGGCCATCTAGCAGTGGTTACTGAAAAACCCAAATTAAATAAACATATTGGTACCAAGCCTACTGTCCCTCATCTTTATGAGGACATTAAAAATCCTATAACAACATTAAAAGAGGAGACTTTTGATCCTGAGGAAGAAAAAGACTTAGAGGAAGAAGCTGCAAAACATCACAATGAGGATTGGACCTTTCTTTGTTGGGTCTTTGTGTGGTTTAGGTATAAGTGTAATTGTCTAAAAAGTCTTTAAGTTGTTTCTCTATTTCTTCCTTGACCAAGTTATCATTGAGTAGAGTGATGTTCAACTTCCATGTCTGTGTGGGCATTCTGTCTTTTTTGTTGTTATTGAAGACCAGCCTTAGTCCATGGTGATCTGATGGGATGCGTGGGATTATTTCTATCTTCCTGTACTTGTTGAGACCTGTTTTATGACTGATTACATGCCCAATTTTGGAGAAGGTAGCATGAGGTGCTAAGAAGAAGGTATATCCTTTTGTTTTAGGATGAAATGTTCTATAAATATCTGTTAAATACATTTGGTTAATAACTTCTGTTAGTTTCTCTATGTTTCTTTTAATTTCTGTTTCCATGATCTGTCCATTGATGAGAGTGGGGTGTTGAAATCTCCTACTATTATTGTGTGAGGTACAATGTGTGCTTTGAGCTTTAGTAAGGTTTATTTTATGAATAGAGGTGCCCTTGCATTTGAAGCATAGATATTTAGGATTGCAAGTTCATCTTGGTGGATTTTTTTCCTTTGATATATATGAAGTGTCCTTCTTTATTGTTTTGATGACTTTTGGTTGAAAGTCAGTTTTACTCGATATTAGAATGGCTACTCCAGCTTGTTTCTTCAGACCATTTGCTTGGAAAGTTGTTTTCCAGCCTTTTCCTTTGAGGCAGTGTCTGTCTTTGTCTCTGAGGTGTGTTTCCTGTATGCAGCAAAATGCTGAGTCCCCTTTATGTACATATCTCATCTGTTAATCTATGTCTTTTTATTGAGGAATTGAATCCACTGATATTAAGAGATATTAAGGAATAGTGATTGTTGTTTCCTGTTATTTTTGTTGTTAGAGTTGGAATTATGTTTGTGTGTCTTTCTTATTTTCTAGCTTTTACTAGGGTATAGTTTCCCTCCTTGTGTTGGCTCTATTTAAATACAGACGTTTGACCTATTTTATTTGCCAAGTTTTTAGGAAAAAAATTATGATCATTATCTTTGTCGTAAGTTGTACAGTTTGCTAGTATTCATGAGTTTATATTTGCCCATAATTTAAGTGTTAGTTCTATAAAACAAGCTGCTTTAGTCTTTACTGAAGGGTCTTTAATGGAAGATTTGCCTACATATTGAATTAAAAAATGGCAACTTTGCAATTTAAACCTGCATATGCTCAGGTATTTGAATTAAAAGCTGTTGCAGTTTGTGTTCAAACTTTGTGACATTCCCCTCTTAATTTATAAACAGATACTTAGTACATTGTTGGAGACTGTCTCTTATCTAAATTCTCAGATAGTCAAATGCTACAGTTTCAGCAAATTCAACCTAGCATAAGGAACAGAAAACATACACGTTATGTGGGGCACATCAGGGCCCATACTGACCTCCTTGGCCTCTCATCTATGGGAAATTCCACGGAAGATGCATTAACTCCTGTTGCTGCCACTTCTCTAATGAAGCTTGAAATTGTTCAATGATTGCATGCTCTTCACCATCAAAATAACAACAGCATAAGAAGGCAATTTCAAATTTCTCGAAAAGCTGCTAAAGTCATTGCTAAAGCATGTTCTCCATGCCCACATTATCTTTCCCCTTTATGGTGTTGAATCAAGGAGGAATAGTGCCTGATCAACTTTAGCAAATGGATGCTACTCACATTCTTAACTTTGGGAAGCTAAAGTATATTCTTGTCACAATAAGTACATATTTAGGATTCACATGTGCATCTACCTTGACATGGGAAGCTACTAAACATGTTATAACCTTGCTTAAAATACTTCACTATTTCAGGCACTCCTTAAATCATAAAATCTGACAATGGCACTGGATACAAATAGTAAAGCCTCTCAAACCTTTATGTTCAGCAATTTAATATTGTCCACAAAATAGGAATTCCCTATAATCCACAAGGACAAAGACATGTGGAAAGATCTCATGGATTACTGAAACAATTGCTAAAAATAAAAAAAGGAACTATACCCCTGTATACTACATAAATATCTTCATCATGTCCCATTTATTTTAAATGTCCAGACACTGGATGCAGCAGGTAAATCAGCTGCTAAATGTTTCTGCCATCCTCAAACCCAATATGATTTTTCTTATGTCAGATGGAAAGATCCTTTGACAGGATTATGGGATGGGCCTGACCCTGTATTGATATGTGGATAAGGACACAAATTTGTTTTTTCACAGGATTTTGAAAGAGCAATGTATCTGCCAGAGTAATTGGTGACATGCTGACACTGACTATGATCTTTCTGACTGCCCCGTGGATGCTGATGGGGAAGGTGTATTAGGCATATGTTCCTGACCCACTTTTGACATCCTCCTGTATAGTCAAGGCCAGAAGTATTTGTGACTTCTAATAACCGTCAGCTGTTAGGTTTCCTTGGTCTGATAGTAAAATGTTTTTTTTCAAATTAGTGAACTACACTGCTATGGGTCAGGGCCTACCTTATTTGTTTTACTAGAAATCATACCAATTCTGGATGTGTGTCTTTGTACCCTCAGATGTGAAAGAATATATCTAAGACTGTAATGCAAAACATTAAGATTGGAATGCCTGTATTTCAGATGAACAAGGTGCCTTGCATCAAGCTTTTGGACTTTGCAGGACAGAGAACAGAGACTGTGGAACCTGCCTTTGAAAAATCAATCAAATGGAGAAGTTGTTATAATGACCCTCCTTTTTCCTTTAATGTGACTGATTATTCCTACTCAAACATGGACTGGTCGTGAAATCAATCCAATATTAGACAAGAGGAAATAAAAGTGGGCATTTGGAGGATTGGTTCTGGATATTTTCAGAGACATATTTGGAAATTGGCAGTGGCTTCATATGATATTATGTTTGCTGTGGATAAGAATGGAACAAGGCTCTGAAATTAAGGTAAATGTAGCATCCTGCATTACCAAGCTAATCTTTTACTAATTGGGAATGTTGCCTTTGTTATTGGCTCTGACAATGACTTCAATAATTATTGTTTTAATTGTCTTTGGTCCACTTGTGTTTCTACACTGTATGATGGTCAATCTGTAATGGTGGCACATTGGCCAGCTTTTGTTATGATTCCTGTAAATTTATCTGAATCCTGATACTCTGGTAAAAGACTTACAAATATTGAAAGAATCATACTCTGGCAAGGAGTAAAAATATAATTGGGCTGATCATTGCCTCTGTTGTTGCTGTCATAACTCTTGTAACCAGTACTACTTCTTCTGCATTAGCTTTAGTAAAAGAGGTATATACAGCTAGTTTTGCTAATCATCTTGCAGAAACTATAACCAATGACTTGAACATATAAGAGGATTTGAATAAACCACTGAAACTAAGAATTGGTGTATTATATGATATAGTATAGATTATGGGAGATGAGGTACAAGGAATGAAAGACAGAAGCCATTTGGAATGTCATGCTCAATATCTATGGATTTGTATCACTCCAAAAATGTATAATGAGTATCAGCATAACTGGACTAGAGTGAAAAAGTACCTTCAAGGAATATGGCATGATACTAATATTCCTTAAAATTTACTAGTACTGCATAAGGGGATTGTAAGTTTTAAAAAAGGCAAAGCCTTTGACTTTTAACACTGCCAGCATTGCAAATGGTATTCTGAAAAAGTTACAAGCCATTTTTCCTTCATGGTCCTCATTTACATCTCTCTCATTGGGCATAGCAGAACTTGGCTTTATGACCCTTTTTTATGACATGTCTACTGCCTGTTCTTTTCAGAGGAATCATCATAGCTTTTACAGATGTCAAAGCAGAGTTACATAAATTTAAGCTCCAATGTCTTCTCTAGATGAAATTGGTAGTCAATGACAGGTAAGATTATCTTGAAAACCTTCTCAACCTAAGCCAGGCCACAATACAAGATTATTTGCATGCCAATGATGGGTAAGAGCTGTTTTCAGATGGCAACCTAAGACAGGCACAACTTTCTGCTCCATGACTGATAAGGTGTGCAGCTCTTGCAGATTAAAAAAAGACAGGTAAGATTCCCTCAGAAGTGAATCAACCTAAGACAGGGCATGGATGCTAGGATGTAGGTGCCAATGACAGGGAAAGTCCATACTTCTTGAGGGTACACCTAAGGCAGGCACAGTCTTTCTGGGCCAATAGCTGAGATAGCTTTGGCTTGTATAGATAAAAAAGGTAGACATATGTGAAGCACATCTGGAGTTAACTTTGGCAGACTACTTGCTTGTGATTAATCACTAATGAGTCTGCCAACATCTGTCTTTGTTTTTATTTAAAACATGCTTTATTTCCTGCCAAGTTACTCTGCTTATACATATGTCCTTGAGAGACTGCCCAAGGCTGAAAGAAATAGGCTTAGTCAATCACAGATACTGTGTATCATAAACTTGCCACATAAGCAATTGTAGTCATTTTTTAACTTCCTGGAATTGGTCATGCTTTCTGTTGCTTGCCTTCAAAAGACACCAGGAAAATACATTTGCTGCTGGCATGGTATTGACCTGCAGTCCTCCCATATCTCTCTGCTTTATCTTCTTTCTGCCTTTTCTATAATAATCCTCATTCCTCAAGTCATGGATTTTGTGTTGACTGACCACCTTGCTTCTGAACCATCTGTTAGAGAAAAAAACTCAAGGCATTTCTACTATATTTAGAAGGAAGTCAAGTTTGCTCATTCTCTCCATAACTGTTTATGGTAGTACCTGAAGTCTTAGCTAGAACAAGATGACGACTAAAATAGATCAAAGGCATACAAATAGGAATGGAAGAATTTAAAGTATCTTTTCTGACATAGTATGCATAGTGACTCTAAAAATTCCCTAGGAAACCCCTACAGCTGATAGACACATTTAGCAAAGTAGTAAGATACAAAATCATCTCACAAAGTTAGTAGCTTCCCAATCTATAAATGATAAGTGAACTGAGAACTATGCCAAAAAATACCACTTTTCAAAAAACACTTTAAAAATATTTATCTTGGGGTTAACTCTAACAAAGCAAGTGAAAGATTTATATGATAAACTCTGAAGAAAGATATTGAAGAAGATATCAGAAGATGAAAACACCTACCATGCTCATGAATCAGAAGGATTACTACAGTTTAAAAGGCCATCTAATAAGTAAGATTCTGTGCTCATAATTCCAACACAATTATTCACAGAATTTGAAAGGAAAAATTTCAACTTCATAATCAAACATGCATGAAAAAATCCAGAATACTTAAAATAATCTTTAATAATGCCAAGAACTGCTGGAGGTATATCCTTCCATAATTTCAAGTAATAGAGCCATAAAATCAGACACACTGATAAATGAAATTGAAGATTCAAACATAAATCCACACACCTATAGGTACTTGACTTTTGAAATAAGAAAGCTATAAGTACACACTAGATAAAAGACACAATCTTCAGCAAATAGTGAATAATTTGCTAAACAAATTATATGGCTGCATGTAGAAGAATACAAATAGATCTACATTGATTACCCTTCACTAAAGATACAAACAAATGGATCCAGGACTTTGACATAAGGCTTGATACACTGAATATGGCAGAAGAAGAAGTGGAGAATAGCTTTGAACTCATCGTCACAAGAAAATACTTCCTGAACAGAACACCAATAGCATAGTCACTACAAGAAATAATTAAAATTGAAATCTCAAAACCAGAAAGTTTGCTATATGAAAAGGGACATGATCGTTGAGACAAAGCATCAGGCTACATACTGGAAAAAGTGTTTTTCCAACTCTATGCTCAATAGAGAGCTAATATCTAAAATATGAAGAGCTCAAAAAATTGGGAAATCAAGAAAATAAATAGCTCATATGTTGCTTTTCAACATGGTCATAGGTTTTGAATAACTCATTACGACCATCTCACACTTTTGGGGAAATTAAAACTACCCCAGAAGAAAAAGAAAATGATCTGCAATGAAGAACTCCAGTACAGAGACCTCATGCTCATGGGTTGCCTGCTGCCTCCCCTGATAAACATCACTGTCAGAACCCTTCATATCTACCATTAGTCACTTTAGTTTCACTTCATAGTAAATTTCTATGTTCTTTGTATGCAAAGATTCAATATAGTTGGTGACTAAGCTCTGCGAAGATCCTGATGAGCTTGAAAAGGAGCTTTGTGTACTGGTGTCCATCAGTCCAGTGGATTCAAAGATCAGGCTTTCCAAATAACCATAGTTGGTTAGTGTCTCTGTACATCTCCTTCCTAATTCTACATGCAATAAATCCAGTGATCCTCATGGCAGAGTCTCAGAAAGGACAAAGCTCTCACATTCTGAGGGTTGGGAAAATGGATATTTCTATAAATCAGATCCATGATGACCTGTGATTATTAAACTATAACATCTTTTCACCTTTATATGACACTTGCTCAAACATTTGGAAATCATTCTTTAGTCATTATAATCTCTTCTACAAAACCATAGCTTGCTTTCTGTTAATTTTCCTGCATCTTACAATCTAGAAGTCTGGTCATTACTATGATCTACTATGTATACAAATTATTATACATTTCTGCTTAATAAAGCACTATGCTTTCTTTTATTAAGATGATGGCAGCATTAATTGACTGGCAGTAATGAAAATTTAGCAACTATTTTATACAACCAAAGATGCAAGGCAGTTTAATGTTTGCTTTTGAAAGTATTGAATTTTGAAAATATTTTTGATTTTCAAATTGAAATACTTATTTCATGGATTACACATTTCAAACTATATATTGTCTGATACCACCAGGAATAATAATGATTTCTTTTGCTTTATCATAATTATACATGGAATTATAATCTCAAATATACGGTGAATTTTGATCTCTGATTATACAGTGCTTCGATAAATTTCATTATTGGCAAGAAGAAAATGCATACAGATTAAAGGATTTTAGTGGGTACTGAAGGAGTTATTTTATCTATTAGGATTTAGTTTCAAAAAGAATTTTAATAACATCCCTTGAGATCTGCATTCTGTACCAAGGTACGTAAGTAATGGATGTAGTATTGCTGACATACCTCAGAGTCATCTAACTAGTTCCAAGATGATTTTATGCAAATAAGATATACAGGAATCTATGCGACTTAAAGGGCTTTCAATGCCTGGCAGACTGTTGGGAATATAGCAACAGCTTTAACTACTAAGAGTGTTACAAAAGAGAGGAGGCTGATGGTTTTGACTGATCTGGATACTGTTCCGTGTGGAGCCTTTCTCCAAATTTAATTCTAGCTGCTGTATTGCATGGGCATATAGTTATTTATCTTTTTAAATCAAGATCCAAGTCACACATAATATAATTGCTTTATATAAACTATTCATCATGATTAATGATGCAAAGATGAACTGGATGGCCAAAGGGCTGATGCACTTATCATTTAAAAACCAAACAAAAGGAACCTCTTTTTAATGGCACATAATGTCTCTAAAAGCTATAAATGTTTTTAATTCATAAAATAGTTAAGTTATAATCAGTATATACTGTCTATCTCTATCTTTACCAATGAATGAACTCCTGCAGTAATTACCAACTTAGAACATATTTTTCTACAGGAGAATGTTAATAATAGTGGTTGACTCTTCTCTCCAGCCCACAGAAGCTGGGTCCCTTTTGTGCTCATATATTATTGAACAACTTTTATGTGCCAGATAATATTTTGTGTTGCTTGGATACAGACTGAACAGCAGGGATGAATTTTGACCATCATAGAGCAACAACTGAACAAACAGTACATGAATAACATTGCCTTAGATGCTGTGAAGAAAACAGAAAGCACAAAAGGAGAGCAGTTTCTCTCATGAGACATGAAGATGTGCACCCAACTCTAGATTCTTTGTAATTCTGAACAGACATTGACAGAACTTGAGACTTAAGATTTTCATTCATTTTAATTACTGAAGTGAGAGAAAAAATTAATCCACACAAAGCCTCACTTAACCGGCATAAGAGCTCTGAAGTAGGTGTTACTTGTTTGTCAATGTGCCTAGGATTAACACATACCTAGTCAGTTTTTTTTAAGTCAGTAAATGTACACCACCGTAGGATCTGTAAGTCCTTGAGTGGACTTTCTCTACAAAAGAAACAAGCCTGAAAGAGCTAGCAGATGAGACAGTGCTCAGCTCAGCAGCACATTCTTCCTCACAGAAGAATTGGCATGACATGTCCTCACCTCTACCACAATAGGAAAAAACTCAACTAAGGTTCTTCAGTATAGAAACCTATAGAAATACAAAACTAAAATTTGTAAATAAGTAAAAAATTTTACAATATGTAGAGGGAAGTTCGACTGCGAAAGCTCTGAGATAATAACATGTTTAATGACAGTTTTTAAACTCCTCCCACAATATTTAATTATTACTGTAGATCCAACTGTGCTACCGTCGCCAATACTTTTTCTTAGGTGACTCTTCAGCTTCACCAGCATTGGGGATGGTGACAGAGTTGTGTCTGCAGTAATAATTAAATGTGAGAGGAGTTTAAACAAGGCATAACTAAAAGGTAATTTCATGACTAAACTGAAAGCAAACCAAAAATAAAGAAGAAAGACAGAGTAGAAAGCTTAAAATAATCTAAGATAATAATAGTAATAGTCCATGAAGAGATAGAAGCTTAGAGTAAAGTGATGTTGCCGCTGAAAGCTGGCCAGTGTCAACTATACCATGAACTTCAAGCCAACAAAACCTGAAAGAAAAATGGTAAAAATATGTGAGAACTAGGAAAGGATGTTGATTTTAAAATTAGTTAAATATTTGGACAGAAAATCAGAACTCAAATAGAGAAAAATACCCAAAGAATGAAATTATAGTTAATTTATTCTGGTTGAAGTTTATTGTTAGCAATTAAAATTAATCTTTAATATAGTATTCTTAAATACAAATAGAATATTTGTAAATATAAAAATAATTATTTATTTAGGAGACAGTATATTTCTTTAATGCATACTTAAATTATAAAATCTAGTATAATTTAACAAAATTACTGATGGGATGTAGATCAGTCACTCAGGGAGACAAATCTTGATGATGCTGTGAACAAGGGATAATTGATACAACAAAACTGTTATAATAAAACTTTTACAAATTAAATAAACAACCTAACAAAAATGAGTACACAATGGAAGTAAGAAAGAGGTGATCTAGAGGTCTAGGAAAGGCTTGCTGGGGAATAGAAATGGGAGGCAAGTGAAGAGCCGGATGTCTATTTTGAAGGCTGACCACTTGATATTGGATAACCACTAGTGGAGTTCATCCCTGAGGAAGATAGATTTTCATTATCTCAGCGTTCAATAATTGCCTATTGCTCTTTCTCTAGGATTGGAGCCAATGAGACATTCCGAATACAGTCAGCCTATGTTGCCATTGTTCAGATCTTCTTTGGGCAGCTATTGTGTTGAGATTTTATGAGTACACCTTCCATGGCATATATAGACGATGCAATCTCACAACAAAAGTCTTGATGCACTGGTTCTTACATTCTTTCTTCTCTCTCTTCTATGATTTTCTCTGAGTTTTAGGTGTAGATGTTGCGTGGTGTAGATATATTTGTTGAAATGGAACAAACCGCAGTCAGTTCTCTGAAGTTTGACCATTTGTTTCCTTCTGCAATCTTATCTCTAATTACTGCAAAGAGAAGCTTCTTTGATAAGAAATGAGAGCTACATTAATTTGTAGGTATTAGAGTGTTTTAGTTTGGGTTATTATTGCTATAATGAAACACCATGACTAAAAGCAAGTTGGGAAGGAAAGGGTTTATTTAAATTATGTTCCAGAACCATATTTCATCACTGGAGGAATTAAGAACAAGAACTCAAACAGACCAAGAACCTAAAGGCAGGCGCTGGTGCAGAGGCCATAAAGGAGGGAACTTCTTACTGGCTTGCTCCCTGTGGTTTACTCAGCATGCATTCTTCTTCTTCTTCTTCTTCTTCTTCTTCTTCTTCTTCTTCTTCTTCTTCTTCTTCTTCTTCTTCTTCTTCTTCTTCTTCTTCTTCTTCTTCTTCTCCTCCTCCTCCTCCTCCTCCTCCTTCTCTTTCTTCTCCTTCTCTTTCTTCTCTTTCTTCTTCTCCTTCTCCTCCTCCTCCTCCTCCTCCTCCTCCTTCTTCTTGCTTTAAAGCTAACTTTACTCATACAAATGGGATGTGAAAAACACAAGAGCAAAAGTGCAGTAAAGACAAGCAAATATGCATAAAATTTTTGACTGTCAGTCTGTAAATATTTTCATTTGATTACAGTTATATTCTTGGTCTGAGATTGTCATTAATATATATTCATGATACATTTTAGGCATATACATGGTACAAGGCCTTGCAATGAATCAAAATAGGATTGTGCACATTGTTATTTCAGGAATGCAGAAAGGACTTCAGTAACATAGAAGCTCCATACATTGATATTTGTGCAATTAGTTTTTAGTATAAGTTTTAAAACTTGGGAAACCCACAGGGTTACTGTAGTATAACTATTTGGATGATATGCTCAAATACTACAGTTGATTTAATCCTTTTATTTTCACTCCAGATTTTATCCCCTTCCCAGTCCCTTCTCTGACTGCCATCCATACCTCCTCCCTGGCCCCCTGTCTCCAAGAGGATGTCCTCACCACTTCACCCTACCCTCCACCAGACCTCTAAACTCCCTGGGCCTCCAGTCTCTTGAGGGTTAGATGCATCTTGTCTGACTGAACCCAGACCTGGAAGTCCTCTGGTGTATATGTGTTGGGGACCTCATCTCAGCTGGTGTATGCTGCCTGGTAGGTGATCCAGTGTCTGAGATCTTGGGGGTTGAAGTTTATTGAGACTGCTGGTCCTCTTACAGGGTCACCCTCCTCCGCAGCTTCTTCCAGCTTTTCCCTAATTCAAACACAGGAGTCAGCAGCTTCTGTCCATTGGTTGGGTGCAAATATCTGCATCTGACTCTTTCAACTGCTTGTTGGGTCTTTCGGAGGGAAGTCACATTAGGTCCCTTTTTGTGGGTGCTCCGTAGCCTCAGTAATAGTGTCAGACCTTGGGGCCCCCCCTTGAGCTGGATCCCACTTTGAGCCTGTTGCTGAACCTCTTTTTTCCTCAGGCTTTTCTCCATTTCCATCCCTGCAGTTCTTTCAGACAGGAACAATTATGATCATAGTTTTGACTGTGGGATGGCAATCCCATCATTCACTTGATGCCCCATCTTTCTGCTGGAAGTGGGCTCTACAGGTTCCCTCTCCCCACTGTAGGACATGTCATTTAAAGTCCCTCTCTTTGAGTCCTGAGAGTCTTTCACTTCCCAGGCCTCTGGTACAGTCTGCCTCCAACCTACCTCCTACCTCCCAAGGTTGCCTGTTTCCATTCTTTCTGCTGGCTCTCATGGCTTTAGTTCTTCCCCCCACCCCCACCCAATACTAGATCATGTTCCCTTCTTCCCCCACCCCTGTTCCCTTTCCCACCCAGATCCTCCCTCCCTCCCCCTTGTGATTGCTTTCATCTCCCTGCCAAGTGGGACTGAGGCATCCTTACTTGGGCCCTTCAACTTGACTTTTTGAGTTCTGTGCACTGTATCTGTACTATAGGGACAACAAGCCCAAGAAAGGCACTACCCACAATATGTTAGGCCCTCCCCTATTGATTACTAATTAAGAAAATGTCCTACAGATTTGCATATAGCCTGATCTTATGGAGGCATCTTCTTAAATGAGGTTCTCTCCTCTCTGATGACTATACCTTGTGTCAAGTTGACATAAAACTAACCAATACAAAGGACAAGTATTCAGAATGCAATTAGAATTTCTATTGGTATAGGCAAGTAGCAGTCGTAGGATATCCAGTAGGTTACATTACCTCACCACTCAGGGATAATTGGCTTCATGGTAGCAAACATGAATCCCTCCTTGTTGAATAAGACTTAAGTCCAATTAGATAGCTATTGTTTGCTCCCAAGATATATAATGCCACTATTGAATGCTTAATAATATCTTACCACACCAATGAGGCTATCAATTACTTTTATTCTTAGCATTTTTACCTTCCAGTACTTGGAAAATACGTCTTCAGAGCTCCATCAGACCCAGTTATATTCTTCCTAATGCTCTATCTGAAATTTGTGGTATCCTCGGCAAGGTGCCTTACTTTTGAATTTGGTGAATTAGCCAGGGGCAACATCAATAACCTATAATGGTTTTGGAGTTGCTGTGCATACATAATCAACAATTTGAAGGGATAATTCTTATGCCCAGTACTGAGATTTTTCTTACATACTCTATTGCTCTTTCAGGGAACATTATCACCTCAAGTGGTATAACTTTATTTAAACTATGTATATGTGTATATGTGGATGTGGATGTGCATGTATTTACATTTATGTATATGAGCACATATGTATTTGTGCATATGTGATTTTAAGTAAACATAAAATAATATGATTCCCTATAGTCTTTTCAAATACCATTATTGTTATTTATTTTTCCATCAGCTGCCATACTGCCACCTGCTCCCCTCCCCAGGGAAACCTCTCCCAGCTGTTTTGCCCATTTTCCCCTCCATAGCACCTCTCTCTCTAAAACTCTTTCTGGCTCATTCTCCCATTGTCCCCTTTCATTTTCCAGGTTGCTGTGGTTGTACCAGGCTGTGCTCTCACATATGAAGATCTGGAGCCAAGAGCCACAAATGAGAGAAAACATGGGGGTTTGGAAATAAAATATTTTTACCACTCAGGAAAATATTTTCAATTTCCATCCATTTACCTACAAATTTCACGATTTCATTTTTCTTTGCCACTGAATAGCATTTCATTATGCACATGTACTAGATTTTTTTTATCAATTCATTAGACAATGAACATTTAAGTTGTTGTCATTTCCTAGCTGTTGTGAATGAAACAGCCAAAAATCATTGCTAACCAAGTGTTTGTGGAAAAGGATGTCAAGTTCTTTGGGTATATATGAAGGAATAGTATAGGTGAGTTGTGCAATTTATCCTATTCTTTAGAATAATCCACATTAATTTCCATAGTAGTTGCACCAGTTTGCAAAACCAACAATGGATAAAGGGATTTTCCTTTCCCTACACCCTTACCAGAATTTGTTCTAGGTGGTTTTGTTGGTCTTATTCAGTTTGCCTGGGGTAAAATGAAATCTCAAAGTTGTTTTTAATTTGCATTTCCCAAACTGCTAAAGACAATGAACTATTTTTGAGTGATATTTTGGCCATTTTTATTTTGTCTTTTGATAATTTCTGTTCAGATCTGTAACCATTTGAGTTACACAAAGTCAAAGTAGAAAAGTCAAACAAGAAAAGTTTCCAGTGGGGAAAGAGAAAAAATAATCTGTGGAAATTCACCAAGGTCTGCTGAATAGAAATAGTGGCAAAGCCAGTGTGAACGTCACGGGACTCCCTTCACACAGCTACGGCATGAAAAGCAGCTGTGTGACATCTGTTGTTTCTCATTTTGCAAGAGTTTGGTTTCCATGGCCTTTACTATTCTGAGAAAACTAACGTAATATTCCCCAAATAAATTAAGATCATCTTGGCTCCTTGAGTGTAAGCTTCTACTAAAACTGAAGACTGGAAGAAAGAATAATGGAAATCTTCCACTGGGATTCTGGAGTCAGTGTAAAAAAGGCATGAGTGCTCGGATTTATTCAGCTGTTGTTTTCAACTCCTGCTGGCAATTGGTTGTCCTCATATTTGCACTGGGATTGTTAAGTTCATGTGAAACCTCAAAGATCACATCTGACCATCTTTATTTTATGCTCTGTTTGTGGACAAGTTATGCCTCCAATTACTGCCATAATTAAGCCTTGTTCTCCCGTCCTTATCACCTACTCCTGTTCCTGGGGAGGCTGAGTTCAAATGCAAGTGTGTTTCTGGCTACTCTGGTCATTCTTTTGTCTAAATAATCAATTAATATCTCTGATCTTTTAGAAAGTTTTTGAGAGTTAATAACTACAACATGGATTTTTAATGGGTATTTTACTTTTGTAGTTATTGGTATTAACTTTAAAACATTCATTACAGAAGCTAAAAAGGGACTTACCATGACTGCTTTCCAAAACATCCAACAAGCAGCTGAAAGAGTCAGATGTAGATATGTGCAGCCAACCAATGAACAGAAGCTGCTGACCCCTCTGGTTGAATTAGGGAAAAGCTGGAGGAGGTTGAGGAGGAGGGCAACCCTGTACGAGGACCAGCAGTCTCAATTAACCTGGACCCCTGAGATCTCTTAGACACTGGAACACCGACCAGGTAGCATACACCAACTGAGATGAGACCTCCAACACAGTCAGAGCAGAGAACTCCTGGGTTTGGGATCGTCAGAGAAGATGCACCTAACCTTCAAGAGACTGGAGGGCCCAGGAAGTTTAGAGATTGGTAGGGTGGGTGGGTGGGGACATTCTTGTGGAGACAGGGGTTGGGGAGGAGATATGGGATGTGGAACCCTTGAGAGGTGGACAGGGAGGGGAATAAAATCTGGAGTGTAAAAATTAATTAATTAATAAATAATAAAATGAAATGAAAAATAAACACATTCATTTTTTTTCATTTTCTCCAAACTTAAATGAAGGAAAGAGGATAGAGAAAGGTTGGTGATTTATTGTGTTTCCACAGATAAATTAACAAAGAAAGTTTTAGGGAAGAAAAAGAATCTCATATGTCTTCAGGAATCATTATGTAGACAGAAATTCTTGTCATTCAGACACTAATGATGAAGCATTCATTATAGAGTATCTTTTCTATATATTTCATCTTAGAAAACTGCAGTCAACTTCTGGTTTCTGCCTGTGCCTGGAGCTATTCCAGTCCCATAGCTCTCTGTACCCAAATCCCATGGAGGAGAGAGCTGGACTCTCAGTAGTTCAGACAATACTGAGAGCTCAGGGGAGCCTACCACTTCTGTTTACATTCCTGGCCCAGGAGTAACCTGCCTACTGCCCTCAGGATACAGTAAACTAGGAGCAGTTAGGGACAGGACTCTTCTGGGTTCTCCTTGCACCTGGAGCTGAACCGGTCCCACAGATCTCTATACCCAAATCCTGTGGGGGAAAGAGCTGGACCCTGAGAAATGCAGACAACCCCGAGAGCTCAGAAGAGACAATTACTTCTACTTCTGCTCACATTCCTGGCCCAAGAGGAACCCACCTAATGCCCTCTGTGCCCCCTGGATACAGGAACCTAGGAGCAGTCAGCAGCAGAACAATTCTGGTTTCTACCTACTCCCGGAGCTGAAAGACAGTCCCCTGCAACACTAACACACCTGAGAGCAGAGGTAAAACCAACTATTCTGCTCCTAGTGACCCACCTGGTGGCCTCAGGACACACAAACCCAAGAGCAGTCTAGGACAGGACACTTCCTGTTTCTGCCTGCACCCAGAGATGAAGCAATCTCACAGATCTCTGAATACAAATCCCGTGTGGGAGAGAGCTGGACTCTCAGAAGTGTGGAAAATCCTGAGAGCTCAGAGGAAACAACTACTTCTTCTCATTTCCTGACTCCTAGTGCCCTCTATGCCCTTTAGATACAGTATCCTAGGAGCAGTCGGGGCAGAACACTTGCAGTTTCTACCTGCTCCCAGAGCTGAAAGCTAGTCCCCAGGAGCGCTGATGTACCTGAGAACAGAAATAAGACCAACAGTTCTGCTCGGTAGGACCTGCTAGCAGGCCTCAGGGCACACAAACCCAGGAGCAGTCTGGGACAGAGCACTTCTAGTATCTGCCTGCACCCGGAGCTGAGCCGGTCCCACAGCTCTGTACCCCAATCCAGCTGAAAGAAAACAAGTCTACAGGAATGCTGGCACACAGGCTTACAGGAGGGTAAAGCCACTGCCACAAACAGCAAGACAAGCTAACACCACAGACAACCTGATGGCGAGAGGAATGCACCAAAACCTAAGCAACAGAAACCAAGACTACTTGGCATAATCAGAGCCCAGTTCTCCCACCAAAGCAAACACATGATATCTAACCACACCAGAAAAGCAAGATTTAGATTTAAAATCACACCTTATGATGATGATAGAGGATTTTAAGAAGGACATAAATAACTCTCTTTAAAAAATACAGGAAAACACAGGTAAACAAGTAGAAGTCCTTAAAGAGGAAACACAAAAAATCCTTTAAAGAATTACAGAAAAACACAAACAAACAAGTGGAGGAATTGAACAAAACCATCCAGGATTTTAAAATGGAAATAGAAACAATAAAGAAATCACAAAGGGAGACAACCCAGGAGATAGAAAACCTAGGACAGAGATCAGAAGTCATAGGCACAAGCATAACTGACAGAATACAAGAGATAGAAGAGAGAATCTTGGGGCAGAAAATACCATAGAAAACATTGACACAACCATCAAACAAAATATAAAATGCCAAAAGTTCCTAACCCAAAACATCCAAGAAATCCAGGACACAATGAGAAGATCAAACCTAAGGATAATAGATATAGAAGAGAGCGAAGACTCCTAAATTAAAGGGCCAGTAAATATCTTCAACAAAATTATAGAAGAAAACTTCCCTAACCTAAAGAAAGAGATGCCCATAAACATACAAGAAGGCTACAGAACTCTAAATAGATTGGACCAGAAAAGAAATTCCTCCTATCACATAATAGTCAAAACATCAAATGCACAAAACAAAGACAGAATATTAAAAACAGTAAGGGAAAAAGGTCAAGAAACATATAAAGGCAGACCTATGAGAATTACACCAGACTTCTCACCAGAAACTCTAAAAGCCAGAAGATACTGGACAGATGTCATACAAACCCTAAGGGAACACAATTGCCAACCTAGGCTACTATATCCAGCAAAACTCTTGAGTAACATAGATGGAGAAACTAAGATATTACAGAACAAAACCAAATTTACACAATATCTTTCCACAAATCAAGCCCTACAAAGGATAATATATAGAGAACTCCAAAACAAGGAGGAGGAAAGCTACACCCTAGAAAAAGCAAGAAAATAATCTCCTTACATAGAAACCAAAAGAAGAGAGCCACACAAACATAATTCCACATCAAAAAACAAAAATAACAGGAAACAACAATCTCTATTCCTTAATATCTTTTAACATAAACAGACTCAATTCCCCTATAAAAAGACATAGAATAACAGACTGGATACATAAGGAGGACCCACCAATTTGCTGCATTCATGAAACACACCTCAGTGACAAAGACAGACAGTACTGCAGACAAAAATGCTGAAAAATAATGTTCCAAGCAAATGGTCCGAAGAAACAAGCTGCAGTATCCATTCTGATATCAAATAAAATCGACTTGCAAACAAAAGATATTAGAAAAGATAACGAAAGGACAGTGTTGCTTGAAGAAGATGATTTATTAGCAACAATCAGATTGCAAGGTATGACATACCTCCCTGGGAGTCATTGTTCACAAAGACATAAAGGTCACCAAAACAACGCAGTCTATTATAATTTCCCTTTGTTATCTATAAAAACTACCTGGTAAGTGTGCTGAAGACATTACCCATTTTGGGTGCAGGACATAGAAAAGTCAACATCAAACAGAGGAGACTTCTTCCCCCTTTTGTGTGTGTGTGTGTGTTACATTATTTATTTTTTTAAATCTATTTTTTTAAATTAACTTGAGTATTTCTTATATACATTTCGAGTGCTATTCCCTTTCCCGGATTCCAGGCAAACATCCCCCTCCCCCTCCCCTTCTTTATGGGTATTCCCCTCCCCATCCACCCCCTCTTGCCGCCCTCCCCCCAACAATCGAGTTCACTGGGGGTTCAGTCTTAGCAGGACCCAGGGCTTCCCCTTCCACTGGTGCTCTTACTAGGATATTCATTGCTACCTATGAGGTCAGAGTCCGGGGTCAGTCCATGTATAGTCTTTAGGTAGTGGCTTAGTCCCTGGAAGCTCTGGTTGCTTGGCATTGTTGTACATATGGGGTCTCCAGCCCCTTCAAGCTCTTCCACTTCTTTCTCTGATTCCTTCAACGGGGGACCTATTCTCAGTTCAGTGGTTTGCTGCTGGCATTCGCCTCTGTATTTGCTGTATTCTGGCTGAGTCTCTCAGGAGCGATCTACATCCGGCTCCTGTTGGTCTGCACTTCTTTGCTTCATCCATCTTGTCTAATTGGGTGGCTGTATATGTATGGGTCACATGTGGGGCAGGCTCCGAATGGGTGTTCCTTCAGTCTCTGTTTTAATCTTTGCCTCTCCCTTCCCTGCCAAGGGTATACTTTTTCCTCATTTAAAGAAGGAGTGAAGCATTCACATTTTGATCATCCGTCTTGAGTTATGTTTGTTCTAGGGATCAAGGGTAATTCAAGCATTTGGGCTAAAAGCCACTTATCAATGAGTGCATACCATGTATGTCTTTCTGTGATTGGGTTAGCTCACTCAGGATGATATTTTCCAGTTCCAACCATTTGCCTACGAATTTCATAAACTCGTTGTTTTTGATAGCTGAGTAATATTCCATTGTGTAGATGTACCACTTTTCTGTATCCATTCCTCTGTTGAAGGGCATCTGGGTTCTTTCCATTTTCTGGCTATTATAAATAAGGCTGCGATGAACATAGTGGAGCACGTGTCTCTTTTATATGTTGAGGCATCTTTTGGGTATATGCCCAAGAGAGGTATAGCTGGATCCTCAGGCAGTTCAATGTCCAATTTTCTGAGGAACCTCCAGACTGATTTCCAGAATGGTTTTACCAGTCTGCAATCCCACCAACAATGGAGGAGTGTTCCTCTTTCTCCACATCCTCGCCAGCATCTGCTGTCACCTGAGTTTTTGATCTTAGCCATTCTCACTGGTGTGAGGTGAAATCTCAGGGTTGTTTTGATTTTCATTTCCCTTATGGCTAAAGATGTTGAACATTTCTTTAGGTGTTTCTCAGCCATTCGGCATTCCTCAGCTGTGAATTCTTTGTTTAGCTCTGAACCCCATTTTTTAATAGGGTTATTTGTTTCCCTGCGGTCTAACTTCTTGAGTTCTTTGTATATTTTGGATATAAGGCCTCTATCTGTTGTAGGATTGGTAAAGATCTTTTCCCAATCTGTTGGTTGCCGTTTTGTCCTAACCACCGTGTCCTTTGCCTTACAGAAGCTTTGCAGTTTTATGAGATCCCATTTGTCGATTCTTGATCTTAGAGCATAAGCCATTGGTGTTTTGTTCAGGAAATTTTTTCCAGTGCCCATGTGTTCCAGATGCTTCCCTAGTTTTTCTTCTATTAGTTTGAGTGTGTCTGGTTTGATGTGGAGGTCCTTGATCCACTTGGACTTAAGCTTTGAACAGGGTGATAAGGATGGATCGATCTGCATTCTTCTACATGTTGCCCTCCAGTTGAACCAGCACCATTTGCTGAAAATGCTATCTTTTTTCCTTTGGATGGTTTTGGCTCCTTTGTCAAAAATCAAGTGACCATAGGTGTGTGGGTTCATTTCTGGGTCTTCAATTCTATTCCATTGGTCTATCTGTCTGTCTCTGTACCAATACCATGCAGTTTTTATCACTATTGCTCTGTAATACTGCTTGAGTTCAGGGATAGTGATTCCCCCTGAAGTCCTTTTATTGTTGAGGATAGCTTTAGCTATCCTGGGTTTTTTGTTATTCCAGATGAATTTGCAAATTGTTCTGTCTAACTCTTTGAAGAATTGGATTGGTATTTTGATGGGGATTGCATTGAATCTGTAGATTGCTTTTGGTAAAATGGCCATTTTTACTATATTAATCCTGCCAATCCATGAGCATGGGAGATCTTTCCATCTTCTGAGGTCTTCTTCAATTTCTTTCCTCAGTGTCTTGAAGTTCTTATTGTACAGATCTTTTACTTGCTTGGTTAAAGTCACACCGAGGTACTTTATATTATTTGGGTCTATTATGAAGGGTGTCCTTTCCCTAATTTCTTTCTCGGCTTGTTTCTCTTTTGTATAGAGGAAGGCAACTGATTTATTTGAGGTAATTTTATACCCAGCCACTTTGCTGAAGTTGTTTATTATTTTAGTAGTTCTCTGGTGGAACTTTTGGGATCACTTAAATATACTATCATGTCATCTGCAAATAGTGATATTTTGACTTCTTCTTTTCCGATCTGTATCCCCTTGATCTCCTTTTGTTGTCTGATTGCTCTGGCTAGAACTTCAAGAACTGTATTGAATAAGTAGGGAGAGAGTGGGCAGCCTTGTCTAGTCCCTGATTTTAGTGGGATTGCTTCAAGTTTCTCTCCATTTAGTTTAATGTTAGCAACTGGTTTGCTGTATATGTCTTTTACTATGTTTAGGTATGGGCCTTGAATTCCTATTCTTTCCAGGACTTTTATCATGAAGGGGTGTTGAATTTTGTCAAATGCTTTCTCAGCATCTAATGAAATGATCATGTGGTTCTGTTCTTTCAGTTTGTTTATATAATGGATCACGTTGATGGTTTTCCTTATATTAAACCATCCCTGCATGCCTGGGATGAAGCCTACTTGATCATGGTGGATGATTGTTTTGATGTGCTCTTGGATTCGGTTTGCCAGAATTTTATTGAGTATTTTTGCGTCGATATTCATAAGGGAAATTGGTCTGAAGTTCTCTTTCTTTCTTGTGTCTTTGTGTGGTTTAGGTATAAGAGTAATTGTGGCTTCGTAGAAGGAATTCGGTAGTGCTCCATCTGTTTCAATTTTGTGGAATAGTTTGGATAATATTGGTATGAGGTCTTCTATGAAGGTTTGATAGAATTCTGCACTAAACCCGTCTGGACCTGGGCTCTTTTTGGTTGGGAGACCTTTAATGACTGCTTCTATTTCCTTAGGAGTTATGGGGTTGTTTAACGGGTTTATCTGTTCCTGATTTAACTTCGATACCTGGTATCTGTCTAGGAAATTGTCCATTTCCTGAAGATTTTCAAGTTTTGTTGAATATAGGTTTTTATAGTAAGATCTGATGATTTTTTGAATTTCCTCTGAATCTGTTGTTATGTCTCCCTTTTCATTTCTGATTTTGTTAATTTGGACGCACTCTCTCTGTCCTCTCGTTAGTCTGGCTAAGGGTTTATCTATCTTGTTGATTTTCTCAAAGAACCAACTTTTGGTTCTGTTGATTCTTTCTATGATCCTTTTTGTTTCTACTTGGTTGATTTCAGCTCTGAGTTTGATTATTTCCTGCCTTCTACTCCTCCTGGGTGTATTTGCTTCTTTTTGTTCTAGAGCTTTTAGGTGTGCTGTCAAGCTGCTGACATATGCTCTTTCCTGTTTCTTTCTGCAGGCACTCAGCGCTATGAGTTTTCCTCTTAGCACAGCTTTCATTGTGTCCCATAAGTTTGAGTATGTTGTGTCTTCATTTTCATTAAATTCTAAAAAGTTTTTAATTTCTTTCTTTATTTCTTCCTTGACCAGGTTATCATTGAGTAGAGCATTGTTCAATTTCCATGTATATGTGGGCATTCTTCCCTTATTGTTATTGAAGACCAGTTTTAGGCCGTGGTGGTCCGATAGCACGCATGGGATTATTTCTATCTTTCTGTACCGGTTGAGGCCCGTTTTTTGACCAATTATATGGTCAATTTTGGAGAAAGTACCATGAGGAGCTGAGAAGAAGGTATATCCTTTTGCTTTAGGATAGAGTGTTCTATAAATATCCGTTAAGTCCATTTGGCTCATGACTTCTCTTAGTCTGTGTATGTCTCTGTTTATTTTCTGTTTCCATGATCTGTCCATTGATGAGAGTGGGGTGTTGAAATCTCCTACTATTATTGTGTGAGGTGCAATGTGTGTTTTGAGCTTTAGTAAGGTTTCTTTTACGTATGTAGTTGCCCTTGTATTTGGGGCATAGATATTTAGGATTGAGAGTTCATCTTGGTAGATTTTTCCTTTGATGAATATGAAGTGTCCTTCCTTATCTTTTTTGATGACTTTTAGTTGGAAATTGATTTTATTTGATATTAGAATGGCTACTCCAGCTTGCTTCTTCTGACCATTTGCTTGGAAAGTTGTTTTCCAGACTTTCACTCTGAGGTAGTGTCTGTCTTTGTCTCTGAGGTGTGTTTCCTGTAGGCAGCAGAATGCAGGGTCCTCGTTGCGTATCCAGTTTGTTAATCTATGTCATTTTATTGGGGAGTTGAGGCCATTGGTGTTGAGAGATATTAAGGAATAGTGATTATTGCTTCCTGTTATATTCATATTTGGATATGAGGTTATGTTCGTTGCTTTTCTTCTCTTTGTTTTGTTGCCAAGACGATTAGTTTCTTGCTTCTTCTCGGGTGTAGCTTGCCTCCTTATGTTGGGCTTTACCATTTATTATCCTTTGTAGTGCTGGATTTGTAGAAAGATATTCTGTAAATTTGGTTTTGTCATGGAATATCTTGGTTTCTCCATCAATGTTAATTGAGAGTTTTGCTGAATACAATAACCTGGGCTGGCATTTGTGTTCTCTTAGGATCTGTATGACATCAGTCCAGGATCTTCTGGCCTTCATAGTTTCTGGCGAGAAGTCTGGTGTGATTCTGATAGGTCTGCCTTTATATGTTACTTGACCTTTTTCCCTTACTGCTTTTAATATTCTTTCTTTATTTTGTGCGTTTGGTGTTTTGACAATTATGTGACGGGAGGTCTTTCTTTTCTGGTCCAATCTATTTGGAGTTCTGTAGGCTTCTTGTATGTCTATGGGTATCTCTTTTTTTAGGTTAGGGAAGTTTTCTTCTATGATTTTGTTGAAGATATTTACTGGTCCTTTGAGCTGGGAGTCTTCACTCTCTTCTATACCTATTGTCCTTAGGTTTGATCTTCTCATTGAGTCCTGGATTTCCTGTACGTTTTGGACCAGTAGCTTTTTCCGCTTTACATTATCTTTGACAGTTGAGTCAATGATTTCTATGGAATCTTCTGCTCCTGAGATTCTCTCTTCCATCTCTTGTATTCTGTTGGTGAAGCTTGTATCTACAGCTCCTTGTCTCTTCTTTTGGTTTTCTATATCCAGGGTTGTTTCCATGTGTTCTTTCTTGATTGCTTCTATTTCCATTTTTAATTCCTTTAACTGTTTGATTGTGTTTTCCTGGAATTCTTTCAGGGATTTTTGTGACTCCTCTCTATGGGCTTCTACTTGTTTATTTATAATTTCCTGGAATTCTTTCAGGGATTTTTGTGACTCCTCTCTATGGGCTTCTACTTGTTTAATTATGATTTCCTGGAATTCTTTCAGGGATTTTTCCGATTCTTTCAGGCATTTTTGCGATTCCTCTCTGTAGGCTTCTACTTGTTCTCTAAGGGAGTTCTTCACGTCTTTCTTGAAATCCTCCAGCATCATGATCAAATATGATTTCAAACCTAGATCTTGCTTTTCTGGTGTCTTTGGATATTCCATGTTTGTTTTGATGGGAGAATTGGGCTCCGATAGTGCCATGTAGTCTTGGTTTCTGTTGCTTGGGTTCCTGTGCTTGCCTCTCGCCATCAGCTTATCTCTAGTGTTACTTTGTTCTGCTATTTCTGACAGTGGCTAGACTGTCCTATAAGTCTGTGTGTCAGGAGTGCTGTAGACCTGTTTTCCTCTCTTTCAATCTGTTATGGGGACAGAGTATTCTGCTTTCCGGCGTGTAGTTTTTTCCTCTCTACAGGTCTTCAGCTGTTCCTGTGGGCCTGTGTCTTGAGTTCACCAGGCAGCTTTCTTGCAGCAGAAAAGTTGGTCTTACCTGTGGTCCCGAGGCTCAAGTTCGCTTGTGGGGTGCTGCTCACGGGCTCTCTGCAGCGGCAGCAACCAGGAAGACCTGTGCCGCCCCTTCCGGGAGCTTCAGTGCACCAGGGTTCCAGATGGTCTTTGGCTTTTTCCTCTGGCGTCCGAGATGTGTGTGCAGAGAGCAGTCTCTTCTGGTTTCCCAGGCTTGTCTGCCTCTCTGAAGGTTCAGCTCTCCCTCCCACGGGATTTGGGTGCAGAGAACTGTTTATCCGGTCTGTTTCCTTCAGGTTCTGGTGGTGTCTCAGGCAGGGGTCCTGCCGCTCCTGGGCCCTCCCCCACGGGAGCCCAGAGGCCTTATACAGTTTCCTCTTGGGCCAGGGATGTGGGCAGGGGTGAGCAGTGTTGGTGGTCTCTTCTGCTCTGCAGCCTCAGGAGTGCCCACCTGACCAGGCGGTTGGGTCTCTCTCTCATAGGGTCTAGGTTTGATCTTCTTATTGAGTCCTGGATTTCCTGTATGTTTTGGACCAGTAGTTTTTTCCGCTTTACATTATCTTTGACAGTTGAATCAATGATTTCTATGGAATCTTCTGCTCCTGAGATTCTCTCTTCCATCTCTTGTATTCTGTTGGTGGAGCTCGTATCTACAGCTCCTTGTCTCTTCTTTTGGTTTTCTATATCCAGGGTTGTTTCCATGTGTTCTTTCTTGATTGCTTCTATTTCCATTTTTAATTCCTTCAACTGTTTGATTGTGTTTTCCTGGAATTCTTTCAGGGATTTTTGTGACTCCTCTTTATGGGCTTCTACTTGTTTATTTATGATTTCTTGGAATTCTTTCAGGGATTTTTGTGTCTCCTCTCTATGGGCTTCTACTTGTTTAATTATGATTTCCTGGAATTCTTTCAGGCATTTTTGCGATTCCTCTCTGTAGGCTTCTACTTGTTCTCTAAGGGAGTTCTTCACGTCTTTCTTGAAGTCCTCCAGCATCATGATCAAATATGATTTTGAAACTCGATCTTGCTTTTCTGGTGTGTTTGGATATTCCGTGTTTGCTTTGGTGGGAGAATTGGGCTCTGATGATGCCAGGTAGTCTTGGTTTCTGTTGCTTGGGTTCCTGCGCTTGCCTCTTGCCATCAGATTATCTCTAGTGTTACTTTGTTCTGCTATTTCTGACCTGTTTTCCTGTTTTCTTTCAGCCAGTTATGGGGAAAGAGTGTTCTGCTTTCGGGCGTGTAGTTTTTCCTATCTACAGATCTTCAGGTGTTCCTGTGGGCCTGTGTCTGGTGTTCACCAGGCAGGTCTCTTGCAGCAGAAAGGTTGGTCTTACCTGTGGTCCCGAGGCTCAAGTTTGCTTGTGGGGTGCTGCCTACAACCTCTCCGTGGCAGCAACAACTGGGAAGATCTGCGCCGCTCTTTCCGGGATCCTCTGTTCACCAGGGTTCCAGATGGCGTTTGGTGTTTTCCTCTGGCGTCTGAGATGTGTGCAGAGTGCAGTCTCTTCTGGTTTCCCAGGCGTGTCTGCCTCTCTGTAGGTTTAGCTCTCCCTCCCACGGGATTTGGGTGCAGAGATCTCTTTATCCGGTCTGTTCCTTCAGGTTCCGGTGGTGTCTCAGGCGCAGGGGTCCTGCTGCTCCTGCGCCCTGCCCTACGGGAACCCAGAGGCCGTATACAGTTTCCTCTTGGTCCAGGGATGTGGGCAGGGGTGGGCAGTGTTGGTGGTCTCTTCTGCTCTGCAGCCTCAAGAGTGCCCACCTGACCAGGCGGTGAGGTCTCTCTCCCACGGGGTTTGGGAGCAGAGAGCTGCTGCGGGTCGGGATCCGCAGGTGTGGGACTTCCAGTAAACACTGGAAGTGCCCGGTCCTAGAGGAATTTTGCCTCTGTGTGTCCTGAGTTCACCAGGCAGGTTTCTTGCAGCAGAAAAGTTGGTCTTACCTGTGGTTCCGAGGCTCAAGTTTGCTCGTGGGGTGCTGCCTAAGACCTCTCTGCGGTGGCAGCAACCGGGAAGATCTGTGCCGCTCTTTCCGGGAGCCTCCGTGCACGAGGGTTCCAGATGGCGTTTGGTGTTTTCCTCTGGCGTCTGAGATGTGTGCAGAGTGCAGTCTCTTCTGGTTTCCCAGGCGTGTTTGCCTCTCTGTAGGTTTAGCTCTCCCTCCCACGGGATTTGGGTGCAGAGAACTGTTTATCTGGTCTGTTTCCTTCAGGTTCCGGCGGTGTCTCAGGGGCAGGGGTCCTGCCGCTCCTGGGCCCTCCCCCACGGGAACCCAGAGGCCGTATACAGTTTCCTCTTGGTCCAGGGATGTGGGCAGGATGTGGGCAGTGTTGGTGGTCTCTTCCGCTCTGCAGCCTCAGGAGTGCCCACTTGACCAGGCAGTGAGGTCTCTTTCCCACGGGGTTTGGGAGCAGAGAGCTGCTCCTTCTTCCCCTTTAAAAGCTTTATGGTGAAAGAAAGTGCTATTACAGTTGCTAAGAAGAAAAGACATTGATACATATTCACTCTTTAGAATATAGAACAAGCTGTCCTTCTCTGTTCCACATTTTCCTCTTTAGCCTTAATCATTATCCATCAAAAATTTGGTTCAAAGTCACTGGTTCTTGACCTTAGCACACAGTCCAGGTTCAAAATAAGGTGTCTTAAGTAGTGTCCCAGCTTCTGGTAGACTATTTACACTTCCCACCCAACCTTTCTTCCCACATTTTGATGTGGGTTACTTTTGCAAATGGGTTAGCACATGTTCTATATTTCTTGGCTTCTTAATATTTAGTAGAAAGTGTAACTTAATGTTTTGACCACTAATATGTGGTTTGTGTAATTCCTGATTCACTTCCTCCCTTTCATGCAGGAAGCATATATTCTTTCCATATGGAGTCTGAATTTTCTTAATTTAAGAAACATCTATTGCCTGAAAAAATATTTTCTTCATATCTTTCCAGAATAAAAAAAATCTGTATGTGTGATGTTCACAATTGAAATTCTTTTGGATTATCATCAATAATAATTTTGAGTATTCTTTCTTAGATTTGATGATTTTAGCATCATGCACTGCTAGGTATCAGATGAGCATCACAGCAATCAGACATCTCAATTCAGAGTGCATCACACCCTAAAAGAGGAAGTAGAGAACTATGGACAGAATACAACCAACCAACCAACCAATCAAGACAAGCCTGGGAAGATATTCCAACTCTTGTTTTTGTTTTCAAAAACTATAAGTATTGTTTCATATATGCAGTGTTGATTGTTTTAATTGGTGACATTTCTAAAACACTGTCTTAGCATGTTGCTTTGCTCTTTACTTTTTAAAAGAGTGCTTAAGTTTGTGTATGGTGATACGTGTTTATCTAACTGGGTACTTGTCATTCCTTCATAGTAGTACATCGTGATGAGCAGTTACCATTTTGTCCTTGTCCTTTATCTTTGGATGAAAATACGAAATGCATATCATACTCCAGTACTGTCTACTGGAGTGTGTGGACATTACAACCATTAATCTTGGCTTCAATTATTTTTGAAAAAAAAATGTGTTTTCATTGAGTTCACTGTTTCTACATAGGCACTCTTAATACCTAGAAGTTGGTAAATATTTTCTCTGAGGCTTCTCTACATAGTATGGAATACCAAAGACCGGCAACAACTCCAACAGCAATATTAATATGACTATCAAAAGTATACCTAAATATTGTTTGAAGTGTGCTATGTTTGCAAGATTGAACGTCTGATGTACGTTCTCTAAACCTTCTTTTCATGTGTTACTTCCAGTAAATGTTCAGCTATGGCTGGGGATGGGGTAGCATTACATTGTCCTCTGTTTTTATTTGACCGTTGTCATTGTTCACAGTGACATCTCCACTTATTCCTTAACAAATGTCCCACTCTTCCTATTTATTTAACCTAGCACTTACAAAACTACTTGAGAAGAGAATTTTTGGATTTTTGCCAAACCATTTATCATGATTTGATGTTCATATAACCTTTATATATAATAGCATTCTATTTTAAAACTAGCCCATCAGGCCCAAAATAAATCTTCACTGTTTTCATCCTAAATTAAAAATGGCAACGTAACATACCGTAATTTTAGGTACGATCTATTTTAAATGCCAAGGGTTTCATATGTTTGGCCTCTGCTACGTTTGTTTGTGTTAAAATGAAGCTGAATTGAGAAGTCCAAGCTTTATAAACACATCACAAGAAGCAAATTCTTTAGGAGGAAACAAGCCAGCTGTTAACTGCTGCTTCCTCTCTATTTACTATTAAATATAAACTAGAAAGTTGCCTAACTAAGGTCCAAACTAACATTCTATCACAGGATCTCCTAAATCACAAACAAATGCTTGTATGCTAAACACGCTTTTGGATGATCTAAAGTCATGCAGCAGTAACATGCAGAACAGTCTATTAGTAAGAACTTTTCTGAATTGAGAGGTAAAATGCTGACATCTAGTAACTGATTTACCTTATGATGCATTTGGCCAAAACTCAAATTTTATTTCCTCACCTCTGACACAGACCTTTCCTTATTTGGTTTTTTATTTGTTGTTGTTGTTGTTCATTTGGTTGGTTGTTTGAAACAGGAATCCAATGTGCATTTCAAACTGACCTCATACAAAGGATATCCAACCTCAGATCCTACCTGATGTAATTACAGGAACGGACTACCACACCTGAATAAAATGGCTTAAAAAAAGATATAAACAAAGCTGACCAAACTTGAAGATTTAATGACTTAGCAGATTTCTTAGAACATCCAGCTCCTTTTACATGCAAGTAAGTACTAACAGTAGTAGGCAATGATGTACAGAAATCCATTTGGACAAGTAGCTGGCAGTATCTGGTGTTGTTGATCACAGGTCAGGCTCTGAGACTCTGATACACATTTCCCATAAGGATGCAGATTATAGAGGAAAGATAGTATCAGCTTGTGAGACTCAAGAATATGCACTTATATAAAGACACAAGTCAAAAGCAAAGGGCATTCATCAGAAAAAGTAGCAGCAGGTCCATATCAAATTAGTTTGGATTAGGCAATGCCTTGGAGGACCACATTTTGGGCTCCCCATTCCACTCAGAAGTGGGCTCAGTGTCCTCCCTGTGGTGTCCAGGCATGATGGTTTCATTTCCATCACCACTACCAACACACTAACTTTGCTCTCGCCATACTGATTTCATTGCTCACCTTTGAATAATCCACAGTAGATTTTCTTAAGCTTGTTTTCTTCTTCTGAAGACATACTACTTACTTACTAAGTGACAAATATGTTTTCAATAATAGATATATTTTCTATTCTTGTTCTCCCTTCTCTTATCTCTGTTGACATTTTTGAGGGATAACAATGAAGTCTAATCTGTTTTTTTCTTTTATCTTTCCTTTTATTAGGTGTTTTCCTTATTTTCATTTCAAATGTTATCCCCTTTCCCAGTTTCCCCTCCAGAAACCACCTATCAAATCCCCCCTCCCCCTGCTTCTAAGAGGGTGCTCCACAATCCACTCACCTGCACACTCCCTCCCATGTCCCCGCCCTGACATTCTCCTATGCTAGGGCATTGAGCCTTGATAGGACCAAGGGTCTCTCCTCCCACTGATGCCTGACAAGGCCATTCTCTGCTACATGGGCTGCTAGAGCCATGGGTCCCTCCATGTGTACTCCTTAGTTGGTGGTTTAGTCCCTGGGAGCTCTGCTCTATCTGGTTGGTTGATATTGTCGTTCTTCCTATGGGGTTGCAAACTCCTTCAGCTCCCTCAGTCCTTTTTCTAACTTCTCCATTGGTGAGGCCATTCTCAGTCCAATGGTTGGCTGCAAGAATCTGTCTCTGTATTGTCAGGCTCTGGCACAGCCTCTCAGGAGACAGCTATAACAGGCTCCTCTTAGTGTGCACTTTTTGGCATTTTCAATAGTGTCTCTATTTGGTGACTGTATACGAGATGGATCCCTAGGTGGGGCAGTCTCTGGATGGCCTTTCCTTCAGTCTCTGCTCCACACTTTTCCCCTGTATTTGCCCCCATGAGTATTTTGTTCCCCATTCTATGAAAGACTGATGTATCCACATTTTGGTCTTCCTTCATGAGCTTGACATGGTCTAAGAATGGTATATTGGGTATTCTGAGATCTTTGGCTAATATCCACTTATTGATGAGTGCAAATCATGGATGTTCTTTTGTGATTGAGCTACCTCACTCAGGATGATATTTTCTAGTTCAATCCATTCCCATAAGAATTACATGAAGTTACTGTTTTTAATAACTAATCAGTATTCTATTGTGTAAATGTACCACATTTTCTGTATCCAATCCACTGTTGACGGACATCTGGATTCTTTCCAGCTTCTGGCTATTAAAATTAAGGTTGTTGTGAACATAGTGGAGCATGTGTCCTTGTTATATGTTGGAGCATCTTTTGGGTATATGCCCGGGAGTGGTGTAGCTGGGTCCTCAGGTAGTATGAAGACCAATATTCCGAGAACTGCCAGACTGATTTCCAGAATGGTTGTACCAGCTTGGACTACTACCAATAATGAAGGAGTGTTCCTCTTTCTCAACATCCTTGCAATCATCTGCTGTCAACTGAGTTTTTTTTTTTTTTTTGAAGCAAAAAGGACTACACTGAATCTTTATTGTTACTTTCAGCTCTAGCTCTTTATATCCTTTTAGACAAAAAGTTTTCTATGTAAGGAAAAATTACCTCATAGATTACACAAAAGGGGTGTTAGAGAAGGATGTTGATAGTAAGTTCAAAGCAGCGTTTCGTTCTATAAGCTCATTATAAGTTCAAAGCAACAGTTTCACAAGGATTTACTTTATCATAGCTTGATCACAAATCTGTCCCAAGCCTATCTCTCTTCTTAGTGTGATTGGGAAGGCTCATTATATTCCTAATTATGCAGCCTTTTCTTGCTATTCAGTGAGGAGGGGGTACATTTTATTCTTGGTTCTAACTTTATTTCTGGCAAAACAACTAAAACCATCTCCTTAAACTATCCTCCTAAAATTATTTGAATCAAATCATGAATTCCTCTAAACAGCATTGATTCAGGAAAGTTCATCTTCATACTATTCTACAGGAAATTTTCAACTGAGTTTTTGATCTTAGCCATTCTGACCGGTGTGAGGTGGTATCTCAGCGTTGTTTTGGTTTACATTTCCATGATGACTAACAATGTTGGACATTTCTTTAGGTGCTTCTTGGCCATTCGATATTCCTCAGTTGAGAATTCTTTGTTTAACTCTGTAGGCCAATTTTAATAGGGTTATTTGGTTCTCTGAAGTCTAACTTCTTAAGTTCTTTGTATATATTAGATATTAGTCCTCTATCAGATATAGGATTGGTAAGGATCTTTTCCAAATGTTGGTTGCTGTTTCTTCCTATTGATAGTGTCCTTGGCCTTACAGAAACTGTGCAATTTTATGAAGTGCCATTTGTCTGTTGTTGATCTTAGAGCATAAGCCATTACTGTTCTTTACAGGAAATTTTCCCCTGTACCCATGTGTTCAAGTCTCTTTTCCACTTTCTCTTCTATTAGTTTCAGTGTATGTTGTTTTATGTGGAGGTCCTTGATCCACTTGGACTTGAGCTTTGTACAAGGCAATAAGAATGGATCAATTTGCATTCTTCTACATGCTCCCCACAAGCTGAACCAGCACCATTTGTTGAAAATGCTGTCTTTTTTCTCCTGGATGGTTTTAGCTCCTTTGACAAAGATCAAGTGACCATAGGTGTGTGAGTTCACTTCTGAGTCTTCAATTCTATTCCATTGATTTACATGCCTGTCTCTGTACCAATACAATACAGTTTTTATCACTATTGCTCTGTAATACAGCTTGAGGTTAGGGATGGTAAGTCCCCCAGAAGTTCTGTTATTTTTAAGAATAGTTTTAGCTATATTAGGTTTTTGGTTATTCCTAATGAACTTGCAGATAGCTCTTTCTAACTCTATGAAGAATTGATGACTTACAACACTGACAAATTTCAAATGGTTCCATGTTGGTTATTACCCCTCAATTCTCTTCATGATAAATATATAACAGTATCAAGTCAGTATCTGTGTAAGTCTAAGTAGAGGTCAGTATACACTGATATTTTTTACAATATTAAATATGTCACGAGAACCTAAAATGTAGGCATCTTTGCTTGTCCTTGGGTTCTTCATGTGCAGATTCAACTAAATAGAAAAGAAAAATACTGTCTGCATTGAACACATACAGATTATATATAATCTTGTTATTCTCTAAACAATATAATCCAAAGATGAAGATGTTCACCCAAGTACATGAACTAAGATAACAAAGATTCAAGTAGCATCCATATTGTGAAAGGCATTGTAAGTGACTTAAAGTGTACTTAAATTTGTAAGATTTACATAAATATTCAAGCCCTACATCATGTTTCATTAAACATATGAATATCTATGAATTATGAAAAGAACCATAAAAGATCCAAGAATCAATCTTTCAAGCTTTGGAGGGAGTTTTGTATTTGTCTTTAAGTCTACTCCATGTTTAGATATAGTTATGGAAAGCAAAGAAACTATTGGGTTAATAATATTAAGAATCTTTAAGCAATATAGTTTATGCTTAGCTCTATGACTGCTTTCTTAATTTCAAAGAGAACAGTTTTCATGAAGAATGAGTACAACAAGAAGAAAAGGAAACAACTGTCAAAACTGAAATCTGTAACATAATCATGACTAATTTTCCCTTGTTTCTAGAATACTGGTAGACTGCTGAGAGGCAAACCAAATTATTGCTTGTTTTTATTAACTTTAGTCATGCTTCACTTTGGTAATATTAATTAACATGTGACATGTAGGAACATAGTCCAAGGATGGAGTCATGTGAGGTGAATTCTAAATGCTTGTAAGAAAGCTTCAAGAAACGAGACCTCTGATCCCAATTTCTTCAAACCATGTGATTATTCTTGGAATGTGCTTCTGTGTTCCTTCCAGGTGTTGCAGATAGGAGTGAGTTTACTTCTGATTGTCCATTGTTGTTGTTGTTCAATGAAATGTTTAAACTGTCCTGTCCATGCTACACTATAGCAAAAGATGTTTTTGCCACATGTGGCTTGTTCTTGTGATTGTATACAGCTTGAACTTGAGAGAACTTCTCTTAACCCTCAGAGTATAAATTGTCTGAGGCTCTTAGTAAAGTTGGCTACTGTATGTGACTTTAGTCAACCTTCTTTATCAGCTCCATTCTCCCAGATCCCACCAACTCTATAACCATGAGAGTGAAGAAGCTGGGATCTTCATCTTCACTATAATTAGAAAGGAAATACTAATAATATAACGCAGATTACCACAGTGTTGTGTCATATTTCCAGCTAGCTGCTGATTCTCTCCTTCCTTTACCTCTGACCTCTCTCTCTCCCTTTTCCTCTCTCCTCCCTTTCTCCCTCCCTCTCAAATGTTCAGACGTATCTGTAAAATGGAGGTATATCATTTTTCAAATGAGTGTCCATACAATTTGAACATTTTCTTTAAAGAGAAAGACATGATGTTCTTGATCATTTCTCATGCTTCCATTTTATATAAATAAATTCTAGAGCAAAAGAGAGGAGAAAGTTGATAACCACAAGATTAGGCATATTAGTTACATATTTTGCCTGAATGAAAGGCTGGTGGCTTCATTTTTGTTGGAATACATCCCAGTAACAGCTTTGCCATTTACAAGAGATTTGGAACAAATTTATTTATTGTTAAAATTCTGGTTCATTTGACTGTCAATGGAAGCAGATGATATTTAACCTACAGTACTTACTGGGAGGATTACTAATAGGAAGCAAATTTTAAGTTCCTAACAGAATCACTGGCACATATTGAAAAATTAAAGCTAGACTAGAAAAAATTACACCACCTGCTGTGCATATAATGACAGATTCCAAACCAGATGGGCAGCACTCCACTGAGGAAATTTTATATATATTCAGTCTCCTTAGGAACCGAGTCTTTAATGACTGTCTGTGATTGGGTTCAGGTCCCATGCCCTACTTTTAACTGGTGCTCATTAGTTGCTGATTACTACTGAATACTTTAGCTGTCTAAAAGGACTATCCCAGTGAGGTAGAAGAAAATGGGGCATTTCCCTTTCTCTTTGTATCAGAGGGTTTGTTGTTTCTCTTTTTGCTTTGCTTTTTTGCTTTTTATGATTTGAGCAATAGTTGTATGCTACAGAGGTATTGGCTTAGTATGTGATATTCATTACAGAAAATAATCTTTGGTATATGATATATCTGATCATGGTTTCCCCTCCACCAATGTCTCTTAGATCTTCCATCCCACCCTATACATCCAACTCCATCACATTCTTTTCTTTTCCTCCTGACGATTTGTATGTTTTCCCATCAAGAATTCCTGCATTTTCACCAGTTCTGACATCAAAAAATCTGAAGCCTCCTACCCTGATTGGTCTTGGGGCACTCTCATGGTGCCTATTACTTTAGATTATTAATATTCTAGTATCTTAGGATATTAAAGCCCAAGCAGAACCTATTAACCCTTTGAATAGAAAGAGAGATCACTCTGTATTCATTTATTTAAAACACAGCTCTATAGTTATGCTTCTTCCACACAGAAAACAAACAGTTAAATTTTCTTTGTAAAATCTGGTAAGGGAGAAGGCGAAGTGCTAGGAACATACTGAGTCAATTTCTCTTGGTCTCTCTCTCTCTCTCTCTCTCTCTCTCTCTCTCTCTCACACACACACACACACACACACACACACACACAAAATGCCTCATGTACAGTGATATTTTATCTGCTCCCCAACTTCTATTTTTTCTCATAAGAGAGGGAGGAGAATCTGAAAAGCACAGTTGCACTAAGCTTATAGCAAATGTTCTTCAAAGAGAGCTTTTGAACTCAGATGGTGCTGTGTTGGGTTGATATATGCCTGTAGCCCTGACTTCTTAGAGGATGAAACAAAAGGATTGCTTGTGCCAGAGTTTAAGGACATCATGGGTAACATAACAAGATCTTGAGATGTTACATGAATGATAGATAGTAAGTAGGTAGGTAGTTAGATAGATGACAGATAGATAGATAGATAGATAGATAGATAGATAGATAGATAGATAGATAAAGGATTATAACAGAACTCACATATGGAACAGTTAAATCGCCAGTGCCCATAAGTTATTGTTGCCATTAGCAATAATTCTGTCCTTGGCTATATTATCACACTGACATCGTGTCAGTTTAAGCAGGATCAATGAGCCCTAGTGACCTGTCATACCATGTACACATGTTGCAAATAAGAATATATTTTATTTTAAATATTTACCTTTTGTGTTAAGGTGTGTAAACAAAAGAGATAACTACATGTGCTTTGCACATTTCACAACAAAGGACAAAAAAAAAAAACAATGAGAAAGTACGAGCTCTTTCAATGTATTGTTTGAATCAGATTGCCAACATACCTTACTTGGGGATGTGGCAGAGACACAAGATCCTTATGCAGAAAGGAAAGAAGCTTGTGACATCTTACATCCAGTGTTTTGAGACCAAATTTGAAATAAAGAAGTCTTTGTTAGGCAAGGAGAAAGCAGAAGCCCCCGGGAGTGTTCATTTACACCTCATATATCAGAAGCATTTAAGACTAGAAAGCCTATGCCCTCTTAGATTGTGAGTTTAGTATGAAGAGATGCCAGGTATGGTATGTGTGAAGGTAAGTGTGAAGAGACCATGCATTGCATTTCTATGTAAAGCTCAGTTCCTCCCGTGCCCTCTCCCATCAAAGATTCTGTCTCAGGCCAGTGAGACCCTGAGTGGTTACCTGTAGCGGCCCCCATGAAAACACTGATCAGTGTAACCAACTGTGCATAAGAATCATAAGGCAGACCACCTTACATAATCTTCGTCCAGAAAGCTGCAGATTAGCCAAGCACACAGAACATTTTTAAACCTTTATGTATTTGTTGAGTATGTGAATGTATCCTGAGAAGTGGTACATGCAGATACCACAGTGCTTGTGTGGAGATCAAAGGAAAATTTTAGGCAATTGGTTCTTTCTTCCTACAATCTTGGTAGCAAATATCTTTTGCTCTTTGGGCCATCTTTCCAAGCTACTTGATCTGCTGTGGCTTCTCCCCTCAAGAAGCAGTCAGACATCTTTCTGCCTACTCTTGGCCTTGGGAGGATGACAAACAATTGTCCTGAAGAGCTTGATTCACAGAAGCCCTGGGAAGCAATGGGTAACTCCATTTGTACACCTTAAGATTCAGAACACATCCAGATGGTCCACCCTACATGGTTTAGGCCACAGAGCTACCCAAAGCACAGGTAATCTTGCCTGCCCTCTAGGTCCCAAGAAATAGGTCAGACCCTATCATGACTAGAGTGCCATCTAAAGTCCCCAAAACATTATTCATGAAATCCAAAGATGCTGATAGGAACTCTCTTGTGGCCTGGCTTTTATTTGGTTCTCAGGTCAAACACCTGTTACCTAAGCACTATGAACTGCAACTTTACAGTAATCCTCTCTCTCTCTCTCTCTCTCTCTCTCTCTCTCTCTCTCTCTCTCTCTCCCACACACACACACACACACACACACACACACACACACACACACCACTGAAAATGGTAAGTCCCTGGCCATGACAAGCAACAGAGCTTCCAGCAGGGTACTCAACAAATATCTAAGTTTACCCTATAAAATTAATAGAAGCAGTTGACACATGCCAGGCACATAAACATTAATGTAAAGGAACAAGAAACGCGGCAGAAAGAAGTGTTGTGATTTCTCAAAAGAAACATTACTTTGTAGCACTACATCCCAAAGAAAAGGAAATCAGATGATGGTTTTAAGAAAATAATGGAATGTAATAGAGTAAAACACAAATAAGCACTTTAATAAGAGTATAAATACAACTCATAATACAAGTGAGAAATTTATCAAAGACACAGATTACAAAATACTCAAATATAAATCTTACTTCAAAAACTCAACATACGAAATAAATATAAAAAATATAGTGTAGTAGATGGGAGATGACTCAGCACAAGTAAAAAGAGCAGAATTCTCGTCCCTAACACCCATTTAATCCTGAATATGAGTACCCAGATATAACTCCAGCCTTTAAAGTCAGAAACACAAGATTCTCAGACAATACTAGTCAGAAGACGTATGTTCTGATCTCTGGATTTGAATAAGAGAATCTGCCAAAAAAAATAAAGTATGGAGATAAAGAAGAAAAATTACTGAGGAATATTCTCAGGGTCATACCACATATCTATACCTATGAAGAAAAGAAAAAGAAAGAAGGAAGTGCAATTTCACACAGCACTGTTGCTGGAATTTCCAACCCCAATAAGCCCACATAAAAAACACACAATCCAGTTACTATAAGCTATATTCCTAGATTGGACAGATCTAACACTATAGTAACTTATTCCCCAGCTATGAGACCTCTTGCTACTTGCAGTTTCTGCTAGCTGGTGGTTCAGGTCCATCATGGCTTCCTCTTCTTCCTTCATTCTCTCTCCTGCCCTCTCTCCTCTTCTCCTCTCTCCACCTGCACCCACTCTCAAACCTCTAGACCCACCATTCACCTCCACCACCCAAATCACAGGCTGTAGCTTTTATTGACCAGTTAAAATGGGGAGCTCTGGGAGACCACCTGAGTACTTGATGGGTCGCTGGTTGGGGGTGAGGGAGCAACTCCTGTTGAGGAAGCAAAAGTAACATCAGAATACAATAACATCAGGCCAACCCACAGCCAAGTATCCCAGATTTCCTTAGGTATGACTGTTCTAATTGTATATGAACTCAGAGGTGTATAGCCATTGGGCATGGCCACTTCTAATTTATTAGGGTTAGGGATTTCTATAATAAAGTTTATAAATTAAAAAATTAAAAAACGAAAGTGGAATTAGTCAGCCAAAATAAAGAATTCCTGAAGTTGAAGATAGCTCTTTTGAATAACCCAAGTAAACTAAAGAATTGTGATAACGAAAAGATAAATTGTTGGACAGGAAGGGGGAAGGGAGGTGAGGGAACACAAGGAGACCAGAGGGGAGAGGAGGAAAGGGGAGGGAAGAGGAGATGGGAGGAAAGAATCCACTAAGAGTGCATAATACCTTTGCGACTTATTCTATACCATTCAAATGTGATTATTGCTGTTTCCGCTGGGAAAGAGGAATCTGATTGCCATAGGCACAGCCCATGTTAGTTCCTTTGGCATTACTATTATAAACTAACCAACAGCCAAAAGGAAAGTTTACTTTTCCCCACAATTTTGGAGACATTTTTCAGTTCATTGTGGTGGAAGATGTTTGACAAACTTGATGGCTCTTGGTGGTGGGAATGCATGGTACAGTTTCCTCACACATCTGTAACCCAGGAAGCAGAAAATATCATTAAAAACAATGGTAGATATAACCCTCAGAGCTCACACCTGTGTGTGGCTTACCAGCCAGGATCGCCCAAAATGCCCAAACAGTGGAGTTTTAGATATATTCTTCAGAATAGTGACAAAATTTGGGACTAATGAATTCAAAACATGGAAACATTTCAGATTCAATCCAGAACACAAGACAAAGAGAATCATAAGGCAGCAAGAGAAGAGTTCAGTTACAAACAAACAAACAAAAATGGCTCCTTCCAGATTATTAGTAGAAAATTTAAAGGGAAGGAAAGAACTTGACATTTGGTATCCAGACACACAGCTGCCAGATAGGTTATTATTTAAAAGTATCATAAAAATATGTTTGTTCCAAGTCAAGGCCAATCTGAAGCATTCAGAGTATCCTACAGCAGAAACAAATTTGATAACTACCATCTGAAGGCATAGAAATATAAAAATGTAAGCCACATACACAAAATAACAAGAGAAGCAAGCTCCACCAATATGGGAGTCAGTTTTTACATATGAGGAATGACCTTGAAAGGACATGGATTAAATACCTTAACTAAAAGTTATAGACTGGGCCAATGGAATTTTAAAATACACAGTTATATGCTGCCTAGAGAGTAAGAGAAAACATCTATAAACTGATTGTCAAACAAGACTGTAACCTCCAGAGTAAGAAGAATTCAAACAGAAAAAGAATATATACATGGCTAACATATATCTGAAAATCTGTTCAGTAGTGCAAATGGTCCAAACAGAAAGAATTCACAATGATAAATAATCTGATTCCAAATACAGCTGTTATTAAAATTTTAAAAGGTCACAAAAGTGAGGATACAGATGGCGAGACAGAGAGAAAAGCTCTGATCCATTGTTTATCAGTAGGGATGCATATCCTTAAGAATTACAATGTAAGTTTCTCAGTTACCTACACTTGACCCTGCCTTAAACTACCAGGTATGCATCCAGTGAAACTGAAATCAGTGTGCTGAAGAGACGTTTGTCTCTTCATGCTTGTTAAACAATGACCAAAATACAGAATCAACTTAAAATGTTCCATCAAATAAATGAATAAAAACATGCATTTAAATGGAAGAAATTCTTTAATCCGTGGCAACATGAAAGAAACTGAGGGTATTGTATTAATTAAAATAAATCATTCACAAAAATGACAGACACCACACATTATCATTTATGTGAACACCAAAATTTACTAGAGAATAATGGTTAGCAGTCTAGAAGATGGTTGAGAAATGGAGAAAATGGTTAAATGGACCAGTTATAGCTGGATTAGAGTAAAATCTCCCAGTATTATGCTAAGGACAACTGTAAGGGACAAAGCTGATTTTAAGCAACTAACAGAGTGTTTATTGCTCTAAAGGTGGTGGGACCTGGTTGAATGGGGCATGAAAATAAGGTGAGCTGAGGACTCATGCAATAGACAGCTTCATGACAGAGGGCCATACAATGTATACTCTTAGGATTAAGACGAGTCACATGAGGAAAGTGTACAATCACAAGGGCAAGCTGCATGTGGTAAAAGCATATTTTTCTATAGAGGCATATAAACAAATCAGAAAAGCAAGTTTTAATCCAAAGGGAACTCACTCCTACCCACAACTCATAGAGGAAGCACAAAAGCGTGATCCAAGAACAATTTGAGGGTTTCTTTTTCTTTTTTGAAAGAATGGAGGTCATAGACTCTTGTCTTGTTTTCTTAGAGTTTTCTCACAAACACTCTGAATCCTTCTCACATGACTCCATCCTTGAATCATTTCTGAATTTGATCCAAGGGGATTTGAAATAAACCAACAAAAAAAGATAAATAGCTGATTTAACAGGTTTTCCAATCATTCTCATTTGTCCATATACATTGCATGCATGCACTGACAGGTTATACTGTATTCCATAAGCACCTAGAATTGCTATATGAATTAAAATAAAATTATATTAAAAAGTACAATTTAACAGGGTATATTTTATGTTACACATTCCTATAACAATGTGATAAAAATTAAAATGAATAAAATATATGTGCTCTTTTAATATATTTCACAGTAATTTTTTTAATTCTGATTGATAACTGAGTGTTAAAAAGGAGAGAAATGTAGAGTCTGTGACAAAAATAGTAGATAAAAATCACACATTATTGGTCAATGTCTAAGAACAAATTTTATTTTATTTTATTTTATTTTATTTTATTTTACTTCTAGTCAGGGAGGGGATGCTTTAAAGGGGAAGGAAGTGATATACTGTTTCCTGTCACTCTGGGGCTGAAATTGGTTTCAGCCATTCGCTTGTTATTGCTCTGTACTGTGAAGCCTTTATTTAGCTTCTCATTCGGGGATTTAAAATCTTCTTTCATTTAAAACTGACAAGGAAAGAATATTAGTTCATGAAAGAATAATACCCCCATATCATCTCTCAAGGACTCTTTCCCCAAGTGTTCAGAGAGGGGGCGGGAGCACTCTTTCCTTTCTATTTCTGAACAAGCAGAACGCTCCAAGACAACTTTGCTTGTATGATCACAGGTGATTTTGCCCATATGTTCCTTTCTGAACGGGGCTTTCATGGCTGTGTGCAGCGCCCTTCCACTTTGGGATTCAGTGTGAGTCTGTTTTATTATGTGTCTAAAACTGCCTGTAGACTCAAAAGCTGGTTGAATTAAAGAGGGAAAATCTTATTGTATGATTTACACAGCTGTTTCTGAGCCCAGATTCTTATAAAAGGTACCTTGGTGGCCTTTTCTTACCACAAGATTGACAGACTGGAGAAAACTAAACATTTTCTTTTCTAAAGAGCTAGCGGAAAGCAGACCTGCTTTCAAGACGGGTTTGTCCTAAGTAAAAAAATTTGAAACCACTGAGTTGCATCATGGCCATAAAGCAAAGAAATCCTTCCAATGTCTTAATTCAGAGCGGATGTTTAAGCAGCTTTAACAGAAAAGAATATCTCCTGGCCTTCCAAGTCACTCCCCCAATCTATTTTTTTTTTCCTCAGAAATTTCACAATGGTCGTTTCCTCTTTGAGTCCAAACCAATGCTTACCTTGAGACTTTCTCTACATCTCACATGTTCTCACAGAACGATTTAGCTGCAGACAGTGTGCCTTGGTATTCTTTCGTCTGAAACAATGAGGAAAAGAAATATCAGGCCATGACAGGAGCTTTAGCTAAGATTTCTTAGGGGAAAACACGTATGCACGTTTCCCTAAGCACTGACATCACTGAGATTCAGCAGTTGGTGAATTGGGTAAGTAACCTTCACTGTTTTCCTGATTTCCCTGCATTCCTCAGCAGGTTTCATTACCCCTGTGACAGCTAGATTTCCAAGGGATGAAGCATCACCTGCTCTCCAGAGAGAAGGGAGATAAAAGTATCGGAGCCTGGGATATAAGCAAGACTGGGAACATGAGCTCCCTGTGGATTGTGGAAAATTAGAAAACATTTCCTTTGATTTTATTCAAACTCTAAATCCGAAGAGAAATACCATAAAATTTCACATTACCATTTAAATAAATAAATGTGTAAGCAGCATGCATGAGCACAAGCACATTCAGAGAGAGAGAGAGAGAGAGAGAGAGAGAGAGAGAGAGAACGTAAAATATGGGTTCTAGTAACACACTTAAAATTCTTCCCCAAAGAAACAACTTATTACTAAATGTTTACAGATTATTGTATTTTTGGAATCTGAGAACACTACAATTTCTATAGCTATCCAACTGAAGAATTTGCTGGTAAAAATATAAAAATGTATTTCTTAAAATACTTAAAACATATGTCAGTTTACTTTTCTAGCTTCCCATAAACTAGTTAGTGGTTTAGAACAATGATCTTAGTTTCCCTAAGAACTGTAAAAGAGCATCAAGTGCCTATAATATGATGAAAAGTACTTCTTAAAAACCACACAAAACTTCACCTAATTATTCTACACCCATAGGTATATGAACAGTAACATTCCTGTAATCTGTTCTTGGTGAGGAATTAGGTACCAGTGACTGTCAAGACTCAACTCATGTTGTCTCGGGTGACTTCTTTCTTATATTCACTTACTCTCTCCTTGAGTTCCTAGACCTAAGACCTGTAGGTGGTGGCTCAATTATGTAAATCATCATCTTTTCTCCTGATATACCTGTCTCCTGAGAGGCTTTGCCAGAGCCTGACAAATACAGAGACAGATGCTCTCAACCAACCACTGGACTGAAAACAGAGCCCCCAATGGAGAAGTTCGAACAAGGACTGAAGGAGTGAAGGGATTTTCAACCCCACAGGAAGAACAACAATATCAACCAACCAGAGCCCCCAGAGCTCCCAGAGACTAAACTACCAACCAAAGAGTACACATGAAGGGATCCATGGCTCCAGCTGCATATGTAGCAGAGGATGGTCTTATAGGGCATCAATAAGAGGAGAGGCCCTTGACCCTGTGAAGGCTCAATGCCCCTGAGTAGGGAATGCCAGGGCAGAGAAATGGGAGGGAGTGGATGGGGAACACTCTCATAGGTCAGGGGGAGGGGGAAAGGATAGGAGGACTCCAGAGGAGAAATCGGAAAAGGGGATAACATTTGAAATATAAATAAAGAAAATATCCGATAAAAAATTAAATTAAAAAAAAAGACATAGAACAAAAGGGATCTGATCACCCCCCTTTTCGGTAGGATGATCACCAGATAAGGTGGAGTGACTTATATGTTTTATTTACGTCTGCAACCTCTCCTGTGAATCCTTTGAAAGTAGCATTCATTTCTTGTTAATTTTAAAGCAAAACCATCAACAATCCCCATGTATAGTGTCAGTAAGTGTGTGTGGTTTCATGGATTTAAGAAATAATTGGAAGAACCCCAAAGAAAGACCACACTCACAATATATTTAAATACTGAAATGCACAGCTTCCCTCTCTGTACTTGACCTTTTAAATGCTGGTTAAAACGCCAGTCGGTAAGAAAGAACATGATAAGTAGCAAGTGCTAATACTCTACTTAGCTCATTTTCTTCGGAGCTTCTCTTTCCTCTTGCTTAGCGATTATAATACGTCCACTATTCCCAACCAGTATGATACCTTCATGTGTGAAGCAATTGTTCACGACCAAATTTTGAACCCAACGCTGGGGAAGCAGACATAATTGAAACACAGCTGACAGGTCTCAAGAGTGTGATGTTCTGATCCAAGGAACTCTACATTGCTTCCTTTCGCCCGGATGTTTAGGTAATAGCCCCTTGAGAGACCTGTCATGACATAAGACTTCAGAGCTTTTACTCCCCAGTATGGTTCTCATATTCAAGCTGTCTGGAGCATAAGCTCCACATGTGAGATCTGTGTTATAGTAAAAGAAGGTGCAGAGAGTCAGTTATTCGCAAAGTTCAAGAATGATAAATTACCTCTTTCTAGAAAACTTTCAAACCATGACTTCGTACCTATATTTTGGTCTACTGAGTCAAGTTCTCCATACATGAGACCTATAAAGTTCTGATTTAAGGGATAGCCTGTACCTGTATCAGGTTATTCTCATAAAGCCTAATGTCATACAAAAACCAACTGAGACTGATTCAGTTTGTATGCTGTTTTGTTTCGTTTATTGGTTTGCTCCATACTTGATGTGGATAGAATTCAGGGTTTCTTCAGATACGCTACACAAGCATTCTAACAAGTTATACTCCATGTTCTTATATTTGTATTTTAATCTATATAGGAATTAAATGCTTATTACTGTACATATATATTTATACATAGTCACAGGTCCCCACTACCTACACTACATTATGAAAAGATTTCTTCTGTCAACATATTGCCATATATATTGATGAAAGGTATATATATATATATATATATATATATATATATATATATGAAAACATTTATTCACTAAAAAAAGCCATTGAGTCCCATCAATATACTCCAATAAAAACCATGTCATATATATATATATATATATATACATACACACACACACACACACACACACACACACAACTCTATTTCTTATTGAATCTTTACAGTCCTTGTGGCTTCAGAAATCTGAACATCTTTAGATTTTTAAAAAGACACTGCAGGTACAGTGCTAGTTCCTCAGATTCCCCTGCTTCTTTACTCTCTTCCTTCTCTACCTGCCTCTCCAAACTCCATACTAGCTTGGGCCAGGCAGCCAGAGCCTAGACATGATGTTCTATGTCCTATAAGTCTTGAGCCTTATCTACAGAGGCTGTGTTCAACTCTGTTACATAAGAGTCTGTGATTTGGACCATCAACATGTCCATTTGTGTGTGTGTGTGTGTGTGTGTGTGTGTGTGTGTGTGTGTGTGTGTGTGTGTGCGCGCACTGAAGGTAGCCTCACATGATCACAAGTCTTTTAAAAGAACCAATGTCCTCTGCTATCTTTCTGTCTGATTATGGATCTCTGTCTTCTGATATATTCTGTTTTTAAATAATGTAGAATCTCAGACTCCCAGAGTGCAGGAGGCTGATACATTTTCTGTGAGTCACTGTGCACAGGGAGGTTTTCTAATGAGTAACATAGCTATGTCATTCTGAGTTCACCTCAGCTCATATCCACAGTGACCTTGTAAAAAGTCATTTGGAGTTTCTGTTGTTGTTTTGTTTTGTTTTGTTTTTGCTTTTGTTTGTTTTGGATTTTTTTAATCATTCAAGTGAGAATGCAGAACCAGATCATTTGAAAGTTCTTATTTTATAACTATATGGCTCCTTCTGGGAAATCTGCCTTCTCTGCGTCAGACTTAACACCCCATTTGTTTACTTAGTCATTATATCCTCCCTGTGTCTGTATTTATATGAATAAGTAAGTCACCTTTCCTCAAGGCTGCAAGACTTCTCACTCAAATCTCTAAGGACTGATTACAGCATCCTAAAGTGAACACGAGCATTGGCCAGCATTTCTAACTCTCCGGCAACACAAAACAGATGGCTAAAGAAATCAGATGCATTATCTCACAGACTTAGCTAATCTCAAAATTATGGGTCCTTTTGGATGTGAGAGTTGAATGTGGAGGCAGCTGGAGAGTGACACATTACAGCTGATAAGATTGCTTTTTTGCTTCATCCTCAAAATACGCATAAATCTTGAGCTGAGCTTCACAGGAAGTAGGGGTCATTGGTTCATTAGGAAGATGGGCTGTAGCTTGTATTTACTATTCAAAGGAATAAAAATCATAGGAGCTACTCAACCATGTCCACATTTTCCAAATGAAAATTATGTAGAAAAACTAAGTTTTTAAAAATACTGATTTTAAGTTTAAGACTCATAAGGAAATATTGTAAGTGAAATTAATTAAACAGAAAAATATTTTCAAATAATCTGTAAGTATTATCAGCTCATTAAAAGAAAATTCTCAGTGTTTCCATATTTCAACATATCATCAGTATCATTGTTGAATCTTCATGGGGTTCATTATTCTTAGTTTACTCTGAGAAGAATGATATATCAAGAGAGTCTCCAGGGAGCAAATTCTGGATCTATGGTAACATAAGTTACATAAGGCTGACTCCTGGTTGGGGGGGGACAAACTTAAATCTTTTTATTTTTCTAGTTCTTTGATGGATACATACATATCTGTTGATAACCTCTCTAATATACCATGAATCTAAATTATAATTTCTAAAAAAAGTGTCTAACAATAATTTTTCTTTACAAAATGAGTGACAAACCATGCATATGGTTTTTATTATTTATTATAGTTAAGGTCAGAAAATGAGCTTAAATAGAGATTGAATGATTCTTTCTTTCCTTTGAAAGTAATACTTTGTGGTAAAGATATGTTTCTGGAAAAGAAGTTATACATCTGTCAAGAACTGGATAAGAGTTGAAGAAAAGCCATACACAAGGACAGCTTTGAGTCTAGTGTGGTACAGAAGCAAGAAAAAGTCAACCTTCTGTCACAGGACATCTGGGGACAGAGTGTGCTAACGGTGAGCCCTGAGACTTTCAGAACAATTGTTTACATTGTCTGTTTACACTACTCACGCTGCATTCTTTAGTTTTGAACTTGGCTAGTTAGAGTCCTTTTGTGATTCTATAGCAATATGAGTGGGAACGGGATGATGGGCAGGTCTATGCTGCCCTATTGCTTGGACTTCCGAATTTTTCTAGCGAGCACTGAGCACAGATCGCTCACAGATGATTTGCATACTGAATGATGATCTCTCAAAAATAATTCGAAGAACACTGAAGATTGAGACATATGTCTGTTATAGAACTTAAGCCTACTACATCATATGTGTTTGCTATTTGTGTGTGTGGAAACAACAAAGGCAGTGATACCATTTTACTTCTAGGCCCACTCACTTCCTGTTGTAAACAGTTTTCCAAACAATCTCCATCTCCTGCTAATCATATAAGTAGTGGTTCATTTGTGTGGTACTTCTGGAAATTCCAAATCTATGTGACCAGTGCCACATGATTATTGAAAACATGTCACTTTCTAGATTAAGTTTCTAAAGTCAAAAGTTGTATGGCTCTCCCTGGTAGAGACTGCCACCTACAAACTACAAAAAGCCCCAGAGAGCTAGGAGGCTGGTCTAGTCTCAGTGGCAGCAAGCAGCCGCCACAACTGGACCACGATTACAGCCTCAGGCTGGAATTTCAAACAGAACCATGTGACTCTGGCACTGCAGAAACTTAGAAATGTTTCGATATCATAAATACTTGCTTTATACTGTCAATTCTGTAATGATTGGATTTGATCACTAGATAACTAATGTAGACATTTTCTCTTGAGCCCCGTACAATTTATCCTATAACTCTTTTTTTTGTAAATTTTATTTATTTTTTATTATTATTATATTATTATTATTATTATTATTATTATTATTATTATTATTATTATTATTATTATATATGTGGGCAGCCAAAGGAAGGCAAAGGAAACAAGTATTCCCTGTTCACCAGAGACCTTGGGCATGCCTGGCTTTCTTCCAAGTTGCTACGTCCCTGAAAAGGGCACACAGTCAGCCCTTTATCCTATAACTCTTACAATATGTAATTATTATTTCATGCCCATGATCCAAACTTATCATTAAGCTGGTTAGTTACAGAATCTCTCTCTCTCTCTCTCTCTCTCTCTCTCTCTCTCTCTCTCTCTCTCTCACACACACACACACACACACACACACACACACACACACACACACCCATGCCGTTAGCCTTTTTTATTTTGTCTTTACAACTACTGTGGGAAGCAATTTGTTCTGTAAATGAAGAAGTGGAATCACACAGGGAAAGTATTGCTTTGGGTTCCGTCACTGAGAAGTGAAAGTAGACAGGATCTCCCATTCCTACTCCGGAAGTTATCTCCAACCGACCACTGCTTGCAAAGGGAAACTTAGTTTTTTTCAAGAGTCTCTCTGTATACAAACATACTTAAGGGTAGGCCTCGTGCCAAGCAGGCTAGCTGCTCCTTGCATGACTACTTAGATGGCATCTTATTTATATGTAAAATATGAAAATATGCTTTCAAAGAAGTTGAGAGTCGAGCGATGCTCATCATTGGCAGAGAGGAAGGTAGAGAGACATTAGTCAATGGGTACTAAGAAATGAGAGTAAGACATTCTGGTACACTACTACCTACAAAAAGCCTATAGATAGCAATAACTTACCACACATTTACAAAAGGTAGATGCTTGAAGAATTTGAATGACTGTAAGAAAGTAGATAATTTAAATGTACAAAAACAAATGAGGGGTTGGGAATTTAGCTCAGTGGTAGAGTGCTTGCCTAGCAAGCACAAGGCCCTGGGTTCAGTCCCCAGCTCCGAAAAAAAAATTAAATAAATAAATAAATAAATAAATAAATAAATAAATAAATAAATAAATAAATAAATAAATAAATAAATGGCTCAGTAAGCCAGGTGTGAAAGTATGTGCCTATAGTATCCATGATCTGGGAAGCTGAGGCTGATGGATTACACTTCAAGAACAGCTAGACAACACAGGGAGTTATCACATCCCCAAAGAAAAATATCAATTAAGAAAAGATTCAGGATAATATATAGCAAATTCAAAAAAATCTCACTGTGGCAAATATTTGTTGTAAGAGCATGCATCCAAGCTAATATATTTGCATAAAATGGAGAAAGAATGGAGAAGTCGTGGATATCATGCACAGAATTCTACTAAGGACAGGATTCATTGTTTTACTGAACATCCGAACATCAAATTCCCAAAACAAAAAGGTAAAAGCCTCTGTGGCAAAGGAATGCCTATGTGTTTCTTTTCTCTGGGTCAATGACTTGGAAGTGGTAGTCTCATGAACTACTTTAGATGAAAAACCAACAAAATGAAACAAAATAATGTCAAAGTTTATTCACATAAGAAACCCAAATATTTTTATTGGTACTCTATATTCCCCTTCTCCTTTTGGTCATCAAAATAGGTTGTATTCTCCAAGTTCTTGCAGTTAAGTAGAGGCATAAGAACGGGCTTTAGCCACTGGAATGTAGGATTCATGAGACACAGATCACTGCCTTAAAAATTCCTATGTGAGGTCCTCCATGCCCTCTGCCTAATACAGAACTTAAGTGATGGTACAATATTGCCAGATTCAATCACTACCTAAACTGGAAACATCACTTTAACATCACTTCTGATAATACTGTATCAAGGGAGCTGGGGATTTAGCTCAATGGTAGAGCGCTTACCTAGGAAGCGCAAGGCCCTGGGTTTGGTCCCCAGCTCCGAAAAAAAAGAACCAAAAAAAAAAAAAATACTGTATCAAGATACTGATAGGATTGTTGTAAATATTAGCATGTTCTCACTAATGTAAGCAATTATAGCTAAACCAAAACTTTTTGACATTTAAAAGGTTAGCTGATAGCTCTTAGAAATGAATATTTGGCGGTTTCTAGCTGGTGCGCGAACCTTGCTAATCCAGGCCCACAGCTCCCTGCTTCCAAACCCCGTGGGAGAGAGAGCTCATCGCCTAGACAGGTGGGCACTCCTGAGACTGCAGGGCAGGAGAGACCGCCACTCCTTCCCACCTTTGCCCACATCCCTGGCCCAAGAGGAAAGTGTATAGGGCCTCTGGGAACAGGAAGATAGGGCACTCAAGCTGCAGGAACCCTTTGGTCCAGACTGTGCCCGGATCTGAAGGGACCCTGCGCCCAAATCCTGTGGGAGGGAGAGCTAGACCTTCAGAGGAGCAGACATGCCTGGGAAACCAGAGGAGGCTACACTCTGCCCACACCTAGCACCATCAGGGACCCCTGCACACAGGGACCCAGAAGTAGAGGCAGGCCCTTCTGGTTGCTGTCCTCATGGAAAGCTGAAACCCCTTGAAAGTCCTTGGTCCTGCCAAGGTTAGACACCCAGTGAATGGGATTCTTGTGGGGAGGGCGATAGTGGGGGGAGGATTGAGAGGGGAAAACCCATATAGAATGGGAGGGGGAGGGGCTAGGGGGATGTTGGCATGGAAACCAGGAAAGGGAATAACAATTGAAATATAAATAAGAAATACCCAATTTACTAAAGATGGAAAAATATATACTTGAAATAAAAATAGATGTTTTCTTTTGTATTCTGTAACCTGAACATATGATAAGGCTTTTCCTCTCTCAAGCACTAAGCTTGAAGATAACTGGATACTATGGAAAATCAGGGCCCATTCAAGAGTAAAAGGAGCATACATATACTCCCATATCTTTAGAGATATTTGGCCTCTGAACAAATATGTTCACACCTACCTTGAACTTCCTCCTAACATTGTGAAATATTAGTTCCCTCATAATGTGACATGACCCAGGCAATATGCTTGATGCAATAATGTAAGTACTTTCTATCAGAACCCTTACCACCCTAGGCAACTTCTAGAACATTCTCTAATGTCTGAAAATACATCCAGTTCCTCCTTGGACCCTCTTTTCAATTCTTGATATATTCACCTACAGTAAATGAATAAATTAGGCTTAGCCACATTTCATTAACCACTACAATTTCTCCGGCATGTGGTAGATGGATACCACTAATCATATTTTTGCTAAATGAATAAGGAGACGTAGGAAGTTAGAAAGATAGGGAGAGGAAGGATTCTGATTTAATGAGCCTGAGATTCAGACCAGAGGTTTATATTCTTTCAAGTCCTCAGGTGGCTTAAATGTTTAGGCAATGCTGCGGACCAATTATTGACAGCTTTAATATGCAAAATGTAGCATAACCATCAGCTGGAAGAGAAATGGAGACTCTTGGACTCCATGTTAAACTTTCCTTAGTCTCTGCATTTCCATACTCTCTAATGGAGTATGTAGAAGATGTGTAAGAGCAATAAAATGTAAGATGTTCTAAAAGTTGCAATCATATCAGATGATACTCATTTGCTCTCCAAATTTCTGAAGAAAAACTCAATGGGGGAGAACATCTCAGAATACTAGAAAGGGGAAAGGGCAGAAATACCAAAAGATCTGCTCAGGAAAGCCCATGCATTTGAATATCAACAGGGTACTAGGTCCAATGTGAGATTCTCTTGAGGGGAGGGTTAGTTGTAGGTTCCTAGCAACCTCATAAAATAGAATTATCATCTCCATAGTACAGATGCTACTAACCACTACAGAAATTATGAAATTTAGCTATAGTTAAACAATTATCCTTGACACTAAGTGGAGTAGCCTACATACTGGGCTGGTTGATTGTGAAACTGGGATATGCTGCTACTTGGGACCTACCAACTTACCCAAATTCCCTCCTACCATCCAGATGTCAGGACTGTTTGCCAGTGAAAGGCATCTGAAGATGGAGATGGGAGCTTGTTTGTCAGAACTGCATCACTCCATGAGGAGACATACATATCACTGAATTCAACTTGCTTTAAAGGAAACCTATGTGTCTGGGAGGGAGGGATATCAAAAGCAGGACAAAGGATAAAGGATACTGGTGACAAAGACAAAGACTCTGTGTGACTGGTCCATGATGAAAGACATTTAGAAATCCCCACTAATACATTAGCATGGTAGGAAAAAAGTAAAGTGCCACTACAACCTAACCAGAAGACAGAAAATTTAAAACCAGGAGTGATGACACATGTCTCAACACTTTGAGGTAGAATCAGGAGAATCAGAAAGTCAAGGTCATCTTTACCTACAGTTTGATGCCAGCCAGGGCTATGGAAGCAGAAGACCTTGTAAGAAACATTTTGTTATGATGAGCTACTGGTGAAATGGGGAGCTGTGATTTTCTAGCATTGGAAACCTTGTCTTTTCTAAGTTGGGATATGTGCAGCCGCCTGCAAATTGCAAATATTTGACATTAATCATGGGTTACAATGTCAGCTGGAGGCAAGCTGTTTAATTGAACAGTATGTGGATTGAGAAATGATGCTTTGGTGTAGTACAGATACCTGACTTTAAAGGTGCTCACAACTGCATAAATTGATTGCCAAACAAAAATAACATAAAAACACGGCGAGGCCTTAGGTGCTTGAGGGAATTCACACAGTAATTGATGCATTTTTTTTCTCTTGGATTGTCTTGAAATATTGCCCGTGTTTCCAGAGGAAAACAGGGGATATGACATTGGTGGCTTTGACTGTGTCTTCACTGGGTACACGCCACTGTAAAAGAATTATCGGCTTTCATTGCACAGATCAGGACTGGGTTTAGATAATTAATGATAATTAGCATGTCTACTCTTTGGCTCTCCCTACTATCTTTGAACCCTTAAAAGTTTATATTCAAGACAACCAAAGGAACCTGTAGGGTGATTGTGTGTAAAGCTCTGTCACAGCCGAGCTCTAAACATTATAAATTAGAGATAAAATCAGAACTATGTAGTATCCTGGGGATTAGTCACGATTATCTGGGCTAGATTGGAAAGTTGTAAAAAAAATAAAAATAAAAAAAAACTGAATCCCCAAAACTACATTGGCTTCTTCTAAAACATGTCACAGAGCACACAAAATGATATAAGGAATATATACTTGTGAAACAATCTCAATTGTTTCTGTGTCCCCAGCTACAGATTCAGCTCAAGGGGAATGAGCAATTATTCAGAGCTAAAATGTTCTGAGGTATCTTCTCCCCAACCACTTCCTGAGGGATCACATTATTATTATTACGTGGAATTGGTTTGTCTTGTCATACTGGCCTCCATATGAAAAGGTTAAAGTGGGTACTTCACATATTTGTAGGCCCTGGTCTATAAGCTTGCATCAATATACAGATATTAAAGAGAAGTATGTACTCTACCAGAGAAATATGATTCAACTGCTTGTTCACAAAGACTGTGCCTCTCACATCCCCAGTGCCTCCCTCTGTACACAAGAGTCAAGTATAAAACCTGGCACTGCTGATTTCAGGATTCCCAGCATTCCTACCACAAAACTGACTTTCATTTTCATGCAACGTGCAAACCATAAAGATGAATTTAATCATATTTTTTATTTGTAATTCTATCAGTTAAAGCATGCTCAGGTGTCTGGGATCGTTCTTCGGTTTCTAGAGACTAATTTCCATTAATCTTGCGCAATCCCTTCCCAGTTCTGAAATTCTTTCAATGTGCCCTCTGGAATTCTAATTCTATCATTAACTGACTTCTCTATACCCTCAAGTCCTTCTTTGCTATGTTCACTAGCTGGCTATAAATAATAACTGCATTTGCTCTAAAGACATACTCCCAGCACAGACCCCTCAAGTGGGGCTTCTTCTCCTCCTCAGAACTCCCGATTCTTGGTTTTGAAGTGAGTGAGTAATGGGTCATCTTTTCCACACATTCTGCATCCAGACCTTCCCAACTCTCATTGGTACATACCCCAGTCTCAGTTTTACATCTTATTTGATCTTTCAATGAACCCCAGAATGTCCCTGTCACCCACACCTCCCAATCTGTCACTCATTCTCCATTTCAAAAAATTAATGCCACTACTTTCAAGACTGCTGTTTCAGTTCTCAGTAGTCTGCGTGTCCACAGAGCTGTCCCAACACTGGGATCGCTCAGTTCTTAGAATCTTTCAATTCTCATTAGTGGTCTTTTCATCCCACTATATCCCATAGACTAATATGTAACTTTTAAGTTGCTTATTCCAAATGTTAAAGCTTTATTACACCAAACAGAATTCCAAGAAATCTTTTCTTTAACTCTTAATAATGTGGAAACTTATGGCATATAGATACTCCCACTTTTTCCCTCTTTCTCACCTCTTCCATGACCTCTATACACCCTTACCTGGTGTGTTCATCATGATCAAATATTAAAACCCCTCTATTACACTCTCCCCTATATCTCCTCTAGATTTTCCATTACTAGAGCAGCCTGCTTTCTTTCACAGCAGGGTATGTGTGTAAACATTCTGTCCTCTCCCCAGTGCTAGATATTCAGAACCTCCACCTGAATCTAAGGTGAGCGTCCTGCAGGCTTTCATTTTCATCTGATCTCAACTATTTGTACTTGTACCCATCAAATGTAAGCACTCAAAGGTTTCCCAGTAAATGGAAACAAAACCCATCTCTACACAAGATTATCCCTGTGACCTCATGCCTGGAAATCCTCCTTATTCTCTTTGCTTTAGCTCCACTACCCACTTTTCTGTTGATTAATCATTTTCTTCCATTAATTAATTTATTCATTCATTTTACATCCCCATCACTGCCCTGTTCTGGTCACCCCTCATGCAATACCTCCTGCTACCCCGTCTCCTTCTTCTCTGATAGGAATTCCCCTACCCTGGTGTATCAAGTCTCTGCAGGGTTCGGTGCTCCTCTCCCCCTGAGGACAGACAAGGCAGCCCAGTCTGTTCTTTACTCTTGTCTATCATGCTAACTCTGAGCCTCTGCCCTCAGACATGTCCACCCAGATCTTTTTCTTTTTGATGTCATCCCATCTTCTATTATATCTTTATTAAAACTTCTAAGGTCTTATGCTAACTGATTAAAATTAATGTTGTACGCTGGGGCTGGATAGTTGGCTCAGCAGCTAAGAGTATTTTGTTCTAGTTACAGAGGACCTGCGTTCAGTTCCTTAGCACCCGCATGGCAGCTCACAGTCATCCATAATTAATTCCAGGGGACCTGACCTGCTTCCGACTGCACAGTCACTGGAGATGTGAGTGTTGCACATACATGCATTCAGGCAAGATACTCATGCATAAAAAGTAAGTGAATCTGAAACATTTTAAATCAGTGCCGCACACATACACTCCCAATCTTCTTCCTGCTTTATGTGTAGCCATGTTGCATATTATGCATTTTAATAAGGTTTCTGTCCAAGAGTGTAATCTGCTTAAGGATGGGGGAGTTAATTGTTTATTGATAAATGATCAACATCTGTGATAAAGCTGAATAAATTGTAAGCACTTGATAAACATGCACTGAGTGAATAAACATACCTTAATAACCAAATAGACACTTGGTCTTAATGTATACATTTAAGCCATATGTTTTCCTATATAGATTCTGGTAAAAATCTGTCCTGTGATATTTGTGCAATCCCACTGCCTTTCACACCCTGTCGTCTCCTTCTTCCTTTTGTTTTGTCTTCCCTTCCCCCTTTCCTTTCTTGCCTCCTTACTTCCCCCATCTTCTTTCTTCTGACCCTCCCTTACTCACTTTTCATTCTATTTAGCATTTCTTGCTTTTGTTAAGTACAGAATCCCATAACCATGTGCCAAATGCCTTTCTGTAAGCAGACTTACCTCAGCACACAAAATAATGAAGCAGTTATGTAGGACAATCGTTATTGATTATTACAAATCAAACCCTTAACGCGGAAATACAGCTTCACAACTCGGGGATCTGGAAAGTGAGATTATCCTGATAGCAGGTGGCTCCTTTGGAGGCTCCTAAAGAATATGTCCTATGCAACTGCTGTGAACTCCTGGTTTGCTGACAATATTTGTAATCAGACTGCTATGGGACTTCATATGCACCGAGCGTTTTGTTTTGTGTATATCTGCCTTCAGACCTTTTCTTTTTTTTTTTTTTATAAACTTGAGTATTTCTTATATACATTTCGAGTGTTATTCCCTTTCCCGGTATCCGGGCAAACATCCCCCCCTCCCCTTCCTTATGGGTGTTCCAATCCCAACCCTCCCCCCCATTGCTGCCTTCCCCCCACCAGTCTAGTTCAGTGGGGGTTCAGTCTTAGCAGGACCCAGGGCTTCCCCTTCCACTGGTGCTCTTACTAGGATATTCATTGCTACCTATGAGGTCAGAGTCCAGGGTCAGTCTATGTATACTCTTTAGGTAGTGGCTTAGTCCCTGGAAGCTCTGGTTGCTTGGCATTGTTGTACATCTGGGGTCTCGAGCCCCTTCAAGCTCTTCCAGTTCTTTCTCTGATTCCTTCAACGGGGGTCCTATTCTCAGTTCAGTGGTTTGCTGCTGGCATTCGCCTCTGTATTTGCTGTATTCTGGCTGTGTCTCTCAGGAGTGATCTACATCCGGCTCCTGTCGGTCTGCACTTCTTTGCTTCATCCATCTTGTCTAATTGGGTGGCTGTATATGTATGGGCCACATGTGGGGCAGGCTCTGAATGGGTGTTCTTTCAGTCTCTGTTTTAATCTTTGCCTCTCTCTTCCCTGCCAAGGATATTCTTGTTCCCCTTTTAAAGAAGGAGTGAAGCATTCACATTTTGATAATCCATCTTGAGTTTCATGTGTTCTGTGCATCTAGGGTAATTCAAGCATTTGGGCTAATAGCCACTTATCAATGAGTGCATACCATGTATGTCTTTCTATGATTGGGTTAGCTCACTCAGGATGATATTTTCCAGTTCCAAACATTTGCCTACGAATTTCATAAAGTCGTTGTTTTTGATAGCTGAGTAATATTCCATTGTGTAGATGTACCACATTTTCTGTATCCATTCCTCTGTTGAAGGGCATCAGGGTTCTTTCCAGCTTCTGGCTATTATAAATAAGGCTGCAATGAACATAGTGGAGCACCTGTCTTTTTTATATGTTGGGGCATCTTTTGGGTATATGCCCAAGAGAGGTATAGCTGGATCCTCAGGCAGTTCAATGTCCAATTTTCTGAGGATCCTCCAGACTGATTTCCCGAATGGTTGTACCAGTATGCAATCCCACCAACCATGGAGGAGTGTTCCTCTTTCTCCACATCCTCGCCAGCATCTTCTGTCCCCTGAGTTTTTGATCTTAGCCATTCTCAATGGTGTGAGGTGAAATCTCAGGGTTGTTTTGATTTGCATTTCCCTTATGACTAAAGATGTTGAACATTTCTTTAGGTGTGTCTCAGCCATTCGGAATTCCTCAGCTGTGAATTCTTTCTTTAGCTCTGAACCCCATTTTTTAATAGGGTTATTTGTCTCCCTGCAGTCTAACTTCTTGAGTTCTTTGTATATTTTGGATATAGGGCCTCTATCTGTTGTAAGATTGGTAAAGATCTTTTCCCAATCTGTTGGTTGCCGTTTTGTCCTAACCACAGTGTCCTTTGCCTTACAGAAGCTTTGCAGTTTTATGAGATCCCATTTGTCCATTCTTGATCTTAGAGCGTAAGCCATTGGTGTTTTGTTTAGGAAATTTTTTCCAGTGCCCATGTGTTCCAGATGCTTCCCTAGTTTTTCTTCTATTAGTTTGAGTGTGTCTGGTTTGATGTGGAGGTCCTTGATCCACTTGGACTTAATCTGTGTACAGGGTGATAAGCATGGATCGATCTGCATTCTTCTACATGTTGACCTCCACTTGAACCAGCACCATTTGCTGAAAATGCTATCTTTTTTCCATTGGATGGTTTTGGCTCCTTTGTCAAAAATCAAGTGACCATAGGTGTGTGGGTTCATTTCTGGGTCTTCAATTCTATTCCATTGGTCTATCTGTCTGTCTCTGTACCAATACCATGCAGTTTTTATCACTATTGCTCTGTAATACTGCTTGAGTTCAGGGATAGTGATTCCCCCTGAAGTCCTTTTATTGTTGAGGATAGCTTTAGCTATCCTGGGTTTTTTTGTTATTCCAGATGAATTTGCAAATTGTTCTATCTAACTCTTTGAAGAATTGGATTGGTATTTTGATGGGGATTGCATTGAATCTGTAGATTGCTTTTGGTAAAATGGCCATTTTTACTATATTAATCCTGCCAATCCATGAGCATGGGAGATCTTTCTATCTTCTGAGGTATTCTTCAATTTCTTTCCTCAGTGTCTTGAAGTTCTTATTGTACAGATCTTTTACTTGCTTGGTTAAAGTCACACCGAGGTACTTTATATTATTTGGGTCTATTATGAAGGGTGTCGTTTCCCTAATTTCTTTCTCGGCTTGTTTCTCTTTTGTATAGAGGAAGGCAACTGATTTATTTGAGTTAATTTTATACCCAGCCACTTTGCTGAAGTTGTTTATCAGCTTTAGTAGTTCTCTGGTGGAACTTTTGGGATCACTTAAATATACTGTCATATCATCTGCAAATAGTGATATTTTGACTTCTTCTTTTCCGATCTGTATCCCCTTGACCTCCTTTTGTTGTCTGATTGCTCTGGCTAGAACTTCAAGAACTATATTGAATAAGTAAGGAGAGAGTGGGCAGCCTTGTCTAGTCCCTGATTTTAGTGGGATTGCTTCAAGTTTCTCTCCATTTAGTTTAATGTTAGCAACTGGATTGCTGTATATGGCTTTTACTATGTTCAGTTATAGGCCTTGAATTCCTATTCTTTCCAGGACTTTTATCATGAAGGGGTGTTGAATTTTGTCAAATGCTTTCTCAGCATCTAATGAAATGATCATGTGGTTTTGTTCTTTCAGTTTGTTTATATAATGGATCACGTTGATGGTTTTCCGTATATTAAACCATCCCTGCATGCCTGGGATGAAGCCTACTTGGTCATGGTGGATGATTGTTTTGATGTGCTCTTGGATTCGTTTTGCCAGAATTTTGTTGAGTATTTTTGCGTCGATATTCATAAGGGAAATTGGTCTGAAGTTCTCTTTCTTTCTTGGGTCTTTGTGTGGTTTAGGTATAAGAGTAATTGTGGCTTCGTAGAAGGAATTCGGTAGTGATCCATCTGTTTCAATTTTGTGAAATAGTTTGGATAATATTGGTATGAGGTCTTCTATGAAGGTTTGATAGAATTCTGCACTAAACCCGTCTGGACCTGGGCTCTTTTTGGTTGGGAGACCTTTAATGACTGCTTCTATTTCCTTAGGAGTTATGGGGTTGTTTAACTGGTTTATCTGTTCCTGATTTAACTTCGGTACCTGGTATCTGTCTAGGAAATTGTCCATTTCCTGCAGATTTTCAAGTTTTGTTTAATATAGGCTTTTCTAGTAGGATCTGCTGATTTTTTGATTTTCCTCTGATTCTGTAGTTATGTCTCCCTTTTCATTTCTGATTTTGTTAATTTGGACGCACTCTCTGTGTCCTCTCGTTAGTCTGGCTAAGAGTTTATCTATCTTGTTGATTTTCTCAAAGAACCAACTTTTGGTTCTGTTGATTCTTTCTATGGTCCTTTTTGTTTCTACTTGGTTGATTTCAGCTCTGAGTTTGATTATTTCCTGCCTTCTACTCCTCCTGGGTGTATTTGCTTCTTTTTGTTCTAGAGCTTTTAGGTGTGCTGTCAAGCTGCTGACATATGCTCTTTCCTCTTTCTTTCTGCAGGCACTCAGCGCTATGAGTTTTCCTCTTAGCACAGCTTTCATTGTGTCCGATAAGTTTGGGTATGTTGTACCTTCATTTTCATTAAATTCTAAAAAGTTTTTAATTTCTTTCTTTATTTCTTCCTTAACCAGGTTATCATTGAGTAGAGCATTGTTCAATTTCCACGTATATGTGGGCATTCTTCCCTTATTGTTATTGAAGACCAGTTTTAGGCCGTGGTGGTCCGATAGCACGCATGGGATTGTTTCTATCTTTCTGTACCTGTCGAGGCCCGTTTTTTGACCAATTATATGGTCAATTTTGGAGAAAGTACCATGAGGAGCTGAGAAGAAGGTATATCCTTTTGCTTTAGGATAGAATGTTCTATAAATATCCGTTAAGTCCATTTGGCTCATGACTTCTCTTAGTCTGTCTACATCTCTGTTTAATTTCTGTTTCCATGATCTGTCCATTGATGAGAGTGGGGTGTTGAAATCTCCCACTATTATTGTGTGAGGTGCAATGTGTGTTTTGAGCTTTAGTAAGGTTTCTTTTACGTATGTAGGTGCCCTTGTATTTGGGGCATAGATACTTAGGATTGAGAGTTCATCTTGGTGGATTTTTCCTTTGATGAATATGAAGTGTCCTTCCTTATCTTTTTTGATGACTTTTAGTTGAAAATTGATTTTATTTGATATTAGAATGGCTACTCCAGCTTGCTTCTTCTGACTATTTGCTTGGAAAATTGTTTTCCAGCCTTTCACTCTGAGGTAATGTCTGTCTTCGTCTCTGAGGTGTGTTTCCTGTAGGCAGCAGAATGCAGGGTCCTCGTTGCGTATCCAGTTTGTTAATCTATGTCTTTTTATTGGGGAGTTGAGGCCATTGATGTTGAGAGATATTAAGGAATAGTGATTATTGCTTCCCGTTATATTCATATTTGGATGTGAGGTTATGTTTGTGTGCTTTCATTCTCTTTGTTTTGTTGCCAAGACGATTAGTTTCTTGCTTCTTCTAGGGTATAGCTTGCTTCCTTATGTTGGGCTTTACCATTTATTATCCTTTGTAGTGCTGGATTTGTAGAAAGATATTGTGTAAATTTGGTTTTGTCATGGAATATCTTGGTTTCTCCATCTATGTTAATTGAGAGTTTTGCAGGTCGCCACAGCCTTATCTCCCAATAAGGGGATGTTCTAAAGTACTCAGGATTAGGACTTCAAAATCTGAGTATCAGAAAAATGGAATTCAACGCACACCAGGCTTATATCCCTGATGTGGAAGTGAAAGCAACCAAAGGCAGCTAGGATTTAATGATCCCAAAGGTCTCAGATAGAGCAAGAAACAGAACAGCAAAAGGCCTCCCTGAGTTTAGATTCCCTCCCACCCCAAAACCTCATGCCATTTTCTCTCTTGCAAACACAAACTTCAATGCAGGTAATTAAGATATATAATAATTAGCAAGAAATTCAGGTCAAGATAGTACAGTTTCGTGGATTCGCTTCAAAATTAATTCATTATAGTGGAAGCAGTTCAGATACAGAAAAATGATTAGAATATTTTAATCTAATTTAACACAGTTCCCAGAGAAGTCTTGAGAGACAAAGCAACAGATGTTGGCCTGACCAGGCTGATGGAAGGGGAGCACCCAGGGGAGACCCTAGAGTGATGGGTAGTGAGCAGCTCATTTTGTCCAAAGGAACAGACTTTAATGTCTCCTAACAAATCCAAATATAGAAATGACTTCTTTCAAAGCCGAAAGCATGTAACAGCTGCCACTGCCTATAAAGTCATAGAGGAATCAGTTCTTATGGCTAGAAAGGTTTTTTGTTTTGTTTGTTTGTTTTTTTGTTTTTTGTTTTTGCAGAAGCTAACTAAACAACACTGAAATTAAAATGATGTTCATATACACTGAACAGATTTCTGTACTAGAGAATTATAAGTTATCGTTCTTTACGGATTGATAATAATACATTTGCTTTTACTGAGCTAACATTAATGACATGCTCATCATGTTCTAACTTTTTTTAACCTTGCATATGAGACATTTTCAGATGAGGGCAGAGTTTATGATTTTAATCTTCTCAGAATCAAATATGAAACTCAAAAATACTTTCCATCAGTTAAATGTATTCTTAAGAGAGTTTCAGAAAAAATATGTAAGAGCCTTCATTGTCTTTAGGCTAGAAATACCAAGAAATATGTACAACATGATCATTTAAAGAAAATCATTAAGAGATACTTTACTAGAGACAGACATATAGAGAGATGCAGAAACAGAGAAACACAGAAAGAAAGACAGACAGAGGCAGGAAGACAGAGAGACAGAGAGGCAGAGACAAAGAGGTAGAGAAAAACAGAGACAAAGACAGAAATGATGGAGAGACAGAAACAGCAAGACAAAGAAAGAAATGATAGAACCACAGAGGACAAGATGATAGAGAGGAAGAGAGACAGAGACAGAGGGAGACAGGGACAAAGAGGCAAAGACAACAGAGAGACAGAGGAGAATTTCAGGACTCAGGCTGAGAAAAAGCAAAAGCTTACTGGCAAGGGATCAATACTGACAGAAAGCTCAATAAACAATTGCAGGCACTGATCTTTATGCTAGAATGTATTCTTTGAAACTATGGAAAATCCCAACAGTTGAAAAGAAAAATAAAATGTTCATATTTTAACTGGAAAAAATCATTATGCTAACATTGATACAGATAATTAATTCAGGACAAATGAGAAAATACCCAAGGAAATAAAAATCAGCTTGGTCCATTCTACAATATATTCGTGGTGAGGCTCCTAGTTAAAATGTAACTTCTTGGGGCTGGGGATTTAGCTCAGTGGTAGAGCGCTTACCTAGGAAGCGCAAGGCCCTGGGTTCGGTCCCCAGCTCCGGGGGAAAAAAAAGAACCAAAAAAAAAAATTAAAATGTAACTTCTTACCTGAGGATCAGGCTCGCAGCCCAGGCTATCTTGAAAACTGATACAAGAGAAACACTTGGGCTCCAAACTCAAATGCTTCCTGGCAAAAGTGTGAGACCAAGAGTGTAAGGACAGGGAGAAAGTATAAAGGCGTAAAATGGGAAGATCCGAGACTTTATTTGAGAGGATCAACAAGACTCAGGGACGATAAATTAAGTGATGGTTCCCACTGCTGTGGTAAGAGCTTCATTGGAGGTTTGTTGATTCAAAGACTCCTGTACCGTATCCAAATAACATATACAACAGTCATTGGGTAGAGTGGCCTGGAGCCAAAGGCTAAATCTAGGTCACTTAAAGCTATGTGCTTTTACAGGAAGACCCAAGTGATGATGCTTCAATCCCACTTAGAAAGGAAAACAAAATAATCACAAGAGACAGAGAGAGGAGGGACCTGGGGAAGTAGAGGAGAGAGGAAGAAAAAATGGAGTACAAGATCAAATGTCGGGAAGGGAGACAGGAGAGAAACCCAGAGGACCAAGAGAATTAATATTAATATGCAGCTTCTTGGGTGGAAGGCAAAGGGAAAGTACCAAAAGTTTGATACTTTAGAAAGTACCAAAAACATGGGAGGTGAGAGACTCTCAGGACTCAATGGGGGTGGTCTTAGCCAAAATGCCCAACAGTAAGGAGAGAGAACTGGAAGAGTCCACCTCCAGTAAATAGACAAGCCCCCAAGTAGAGGGACAGAGTTACCACCCCAGAGCCAAAATTACTTACCCAGAATTGTTCCTGTCTAAAGGAGATAAAAATGGAGAAGAGACTGAAGAAAAGGCTGGCCTCGGGATCCATCTCATGAAGGGAGGGGTGGGGGAAGGTAGGGGAACACCAACGCCTGACACTATTACTGATGTCATATGTGTTTACAGACAGGAGCCTAGCATTGGTGTCCTGTGAGAGGCCCTACCAGCAGCTGACTGAGACAGATGTAGATACTTACACTCAACCATTGGACTGAAGTAGATACCCCTATGGAGCAATCGGGGAGGGAGTGGAGAAGCTGAGGAGGAGGGTGACCCCATAAAAAGACCAGCAGTCTCAAGTAACCCAGACTCCTGGGAGCTCCCAGAGACAGGCACCAACCAGACAGCTGGTCCAAGGCCCCCAGCAGAGGACTGCCTGGTTCGGCCTCTGTGGGAGAAGATACACCTAATCTTCAGGAGACTTGAGTTCCCAGGGAATGTGGATATGGGGGTGGAGAGCACCCTCTAAGGAGCAAGGAGAGGGGAATTGGTATGAGGAACTGGGGCGGGGGTGGGAGGAAATGGCTGAAATGTAAATAAGTAAAATAATTAAAAATCCACAAAAACAAACAAGCAACGAAACCTATGTGCTTTTTAAGTGTACCTTTAATTAGAACAAGATTATATCACTATTCCTTCCCTTCTCCCCTTCATTCCTTCCCAGGTCCCATCTTCGAAACCCTTCCAATGCTCTATACTCACACTCAAGTTAATAGCCTTTTTACTGGTAAACTGTGGGGCAGTGAAAGACACCCTGGCTCCTAGTTGAGGAGGCTTGAGACTCTGTGACCCTGAAAGGGATGGTAGGAGTTTCGCCTGACTCTCCAGTCACATAGATTTGTGACCATTAGAGAAAGGCCCAAAGCCCCTTCACAGGTCACATAGTTTCAAGACAGATCTCCATTATAATGAGGTACTTAAGGCCGGGAGGATTAGTCAATGAATTTCCCTTCCCAGACACTCCTCCCTGAGAAGTGGGGTACAGTTTTATTCATCCACTTTTTCTGTCATGACAATAAACATCTGAAACTATAGACTACCTCTTTTTACCCATGAGCCACAGAGAATGCCTTTGCCTATAGAGCCTTGTTAAATCTCCCGAAGACAGACACCCTGTGCTCCTGGCAGTGCCGGCCACCAAGCGCAAGCACACAGCAGTCCAGCCAAAGACTCTCCCTAGTGGGACCAGGAGGACCCCCATCCCCACTTCTCCCTTGGCCCCAGGCTAGATCTAGCCCTTGGGCCCCCACTCCATGGGGAGTAAGCCCAGTCAACTTCCCTGCATCCTGCCTCCTCTAGCCGCCTGTGGTGGAGTAGATGTGGGACCCCACACTAATCCTACAGTAAACATACATGTGTATATGCATGTACAGATATATCAGTATAATATGCTTGGTTAACTTTTGATATGGTTTCAGGCCTGACCACTCTGCACTGAACAACCAATAAGAGAGCTCATCTCAGAGAAGCTAATTCTCCTCTCAGCAGCCATAACTTATCTATAGTTCTTTGTCTAGACACAGGACTCTCTTAAATTTATGCCCTTCTAATTTAGCACATCAATTGGTAATGATGTTCTAATCTTATTTATGTAGGCATTTCTTCAAAAAGACTGTTTCATAGAAGACATCCTGGTATTGGACTCTTCAAAGCTTTTCATTCCTCCTTCTGTGATGTCCCCTAAGCCATGAATACAGTAGCTGTGATGTCAATGTCCCACTGAGGCTAGGATCCCCATGATCGATTGATGTCTTCATTGTATCTATTATTTTCTGTAATGGTTTCCGTTTGTTGTAAAGAGAAGTTTCTTGGATGATACATAATAGTAAACTTATTCGTGGGTATAAAGATAAGATTTACAATAGTAAGGAATTATGCTGGTGGTCCAACAACATAACAATAATATAGTCTTTTATAAAGTCTATAATCTCATTAGCCTCAAACATCTGGCCAACCTTCTGGGACCAGGGATTTTTTTTTCACCTCCAATATGTGAGTTTCACTTATTGCACCTTGGTGGATATCCTTCCATTATGGTCATTGATATCCTTCAAGGGTGCTGCAGCTAGATAGGACTCATTGTTCCTTCCCTAGGCAACATGCAAAGTATTCTCCGGTACTATGCAAGCTAGACCACAAAAAGGATGCTTTCTGGTCAGATTCAGCTCTAATTATCCAAGTCCTATGCTCTAAACATATGGAGTCTTCAACAATAGGGGCCTACCCTTAATCCATGAAGAGCAATCAAGGGCTAATAGTTTAGACTGTTTGGAGAGTCATTTAAACTTTCCAACTATTGGAAATGAAGTTTCTCATGCCCGAACTGGAGTTATTGTTATACCATGGTTCTTCTAGGAGCATTGACAACCCAAGTAGCATAACTTCCTTTAAGATATCTAGATAGATGATAGATAAATAGATTTAATCATAGATAGATAGATAAATCAATAGATAGCTAAACAGATAGGTAGATGATAGATAGATAGATAGATAGATAGATAGATAGATAGATAATAGCTAGATGATAGGTAGATAGATGATAGGTAGATAGATAATGACAGAGGAGATAGGTAGATAGATAGATAGATAGATAGATAGATAGATAGATAGATAGATAGATGATAAAAATAGGTGATGGGTAGACAGATATGATAGATATATACACATATACTTATATACATTATATATTTTAGGTAAATATAAGTAATATGATTCCTTGAGATTTTACCAAACCTTTTTTCTTCTATATCTGCTTCTGTCCCACTGACACTTGAGACCCCTCAACTAATTTTTCTCTCTCCCATCGTATAAACCTATATCCCCAGGTTACCCTCTCGACACCACTCTCCTTGCCTATCATCTCTATATTTGAGTTTCTAAAGTTACTCCATATCTGACAATTTGAACTAGGAACTGTTTATAGGAGAGAAAATGAAGCATGTGTCTTTCTATTCATTCTACAGAATCTTTTCTTATTTTATCCATTTACCTGTTAATTTTGTTTTTCTTTACAGCTGGATCATATTCTATTGTGTGTATATACTATATTTCATAATGCATTTGTTTGTTGAAGGATTTATAGGTTATTTCAGTTTTCTGGCTATCACAAATAAGAACATTGTTGAGAAAGTTTCTGCAAAGTAGGATGACATGTTGAGTCTTTTGGAAATATATCAAGGAGTATTACAGCTGGGTCATATGGCAGATTTATTATTAGCTTCATGAGGAGTCTTCATACAGATTTCCAGAGTGGCTGAACCATTTTGTGTCCCAGTCAACAGTTAATGGGGGTTTCTCTCTTTCCACAACTTTAATAACTTTTGCTGTTCTTAGCTTTTCTGACTAGGATGAGATGAAATCTCATTTTTTAGTTGCTTTTCCATAACTTATAAGGGCAATGAACACTTATTGAAATATTTTTAGCCATTTTATTTCCTATATTGAGAACTCCAAATGGATCCCTAGCCCATTTTATTTTTAATTTAATTGGGAGCTTGTTTCCTTGACTCTTCTTTGAGTGTTTTGCATATTCTGGATATTAACCCTCTGCCAGATGCACAACTGTGTTTCTTTTTCATTCAACTGATTGTTTTCTTACATCTACAGAAGACTTGTACTTTTATAAGGCCATGGCTGTCCAGTAATGCCCTTAATTCCTGGGCAAATGGAGTCCTTCTATACTATGAAACTGTATTCTTAAATGTTTTTACTTCAAACAGGAAATAAACAAACAGCCATTTCATATACTTTGAGTAAAAAAAAAATTCACTTAATGGGCATTTGGCATAAAATGGTTGTTGTAGTTAGGGTTTTACTACTCTGAACACACACCATGAACAAAACAACTCTTATAAAGACAGCATTTAACTGAAGCTGGCTTATAGGTGCAGAGGTTCAGTCCATTATAATCAAAGAAGGGGCATGGCAGCATATGGTGCAGGAGAAGCTTAGAATTCTACATCTTCATCTGAAATCTGTTAAGAGGTGAGTCTTAAAGCTCACACCCACAGTGACACTTCCTCCAACAAGGCCATACCTCCCAATAGTGCCACTCCCGGGGACAAGCATATTTAAACTATCACACTGGTGAAGAAAAATATGATAGAACACCATGCTACCAACTGGGAAGAATGTTGAATGATTTTGAGTGCCACAGTGAAGCAAGAAACCATAATGATGAAGAGTCCTTGAGTCAGGCAAATAGAAGGAGATTGACAACCTTAGTAACTCTTGTATTTCTCAACAATTGTCTCAAATAATTAAAAGTAATGAGTCCTAAGTTCCAGTATTCAATTAATGTCTGTGAGGGTGCAATAATAAAAAGATGTGGTTGTCAACTGACAAGTAGTACTTCATAAAAGTAACAAGCCTCAGCGCGGCTAAATAAACAATCGACCAGATGAAGATGTTGTCCACGAATGGGAGGGAAACTTTGCCAGCTACACATCTCACCAGGTTAACATTCAGAACATACAGAGAACTGAGGGGGGGGAGGGAGGGGGGAGGGAGAGGGAGAAGGAAAGGGAAAGGGAGAGGGAACAAAAAACAGATGAGCAAAAACAAGTGACTCATTCAGAACACAAGCCTGGGATCTGAACAGTGTGTCCTCAAAGGAAAAGAAAAGGCAAAAAAAATAGGGAAATGGCTGAGAAATATTTCAAAAAATGTTCATCATCTCTAGCAATATGCAAATCAAAACAACATTGAAATTTCATTTAATCACAGATATATATATATGTATATATATATATATATATATATATATATATATATATATATATCAGAAATTTTGTAGAAAGGATATGGGGGAAAAGTAATGTTAACTCACGATTGGTGAAAACTGGTACAGCCATTCTGGCAATTAAGGAAAAGAATAAGACACAACATTCTTTGACATATACACAAGGAACTCAATATCCTACTCCACATATACTTGTTCATATCTGTTCCTTGCTTCTCTATTCACAATAGTTAGGCAGTGGAAACAATGTAAATATCCTCCAACTGACAAAAGATAATAAAAATGTGGTACATATATACTACGGCATATTACCATTCAGCTGTGAAAGAAAATGAAGTTATGAGTTCTCCAAGTACATGGTTAAAACTAGAGAAGATCATACTGAGTGAGGTAACACAGACACAGAAAGGTGAATATCGTATATTACCTTTCATTCAAGCAGATGCTTATTTATAACCTGAAGTAAGTACAAAAAATAGGAAATTGAAGGAGGGTAGCAATCAAGAGGGAGATAGCAGGATACAAGTGATGAAGGTGGAATTGGAAAAATTAGGGTGTTCTAACTATTGAAGAAAGAAGATGGGGTAAGTAAGAAGAAGAGAGGAAGTCAACAAAGTAGTAAGGCTATCTGAAAATGTCATAAGGAATTATATTTTTAACTATATATCTAAAGATATCTACAAAATATGTAAATCAGTTCATTAATATAAATATAGTTTAAATAAAAAATTTTCAATATGGGCTGACAGTTCTGTCCCCAAGAGCCAAAGTCCATCGAACAAAACCCCAACACTAAGCATGAGAAGCTCTCTTTTTGAGCTATCAGTCAGAGGCATCCAGTAGATTTCCCAAACATTATAGACTACTGCTACTGCACTTGATTGAGCCTCAGAAGTAGAATGTAATTTCTTATTATTGAAGACACCATGTATTTCAGACAGAAGACCCAAAGGCCTGACTTAAACACCTTCTGAAGGTTGGGGATTTAGCTCAGTGGTAGAGCGCTTGCCAAGCAAGCGCAAGGCCCTGGGTTCGGTCTTCAGCTCTGGAAAAAAAAAATAAACACCTTCTGACTAAGGACTAACTCTCATGGTGGCAGAAGGTATCATGCAAACTGCCAAAGGAGGGAGGCAATCTACAGTCCCACTCAGCCATGGTGTCTATGCACCACAGTAATTACTAACATGGCACAATAACGTAAGAGCACAAAAATGGAATACATAACTTGATGGTAATAAACAGCTCTCTAGTTGGACTTAAGACCCAGTCAACAAGAGAGAAATCATGTCTGATACTGAAAACCTACCAAGCCACCTAGGACTAGTGAAAAAGGAGAACCTATGACACTTAACTAAACCAGCTAATTCCTAACAACAATCTATGAACATTGTCCATATACACACATGTAAGTGTGATCCTTACTCCTCATCACAGAAATTTCTCTTTGCAATAGATGAAGACCATTGCAGAAAATCATAAACCAATCAAAATGCACAGATGTGGAGCCTACTCTCAACTAATGCTTTTACAATACAACTCCTTCAACCAAGGTTCAGCAGAGGCAGAAAAATTGTAAGAGTCAGAGGAACAGAAAGTCTACTGTGATATTGTGTCCCTCCTAGAAATATCACCGTTTGTTTACATTAATGAGGTATCACCAGCATGGCCTGAATGACAAGAATAGACAAGCTAATGTGGATGGGAAAGGTCCAGGAGGCTTCAACGTTGCTCAAAATCTGCAGACAACTAAGAAATGCTAATAGTGGGAGAAATGGTCTTCCTCAGGAAAAAAACACATGAATTGATGATTCAATACCAAAAAGACAATCCTGAATACATACATGCAGATAACATAAGGACTGACAAGGCTGTATTTCTGTATTTAGTAACAGTTAAAGAAAAATGACTATGAATTTGAAAGAGAGTAGGCATCTGGAGGGTTTAGAGAATGGAAATGGAAACAATAAATAAGTATATTATAATCTAAAAAGGCATTTGTAAATTGTTATCTTCCATTAGGTCTCACATTTTGATATGGATAAATCAAAGCCACAGGAAATGTGAAAGAAAATAGTTCTGCACATATTCCTGCAAGAAGTCCTAATTGGGATGTTTTCATTTTATTATTTGACTGTCTGTGGATTATTTTATGAAGGAGAAAGGAGCAGAGAAATAAATTTTGAGGGTGCAATAGATTATAATATGAATTTGTGAAGCTACACTATAGGCTGTGTTCCAGTAGTGATGTCAAGATCTTTTTCTTTAGTTTCAGCCACTTCTCTTCTTATTTTCTCTCTTCTTTAATCTTCTCATCCTGGGATGCTCATTTCCTCTGATGGCTTTATCAATAATAGAACACAGCTAAAGTCATGAGATCACAATACACTATTGTCCATTGAGTAAAGCCAACAGTTCCAGTGCATATCTAAGGCAGATGAAAGTCATGTAGAACAACTAAGACCCTGAAGTCATTTTTTTTTCTGGAGCTGAGGACCGAACCCAGGGCCTTGCTCTTGCTCGGCAAGCGCTCTACCACTGAGCTAAATCCCCAACCCCTGAAGTATTTTTTTAAGAAATTAATGAGATATATATCAGGGTAAGTTCTAACTCTTGAAATTTGCGTGTGACTTTCCATTCCCATGAATGACTCTTCATTGGCTTTTGTTACTATGACAAAGTATCTGAAATTAATAATTATTAAGAAAATACCTTATTTCTCACAGTTCTAGAGGCTGAAAAATTCACAGTTTTGCATTATTGCTATGACTATAACCCACAATTGCTATGGGCTTTCTTGCTTCACCATAACATGGGCATCAGACTTAAGACAAAGAAAATATAAACAGAAGTCAATTTTATAAGAAAGACACTCCTGTGTTAGCTCCATGGATAAATTAGTCCGGTGAAGGAAGGAGGTTTCAAATGCCATAATGGCAAATTTTTTGAGAAGTATTTTTCCTACACATGAAGAGACTATAGCTAAGAAGAGTTTACCTTCCCTTTAATTGCACAAAAATCAGACCTTAAATCATAACTTGAAAATTTATGATTATCATCTAAAAACATCTTTGATACATTTCTAGATAGAGGTGGAAGAAAGAAATTATACTGACAAATGATCTGCTAATATTTTTAAAAAACCATTTAGGGGACTGGAAATATTGCTTAATGAGTAAGACCACTTATTATGCAAGCATGATGACCTGAGTTTGAACCATAGCAGTATTGCCAGCATAAAACAACATGTTCTCTCTCTCTCTCTCTCTCTCTCTCTCTCTCTCTCTCTCTCTCTCTCTCTCTCTTACATACACACACACACACACACACACACATCTGTGACCATGACACTATGCTAGATGCAGGAGGATTGGCTACTTTTATTGGCAGTGGGTTCAGTGAGAAAGTGAGGTTCAGTCTCAAAAAATTAGTGAAGGAATTACAGAGCAGATCACCAAACAACCTTCTTTGGCCTCAGTATATGTACACAGACCACAGGCTGTGTGTCCTACACATAAACATACACGTGTACACACACACACACACACACACACACACACACACACACACATGCACGCACGGACACACGCACACACATACAAAATACATTGAAAATAGGATGACTTTGGTATGATGGTTTGAATGTAGACTTTTCAGCACAGACTTGAGGTTTTGAACTCTCAGTTCCTAGGCTGGTGGCACTTTCTAATTTGTGAAACCTTTAGGAGGTGGAGGCTTACTGGAAGAACTGACTGCACTTCATGCCCCAATCTGTCTGTAAGTGCTATGGGACCAGTTACTTTACATTTTTGCAACCACATCTTCCCTACCAGGACAGACTAAGCATTTGAACTACATTGCCCCAAGTATTTCTTCCTCCTTTAAGTTGGTTTGTTAATGTATTTGGCCACAAGAATGCAACTAATGCTTTGAGATGACTCATTTTATCTAACTATAACTATATAGTAGTACTTCTTTCTGCCTTCAAAATATCTTACTATATACAAAGGATTTACTGTCACTCTAATTCCAGGATTCATGGAAGTATCCAAAGTTCCATGAACTTCTTGAGCTTACATTTCAAAAATAATAGAATCTATTTTAAGTATAATATAGTAAATATTGCATATAGTTTTTAGCCTACTACTTTATTTAATCATCAATCTACTTTTAAAGAACTTGTTATTGAATCCAAAAGAAGTTAATATGCTTTAAAAAATCTATGAGTTGCAACCTATGTGTGTAAAACAGGCTTGACAACACCCACCATGACTAAAATATACCTAAAGGTTACAAAACAATGTCATCTCACCCAATTCCAGACAGAGTACTCTTAAAACAAAGATAAAAATTCACAGCGATGAGTTCGAGGAATTGTTATGAGGAAACAATTGTGATTCCTCAATAAACTAAAAATAAAACTCCTATATGACCCAGTAATCTCAGTACTGGGTACGTATCCAAAGAAAGTGAAATCAGTGTGCTCAGGAGATATCTATACTTATGTATTTTTGAAAGTACATCAAGAGAATACTGCATAAAGAAAATGTGATGTAGAGTTGGGGAGAGGGCTCAGCACTTAAGAGCACTTGCTCTTGCAGAGAACCTGGGTTCAATTCCCGGTACCTATATGTTGGTCCACAACCATCTGTAACTTCAGTTCCACGATATCCAGTGCCTCTTCTGACCTACTCAGACGTCAGCTATACATGTAGTGCATGGACATACCTGTGGGCTAAACACTCATATAAACATACATATAAAATAAAAATAAATAAGTGTTAAAAATGTGATACATACATACACATATAAATACTATTCAGCAATAGAAAGAATAAAATTCTGTTGATTCCGGCAGGAATTACATTAAGTGAAACAAACCAGGCAAAGGAATACTAAAGCCACATAATCTTAGCTGAATCTAGTTCTGATCTCAGAAGATGAGAAAATAGGACAAGCCTTGTCAGAGAATGAGAAGAGTAAGAAGAGGATAGAGCATTGTGTAAGAGTACAGAGGCACGAATGGATGCTACCTCACAATATATGAATAGACATGTCTCAAAAGAATGTACGCAAAGGGCAAAAATCACTAATCATGCAAAAATGCAAAATAAAACTCCAGTGAGAGATTATTTGACCTTAGTGTACTACAGTTAAAAAAGTACTGTAGGTCATCAGCACATACAGATCAGAGGAATACCCGGTCTGGTCTCAGTGAGAGAAGACCCACCTAACCCTTGAGAGACATGAGGCCCCAGGGAATGGGGAGGCCTGGCAGGGTGCATGTGGTGGGTGGAGGGGTGGTGGGGACATCCTCTTGGAGACAGGGGAGGAGGAATGGGATGAGGTACTGTCAGTGGGCAGAATGGGGGTGAGTGGGAATAGTGAAAGCAAAACAAAACAAAAAACAACAAAAAACCCTGAGTACCCTGTAAAGTAAGGAAGGTAACTGATGCAGATCCTGATTATACTGATTTAGTCATTATCCAACATGCTCATGTGTGACATGTACATATGTAGAAAGACAGTATAGTCACATAAAATGTGTATATTGTCTATGAAATAAAATGTGTTGCTATTATGAAAAATATTAAGGTTATATGCCCATTTGCGACTCAATAATTATCAGTTTATCATTTGTCATGTTTATTCTAAGACTTGATTCATTGAGCTACATTTTTATAATGAACTTTAACTGGTAGGGTAGCTTACGAGTCAGAGAAAATGAAGATTGTACAGAGATTTCAGAGCCCCATAAACAACCTCTCTAGTGCTTTCCATGTATCACTGTGATATTTTTCTTATAATTGACAAACATCTACATTTTGAGAAAAATTAAATATATACATACACACACATATATATCTAAGTCTCAAAATTTAATACACAAATCAATTATATGACATATTTACCTTACCAACAAAGTCTGAAAATAATTTTATGCAAGATTTACAATGGTTATATACATGAAACAAGTTTCTGGGCACAAAATTCCCTACTTGTAGTAATATGATAATATTCAATTTCTGATTTTTAGACAGCTTTGTAATTTATATTTTTAGGCTCACAACAAAAGTACCTATAAGGAAGAAGACTGATTTCAACTAAAAATCAATACTTATGTGTGTTTTGTTTTATGTTTATTCTTATGTATTCAGTTCACTTTTGTATTTAGTTCATCATGTCCTCTCTAATCCCTTTAAATGATGTTATTTCATGCATTTATGACTGAAAGATCATTTGTTGTTCTGATTCCATGTGCTATCCACTGTTTGTAGGAGTCATTGTTTGATGTTTTGAAGTAGTAAGGTCTACCTCATGCTGTAAACTTTGTCTACTTCACACATCTTAAAGTCATATACACATCATGAAAGTATAATAGTCTGAAAATGAAACTCAGTGGTAGTGGCAGGGCACTTGCCCAACATGTGCAATGCTCTGGATCGAATCTACAAGAATGCAAGAAAATAATAAAATTTCCAAGAAGAGTCTGTTTCTCTACACACACACACACACACACACACACACACACACACACACACACACACACACCAAAGTAAGTTTAAAAATACATGACTCAACCATTCACCTGTCTTTCTTCATCCAAACCTCTAGAAACTCTAGAATATTGATTTGGTTTTTTTATTGGATATTTTATGTATTTGCATTTCAAATGTTATCCCTTTCCCAGTTCCCTCTTCCACCCCTCCTCCCCTGATTCTATGATGATGCTATCCCTCCTTCGCACCCACCCACTCTCACCTCAACACCCTGGCATTCCCCTACACTGGGGAAACGAGCCTTCAGAGAACTAAGGGCTTCTCCTATTGATGACAGACAATGCTATCCTCTTCTACATATGCTGCTAGAACCATGGGTCCTTCCATGTGTACCCTATGGTTGGTGGTTTAGTCCTTGGGAGCTCTGGGGGGTCTGGTTGGTTGATATTGTTGTTCTTCCTATGGGGTTGCAAACCCCTTCAGCTCCTTCAGTCCTTTCTCTAACTCCTCCATTGGGGTCCGCGTGCTCAGCATCCTTGTCTGTATCAGTAAGGCTCTGGCAGAGCCTCTCAGGAGACATCTATATCAGGCTTCTGTCAGCATGCATTTCTTGGCATCAGCAACAGTGACTGGACTTGGTGGCTGCATATGGGATGGGTCCCCAGGTAGGGCAGTCTGGATGGACTTTCCTTCAGTCTCTGCTCCACTCTTTGACCCTGTATTTCCTCCAGTGAGTATTTTGTTCCCCCTTCTAAGTAAGACTAAAGCATCCACATTTTGGTCTTCCTTCTTCTTGAGCTTCATATGGTCTGTGAATTGTTTCTTGGTTATTCCGAGCTTTTTGGTTAATAATATCCACTTATCAGTGAGTACATACCATGTGCGTTCTTTTGTGATTGGATTACCTCACTCAGGATGATATTTTCTAGTTCCATTCATTTGCCTAAGAATTTCATGAAGTCATTGTTTTAAATAGCCCAGTGGGACTCCATTTTCTACAGTTCTTTTACACAATGTCACACAATTAAGATGATTCAATACATAATCTTTTTAAAATTTTTTATTTAATCTTTTGTTTTTACACTCCAGATTTTATTCCCCTCCCGGTTTACCCTCTGACTTTTCCCCATCCAATACCTCTCCCCAACTCCCCACCCCCACCTCATCCAACCACTAAACTCCCTGGGGTCCCAGTCTCTGAGGGTTAGGTAAATCTTCTCTGACTGAACCCAAGACCTAGCAGTCCTCTGCTGAATACATAGCCATTTTAAAGTGGCCTGTTTAACAATTAAAAGTCACCTGTATCTTTTAATAGGTGGATCCCTCATTTATTTCAACACTGAGTAGTAAATTCTTAAATAGGTTGTCACAGTTTGTATATAAAGTGTGCATCAATAAGGACCTTATTTGAAGACTTTGTCATAAACTGAGGACGTAAGTGAAAGGTAATTGGATTATGAGGGTGTAAAATTTACCAGTTAATTAAGCCATTGGCAAATTCATGGTGTAATAGGTTATTTTGAAGTGGGACTTGGTTCTTTGAAGCAGGGACTCACACAAGTAGGCTAAGCTAGCTGCCTAGTGCATCCCAAGGTTTCAGCCAGCTCAGTCTCTATATTGCTGGGGCTAGAAGCAACACACCGCCACCTATCTTTGCTGGGGTAGAGCTAAGCTCCTCATACTTATCAGGCAGAATTTACCCCATCTGGGCTCTGTCTAACCTAATAATTAGTACTTCTATGCACATGTTTATATGCTATACTGGAAGCATATTTCAATGTTAATGAAAGATTTAAATTTTAGTCCTTGATCCATAAATGTTTCCCTGACGACTTGCTCAGCTGACCTTGCATCTTCAGCTTATTCTTCAGAATATCTTAGGGCATCCTAGGTGAGGCTAGAGTGACATTTTTAATAATTACTAATTGAAAGTGTAGTATATGCAACAGCTTGTCTATCACAGGGGAAATAAAGAAGTTAAGAGAACTGATTAAACTTTCCTGAACTGAAAGATCCATTTCTCACCTTTCAAGAATCCTTACGAATGAGGATTAATGCCACCATAGCGACACAGCCACATCTGGTTATTTTCTCTGGAGCATGTGATGGGATACTGTGGTACATTGCAAGTGTTGGGCATTTATCATTCTCAACAGCTAGTTTCCAGGGATATGGGTACAACTCAGCACAGGACACTTGCTTAGCACGCAGGAGATTTGATTCCTAGCACTGGCATTAAAAATAGTAAAAGGCTACCCAATTAAACAGTTTCTACACATTCTTGGATCCTAAGTATCATAACTGGCTTAGCACCAGTAGCAGAGTTCTTCCCTTGTGTAAATTAGCGAAAATGATTTCATGAGATATTCTTCACCATTAGTGTGAGAGTAATCAGAAGCTCTTAGCCACCTCCCATTGTCCATCAGTCTAGGTTAACCGGAGTTCTAGTTTTCACTTTCCTTCATGCGGTTTGTTGTGAAAGTAGTACAATGAAGTATAAGACTTTTTTAAAAATGTGTATCAGCTCTGATTTATTTACAAAATGGCTCAGGAATTAGTAAACTGAGAGAGAAAATAAAGTAATGGAATATACTGTAATAATATATATAAATAAATTATATATAGTATATATATTACTTTATATATTATCTATGAATATATTTCTTTATATATACCTAGAATTTTTCTATTTTAGATAGGTAGATACATAGATATATAGATAGATACATAGATACATAGATATATAGATACATAAATAGACAGACAGACAGATACATACACATACATACATACATACACACACACACACACATACATACATACATACATACATACATACATACATACATACTAGGAAATTTGGGCCAGAAAGGGGTTGATTAGATAAATGCAGGTAAATGGATGGATGGGCAAATGGGTCAATGAATGGCTGGGTGGATACATAGGTAATAGATTAAAAATGTAGATGCACTCATGTATTAGGCAGTATGTCCTCCTCACTGTGCCACATTGAGAATGTTCATTAAGCATTTGCATTTATTTAAAATGTATTTTTTCTGCAAAAAATTAGAATAATGTGTTTGCTAGATAGGGAAGCCATGCTTTCAATTTTCCAAGGTGATATCCACCATGTTTACTAAACCTGTATCGCTAACACACAAGATTGAGAAGAGCTGATGAAGCTTACCCTAAAGTGAATTTTAAACCACTAAATAAAACCACTCTCTAAACGGCAAGTGAGAGAACGCACTATTACATTTGGTGGTTTCTCTCAAATCCTCACAGTTTCTAGGACACGATCTCTCTCTAATACTATCCTCCTCATACAGGTCTGAGTTCCACTTTCCTTACTCACTTGATTTTGAATTTTCAAGGCCCTCCAAGATTGCAAACATTGTCCACAGTCCACTCAATTTCTGAAACATTATATCACTAATAGATTAAAAATGTTACTTTGGAACTTCAGATTAGTGTTTATACAATTTCACTTGTGAGATGAATAATTCATTCAATTCAATACTACATAACTGACAGAGTGTTTCACACATGCTCCGCTAAAAGATAACTGCTCTTATTTCTAGTCCGGTTCTTGTCTACATTACACCATAAATAATAATTACCCAATGATTTTCCATTAGTTAAAAGTATTGGAGGAATTTTCAGGATATTGTCTATTCAACCAAGAGCTGTCATATACTGTGAACATGGTGGATAGAGACAAATGGAGCACCTGTTTCAGGGAGGGTCCAGTTGATTCCTCCTGGCTCTGCTGGGGTAACACCAGCTCTGGCAGGACCCTTACTTGTCATTCATCCTAATAGAATGCATTTCTAAACCAAAAATTAAGACAGAACAAAATTAAGGTTTTCAAATCATAATACCAAGTGCAGATCTTGGGCCATTTGGGGACAGTCTACTTTATTCCACTAGTGGCTATCAGAGGAGACTCATTAAGTGGCCTTGACCTATGGTGTCAGTTGATACAAAATAGAAAAGCAACAGACGTATTAGAAACATGGCAAAATATTCCTCACTTCCACTTATTTTCTCCAATAAATATTGTGATAATTAACAATAGAAACATATTTCCCCACAGTGGCTCACAGTGGTCAGGATTTGCCTCTCAACAATTTCTCCAGCACCCCAATCATCGACATATCAGTCCGGAGACTATGGCAACGCCGCTCAAGTTGTTCTATGTCAGTCTATCATTTTAAATGTCTCATTTAATGACACCAGTGGTGTGATGCACACTGGTTTGAATACCCTTTATCAGCTCTCCCAAAAGAAGAGTAGCAGAATTAAATTTCTATGTAATGCACTAAGGAATAAATCACATGACAGAAGTGGTAAAAGAAATGAAAATCGAGTAGGTTTCAGTGATGAATGGACTCTAGACAGTGTGATTTTTTTAAAAAAAAATCTCTATTTTTCCATGCATCAATACTGTGCATTGCGAAATTACCTAGGTGTCCGGGTGTGCTGGCTACTCCTTTGTAAGTGCTTGAGTTAATCCATCATGTCAGTGTCACATGAGCTCACTGTTGGCATGGTTTCAAGAAATCTCATTATATTTTGATGTCCATGATGGATTCAAAATGAGAATATTACTGGCCTAAGGGTCCGTTAGCCTTGCCTGTCATATTTGTCAAGCTACAAAACAGATCTGCCAAAGGGTTGGGAGGGCGTTGGGGACAGCGGGCCATTAAAATGCAGTTCCGTTACTTACACTCAGTTAGGCTGAGGAAATGGAGGGCGCCAAGTGTGAGACTTGCCTCATGGGATCCATTTTAAGTGTTACAAAGCAGAGGAGGAGAAACCAAGCTGACAGTAGAAGCAGCAAGAAGCTCTTCTGACCGATGATGAGCTAGTCTTGTAATTTCTCACTGTGGGTGAAAGGTGCCTGTTGGGGTAACCTATCTGGCAACTTTGGGAACGTAGTTAAGCAACATCCAGCAGGATTAGTCCAGTTCTTATTGAGAGCAGGTCTTAAATTGTTCTCTGGCCTCTTGGCGGCAGAAAAAAAAATGCTTTGTAAAGTTGTCTGGAAAAGGCAAAGACTAGACTATGAGAATTTGACTGAAAATAATAAACACGTTTTTAAGAATATTTTAAACGCTTTGTATATTTACTGTTGTAAGCTATAAACAGCCATACAACCACAACTTTCCAAAATATTATATAATGATAGACAAAGCTACTTATATCTAGGTTATAATTTTAAAGGCCATGAAATTTTAAAAAAGCAAGAAGGGGTATATATGAGGGTTTAGAGAGGAAAGGGGAGGGGAAAAGGATGGTATAAATATAATGATGTAATGATATATTATAATATAAAAAATAAAAGAAACAATAAAATAAGTTAAAAAGCACTTATTGTGATGTTTGACTAGTTTTCTCTCATTTTCATGTAGTAAGTGCTAAGGTTTTTGAATATTTAGCATGTAGGTGTTTTACTAAAGTCCAGTATGGCTCATTACTCTACCAAGAAGTCTACAATCCATCTAAATCGCTAGATACACGAAAGCTTAAGTGGAAAACATATTCCTGCCTTTTAAGAAATCTTCAATCTACCATAGTAACAATTGCAACTATGTGTATCTGGGCTGAGGGAATGGCTCATACATTGAAGAACTTTCTATACAAAAATGAAGCCTGAGTTTGGGTCCTCAGTGTCCACCTAATAGCTAGCTGTGGTGGTGCTTGCCTGTAATTCTGGTGGGGGTTGGGGCAGAGATACAAGGGATCCCTGGAATTTTCCATCTTGATAATCTTACCAAATCTGTAAGCTATGAGTTCAGAAAGAAACCGTACCTCAAAAATAAAATGAAGAACAATTAATAATAACATGAATATCAACCTCTGGCCTACACACAAACACACACACACATACACACACACACACACACACACACACACATGCATGTTGCAATCCACCCACACAGATACACATGAACACACTCGAATACACATATATGTATACAGTACAATGCACATACAATGTATCTTCTCTTTTTCTCAATTCATCCAAAAATATTTGAATTTATTATTTAGTATAATAAGTTAGAGGTTCTGGGTAAAACAGATTTGGAAAGAGACAATCCTTTTGGTTTGGATGAGGTTTACAATATTGTAGGAGAGTAATGCAATCTTACATTGTAGGACTATAATATTAATATATCTTCTGAAGATAGGATCCATTCTTCTTTCTTATCCACCTTCCTCCACTACATTTTTTGTATTTAATTATCCAAGAAATTGTTGTGTTGTTAGTATAGACCTGGTACTATGCGCTCAGTACATCCAAGCTCATATTCATTGGCTACTTATCGCATGCCAGGCAAGGTGAAGATCTTTTTATGTGCATTGATTCAAGTAATTCCTAAGGCTGTTATTATTATCTCTTACCAATAGGAAGATGGATAATGTGTCTATATTGTTGAATAAAAATTCTGGCTTTTTAATAAATAACCCTCTAATTTCACAGTTTGTGCTTCAACCTACTGTATAACCATACAGGAGATCTGCATTAGATTGGGACATTAATTAATCAAGGAAAGCAGAATTAAGTCTAATCTGAGTGAAAAGATCTTATTAGGTCGCATTACACCTGTGTGGATTACTGAATATAAGAACACCCGACTCCTATACATTTAAGGGCTTGGAGGTACCCAATCCAAGCCTGTTCCATGGACTTGGCATAAGAGACAACTCACTCATACATGTTCACAGATGGGTATATCCTGCCCTACCACAAGCCTTCATGAAGTTTGACTAAAGTAAAAAGTTTACTGTCTAAAGTCACTGAGATAATTAAACAAATAGTCTGCACCTCAAAGAATCCTTGATTCCTACAAAATGTAATCAAGCTTAAATTTGTATATCTCACCCTCTGGTGTCATTCAATATCTCCAAATCCAATTTCAGCATCTGAAAAATACAAACAAGTGCAGAAGTCCCCAGATCAATCGTTAAACACGGTTTGCACATTTACCCCATATTCAATAATGTGTCTCACATGCGTACCGTGCCTAGCAGTTACAGATCTTTTAGCTACAGGATAAAATCCACATGTTAGATAGTCCAGGAAACGTCTATAGTCTAAATTCCCAGGCTTATTTCCATGATATTCTGTGAACGTGACTCATAACTGAAAAGACAATGTCTATTTCTTTTACTTATTCAGTGTAGCATCTTGCCTAGTACTTTAAGCATGTATGCCTTACTTAGCATTTCAAGATGTTTGTCTTTTGACTATATATTACTTATATTTTCATATAATTTTTAAACTTATGATTACAGCATTTTCCTTTCCTTTCCCTCTTTCCAAACCATCCCAAACTTCCTTCCTGGAGTGTGGTTTATATAACCAGTGTCACTCTTCGCTCTCCTTCAAATTTCATGGCCTCTTCTTTTACTAATTGTTGTTACGCACACACACACACACACACACACACACACACACACACAAATTCCTAAATACATATGAAAGCCTTTCACCGGCTTAGAGTTATCCTAATATTCACTTTTTAAAGCTATTGTGAAAGGTACTGTTCACACAGCTTCTTTTTTAGTATGCTTGTTATTTGTATATTGGAATACAGAGATTTTGGAGTATTCAGCTGTGGTTGTTTGAATACGCTTGCCCCACTGAGTGGCACTATTAAGAGGCGTGTCCTCATTGGAGTAGGTGTGGCCTTGTTGAGGGAAGTGGGTCACTATGGGGGTGGGCTTTGAGACCCTCCCCTTAGCTGTCTGGAAGACAGTCTGTTCTCTGCTTCCTTTAAATGAAGATGTAGAACTCTTAGCTCCTTCAGCGCCATGACTGACTGAATGCTGCCATGCCTTCTGCCATGATGATAATGGACTGAATAACTGATAGTGTAAGCCAGCTCCAATTAAATGTTGGCCTTTTAAGAGTTGACCTGGTCATGGTGTCTCTTCACAGCAATGAAAACTGTAAGACATCAGCTGAAATGTGACATCTTTATCAAACCTCTCTTTTCAGGGCTCAGGAACTATTGCAGAAAAGAAGGTGGTGAATGACTTCAAGAAAACAGTAACTTGGGCTGGAGAGATGGCTCAGAGGTTAAGAGCACTGACTACTCTTCCCGAGGTCCTGAGTTCAATTCCCAGCAACCGCATGGTGGCTCACAACCATCTGTAAAGAGATCCGATGCCCTCTTCTGGTGTGTCTGAAGACAGCTATAGTGTACTTATATATAATAAATAAATAAATCTTTAAAAAAAAGAAAACAGTAACTTTCAGATACAACATATGAATTCACAGAGACTGGCAGTGTGTGTGAGACTTGAACAAGTTCAAACCAGAAAATCTAGCACAGAGAAGAGAAGTAACCAAATATCCGACCCCTTACCATGAAGGTATTTGCAATAGATACCTAGTAGAAAAGAAACATTAGGTTCCCCCCCCCCCCAATGGAGTGACACTGGTTATATAATCCACACTCCAAGGCAAACCCCATGCTTAAAATGAGCATATATTCCATGGACATATTAATGAGAATAGACATTTTATAAATACCAGGAAGAAAGCCTGAAATGTACATTTTGATCAAAATTATATTGATCCTGTAAATCACTTCTGGTAGAATGGTCATTTCCCACAAAGTTGATTCTTCCAATTCATGAGCATGGGATGTCTTTCTATTTTCTAGTGTCTTTCTTTAAATCTTTCTTCAGGGGTTTAAACTTTTCATTGTAGAACTCCTTCATTTCTTGGTTAGCTTTACTACCAGATATTTCATTTTCTTTGATGATATTGTAAATATAAATGTGTTCACGATCTCCTCCGTGTGTTTGCTGTTGGTGTATAAAAAAGCTATCGATTTGCGCAAGCTGATTCTATATCCTGCCACTGTGCTGAATTTGTCTTTTCTAGTTTTCTGAGAGAAATTGGAGATCTCTATGTAAGAGTCAGTGATTCGCAGAAGAATGATACTCATACTCAAGTAGTATGTAAAAACAAACAGTGTCTTCTGCAGAAGACCAGCGTGCTGGGGTCTACCATCTTCCAAGATGGAGACACCCAAGTGAGCTTGCAGGCCTGATTTAAAACACATGAAGGGAATTCTGGGGAGGGGTAGGTGACGTCTGTTTTTGGCTCTATCTCTAAGGACACTCCAGAACCATTGTTGGGGAAGTCTGGAAACTGCTGCTAACCCATTGTCCTTGCCTCAGGCCAGGTGGTTGGCAGTTTCCGAGGCCTGGACTTGCTTAGACTTGCCCAGTTCTTGGAAACAAACACTTAGGCTTAGTCTCCTCAACTGCCAATTTGAAGTCTGTCATGCAGTCAGCCTGTCTCATCTAGTGGTAATATCATGTCATCTCAGGTATGTATAGTTTCACTTCTTTCCCTATTTGTACTCCTCTGTATGCCTTTTTTTTTAATTTATAGCCCCAACCAGTACTTGGAGCATACCATTGTAAGTGAATGGAAATAGTGGACTTCTGTGGATTGCTTCACGTTTTTTCTATCTAGAACGATCTATTATGCTGCGGGTTTCTCATACATAGATTTTATTGTGTTCAGGTGTCTTTTCTTTAGCAGTACACTATCTAGGACTTTTATCAGGAAAGAATGTTGAATTTATCACAGGTTCCTTCTGTATCTATTGAGATGACCATGTGATATTTGACTTAAAACCCACCCTGTGGTTTACTATATTTACTGAGTTTCATATTTTGAAATACCCAGAACCATTTATTTTAGGGGTAAATCCAGTTTGATCATGAATATATACATATATATATATATATATCTTCTTTGTGTACATTAATATTCTGTTTGCAAGTATTTTTGAGTATTTTTGAATCTTTGTTCATCAGAAATATTAGCATGAAGTTTTCATTTCTTTGTTATCTTTCTCTCTTTCCTCCTTCCTTCTTTTATTCCTTCTCTCCCCCTTCCTCTTTCCTTTCTTCCTTCCTTCTTTCCATTCCTTTTTTCTTTGAATAGTTTAAGAAGGAGTAGTTATGGATCGCTGAATTTCTGAAGTTCTGTTGTGAATCCATCTGGTTCTGGTATGTTTTTTAGTTAGAAGGTTTTATATTACTTTTTAAATCTCCTGATTATTTGTTGGTTTTTAGGATTTTTTCCTTCTTCTAGGTTAATTTTGGTGGTTTGGCTGAATCTAGAAATTCATTTATTTCTTTTAGTTATTCCTGCTTAATCGAGTACAGATTTCTAAAGTATCCTTCACAATAATTCCTATGGTGTCTGTTGTAATGTTTCCCTGTTTATTTCTGATTCTGTTAATTTGGCTCCTCTCTTTTGTTAGCTGGGCCAACTGTCTGTCACTTTTGTTTATCTTCTCAAAGAACCAGTTCTTAGATTTGTTGAGTGTTTGTTTCTGTTTCATTAATTTCTGCTCTGGTTTTATTATTTCTTGCCATTGGCTGGGTTGGATATTGATTGGCCTTGCTTTTCCCAACTGTTTGAGCCATACCATTTGTATTTGTGCCCTTTCAGGTTTTTTTCAACTTATTTATTAATTTAATTATCTTTCATCTTTTTATTACAGTCCAGTCATTATGCCCCTCCCCTTCTGCCCTCCAACAGTTTCTCATCCCATTCTTCCTCCCCCATCTCCAAAAGGATGTTCTCACCACCCCAATCCACCCCCACCTGGCCTCCACTCCCTGGGGCCTCAAGTCTCTCAAGTGTTCAGTGCATTTGAGGCCAGACCAGGCAGACTTCTGCTGTATATGTGTCAAGGGCCTCTTACCAGCTAGTGTATGCTGCCTGGTTGGTGTCTCAGTGTCTGAGAAGTCTTGGGTCCAGGTTAGTTGAGACAATATAGGCACTTAGGGCTCTAAAGTTCTCTCATGCTATTGCTTTCAACAGGTACTAGAGGTTTTGTTGTATGTTTTCACTTTTCATTTAGTTCTAGGAAGGTATTTTATTGATTAATTGATTTCTTTTCTTTGACTCATTAATCATTAAATAATAGGTTGTTTAAATCTCTGTGAACTTGCATATTTACTAGAGAGATTTTGGCTATTCATTTTACATTTTACTGAATTGTGGCAAGATAGGATACAAGGGAGAATTTTATTCTCTTCTAATTTATAATGATTTATTTTGTGTCCCAGGATGTGGTCTGTTTTAGAAAAGTATTCATGTGCTGCTAAGTAGAATGCGTGATTTTTGCTTTTTGGTTTTGTTTTGGTGATTGGGTAGAATATTCTGTTGATAACAGTTCAGTGTATTTGATGCATGATGTCAATTAATTCTGATGTTTCTCTATTCCTTTTCTGGTCTTGTCTATTTGGTATTTTGTGTATTTCTATGGATGTTTCCTTAGGTTCCTTTTTTCTGTGATCTTCTCAAAGATGCTGTCTATGCTATCGACTTAGTATTTTTTTTCTCCCTGTTTATGCCTATGAGACAAAGCTGTGGGCTTTTGCTTTTCACATTGCCCAATATCTCATTGGTTCCATTTCAGTATTTTTAATTTTTTAAATGTTCCATGCTTATTTGTCCTAGGTCCTCTATTTTTAATCTTCAAGACCTGATATTCTGTCTTCTGCTTGATTCATTCTACCTGTGAGGCTTTCCTTGAATTTTCTAGTTGAGCTATTGGGTTTTTATATTCACCTCATTTCAGTTTGATTATTCTTCGATTTTTTCTATCTTCTGCTTGGATTCTGTTCTCAAGTCTTGGATTGTCTTTGTCACAACCATCTGCCTTATGTTTGTGTTTTCTTAGGTATTACCAGGTATTTTCTCTCCTTAAGTTATTTCTTCTTAATCTCATTGAGTGGTTTCTTTGTGTCTTCTTTAAATACCTTGAAGGTTTTGACAGAGTTTACATTGTTTCTTTTTTTTATTAGATATATTTCTTTACTTACATTTCAACTTTACTTACATTTCAAATGTTATTCTCTTTCCAGGTTTCCTACATTGTTTCTTTAGCATTCGGTATCCTGGATTCTTATGGGAAATTCTCAATGGTGAGCATTGCTTCAGGCCTGGTGTTACCTGGAGAGAAGATTCTGGTTTGGTCTTTCATATTGTTGGTATTCTTTTGACGAGATCTGTACAACTGGACCTCCTGTGTCAGTTCATGCTAGACTGTGGAGGAGGAAGTGGGAAGTCTGGGCATGGAGTTGACTGATAATAGTGGTTATGAAGATACCTGTGTGTGGATGCAGGTAGGGCAGGGCCTGGTGGAAGTCTAGAGGTTGTCCTTAGTATAGGCAGGTCTGGTCAGACCAAGCTGGAGCACAGGCTTTTATATAACTTTTAAAAGAGTTAACTTACATATTCATAAATTAAAACATGCATTTTAAAAACAATAGACTTTAACATTTATCTATGCTTTATACAATATAATGTTCTATTGAGTTCGCAAAACCCAAATTTAGCTATGGAGAGTTCTCTGAGAAAGAGAGACCATCTGCTGTGGAGCTCACAAGCTGAGTGTCCTAAGCACAGATTGCACACCAGGAGCATTGTTCCTCTACACTGTTTAGCAGCTGCTTTTCAGCACAGTGTGGTCATAATACGCTTTTACACCCACAGCAGGGATATTTCCTACTTGCGGTTTTCAATTGCAAATCTCAGAATAAAAGGCTGTCAGCTATTTTTCTCTTTGTATTTTATTACCATAATTTTTTTTTGTAATTTTCCTCAGTTGGCAGGCTTGAGGAATGAAAATTACTTTTTTTAAAAGTTAAATAGTTGGTTCCTGTAGTTACTTATTTTTGTGAGACAAAGTTTAAAAAAAAACTTAATTAGCCAGGTAATATAGAAATTAAATATAATGATGAAAGACTACAGTAAAATTACTTATGATGAAAAAATATACCTACGTAAAATAGCTATATTTCTGGCAAAGTTTTGTGATGATGATTCTTGATTGTCAACTTGACTACATCTGGAATTAACTAATCTCAAAATTGGCTGAGCACAACTGTGAGGATTTTTTTTCTTTTTTTTTTTGTTTTCTGGTTTTTTTTTCTTTTATTGGATATTTTTTTATTTACATTTCTTTTTTTACATTTTATTTTTTTTATTAACTTGAGTATTTCTTATATACATTTTGAGTGTTATTCCCTTTCCCGGTATCCGGGCAAACATCCCCCTCCCCCCTCCCCTTCCTTATGGGTGTTCCCCTCCCAACCCTCACCAAGATGAACTTTCAATCCTAAATATCTATGCCCCAAATACAAGGGCACCTACATATGTAAAAGAAACCTTACTAAAGCTCAAAACACACATTGCACCTCACACAATAATAGTGGGAGATTTCAACACCCCACTCTCATCAATGGACAGATCATGGAAACAGAAATTAAACAGAGATGTAGACAGACTAAGAGAAGTCATGAGCCAAATGGACTTAATGGATATTTATAGTTTTTTTTTTCTTAATTGGATCATTTGAAGTGGGAAAAGCCACTTCTAATCCAAATCTTTGAGGTGGGAAGACACTCCTTTAATCCAGAACGTTTGAGATGGGAAAACCCACCTCTAATCGGGACCACACTTTCTGCCAGAGACATAC